>NC_140585.1:1341406326-1342151326 GCF_964204655.1 Triturus cristatus
AATCGCGGTCCTTTTCCCCACTAACAGAAGCCACAGTTGCCCTGGCCTATTGACTACCCACTTAAATGGGATGATGGCCCTGTACCTTAATTGGGAATATGGTAGAGCCGCAATTTACAGGAACTATGGGACACAATTCTGGGAAATCGAAGATGTGGCTGGAGGGCAAGGTAAAGCTGTGGTCTAGGCAGTCGCTGTCGTTAGCAGGTAGATTTGCATTAGCAAACATTTTTATACCGCCTAAGTTCTTATATTTGTTTATAAACCTTCCACTCCCACTCACTCAAGCCTTCTTCAGGGCAATTGCACTCCTTGTTGATATCTTTCATGTGGGCCGGAAAACAGGCTTGTGTGTCTTGGGAACTCTTGACTTTCCCCCTGTAGCAGGGAGGACTGGGAGCCCCTGATCTTCAACTGTATGCTCACTGTGCTCAAGCCCAGTTCTTACACTACTGGATTTATCCAATGCCATTCCACCCGCATGTAGTGGTGGAGATCGAAAGGGTAGCACAGCTTCCCCTTCAAGCCGCATTATACCAACCTTATAATCGCCCAGCGGCAAAATAAATCCAGTGGAAACACTACGCTGGGGCTGGGAGGGCCTAAGGAAAAGAGCCAAACTAGAGATACTATATACTCCCTCTGTGCCACTGGCACATAATCTAATAATCTACCCCCCGCAACGTTCCTACACTTGGAGTGGGACAGCCCCTCCATAGTGGCGAATTGGGTGGAAGTATTTAATAAAATCGGAGAGGTCCTGGAAATCTCTGCCGAACCCTCGACGCTGGTGGGAATACTGGAATTTGTGAAAGATACCCCAACCAACACCCGTAAACTACATGCCATGCTGCTGCTACTGGCCCAATGCAGGGTGGCCATACATTGTGAAAAGCGTACTGCGCCCTCGTTAGAGATCTGGTTGCAGGATGTCTCCTTTTGTCAAACACAGCTCTCTATTTACTGGGAATTATTGACGGTCGCCTCCAGGCCCAAAGATATATGGGGGCTGGTGTCAGAGTGGCTATGCACAAATCAACCCAGGGAGGCCAATACACTCAGCCCTGTAGCTCACAATGCTGGAATTTAATCCAATCCGTTGTCTGTAAGCGAGGTAAATATCTGTGGCTAGATGAGTCCCTCGATTTGACGAATCCGCTAATATGTGGTAAAGTAATAGAGATAACAACAGTTTGTGACGATTTATTACTATTGTGCTGATCTTATACAAATATGTAATGAACCTGACCTGGAGTTTAATGTTAGGTTGTTGTTATGTTTAAAGTACGCCTTTTCGAGTTACTGATGTAAAGCATTATTCTGTACTGTGATGATGCCAAAAAATGGCAAACGCCAATAAATAAGATTATTTTTTTTTAAAGTACGATGCAAAGATCTCATCTGCTCCGACTGAATTGTTTCCGAACCCGATCTTGTCAGTTCGAGTCGATTGGAGCCGAATCGTTCCATGCAATGGGACCGGCTTCCGAACGAGCGAGTACGATGCCCGATTCTGATAGCCGTACCGACTTTGTTTTTGCAAGACGAAAAGGCTTTGAGAATCGGACTTTGGGGAGCAGTAGCAGGCCCCCCTACACCCAGGGCCCTCCGAAACGGTTGCAGGGGGGTGCCCATGGGTCCCCCCGATCCATGCATGCACAGTGTGTCAGGCACCATGGGTGTCCACCACAGGGTGCACACCTTTCCCCATCCACCCCTGTTTGAAATGGGAGTCTGTGTACGCATTCGATACACAGGCTCTCATAGAGTTCAATGGGAGTACGAGCAAACTGAGTCAGACACTATACGGAAACATCGGAATCGATCGCATGGACTACCGGAACGTGATATACGTGGAAAGCTCTCCGGAGGGCTTTCCTAACGGGATCGGAATCAGGCCCTAAGTGTTTCTTTTTTCCAGACCAAATGCCACAGTAATATGAGTGCAATATGGACCTGGTCTGTAATATAGGGGAGCATAAGTTCACAGTGGCAATTGTAAGTGGAACAGGTTTGCGGAAGAAAATCTAGTCTCCTCAGAAAACTGTCCTCCAAAATTTGGAGTATAGATGTATCAATCACACCCCATATGGCTGCCCCATCCGTTCCAACTGACACTACCTTTGCCTAGTAAATCTTTTTTATGGTGTCAATTGGTTTTAATCCAAGCTTTTTTACTAAGCTAAAGAGTCCCCCTATAGTTTTTTCCATTTACAGCCCCCTATTGACCACCATACCTTGCCAATTATTCTCCCTGTAAAAAGTGACCCCCAGATAGATAAAAGTGTCCACAACCTCAAGCGAACGCCCTTCTATTTGCATTTTTGGATATTTCTTAAGCTTTTTGTCTGCCACAAGAGCAAAAGACTTTGATTCTTTTATTTTTAGGGCCAGATTGCTCATAAAGGCTGTGTACTCCCCTACGAGTCTTTAGCGTGTATTGCCAGTACGTGCCAGCAGCACTGCATCATCTGCATAAAGCATGATGGAGATAGGAGCTGAATTGACAATAGGAACGTCCTTAGTGGATTCCCTCCAAAGCCAGCTCTATGGCGTTCATGTATAAGGCAAATTAAAAAGGGTCGAGAAAGCATCCCTGTCTCACTCTGGGGGTGATGTTAAAATGTCTCGTACACTCGCCCTCTCTGCCATACCTAACAAAGGCTGTAGCATCAGCATAAATCCCATGAATAAAATTAATAATTGTAATGTCAGCTCCCATTTATTCCATAATCTCTACAGCTTGGAATGGACTACACAATCAAACGCGTCTAACAGGCCCATAAAGGCCATGTACAAGTGGCCGGACTGATCGATTGTCCCCTTTCCTTGTCGGAAGCCGTATTGCGAGAGGATTATTATATTTCTTTCAGTGGCCCTTCCTCCAATCTATTTAAAAGCAGCCGACCTATTAATTTGGACATGCTATCCAATAAAGAGATTGGTCTGCAGTTTTTTGGGTTGGCCTTGTCCCCTTTTTTAAAAATAGGTATTATCATATTTTTTTCTCCAAGAGGGTAAGACACCCATCTCTGCTATTGAGTTAAAAACATTAGTAACAAGTGGGGCCTAAAGTTCCTGATTATCTAGGAAGAAATATATGGGGACACCATCTGGTCCCGGTGCTTTTAACGTAGTTCACTGTTTCTGGGCATGGTTCATTTCTTCAAGGCTGAATGGTAAACGGCCTTGTAGGGAGGACACCGGTAGATCTATGGACAGGGTGGGTGCCTTACCAGATTTCCCAAATACTGTTTCGAAGTGGACCATCCAGGCATCCTCCATGACATACATCCCTAAACTGATATCTGTGTCTTAGCTGCAATCCTTTAATCTTGCTAATCTCACAGATTTATAAATTTGACAACGAGACCTCATCAGAATGGTATATCGTGGGATCGATCACAGAGCCGCATGGAGTAATCCTAAGGCTTTGGAACAAGCAACATCAAGCACCATCAAACCACTGTACTTGCCTTTGTTTATTATGTATTTTGGGGCAAAGTAAATTCTCTTTAATTTCTGCTAAAATACAATTAAAAGCTAATGGTATTGCTATATCAATTGGGTTTAATTCTAGACACTTCTCAATTTATTGTGTCGTTTTGAGCACAATGCCTCCAGTGAAATTTTGAGTGTTAACTTTTTCCCATTTTAAAGTGACTCTGTTTTTCTTCCCAGTGAGAGGTCTGAGTAAAGTATTCTGAGCAGGTTTTGGACTTTGACCACATTGCATATGTGTGGTTATCAACGCATGGTCACTAATGGCGTTGAAAGTTGATTTTGTATGGGAAAAATACACTCTAATCGATTCAGAGATCAATATATTATCTGAGAAATAAGACCCAGAGGAAAATGTAGGATCTAACTGGCCCTAGATATCATTACTGGGGTTGGTGATTTCAAGATTAAGGGTTGTAAGTAGTCTATTCAGGCTATCTCAATACTCATTATGTTGGAAATGAAACGGGCACCCCCCATTATTATCGATCATATGGTAACCATCCGCCTACAGTTATAGGAGTTAAAGTCACTCATCCAAACTATACTGAGTTTTTTTATGAGAATGAGTAAGCAGACTAATATCCCTTTCCAGGAGGGGTCTAAAATTGTTGGCATAATAATACCAATATTGTTATTATAAAAGCTACTGATAGTCAAGTCTCACCCTTCATGTACTTTATAGGCCTCGCATAGTAGTAGATGATAATGGGGTGAAGGGGCTACAAACATTTTTATCTTAAGCCCCACTACATTGGACACAAGGGTTATTAATCCCCACTATGTCGACCAGCGGCAGAGGGCACAGCATGAGTCTGGTAGGGGGAGTACCCATCAATATGGATGTCGCCGATTTCCCATGTTTCTTGGAAGCATAAAATGTCATACTGTATTAACAGTGCTAGCCAGGCAGGGTTAGCTGTTTTCTGGTTGTAGCCACCTATGTTCCAGGACATACATTTTACGTAGTTTAGATCATCTTCTACATTTGCCTCAATGATGGTATTCTCTACATCAAGCAGGCCTTTTGAAATGTTGTTTAGTCAATCACACGCTTCCAGGTCTCGCAGTAGTGCAAATCTATTACTGAGTGGCAGCACAGGGTTCATGTGAACACAAGAGTGATTTGAGAAGGCACTGATTTTGGGTTCCAAATGGGTGGGAACAAAAGGGGAATTAAGAGAGATCGCTTTAGCTTGTGCAGGTGTGATAATGCTAGGAGGTTTATTTAAAAAAGCCCAATGGCAATGTGAAGATCTCAGTGTCAAACGATGGGATGTCGGGCAGTGTCCGCAATAATTCACCCACCAAATACGTATTGTTGAAGTTTATAACAATGCAATCCCCTCCTATTGTTTTCTTTGAGAGCCCCTTCTTCCATGGCAAGATCACCAACATCCACGATAGCTTCACCCCCGGACGACCCTAACAGGCCCCAACACGCCGGAACCACCACACCCCACCGACCACGACCCCCTGACAACCTGGGCCAACATAAGCATCGAAGACACAATCAAGACCATGGGAACAATCCACTCCGGCTCGCCGTCTGACCCTTTTCGACACCACATCTTCAACAAAGCCGGCAGCTCTATCGCACCCCACCTGCGCAACATCATCAACCTCTCCTTCGAGACCGCGACCTTCCCTGAAAGCTGGAAACACGCCGAGATCAACACCCTACTGAAGAAACCCAAGGCTGACCCGAGCGAACTCATAAACTTCCGGCCCATCTCCCTGCTTCCGTTCCCAGCTAAGGTCATCGAGAAGATAGTCAACATCCAGCTCACCCGCTACATCGAAGACAACAGCATCCTGGACCCCTCCCAGTCAGGATTCCGCAGCAACCACAGCACCGAGACCGCCCTCATCGCCGCCACAGACGACATCAGGATCCTACTGGACAACGGCGAGACGGCGGCCCTCATCCTTCTGGACCTCTCCGCCTCCTTCAACACCGTCTGCCACTGCACACTACGCACATGACTCCACGACGCAGGGATCCGATACAAGGCCCTGGACTGGACCTCCTCCTTCCTCTCCGGCAGAACCCAGAGAGTCCGCCTCCCCCGTTCCGATCCGAAGCCTCTGAGATCATCTGCGGTGTCCCACAGGGATCCCCCCTCAGCCCGACGCTGTTCAACGACTACATGGCGCCTCTCGCATGCATCTCTCGACACACGACCTCAACATAATCTCCTATGCCGATGACACGCAACTGATCCTCTCCCTCACCAAGGACCCCCTCACCGCCAAATCCAACCTCCACCAGGGAATGAAGGCCGTCGCCGACTGGATGGAGGATAGCCACCTTAAGCTGAACACAGACAAGACGGAGATCCTCATCCTCGGGCCCAACCCCTCAGCATGGGATGACTCCTGGTGGCCCGTGTCTCTGGGGACACCCCCCGCACCCACCAACCACGCACGCAACCTGGGAGTCATCCTCAATTCGAAACACACCATGACCAAACAAGTCAACGCTGTCTCCTCCATCTGCTTCAACAACCTCCGTATGCTCCGCAAGATCTACAGATGGATCCCGACAGACACAAGGAAAACAGTCACCCAGGCCCTAGTCAGCAGCAGACTTGACTACGGAAATGCCCTCTATGCCGGTGCCCCGACCAAGCTCATCAACAGACTGCAAAGAATCCAGAATGCCTCTGCACGCCTGATCCTCGACGTCCCGCGCCACGACCACATCACCCCCCCACTTGAGGAACCTGCACTGGCTCCCTGTCAACAAAAGAATCTCCTTCAAGCTCCTGATCCACGCACACAAGGCGCTCCACAAGACCGGACCAGCCTATCTCAACAGTCGACTCTCCTTCTACGTACCCAACAGGAAACTCCACTCCGCAGACCTCTCCCTAGCTACCGTCCCACGCATCCGTAGAACCACAGCCGGAGGCAAATAATTCACCCACCGTGCCGCCAAGACCTGGAACACCCTCCCCCTCATCCTGCGACAAACTGAAGAGCTTCTAACCTTCAGGAGACAACTTAAGACCTGGCTGTTCAACCAGTAGCAACAGCACCCCCCTTCTCCCCACCCTCAGCGCCTTGAAACCCTTGTGGGTATGTAGTGAGCTTTACAAATTATTTGATTGATTGATTGATTTACTCTTCTTGCCATTATTAAATGTTGGTAAATATTAATCCCACCAGTATAGAATCTAGAGACCCAATGTCGGACCTTTTGCATTAGTTGCTTTGTTGTTTCTAGGTGACTGAACTTCAGAGTTGGGATACTTGCTAAAATAACTACAAAAATGCATGCAGCCGGAGTAAGATCTAAAATCTCTCTGTATTTGGGTGGGGGGATTCGCTGGGGTATGTTTCCCCTTATTCGGTGATAGTGCCTGCATGTCCTAATTCACTGTCTCCAGTAAGGGCAACATCCACATACACATCCACCCATTCCTGTCTACTCTCTCTAAACCCTTCTTCCCTTTCAGATGTATGCTTAGATATA
The DNA here is from genome assembly GCF_964204655.1 of Triturus cristatus. Lineage (NCBI taxonomy): Eukaryota > Metazoa > Chordata > Amphibia > Caudata > Salamandridae > Triturus > Triturus cristatus. The sequence continues at coordinate 1,341,413,306 of NC_140585.1, forward strand.
AATTGGTTAGCGGGTAGGGAGGGTATGGAGTATTGTCTCCTTCCACTGACGCAGCCTGTTGGCTGAGGACACTGGTGGTGTATGTGCACCCTGATTCCCTTCCCCTGGTCCAGTACCAGTGTCCCTTTTAATGAGCTGCTTTAGAGTCTCTTCTATATTGGTTAATCTAACTGTAATTGGCTGAAGATGGGATGAGACGATTAGTTCTAATTTTTTAAACAGGTCATCATCAGGAAGAGCAGGCCCAGAGGAAAAGGTTTGGTTAGGGCCATGGTGTTATCCGAATTGCTATGGCTATTGGAATTCCCAGGATTAACAACCTTAGCAATTTGAGTCCAGATCCATTTTTTGTCATTTCCACACTTCCTTTTATTTGACGGTTCTTTTGACGAGTCATTGGGACAGGTTTTGGCAGAGACTGGTGAGGCCAGGGTATGGGAGCGAGTATTTATATTACCATTTGGCAATGTCGATAAAGTAGCTGGTTCATTAGTTATTATGGCGGTTCTCACCTCTTCTAAGGACAGGCACCGCTCCATAAGCTTTATCTCCTTTTAGAAAAAGTCACCTGCTCTTGTCAAAAAGGAGTCCAGGGTATTAGCTATCCCCCTCCCGGCTCTATGAGTTTTGTCTTCCTTCTGGTCATACCTGGTCCCTGATGAGACAGTTCCTTAAAAGAAGAGATCCCTACTCGACTAGAAGCTGGGGGTGGCCCTATCATGGTAGAATGTCTATGATAGTACCTTGGCATAGGGAGCCAAAACAAACAACATAGGGGTGTATTCCGATCTCGTTCGGAAGGGCTCCAAATCAGATTCGGGTTTGCCGGATCTGATCCGGAACCCTTGTTTCCGATAATTGGACACACTTCCCAATGACTGATTACAATGCCCGAAAACTGGTAGGGCTGTCAGAATGAGTTCCGAAAGGCATTCGGACAGGTTGCGTCTTTCAGAGCCGAATCATGAAGCTCTATGAACTCAATTTCTAAGCGAGCAAGTACGATGACCAATTTGGGCAGCTGTTCTGATTCGGTTGCTCCAGAATGAATTGGCTGCCAAAATCTGTCTTTGGGGGCCCATAGCAGCCTCCCCTTCACCCAGGACCTTCGGAATGGGCCCGTGGGGGTGCCCAAAGGACCCCCCCTTTCCAACCATGCACAGTTTGGCAGGCACTATGGGGTGCCCACCACTTAGTGCAAGGTTTTCCCCAGCCAGGCCTTTCTTCAATGGGAGCTAGTGTTCTCATTCGGACCACAAGCTCCCATTGAAGTCGATGGGAATCGTATCCTGATACCTCCAAATTGCTCGGTCAGACTACCCCGATCCGAGTTGTCCAGAAAGCATTCCAGAACTGATTCGGTAGGACTGCTTTCCGAACGACATCAGATTCGACCCCAAAGTAGAAGGACGGCACAATGCCTTCCAATCCATTCTAGGCAGAACTCGACGAACACTACACACATTTATAGAAGCATTATAAAATTAGCAAAGCTACCAAGAACTAAAAATAGACCAATCTGGTCCTAAACGTAGCAAACAAACCAAAATAATGTACAAGTGCCACAAGTGAAAGTCAAACTCTTCATCAATAGCACAGGACTACATTACGTAGAAATGATAGCCAAAACATACTTATAAAATACCTCTTAACCCACCAAAGCCCTCAAAAAGTACAACAAGCTGTAAACCAACACACCAAATCTATTTTTAAATAATAAATATACTATTTTATCAGATTTTATTATTATGATAGGGTTAGTTTGTAGAGCGTGCGGCTACTCAAAGGAGTGTCCTGAACAACAGTCAAACAATATTGATAAATCAAATATAATAAAATTATATATGCATTGTTATTTTTTAAAGTAACTATCACCAACCAAAATAGCTAAAACAAAATTGAATCCATCACATAAAATAATAACAACACATAATCCAAAGAATCCCACAAAACAGTCACATGTATTCAATATAAACAATGTAATATCACATTTCCCACCCAAAATGAATAAAGGAATTAAAACGTAGTGTTCTTTAGCGGCAGATCTTTCTCTGACTCTATGGAACAATCGTTTGTAATCCACCAAAAACAAGATAAATGAAATTAAAAAGCTGCTAAAAAAATGCTAAAATATAATGATTCCAATAGAAATCCTTCAAAGTAACTCAAAAAATCAAGGACCCACAAAAAACAGTCTGTTTTAAGAAAAGAACCTTTCCAGGAAACACGAAAAAAGGAAATCATTTAAAATCCATTGGGCATTATAAACCACACTGATTCCTATAAAAAAACTCCAATTATCCATACAACACATTCATTGACAAAAATCTGTAAAATAAATTGATAAAACCCACTCACAAAACATATTAAATTCCCAAAAGTAAATATAAATAAGATGTAATCATTAAAATATAACCAACACCACACAATTTAACATAACATAGTAATACATTATTAAAACAGTGTAAAAAACGCAAACAATGAACTAGTGTAAAATAGTAACAGCAATAGATCTAAATATACCACAAACCCACAAACAACACTATAACTAACTTTTAAACTTCCCTACTTAATCCCCCCACCCTCAAAACCCTTAAAAATTCTTAAAAAGGGACTTACTTATTCCAACAAACAGCAGCACCTTACCGTGACCTCGTTTCTGGGAAAGTTGACTAAAAATAACACAAATAGATTCCATAATAGAAGGCAGCTGTAAAAAAAAAAATAATGCCCCCCAAATGAAAAAAAAAACTATCTCCGCATAAAAATGAATAGGAAGTATTGTAAAAAAAAGTGTAATCAATGTTTGAAAAAGTAAAAAAAATTACTACATATGTCACTGTAATAAAACTTTCTGAAAAAGTTGTAAAGTATAAATTAAATAATAGCAAACAATTATTTAATATATACTAATATAAAACATATAATAGTATATAACATACAGAATTATTTAATATATACTAATAAAGCAAGTGAAAATAATGTTGAATAGATATTTTAGAAAAGTTACTAAATGTTAAAAAAAATTAACAATAGAAAATGAAAGTTAAAAATGATTAACATACACATGTACATAAATATGATTTACATGATTTTTTATTAATCAATACTGTAAAAATCTTTGTTAGAAATGGGGGTCTTTACTTGGCAAGGGTGTACACCTTTGTCCAAGTAGGGACCCTTCCTTCTAGTCAGGATAAGGGAGTTACACTCCTAAAATAACCATTGCTCACCCCCTTGGTAGCTTGGCACGAGCAGTCAAGCTTACCTTAAAGGCAGTGTGTAAAGCATTTGCACATAACCAACAGTAATACAGTGAAAACACTACAAAAGGACATAACACCAGTGTAGGAGAGTAGGATCTGGCCACACCGCCATCAGCCGCAGACGTTGTGGGACACTGCGAATCCAGCTGCTGGTCATCGTCGAACTCTCCTGGACCTCGTGAGCGAAGAGTCAAAACACCATCGACGATCTGAAATCACCCGACATCCGTGGTCAGCCATCTTGCTGGCCATCGGTCACTGGCAAGTGACTTTGAACACTGTCCCTTCAATTTTCAGGTCTTCTCCATCTTGAATCCAGGCTTGGATTCCACCGAACACTTCTTCAGTCGACGCAAACAGAAAGTCTATTTTGGTCTCCATAGAAAACAGCGACGCGACCCGACACCAAAAGACACCTATGCACCCGGCTTCCCTGGGTGAGGTAACTCGTGCACTCCGGTGCCCTAGTGTGTGTTAGCCCTCAAAGTACTTACCTTGTAAGTGGCTTGCTTGTAGACTTCCTCGAAGTACCCTAGAACTTTAAAAATCCAACGCGACTTGCACCATTATAATCAATAGGGAACCCGTGGCTGTGTTCACACACTGCACGCATCTCCCGTGGGCCTGTTACTTACCTGCTAACACTGCAGTAGTGAAGCCCCAGCGATTCCCCAGGCCCTAGGCCTTGTCATTTTGCAAGTCGACATCCTTATACCATTTTTTTAGTATATGGTCTGGTACGCCCCTAGGGCTCCAGCCATATTAGTGCCTAATTTATTGTGAAACGTTGATTTTTTAATGTGTATCTGGCTTCTAATCTCATAAAGAGATTAGTAGAGTGTGTCTAGTAATAAATACATATATATTTGATATATATACCTGTGTGGTGTCCTTTCGTTTGGTAATTCAAGAGATTATAAGGTAAAACAAGCTGCTTTATATTCCTCTGAGACTTAGCCTGAAGGCTGCTCTCCACAGCTACCACTAATATAGCTTTCTTTAAAAGGTTGTCTTAAACCTATCTACCATAAGAGTCGAATTGGACTGGTGCAAGGTGGCCACTATAACTAGTGACCAGCATATGCCAGGCCAACTTCTCACATTGGTGGGCAGCGTGTGGGATTCCAGCTTGCCATTGTTTTACCAGAAAATCTCTATTTGAATTACTAACTGAAAACCACTAAAGGTACTCAAGGTACATATAAAGTCAAGCTTAGTATCAATACGTTCTACTGAACTTAGAGCTGTTTGTGAAGGGATAGCACACCCTTGCTACACCTCAAGCTAGGTTCAGTAGGCCACAAACTAGTGTAGGTAGTGCAACACTGCATAACACTAGAATGTCCTCAAGGGATGGAGCCAGTGGGCCAGTGGGTCCACCCAGCCTCAGTACAAGGACATGACCTACTTTGACTTGAAGGCCATGTGTGTTGAAAGACACCTGAAGCAAGGACAGAGTCCCTCCACACAACACCTGATAAATCTATTAGTAGCAGATGATCTTAGACTGGCTCTAGAAGCTGGTGGATCTGGATCAGGGGGTGGGTCAGCCATAGTCTCTGGGTCTGATGATGAAAATCAAGATGACCTGGAGTCTGTGATTGAAGGGCCAGACCCAGAAAGGTCTGAACAGGACAGAGGAATCTTCCCTAAGAGGGCTGTTAGAGTGGAAGAGAGGCCTAGGTCCCCTGCAAGGGAATCTGACCATGCATATCACTCTAACAGAGAATCTGTCCATCAGAGGAACTCTTACTTACATAGAGAGATCTCCTCTGAAAGAAGGTACAAGATGCTCCAGTATGAGGAAGCTAGGCTTGCCCTCAGAACCAAGCAATTGGCCTTAGTTAGAGAAGCCTTTGAGTTCCAGAGAGCTTCTAGAAAAGAGGGGTTAGATACCCCTGGTGGCAGCAACAGAGTCCCTAGAGGTAGAGAATATATTCCAGACCATAGGAACCTGTCCAAGGTTGTTCCTCCCTACCAGAGTGGGGATGATATCCACAAAGGGATAACTGATATGGAGAGGCCCTGTATAGTTCAACAGGTCCCCCAGAAACAGTGGGCAGCAATCTTGTGGCTATTCTTTTCAGATAAAGGTAGAGATAAGCTCCTCACTGTTAGAGAAGAGGATGCTGATGACTACGAAGCCCTGAAGAGTGCATTAATAGATGGGTTTGGCTTAACCACTGAACAGTACATGTTGAAGTTCAGAGCTACCCAGAAAGCACAGACTCAGGATTGGACTGACTTTGTTGATTGTGCAACCAAGGCTCTAGAAGGTTGACTGGTTGGTAGTAGAGTTACTGATTTTAAGGGATTGTATAATCTTATAATGAGAGAACAGATCCTTAATAATTGCCAAAACCAGTTGTTGCATCAATACCTGGTGGACTCAGATCTGACCTCTCCCCAAGAATTGGGAAAGAAGGCAGACAAATGGGTCAGAACCAGGGTGAGGCAGAAAACCCAGACACTAAGAAGCAGGATCCTAAAGGTTCAGATAAAGGTGGGGATAAGGCAAAAGACCAGAAGTCTTCAAAAGGGCCCCAAAAATCTGCAACTGGTGGGGATTCACAGTCTACAAAGTGAAAAGGTCAAAAGAAGCCCTGGTGCAAGTTCTGTAAACAGAAAGGGCACTGGACTTCTGATTGTACCAAGTCCAAAGACCACATTACCACCTCTCCAGCCCCTAAGGCAGCTGTTCCTCCTAGTGCAGTCATTGGTGGAGGTGGTAACCAGAATAAGGGTGTAGTAGGGTTGACCCTGGGTTCTGATGTGGACTCTGGCCTAGTCAGTGTACCAACACAGGCGTTGCTAGTTTGTGAGGGAGACCTTGATATGTCCTTCTTAGTGAGCCCCAGTAATCTGGGGAAGTACAAACAGTAGGCTATCATTAATGGCAAACAGGCTTTGGCATTCAGGGACACAGGTGCTAGTGTCACCATGGTGGCAGGGGATCTAGTGGACCCTGCAAAGATCATCCTGGGTGAAATGTACCAGGTGACCAATGCAAGCGATGTCAGGACCAACCATAGTCTGGCAGTTGTGAACTTCTCCTGGGGAGGGGTAACTGGCCTCAAAAAGGTAGTAGTCAGTGCAGACCTCCCTGTCGAATGTTTGTTGGGCAATGATCTGGAGACTTCAGCCTGGTCTGAAGTAGAATTATGGACTCATGCTGAGATGTTGGGTATACCTGCAGAGGTGTTTGCTGTGACCAGGTCACAGTCCAAAATGCATAAAACTGGACCAGCTCTGGATCCTGAAACTATGGACCAGATGCTACCCAAGAGGAGGAGCAGTAGGGTTAAGTCTGTGCCTTCCCCTCTGTCTCAGATCTCAGATTCCCCTCCTGAGGGAGGAGAAGCAAATCCTGAAGAAGGAACTGCCCCAGAGGGACTTGAGCCTGATCAGGCTGAGTTTTTGGGGGCAGGGGGGCCTTCCAGGGAAGATCTGAGTCAGGAGCAACAGTGCTGCCCCTCTCTCGAACCCCTCAGACAGCAAGCTGCTGCTGAGGCTGGTGGGAGTGCTAGTGGGTCCCATAAAGTTTATTGGGATGAGGGACTCCTATATTCTGAGGCTAGAGATCCTACCCCTGGAGCCACCAGGAGGTTGGTAATACCTCAGACGTTTAGGGGGTTCCTCTTGACCCTAGCACATGACATCCCATTGGCAGGACACTTGGGCCAAAACTAGACCTGGGACAGGCTTGTCCCTCATTTCCATGAGGACACCAAGGATTTTTGTCGCTCCTGTGTAACTTGCCAAGCCAGTGGCAAGTCAGGTGGCACAACAAAGGCCCCCCTCATACCACTACCTGTGGTGGGGTTCCCTTTGAAAGGGTAGGGATTGACATTGTTAGTCCCCTTGACCCTCCAACTGCATCTGGGCACAGATTTATACTGGTGGTAGTGGATCATGCCACCAGGTATCCAGAAGCTATAACCCTCATGACTACCACAGCCCCTGTAGTAGCAAGAGCCCTCATTAGAGTTTTCTCCAGGGTGGGTTTCCCTAAGGAGGTCATTTCTGACAGAGTTACAAACTTTATATCAGGATATCTAAAAGCAATGTGGAAGGAGTGTGGTGTCAATTACAAATTCACTACTCCCTATCACCCACAATGCATTGGATTAGTTGAGCGATTCAACAAAACCCTAAAGGGAATGATTAAAGGCCTCCCAGAAAAGCTTAGGCGTAAATGGGACCTTTTACTTCCCTGCCTTCTGTTTGCATACAGGGAGGTTCCACAGAAGGGGGTTGGCTACAGCCCTTTTGAACTTCTGTTTGGGCACCCTGTCAGAGGACCCTTATGTCTGGTGAAGGAGGGATGGGAGTTACCTCTCAAACCTCCAAAACAGGATGTGATGGACTATGTCCTTGGTCTCCGCTCCCTGATGGCAGAGTACATGAAGAAGGCAACTAAAAACCTTGAGGCTAGCCAAGAATTACAAAAAGCTTGGCATGACCAAAAGGCTGTCCTGACTGTTTATCAGCCTGGCCAGAAAGTGTGGGTGTTGGAGCCTGTGGCCTCAGCAGCTCTCCAGGACAAATGGAGTGGCCCCCAGACAATTGTTGAGATAAAGGGAGAAGTCACCTACTTGGTGGATTTGGGAACTCCCAGGAGCCCACTTAGGGTGCTCCATGTCAACAGACTTAAGCCATATGTGGACAGGGCTGACATGGGCTTGCTCACGGCAACTGATGAGGACCAGGAGGAGGAGAGTGACCCTCTCGCTGACCTGCTCTCACAGAACCCTGATGATGAGTCAGTTGATGGTGTTGCTTTGGCAAGCAGTGTTACTGAACATCAGCAAACTGAATGCAGACAAGTTCTGCACCAGTTTAGACATATGTTTAGCCTGACCCCAAGTCAGACTTCCTGGTGCTCCCATGAGGTGGACACTGGAGACAGTCTGCCTGTAAAGAGTAAAATCTACAGGCAACCTGACCATGTCAGGGATTGTATCAGGACTGAAGTCCAGAAAATTTTGCAACTAGGTGTTATTGAGTCTTCAGATAGCCCTTGGACTAGCCCAGTAGTCCTTGTACCTAAACCTCATACCCAAGGGGGTAAGAAAGAAATGAGGTTTTGTGTTGACTACAGAGGCCTCAATGCAGTCACCAGGACTGGTGCCTATCCAATTCCCAGGGCAGATGAACTTATAGACACTTTGGCCTCAGCCAAGTATCTTAGTACATTTGACCTAACAGCTGGCTACTGGCAAATCAGGTTAGCTGATGATGCCAAGGCCAAAACAGCATTTTCAACCCCTGATGGGCACTATCACTTTGTGGTAATGCCCTTTGGTTTGAAGAATGCACCTGCCACTTTTCAGAGGTTGGTGAATAAAGTTCTGAATGGTATGGAAACCTATTGCTCAGCTTATCTTGATGATATTGCTGTCTTTAGTTCCACCTGACAGGATCACCTGGTCCACCTCAGGAATGTTTTGGAGGCCCTGCAAAAAGCAGGCCTCACTATCAAGGCCACTAAGTGCCAGATAGGGCAGAGTCAGGTTGTGTACCTGGGCCACCTTGTGGGTGGAGGCCAGGTTCAACCATTGCAGAGCAAAATCCAAACCATCATGGAATGGGTAGCTCCAACAACCCAGACACAGGTTAGAGCCTTTTTAGGCCTGACTGGGTACTATAGGAGGTTTGTTAAGGGATATGGATCTATAGTGACCTCCTTAAATGATCTTACCTCTAAGAAAATGCCAAAAAAGGTTCAGTGGACAGCTAGCTGTCAGAAGGGATTTGATGACCTCAAGCAGCCAGTGTGCACTGCCCCCATCTTGCAGAGTCCAGATTACAAAAAGAAGTTCATTGTTCAAACAGATGCTTCAGAGCTGGTTGTGGGATCTGTACTGTCTCAACTTAATGATGAAGGTCAAGACCAGCCAGTAGGTTTCATAAGCAGAAGGCTGACCCCTAGAGAGAAACGTTGGTCAGCTATAGAGAAGGAGGCCTTTGCTGTGGTGTGGGCCCTGAAGAAGCTGAGGCCATACTTGTTTGGCACGCACTTCATTGTTCAGACTGACCACAAGCCCCTCCTATGGCTCAAAGAGATGAAAGGTGAAAATCCTAAACTGCTCAGGTGGTCCATTTCCCTACAGGGGATGGACTATACAGTGGAACATAGACCTGGGACCCAACATGCCAATGCAGATGGACTCTCAAGGTATTTCCACTTAGAACATGAAGACTCAACTGGTCAAGGTTAGTTTAATGTCCAAGACAGAACATGTCCAATAGGAAAGGTTGAAAAACAAAGATATCGAGTAACTCGAAGAAGCCTCTCCTCCAACGGTGTTTGCCACCCCTCCCCACAGGTTAAGGTATTAACGTGTCTGTAGCTGACTTGCAGGTGGCGAGATACGTTCGTGTGTTTTGGAGGACAGTTGTGAAACGAGAGAATACGAGCAGAAGACAGCGAAGGCCAGAAGATAAGATAAAGTCAGGAGAGAATAGTGTGAACCAACAGATAGTTGAAACAGGGATTAGAAAAACCAGACAGGGATTAGTGTACTCGGCCAGTTTCTAACGGCGGCTTCATAAACAGAGGCAGAAGGCTATTTTGACACAATATTGCAGGAAAAGCAGAAAAGACTTCATCCGTCGTGCTGCCTGAGTGAGGGCAACACAAAATGGCGGCAGTTTACAAAATGGCGGGTCAATACGATCGAGATCGAAAATCGAATTTCCTCAGATCCTCCTTTTGCCAGAACACAGGCAATAGTATATGGACTCATGTTAATCTGAGTCAATGTCAATGGTCATGAGGTCATCAAGCTGTTGCTGTATCATTCTGATATTCTCTGTTCTTTGTGCCTTGGGTTTTGGGATGCACATAGTAGCACAAAGGTCGCAGATGGCGGGACCACGGTGCATACAAAGACAACAAGAGAATACGATGGCTAAAACCATACCAAGGAATGTTAATACCTTCCAACCCCACTTGGACAGTAGTCCCCAAAACCATCCCAATAACGACCAATCTCCTTCGTCCTGATGAATCGATTCAGAGATTATATGTAATTTAGAGATGGCCTGGTATACTGTCAGAGCATCATCAGGTATATAAATACAGCAACTTGATTTGATCAATTTGCAGACTCCACCACGATCTGCAAGAATAACATCTAGGGCAACTCGGTTCAGCAAAGTCATAAGACGATCCGCCTGTAGTTCCGCTGTAATATTACTTAAAACTCCTACAGTGATGTCTATGGTAGTCTCTACGACACGAACCAGTTGTCTCATATTTCTACTGTTTGCCATAGGAACCCAAAAAGGAAGAAATCCTTTTAGGAAGTCTCCTCCCTCTTGACCTGCTGTGTCTTTGGAATCAATAATTTCTCTGCCATATCTGTTTTTAGGAAAATTTGAAGAAGCAGTGTATGTAGGGGGAAGAAGAAAAGCTATATAGCAAGTTCCAGAAAAACCAGTCGGCAACCACGTATAGGCTCTATCATGACAGATGAAATACGTGCCCTGAGATGGTACTAACGGCGGCGAATTCTGAGATGAATGGATGTTCGTATGGGAGCAAAAACTTTTTCTCTGCTTGGTGTCAGCAGTCTGACCATTTATTTGCAAACAGGAATTGCCTTGATGAGGTACAGTCCAAATTGGTGGAGACTTGCCTTGTTTAACCGTATCACTAAGGCTTGTGATATAATGAGTGACATTCCAATTAGTGTATGCTTTTCTCTCATCTACAGCAATTTTACTATTTTCCATGATTTTAGCCATGGCTACCATTCCCTTTATCAACGAACTATGACTAAAATCTGGTCCACCAATATAGGAACTGACAGGTCGTTTAAATCGGCTTTGATAGGCGTTAGAGAAAATTACAAAATAAGCCCCAGCAGAACCTTCATAAGAGAATGGAAGGACTAAATATGGCATCCCTTTTTTTGTGGTATGGGGCATTAGTCCACATACCCAACAGTCAGTTGTATTAATCACTAATTGGTGTTGATGTAATAACTGGATAAAGGAGTTATTGTAATATTCGATTCTTCTTACAAGTTCATGTTGATGAAGTGTATGAAAGAGATGCGGAGAGATAGTAGAACAAGAAGGTACAGTAGTAGAAGAAGGGACAACTTTCTGCTGCATAGCATAAACAATCCAACCGATACACGCCATTAAAATACACAATAATATGAAAATACATAAGGTTATACCACAACGACTATATATTATTTTATAGTGGGTCTTCATTTTGTTCCTTTTCTCTCTTTCGCCTAATGTAGTTTCCATCTTCTAAATGGATGCTCACGGCAATCTTCCTTAATCACTTGGTCACGATTGTCTGCCGTCCTATGACACTGCAAGTCCTGCAGGCCTATTGCCACTACTCAGGTCACAACCAAGACTCCTACCGTGACCCTGCAACCGGGATAGAAACTACATAGAAGAGAGATTCTCAGATTTCCTTCTTCAGTCTGGGTCTTAAATCGTAATGGGTCTTATCAGGCACAGTCTGATCCTGAAACAATGTTCGTGGATTTGTGGTGTTCAGACGAAGATGTGGTGGTACAGCTTCTTGGAGAATGTCGTCGCTTTCTTTCTCTGTCAATGTTCCATTCAAGCGTGCATCACTAAAGGGTACAAAACGAGGGATCTTCTCGCTTTCAGAGTCTCTTATACCCTTGCGGACCCACTGATCAAAGGGCAAAGGCAAAGGAACCTTCTTGCAGTGTACACCGTGAATCCAGTTCTTCTTTCCTTCAACCTTCACTGCTGTACGGGTTGCTAGGAGGACCCGACGGGGCTCCCTCTAGCGAGGCTCCAAATTCATCGTCCTTTGAAAATTCTTCATGCAGACCCAATCACCTGGTCGGATGGAATGACCTGAGTCTGTGGAGGCCTCTGGTAGAGCGCTCTGAACCTGTTGATGGAGAACACGCAATTTAGTTGTGAGGTCATGCAAATAATCAATCAACATTGGGTATGGCAAGTCTGAATACTTTTTAGGGCGAGGGACTCCCCATATGTTAGCTGGGCATCCGAAAACAACCTCATAAGGGCTAAGTCCCAAACGAGAATGCACAGCCGTTCTGGTAGATAGAAGAGCCAAAGGTAGGGCATCGGGCCAACTAAGACCTGTACTAGCCTGTACTTTAGCGAGCTTGAGCTTAAGGGTGCCATTATAGCACTCCACTAGACCCGCTGATTGTGGATGGTTTGCCGCATGGAATTTTTGCTTGATGCCAAGACCTGCACAAACCTTTTGCATAACTTGGCCCACAAATTCACTCCCATTGTCACTCCAGACATTGCGCGGCAAACCGAATCTAGGGAAAAACTCTTTTAGAAGTGCTTTGGCTGTAGATAAAGCAGTATTGTCTTTCAGGGGGTAAGCCTCTATCCATCGGGAAAAGGCTCATACCACCACTAGAACATACTGAAGATTGTTGCATCGTTCCATGTGAATGTAATCGATTTGCAACACCTCAAATGGATAGGTCGGAGGAGCAAAGTGACCTGCTGGAGTTGGGGTTCCCTTTCCCGGATTGTACATTAAGCAAACAATGCAATGTTTCACTACATTATCTGCACACCCTGTATTCCCTCATTCTGCCACACTGGAGCCAAAAGCTTGCATATTCCTTTCGCACTTAGGTGGGCTGGACCATGCGCCATAGTAACTACAGGTAGTACATAAGCGTCTGGTAACAGCCAACGTTGGTGCTCGGACAATTCCACCCAACAACCCATCTCATCTAACATTCCTGTACTTTCTTTCCACTTACTCAATTCTTTCTCTGTAGCCTCTTCTTGAATTGATTTTACACTTTCTACTGTATCCTCATACATTCCTCTTTCCCTGACCCAATTTGCAGGGCCTGCAACATACATGCGACTTGTAGCATCTCTGGCTGTCTTTTTCGCTACCTCATCCGCAAATGCATTCCCACGACCAATATCGTCAGTAATCTTCCTGTGTGCACTACACTTCACAATTGCTATTTGGGTAGGCAAAGCAAGTGACTCAAGAAGGTCAGTCACCAACTGACCATGTTGTATCTTAGTGCCATGGGAAGTAAGGAATCCCCTTTCTTTCCACAGACGTCCAAAATTGAACGCCACACCAAAAGCGTATTGGCTATCGGTGTACACGTTCACTCTTTTTCCCTTGGATAACACACACGCTCTGGTTAGGGCTATCAGTTCAGCTGCCTGGGCTGAGTTATGTCTGATGCGTGTTGTTTCCACGACTGTATGCAAGGTAGTAACAGCATAGGCTGAAGTTGCTTCTCCATTAGGAAGCTTAAAACAAGAACCATCTACCCATAGCGTTCCATCCGGATTCACTGACGGCGTATCTGTCAAGTCAATTCTAAATTTTGTCTCTTCCTCAGTACGAAAGAAACAATCATGTTGCTCCTGAACACCTTTCTCTTCTGGAAGAGGCAACAAAGTAGCTGGATTTAAAGTGTTACATCGTTTGATGTGCATGTGACTAGCCAAAAGTTTCAGCTCATATCCAGTTAAACGGGCACTCGTAAGATGCTGCGTTTTTGTTCTGTTTAACAAAGTATCTACTGCATGCGGCACCATAACAATGAGAGTATTATCTAGCACCACTCCAGCAGACTGTCGAATAGAAATTGCTGCTGGTGCTGTGCTTTAAGACAGCTAGGCAATGCTTTGGCTACTGGATCTAACGTAGCTGAGAAATAGGCACATGGCCGCTGTTTATCTCCGAATTGCTGCGTTAAAACTGACAACGCACAACCTTCTCTTTCATGAACGTAGAGCGTAAAAGGCTTACTGTAATCAGGAGTTCCTAGCACAGGAGCGGAACACGGAGCAGTACGTAAGTCAGTAAAACTCCTCTGACACTCGTCAGTCCATGGAAGGGGCTGAGGCGTGTCTTTCAAAGTAAGTGCCAACAAAGGTTTAGCCAACAGAGAGAAGTTAGGGATCCACTGCCTACAATAGGAAGTAATGCCCAGGAAGGCACGTACCTCTCTTTGTGTAGATGGCACAGACATTTGCTCAATAGCTTGGATACGTTCTGGGGTTAATCATCTTCCCTCCTTTGACAAGATATGACCCAAGTAGGTAACCTCTCGACGAACATAGTGTAGCTTAGAGGTCGAAACCTTATGATTAAGATCCGACAAGTGTCGCAACAATGCAACCGTCACATTCTTACATATTTCCTCTGAATCAGCAGCGATCAACAAATCTTCCATGTATTTTATGAGAGCAGCACCAGACGGCAAAGAAAAAGCATCAAGATGACATTTCAGAGCTTGACTGTAAATAGAAGGACTTTCACAATAGCCCTGGGGTGCGCGCTTAAACCGGAAGCTTCGGCCTCCAAGAGAGAAGCCAAAAATATCCCTACTTTCTTCGGCAATGGGAATACTAAAGAAAGCATTTTTCAGATCGATAACAGAAAACCAAACCGCTGTGGAAGGTATCATCGTCAACAGTGCAGTGATATCTGGGACAATTGGGAACTGTGGTACAACAATTTTGTTTACCTCCCGAAGATCAATCACAAAACGATAAACAGGAGGCTGCGAAGGATCAGTGCGTTTAAGAACGGGAAGAATTGGGTTATTACATATGTTTCCTCTCGCTTCCTCAACCACTCCCTTCTGAATCAAATCATGAATGATTTCCAAAAGCGCTTTTTCACCATCAGTGGAAATTCTATATTGAGGAACGCGTGGTAAATCAGCATTGGGCTTGAGAGTAACGACATACGGTGGGATCTCAAGACAACCAACATCATTTGGACCCGTAGCCCAAAGCGTTGTAGGAAGAGACAGCAATTCAGGAGGAAATTGATCTTTCGACAAGTACATTGGAGAAGTCAGTTTCTGTCCTAAAGTGAGATATACACCAGAAAGAGAACAATATATCGTTACATGCAATCTTTTCAATAGATCCAAGACCAATAGATTCTCACCACAACCATTCATTAAGAGAAGCGGAGCTTCCAAATCATAGGGGCCAATTGAAATAGGCAAAGGGCAAGAAACCGGATAACAAACTGGGGCACCAGAAAAACCTACAGATACATTTGTTAAGCCAGACAAAGGTGCCCCAGGGAGTTTTGAATGAATGATAGAACTTCTCATCGCACCAGTATCTAAAAGAAATGGCTCTGAAACACCCATTGTAGTGACATTAACATAAGGTCCATTCTGATCTACTGGAATCGACACAACTCCCTTACTTTGTCCATGGCTAAGAAAAGAACCTTTCCAGGAAACACGAAAAAAGGAAATCATTTAAAATCCATTGGGCATTATAAACCACACTGATTCCTATAAAAAAAACTCCAATTATCCATACAACACATTCATTGACAAAAATCTGTAAAATAAATTGATAAAACCCACTCACAAAACATATTAAATTCCCAAAAGTAAATATAAATAAGATGTAATCATTAAAATATAACCAACACCACACAATTTAACATAACATAGTAATACATTATTAAAACAGTGTAAAAAACGCAAACAATGAACTAGTGTAAAATAGTAACAGCAATAGATCTAAATATACCACAAACCCACAAACAACACTATAACTAACTTTTAAACTTCCCTACTTAATCCCCCCACCCTCAAAACCCTTAAAAATTCTTAAAAAGGGACTTACTTATTCCAACAAACAGCAGCACCTTACCGTGACCTCGTTTCTGGGAAAGTAGACTAAAAATAACACAAATAGATTCCATAATAGAAGGCAGCTGTAAAAAAAAAACATGCCCCCCAAATGAAAAAAAAAACTATCTCCGCATAAAAATGAATAGGAAGTATTGTAAAAAAAAGTGTAATCAATGTTTGAAAAAGTAAAAAAAATTACTACATATGTCACTGTAATAAAACTTTCTGAAAAAGTTGTAAAGTATAAATTAAATAATAGCAAACAATTATTTAATATATACTAATAATATAAAACATATAATAGTATATAACATACAGAATTATTTAATATATACTAATAAAGCAAGTGAAAATAATGTTGAATAGATATTTTAGAAAAGTTACTAAATGTTAAAAAAAATTAACAATAGAAAATGAAAGTTAAAAATGATTAACATACAAATGTACATAAATATGATTTACATGATTTTTTATTAATCAATACTGTAAAAATCTTTGTTAGAAATGGGGGTCTTTACTTGGCAAGGGTGTACACCTTTGTCCAAGTAGGGACCCTTCCTTCTAGTCAGGATAAGGGAGTTACACTCCTAAAATAACCATTGCTCACCCCCTTGGTAGCTTGGCACGAGCAGTCAAGCTTACCTTAAAGGCAGTGTGTAAAGCATTTGCACATAACCAACAGTAATACAGTGAAAACACTATAAAAGGACATAACACCAGTGTAGGAGAGTAGGATCTGGCCACACCGCCATCAGCCGCAGACGTTGTGGGACACTGCGAATCCAGCTGCTGGTCATCGTCGAACTCTCCTGGACCTCGTGAGCGAAGAGTCAAAACACCATCGACGATCTGAAATCACCCGACATCCGTGGTCAGCCATCTTGCTGGCCACCGGTCACTGGCAAGTGACTTTGAACACTGTCCCTTCAATTTTCAGGTCTTCTCCATCTTGAATCCAGGCTTGGATTCCACCGGACACTTCTTCAGTCGACGCAAACAGAAAGTCTTCTTTGGTCTCCATAGAAAACAGCGACGCGACCCGACACCAAAAGACACCTATGCACCCGGCTTCCCTGGGTGAGGTAACTCGTGCACTCCGGTGCCCTAGTGTGTGTTAGCCCTCAAAGTACTTACCTTGTAAGTGGCTTGCTTGTAGACTTCCTCGAAGTACCCTAGAACTTTAAAAATCCAACGCGACTTGCACCATTATAATCAATAGGGAACCCGTGGCTGTGTTCACACACTGCACGCATCTCCCGTGGGCCTGTTACTTACCTGCTAACACTGCAGTAGTGAAGCCCCAGCGATTCCCCAGGCCCTAGGCCTTGTCATTTTGCAAGTCGACATCCTTATACCATTTTTTTAGTATATGGTCTGGTACGCCCCTAGGGCTCCAGCCATATTAGTGCCTAATTTATTGTGAAACGTTGATTTTTTAATGTGTATCTGGCTTCTAATCTCATAAAGAGATTAGTAGAGTGTGTCTAGTAATAAATACATATATATTTGATATATATACCTGTGTGGTGTCCTTTCGTTTGGTAATTCAAGAGATTATAAGGTAAAACAAGCTGCTTTATATTCCTCTGAGACTTAGCCTGAAGGCTGCTCTCCACAGCTACCACTAGGATAGCTTTCTTTAAAAGGTTGTCTTAAACCTATCTACCATAAGAGTCGAATTGGACTGGTGCAAGGTGGCCACTATAACTAGTGACCAGCATATGCCAGGCCAACTTCTCACATTGGTGGGCAGCGTGTGGGATTCCAGCTTGCCATTGCTTTACCAGAAAATCTCTATTTGAATTACTAACTGAAAACCACTAAAGGTACTCAAGGTACATATAAAGTCAAGCTTAGTATCAATACGTTCTACTGAACTTAGAGCTGTTTGTGAAGGGATAGCACACCCTTGCTACACCTCAAGCTAGGTTCAGTAGGCCACAAACTAGTGTAGGTAGTGCAACACTGCATAACACTAGAATGTCCTCAAGGGATGGAGCCAGTGGGCCAGTGGGTCCACCCAGCCTCAGTACAAGGACATGACCTACTTTGACTTGAAGGCCATGTGTGTTGAAAGACACCTGAAGCAAGGACAGAGTCCCTCCACACAACACCTGATAAATCTATTAGTAGCAGATGATCTTAGACTGGCTCTAGAAGCTGGTGGATCTGGATCAGGGGGTGGGTCAGCCATAGTCTCTGGGTCTGATGATGAAAATCAAGATGACCTGGAGTCTGTGATTGAAGGGCCAGACCCAGAAAGGTCTGAACAGGACAGAGGAATCTTCCCTAAGAGGGCTGTTAGAGTGGAAGAGAGGCCTAGGTCCCCTGCAAGGGAATCTGACCATGCATATCACTCTAACAGAGAATCTGTCCATCAGAGGAACTCTTACTTACATAGAGAGATCTCCTCTGAAAGAAGGTACAAGATGCTCCAGTATGAGGAAGCTAGGCTTGCCCTCAGAACCAAGCAATTGGCCTTAGTTAGAGAAGCCTTTGAGTTCCAGAGAGCTTCTAGAAAAGAGGGGTTAGATACCCCTGGTGGCAGCAACAGAGTCCCTAGAGGTAGAGAATATATTCCAGACCATAGGAACCTGTCCAAGGTTGTTCCTCCCTACCAGAGTGGGGATGATATCCACAAAGGGATAACTGATATGGAGAGGCCCTGTAAAGTTCAACAGGTCCCCCAGAAACAGTGGGCAGCAATCTTGTGGCTATCCTTTTCAGATAAAGGTAGAGATAAGCTCCTCACTGTTAGAGAAGAGGATGCTGATGACTATGAAGCCCTGAAGAGTGCATTAATAGATGGGTTTGGCTTAACCACTGAACAGTACATGTTGAAGTTCAGAGCTACCCAGAAAGCACAGACTCAGGATTGGACTGACTTTGTTGATTGTGCAACCAAGGCTCTAGAAGGTTGACTGGTTGGTAGTAGAGTTACTGATTTTAAGGGATTGTATAATCTTATAATGAGAGAACAGATCCTTAATAATTGCCAAAACCAGTTGTTGCATCAATACCTGGTGGACTCAGATCTGACCTCTCCCCAAGAATTGGGAAAGAAGGCAGACAAATGGGTCAGAACCAGGGTGAGGCAGAAAACCCAGACACTAAGAAGCAGGATCCTAAAGGTTCAGATAAAGGTGGGGATAAGGCAAAAGACCAGAAGTCTTCAAAAGGGCCCCAAAAATCTGCAACTGGTGGGGATTCACAGTCTACAAAGTGAAAAGGTCAAAAGAAGCCCTGGTGCAAGTTCTGTAAACAGAAAGGGCACTGGACTTCTGATTGTACCAAGTCCAAAGACCACATTACCACCTCTCCAGCCCCTAAGGCAGCTGTTCCTCCTAGTGCAGTCATTGGTGGAGGTGGTAACCAGAATAAGGGTGTCCCTGGGTTCTGATGTGGACTCTGGCCTAGTCAGTGTACCAACACAGGCGTTGCTAGTTTGTGAGGGAGACCTTGATATGTCCTTCTTAGTGAGCCCCAGTAATCTGGGGAAGTACAAACAGTAGGCTATCATTAATGGCAAACAGGCTTTGGCATTCAGGGACACAGGTGCTAGTGTCACCATGGTGGCAGGGGATCTAGTGGACCCTGCAAAGATCATCCTGGGTGAAATGTACCAGGTGACCAATGCAAGCGATGTCAGGACCAACCATAGTCTGGCAGTTGTGAACTTCTCCTGGGGAGGGGTAACTGGCCTCAAAAAGGTAGTAGTCAGTGCAGACCTCCCTGTCGAATGTTTGTTGGGCAATGATCTGGAGACTTCAGCCTGGTCTGAAGTAGAATTATGGACTCATGCTGAGATGTTGGGTATACTTGCAGAGGTGTTTGCTGTGACCAGGTCACAGTCCAAAATGCATAAAACTGGACCAGCTCTGGATCCTGAAACTATGGACCAGATGCTACCCAAGAGGAGGAGCAGTAGGGTTAAGTCTGTGCCTTCCCCTCTGTCTCAGATCTCGGATTCCCCTCCTGAGGGAGGAGAAGCAAATCCTGAAGAAGGAACTGCCCCAGAGGGACTTGAGCCTGATCAGGCTGAGTTTTTGGGGGCAGGGGGACCTTCCAGGGAAGATCTGAGTCAGGAGCAACAGTGCTGCCCCTCTCTCGAACCCCTCAGACAGCAAGCTGCTGCTGAGGCTGGTGGGAGTGCTAGTGGGTCCCATAAAGTTTATTGGGATGAGGGACTCCTATATTCTGAGGCTAGAGATCCTACCCCTGGAGCCACCAGGAGGTTGGTAATACCTCAGACGTTTAGGGGGTTCCTCTTGACCCTAGCACATGACATCCCATTGGCAGGACACTTGGGCCAAAACTAGACCTGGGACAGGCTTGTCCCTCATTTCCATGAGGACACCAAGGATTTTTGTCGCTCCTGTGTAACTTGCCAAGCCAGTGGAAAGTCAGGTGGCACAACAAAGGCCCCCCTGATACCACTACCTGTGGTGGGGGTTCCCTTTGAAAGGGTAGGGATTGACATTGTTAGTCCCCTTGACCCTCCAACTGCATCTGGGCACAGATTTATACTGGTGGTAGTGGATCATGCCACCAGGTATCCAGAAGCTATAACCCTCATGACTACCACAGCCCCTGTAGTAGCAAGAGCCCTCATTAGAGTTTTCTCCAGGGTGGGTTTCCCTAAGGAGGTCATTTCTGACAGAGTTACAAACTTTATATCAGGATATCTAAAAGCAATGTGGAAGGAGTGTGGTGTCAATTACAAATTCACTACTCCCTATCACCCACAATGCATTGGGTTAGTTGAGCGATTCAACAAAACCCTAAAGGGAATGATTAAAGGCCTCCCAGAAAAGCTTAGGCGTAAATGGGACCTTTTACTTCCCTGCCTTCTGTTTGCATACAGGGAGGTTCCACAGAAGGGGGTTGGCTACAGCCCTTTTGAACTTCTGTTTGGGCACCCTGTCAGAGGACCCTTATGTCTGGTGAAGGAGGGATGGGAGTTACCTCTCAAACCTCCAAAACAGGATGTGATGGACTATGTCCTTGGTCTCTGCTCCCTGATGGCAGAGTACATGAAGAAGGCAACTAAAAACCTTGAGGCTAGCCAAGAATTACAAAAAGCTTGGCATGACCAAAAGGCTGTCCTGACTGTTTATCAGCCTGGCCAGAAAGTGTGGGTGTTGGAGCCTGTGGCCTCAGCAGCTCTCCAGGACAAATGGAGTGGACCCCAGACAATTGTTGAGATAAAGGGAGAAGTCACCTACTTGGTGGATTTGGGAACTCCCAGGAGCCCACTTAGGGTGCTCCATGTCAACAGACTTAAGCCATATGTGGACAGGGCTGACATGGGCTTGCTCACGGCAACTGATGAGGACCAGGAGGAGGAGAGTGACCCTCTCCCTGACCTGCTCTCACAGAACCCTGATGATGAGTCAGTTGATGGTGTTGCTTTGGCAAGCAGTGTTACTGAACATCAGCAAACTGAATGCAGACAAGTTCTGCACCAGTTTAGACATATGTTTAGCCTGACCCCAAGTCAGACTTCCTGGTGCTCCCATGAGGTGGACACTGGAGACAGTCTGCCTGTAAAGAGTAAAATCTACAGGCAACCTGACCATGTCAGGGATTGTATCAGGACTGAAGTCCAGAAAATTTTGCAACTAGGTGTTATTGAGTCTTCAGATAGCCCTTGGACTAGCCCAGTAGTCCTTGTACCTAAACCTCATACCCAAGGGGGTAAGAAAGAAATGAGGTTTTGTGTTGACTACAGAGGCCTCAATGCAGTCACCAGGACTGGTGCCTATCCAATTCCCAGGGCAGATGAACTTATAGACACTTTGGCCTCAGCCAAGTATCTTAGTACATTTGACCTAACAGCTGGCTACTGGCAAATCAGGTTAGCTGATGATGCCAAGGCCAAAACAGCATTTTCAACCCCTGATGGGCACTATCACTTTGTGGTAATGCCCTTTGGTTTGAAGAATGCACCTGCCACTTTTCAGAGGTTGGTGAATAAAGTTCTGACTGGTATGGAAACCTATTGCTCAGCTTATCTTGATGATATTGCTGTCTTTAGTTCCACCTGACAGGATCACCTGGTCCACCTCTGGAATGTTTTGGAGGCCCTGCAAAAAGCAGGCCTCACTATCAAGGCCACTAAGTGCCAGATAGGGCAGAGTCAGGTTGTGTACCTGGGCCACCTTGTGGGTGGAGGCCAGGTTCAACCTGCAGAGCAAAATCCAAACCATCATGGAATGGGTAGCTCCAACAACCCAGAGACAGGTTAGAGCCTTTTTAGGCCTGACTGGGTACTATAGGAGGTTTGTTAAGGGATATGGATCTATAGTGACCTCCTTAAATGATCTTACCTCTAAGAAAATGCCAAAAAAGGTTCAGTGGACAGCTAGCTGTCAGAAGGGATTTGATGACCTCAAGCAGCCAGTGTGCACTGCCCCCATCTTGCAGAGTCCAGATTACAAAAAGAAGTTCATTGTTCAAACAGATGCTTCAGAGCTGGTTGTGGGATCTGTACTGTCTCAACTTAATGATGAAGGTCAAGACCAGCCAGTAGGTTTCATAAGCAGAAGGCTGACCCCTAGAGAGAAACGTTGGTCAGCTATAGAGAAGGAGGCCTTTGCTGTGGTGTGGGCCCTGAAGAAGCTGAGGCCATACTTGTTTGGCACGCACTTCATTGTTCAGACTGACCACAAGCCCCTCCTATGGCTCAAAGAGATGAAAGGTGAACATCCTAAACTGCTCAGGTGGTCCATTTCCCTACAGGGGATGGACTATACAGTGGAACATAGACCTGGGACCCAACATGCCAATGCAGATGGACTCTCAAGGTATTTCCACTTAGAACATGAAGACTCAACTGGTCAAGGTTAGTTTAATGTCCAAGACAGAACATGTCCAATAGGAAAGGTTGAAAAACAAAGATATCGAGTAACTCGAAGAAGCCTCTCCTCCAACGGTGTTTGCCACCCCTCCCCACAGGTTAAGGTATTAACGTGTCTGTAGCTGACTTGCAGGTGGCGAGATACGTTTGTGTGTTTTGGAGGACAGTTGTGAAACGAGAGAATACGAGCAGAAGACAGCGAAGGCCAGAAGATAAGATAAAGTCAGGAGAGAATAGTGTGAACCAACAGATAGTTGAGACAGGGATTAGTAGAAAAACCAGACAGGGATTAGTGTACTCTGCCAGTTTCTAATGGCGGCTTCGTAAACAGAGGCAGAAGGCTATTTTGACACAATATTGCAGGAAAAGCAGAAAAGACTTCGTCCGTCGTGCTGCCTGAGTGAGGGCAACACAAAATGGCGGCAGTTTACAAAATGGCGGGTCAATACGATCGAGATCGAAAATCGAATTTCCTCAGATCCTCCTTTTGCCAGAACACAGGCAATAGTATATGGACTCATGTTAATCTGAGTCAATGTCAATGGTCATGAGGTCATCAAGCTGTTGCTGTATCATTCTGATATTCTCTGTTCTTTGTGCCTTGGGTTTTGGGATGCACATAGTAGCACAAAGGTCGCAGATGGCGGGACCACGGTGCATACAAAGACAACAAGAGAATACGATGGCTAAAACCATACCAAGGAATGTTAATACCTTCCAACCCCACTTGGACAGTAGTCCCCAAAACCATCCCAATAACGACCAATCTCCTTCGTCCTGATGAATCGATTCAGAGATTATATGTAATTTAGAGATGGCCTGGTATACTGTCAGAGCATCATCAGGTATATAAATACAGCAACTTGATTTGATCAATTTGCAGACTCCACCACGATCTGCAAGAATAACATCTAGGGCAACTCGGTTCTGCAAAGTCATAAGACGATCCGCCTGTAGTTCCGCTGTAATATTACTTAAAACTCCTACAGTGATGTCTATGGTAGTCTCTACGACACGAACCAGTTGTCTCATATTTCTACTGTTTG
Organism: Triturus cristatus; assembly: GCF_964204655.1. Lineage (NCBI taxonomy): Eukaryota > Metazoa > Chordata > Amphibia > Caudata > Salamandridae > Triturus > Triturus cristatus. Next base: position 1,341,437,124 of record NC_140585.1, read on the forward strand.
CCATAGGAACCCAAAAAGGAAGAAATCCTTTTAGGAAGTCTCCTCCCTCTTGACCTGCTGTGTCTTTGGAATCAATAATTTCTCTGCCATATCTGTTTTTAGGAAAATTTGAAGAAGCAGTGTATGTAGGGGGAAGAAGAAAAGCTATATAGCAAGTTCCAGAAAAACCAGTCGGCAACCATGTATAGGCTCTATCATGACAGATGAAATACGTGCCCTGAGATGGTACTAACGGCGGCGAATTCTGAGATGAATGGATGTTCGTATGGGAGCAAAAACTTTTTCTCTGCTTGGTGTCAGCAGTCTGACCATTTATTTGCAAACAGGAATTGCCTTGATGAGGTACAGTCCAAATTGGTGGAGATTTGCCTTGTTTAACCGTATCACTAAGGCTTGTGATATAATGAGTGACATTCCAATTAGTGTATGCTTTTCTCTCATCTACAGCAATTTTACTATTTTCCATGATTTTAGCCATGGCTACCATTCCCTTTATCAACGAACTATGACTAAAATCTGGTCCACCAATATAGGAACTGACAGGTCGTTTAAATCGGCTTTGATAGGCGTTAGAGAAAATTACAAAATAAGCCCCAGCAGAACCTTCATAAGAGAATGGAAGGACTAAATATGGCATCCCTTTTTTTGTGGTATGGGGCATTAGTCCACATACCCAACAGTCAGTTGTATTAATCACTAATTGGTGTTGATGTAATAACTGGATAAAGGAGTTATTGTAATATTCGATTCTTCTTACAAGTTCATGTTGATGAAGTGTATGAAAGAGATGCGGAGAGATAGTAGAATAAGAAGGTACAGTAGTAGAAGAAGGGACAACTTTCTGCTGCATAGCATAAACAATCCAACCGATACACGCCATTAAAATACACAATAATATGAAAATACATAAGGTTATACCACAACGACTATATATTATTTTATAGTGGGTCTTCATTTTGTTCCTTTTCTCTCTTTCGCCTAATGTAGTTTCCATCTTCTAAATGGATGCTCACGGCAATCTTCCTTAATCACTTGGTCACGATTGTCTGCCGTCCTATGACACTGCAAGTCCTGCAGGCCTATTGCCACTACTCAGGTCACAACCAAGACTCCTACCGTGACCCTGCAACCGGGATAGAAACTACATAGAAGAGAGATTCTCAGATTTCCTTCTTCAGTCTGGGTCTTAAATCGTAATGGGTCTTATCAGGCACAGTCTGATCCTGAAACAATGTTCGTGGATTTGTGGTGTTCAGACGAAGATGTGGTGGTACAGCTTCTTGGAGAATGTCGTCGCTTTCTTTCTCTGTCAATGTTCCATTCAAGCGTGCATCACTAAAGGGTACAAAACGAGGGATCTTCTCGCTTTCAGAGTCTCTTATACCCTTGTGGACCCACTGATCAAAGGGCAAAGGCAAAGGAACCTTCTTGCAGTGTACACCGTGAATCCAGTTCTTCTTTCCTTCAACCTTCACTGCTGTACGGGTTGCTAGGAGGACCCGACGGGGCTCCCTCTAGCGAGGCTCCAAATTCATCGTCCTTTGAAAATTCTTCATGCAGACCCAATCACCTGGTCGGATGGAATGACCTGAGTCTGTGGAGGCCTCTGGTAGAGCGCTCTGAACCTGTTGATGAAGAACACGCAATTTAGTTGTGAGGTCATGCAAATAATCAATCAACATTGGGTATGGCAAGTCTGAATACTTTTTAGGGCGAGGGACTCCCCATATGTTAGCTGGGCATCCGAAAACAACCTCATAAGGGCTAAGTCCCAAACGAGAATGCACAGCCGTTCTGGTAGATAGAAGAGCCAAAGGTAGGGCATCGGGCCAACTAAGACCTGTACTAGCCTGTACTTTAGCGAGCTTGAGCTTAAGGGTGCCATTATAGCACTCCACTAGACCCGCTGATTGTGGATGGTTTGCCGCATGGAATTTTTGCTTGATGCCAAGACCTGCACAAACCTTTTGCATAACTTGGCCCACAAATTCACTCCCATTGTCACTCCAGACATTGCGCGGCAAACCGAATCTAGGGAAAAACTCTTTTAGAAGTGCTTTGGCTGTAGATAAAGCAGTATTGTCTTTCAGGGGGTAAGCCTCTATCCATCGGGAAAAGGCTCATACCACCACTAGAACATACTGAAGATTGTTGCATCGTTCCATGTGAATGTAATCGATTTGCAACACCTCAAATGGATAGGTCGGAGGAGCAAAGTGACCTGCTGGAGTTGGGGTTCTCTTTCCCGGATTGTACATTAAGCAAACAATGCAATGTTTCACTACATTATCTGCACACCCTGTATTCCCTCATTCTGCCACACTGGAGACAAAAGCTTGCATATTCCTTTCGCACTTAGGTGGGCTGGACCATGCGCCATAGTAACTACAGGTAGTACATAAGCGTCTGGTAACAGCCAACGTTGGTGCTCGGACAATTCCACCCAACAACCCATCTCATCTAACATTCCTGTACTTTCTTTCCACTTACTAAATTCTTTCTCTGTAGCCTCTTCTTGATTTGATTTTACACTTTCTACTGTATCCTCATACATTCCTCTTTCCCTGACCCAATTTGCAGGGCCTGCAACATACATGCGACTTGTAGCATCTCTGGCTGTCTTTTTCGCTACCTCATCCGCAAATGCATTCCCACGACCAATATCGTCAGTAATCTTCCTGTGTGCACTACACTTCACAATTGCTATTTGGGTAGGCAAAGCAAGTGACTCAAGAAGGTCAGTCACCAACTGACCATGTTGTATCTTAGTGCCATGGGAAGTAAGGAATCCCCTTTCTTTCCACAGACGTCCAAAATTGAACGCCACACCAAAAGCGTATTGGCTATCGGTGTACACGTTCACTCTTTTTCCCTTGGATAACACACACGCTCTGGTTAGGGCTATCAGTTCAGCTGCCTGGGCTGAGTTATGTCTGATGCGTGCTGTTTCCACGACTGTATGCAAGGTAGTAACAGCATAGGCTGAAGTTGCTTCTCCATTAGGAAGCTTAAAACAAGAACCATCTACCCATAGCGTTCCATCCGGATTCACTAACGGCGTATCTGTCAAGTCAATTCTAAATTTTGTCTCTTCCTCAGTACGAAAGAAACAATCATGTTGCTCCTGAACACCTTTCTCTTCTGGAAGAGGCAACAAAGTAGCTGGATTTAAAGTGTTACATCGTTTGATGTGCATGTGACTAGCCAAAAGTGTCAGCTCATATCCAGTTAAACGGGCACTCGTAAGATGCTGCGTTTTTGTTCTGTTTAACAAAGTATCTACTGCATGCGGCACCATAACAATGAGAGTATTATCTAGCACCACTCCAGCAGACTGTCGAATAGAAATTGCTGCTGGTGCTGTGCTTTAAGACAGCTAGGCAATGCTTTGGCTACTGGATCTAACGTAGCTGAGAAATAGGCACATGGCCGCTGTTTATCTCCGAATTGCTGCGTTAAAACTGACAACGCACAACCTTCTCTTTCATGAACGTAGAGCGTAAAAGGCTTACTGTAATCAGGAGTTCCTAGCACAGGAGCGGAACACGGAGCAGTACGTAAGTCAGTAAAACTCCTCTGACACTCGTCAGTCCATGGAAGGGGCTGAGGCGTGTCTTTCAAAGTAAGTGCCAACAAAGGTTTAGCCAACAGAGAGAAGTTAGGGATCCACTGCCTACAATAGGAAGTAATGCCCAGGAAGGCACGTACCTCTCTTTGTGTAGATGGCACAGACATTTGCTCAATAGCTTGGATACGTTCTGGGGTTAATCATCTTCCCTCCTTTGACAAGATATGACCCAAGTAGGTAACCTCTCGACGAACATAGTGTAGCTTAGAGGTCGAAACCTTATGATTAAGATCGGACAAGTGTCGCAACAATGCAACCGTCACATTCTTACATATTTCCTCTGAATCAGCAGCGATCAACAAATCTTCCATGTATTGTATGAGAGCAGCACCAGACAGCAAAGAAAAAGCATCAAGATGACATTTCAGAGCTTGACTGTAAATAGAAGGACTTTCACAATAGCCCTGGGGTGCGCGCTTAAACCGGAAGCTTCGGCCTCCAACAGAGAAGCCAAAAATATCCCTACTTTCTTCGGCAATGGGAATACTAAAGAAAGCATTTTTCAGATCGATAACAGAAAACCAAACCGCTGTGGAAGGTATCATCGTCAACAGTGCAGTGATATCTGGGACAATTGGGAACTGTGGTACAACAATTTTGTTTACCTCCCAAAGATCAATCACAAAACGATAAACAGGAGGCTGCGAAGGATCAGTGCGTTTAAGAACGGGAAGAATTGGGTTATTACATATGTTTCCTCTCGTTTCCTCAACCACTCCCTTCTGAATCAAATCATGAATGATTTCCAAAAGCGCTTTTTCACCATCAGTGGAAATTCTATATTGAGGAACGCGTGGTAATTCAGCATTGGGCTTGAGAGTAACGACATACGGTGGGATCTCAAGACAACCAACATCATTTGGACCCGTAGCCCAAAGCGTTGTAGGAAGAGACAGCAATTCAGGAGGAAATTGATCTTTCGACAAGTACATTGGAGAAGTCAGTTTCTGTCCTAAAGTGAGATATACACCAGAAAGAGAACAATATATCGTTACATGCAATCTTTTCAATAGATCCAAGACCAATAGATTCTCACCACAACCATTCATTAAGAGAAGCGGAGCTTCCAAATCATAGGGGCCAATTGAAATAGGCAAAGGGCAAGAAACCGGATAACAAACTGGGGCGCCAGAAAAACCTACAGATACATTTGTTAAGCCAGACAAAGGTGCCCCAGGGAGTTTTGAATGAATGATAGAACTTCTCATCGCACCAGTATCTAAAAGAAATGGCTCTGAAACACCCATTGTAGTGACATTAACATAAGGTCCATTCTGATCTACTGGAATCGACACAACTCCCTTACTTTGTCCATGGCTGTCCTAGTTAGCATGAAGACTTTCATTCCTGTCTTCAACATAATAGTCCTCATTGTAGTACTGTGTAGACCAAACGTTTTGCTGATCAAAGTAGTTCACGGAATTAGAGGGAGGAAGGGAACGCTGTTCTTGAGTCAACACACCTCGACCTCTACCTCTGTTTGCTGACTGGAGGCCAGCACGACCTCGTGAAGCAGATGGTGTGCCATTACGTTGCAATAAAACCGGACAACTATTCTTAAAATGACCTTCCTCTCTACAATAGGCACATTGAATAGGACCTAACAAAGGTCGCGGAATATATGGCTCAGGCTTTTGATACACCCTCTGAAACTGCGGAGGCTGTTGAAACTGGAACTGAGCATAACGAGGTGGATAAGCCTGTTGCAAGAGAACCTTAGTTTATAATTCTTTAGTCTTTTTCTCTTGCTTATCTTTTTCTTCTTTATCTCTATTTTCATAATACTGAGCAGTAGCCAATATCTGGGCTGAAGAAGAAACAGCCCATGAACTCTCGGAGTCTTTCAACTTGTGTGACAGCTCGGGAAGCAAATTAAATACGAACTTATCCACAAATAATCGCTGTCCACCCTCTAGTCATATCCTGACCACTGTGATCAATGAATGTCTCCTCGAAACGAGTAAAGAAATCGGAGACACTCTCATCTTTCTTTTGTTTACACCCAGCTAGTTTATCTCAGTTAACTCTCAAGGCAGGCATCATCGTTTTCATTAATGTAATAATCCTACCAGGGAGTTCTGAAATCAAAGCGTCAGGCTTCGCACCACCCACTTGGATTCTATCTGCGGCAATGATAGCATCCCAATCTCCTCCTAATTCTTGGGCATGATTCTCTTTACGAATCCTAGCCCATAATGCTTGTGGGACTACATTCCCCATCAACATATCAATATCTGCTAAATTCATGATGCAGGCTTCAACAGTTTGTGACAATTCTTTATAATATCCTGAAGGATTCTTACGTGGATCCGGTAAAGACTGTTTAAGAGCTAAAACTTCAGCTCTTTTCCAGGGGACATGTACCCATATTCGCTGGAAGTGAGCAGGAATAGGTTGATTACCACCTACTCCCGCAACCTCTTCTCTCCACACTGAAGGAACCTCTCTCATTGGGTAATTTTTCAGTGTCAACCTAACTGAGGGATCGGAATCTAGAAAAGTCTGAGAGGTAAATAAAGTTCTAAAGGAAACACGTGTCTTTACAGCGTCCTCAACCTTAGAACCCACAATGAGTCCCTTATCAAAATCAGCCTGAATATCTAACAGACCCTGAGGAACCGAACCCAAATCCATATCCTCCCATCCTTTAACGAGAGTATCACACATAGCATTGAAAACATATCTCTGCGTAGGCGCATTCCACTGTGAGAAGGTAGGCATAATGTCGAGCACACTATACCGAGGACCCTTTTCAATCCATTTACGAGCGAGAGAGTCCAACATTTCTCGTTCTTCGAAAGCTGGGAACTGACTACGAGACTGTCTTCGAGAAAAAGCCGGAGACACATTTAAGGCCTCAAAGGAAGGTGATAAAAGACCAGAAACCATATCTGTGAGTCGTTTACGCATATATGGAAAATTGGACATAAGGATAGGGGACAAAGTATTAGGCGAACTAATTGAAGAGGAGTCGGTAATTACCTGGGGAGCAGTGGGCAAAGAAGATGAAGGCAAAGGAGTCGAAGGCAAAGCCGGCAGAGGCGGCAATACTTGAGGGGGCAAATGTGGAAGAGCCGGAGCAAGCGGAGGCGCAGCTGGCGGCTGGACAGGCTGTAACAACGGGGGTGCATTAGCACCTTGTACATAGGGCGGAGGCAATCTCAATAAGTGAGACATCAAGGGATCTTCCTCTGAATCCTTTCTGTTATCGGAAGGGGCAACATCGGATAGCATTTATCTATCGCCATATGATGCTGTCTCTCTGAAATTTCCATCGCATTATCGACTTCATCATCTTTAAATTGTTGTGCAGCCTGTATAATTGTCATACCCTGTGTTTTCCTATCTCGTTTTTCTTGCTTAATTTTTCTCTGTTTGGCTTCCTTACGTCAAAGGCGGAAAGAGTCAAACATTGCCGGCCGGGCTTTTCTTTTAAATAAAATAGCTTCCAAATTATCTAGTATGTCAGGCTCAAAGCTACCATTTTCTGGCCATTTTAAAACACCATCATTCTTCGTGTATCGGATCCATGCCTCGTTAAAGGCAATGGGGCCAACACCATGTTTAGAATAGAGCTCATAAGTGGGAGTTCCAACCGAAGGAATCGGACAAGAGTCCTCCAGCCGGGAATCCCTATTACAACCAAAACAACAAAGTTTCTCAAACTTAGTTAGACCAGGCATCGTTATTTCACTGGACTGTTCACAAACATCAAGGGGGTTAAAATTCAGTTTAACACAGCACAAATGTACTTATCCCTCGGCTTCGGTTATTGCAATACCCGAACCAAAGAACCAAAGGACCAAAGAACCAAAGAACCAATGTGGGAGCGACCCACCAATACTTAACTAAGATGTCTTCTTACACCAACAGAGGCCCCGTCTATCGTCTCGCTTTACCATACATCATCGAAAGAGGGCCAAGGCAGGGCGGTAGTCAGGGAAGCAGTCATCTGTAGCCGTCAGGAAGGAGTAACCACGCTGCAAAAGACTTTCGGACCACTTTTGACATACAGGGGTCACTTGACGTAGCTCGCGATTCCTCCAGAATTTTCTTGCGGGGTTCCTCACGACCTTCAGGCAGAACCACTACCTCTGAAACCGCTCCACGTTGGGCGCCAGTTGAAGAACCAGAACCTTTTGGGTCCGGCGGCGCAGAGTACGCTTTAATCTCCTGGGTTCTCCTGCTTCAGTTAACAGAGACACAGGGACACTCTGTTGGTGTAAAAGATCAGATATTATTAGCTGCAGCTAGTACAGTTGTCCTAGAAGTACACACGGTATGTTCTCAGGAGACTGCCACTTCACTCCGTGGCGTACAATCTTATATAGTACATAGATAACATATACATTAACACAGAACACACCTAAAACATACATGGATGACCAATAAGGTAAGGTTAAAGACAGAACATGTCCAATAGGAAAGGTTGAAAAACAAAGATATCGAGAAACTCGAAGAAGCCTCTCCTCCAACGGTGTTTGCCACCCCTCCCCACAGGTTAAGGTATTAACGTATCTGTAGCTGACTTGCAGGTGGCGAGATACGTTCGTGTGTTTTGGAGGACAGTTGTGAAACGAGAGAATACAAGCAGAAGACAGCGAAGGCCAGAAGATAAGATAAAGTCAGGAGAGAATAGTGTGAACCAACAGATAGTTGAGACAGGGATTAGAAAAACCAGACAGGGATTAGTGTACTCGGCCAGTTTCTAACACCGGCTTCGTAAACAGAGGCAGAAGGCTATTTTGACACAATATTGCAGGAAAAGCAGAAAAGACTTCGTCCGTCGTGCTGCCTGAGTGAGGGCAACACAAAATGGCGGCGGTTTACAAAATGGCGTGTCAATACGATCGAGATCGAAAATCGAATTTCCTCAGCCCCAGTCTCTCTGTTCTCTCTAAACGACTTGGTGTGCATATTAGATGCACTAGTGATTGGATACTGTGGTACCTTATGAGCCCCTAGTATATGGTACCTTAGGTACCTAGGGCATAGGTACTTAACAGGCCTACCAGGGGCTGAAGCATGTCTTATGCCACCCCTGGGAAGCATTCTCAATCTGACACTACAGGCCTGCTACTGCAGCCTGTGTGAGGTAGTGTTAGCATTCCTCACTGATATATAGGTTTCTATATCTCACCATACACACACATATAAACCTATCAGCCAACCCTATGGCAGGCCCTATCAATCCTGAGGGCAGGGTGCTTGGTTTACAATGTGAGGGGGTGCCTCTGCCTGAGCAGGGCCCCTCTGCAGCTACCAGAGTCTATTCTCTATGGCTGTTTGTGGATGCGGTTAAACCATATACTCTTAAGTGCTTTAAAATGCTAACTTTGGAATGACTGCATCAAAACATGTCATGTTAGGTGTCAAACAACTTGGAATCATACCCCCACATCAGTCCATGATGTGGCAGCATGATCCCACCCTTCAACAGGGGACGGCATGTATAACAATAGAAATCCTATAGAGCCCTGGCATCACAAAATGGATGCCACCAGCACAGACACTGGGCTGCCCTCCTGCTGCTGACTGAAACTCGCAGTGGAGGAAGCCCAACAAAAGGCATCCTGTCACAGGGAGGTGTCACCACCTTCCAGACAGGATTTAGTGTATTGGGGCTGGGTGGGTGCACTCCTAGAGTGCTATGAAGTCCTGCACTGGGGGAGCAGTAGGCTCCTCTGTGCATATGCCAGCTCAAACCGGTTCAGGGGCTACCTGCCCCTGCTCTGGCGTGAAACTGGACAAAGGAAAGTGGGTGTAACCACCCCCTCCCCTGACCCTCCTAGAGGAGTGGTCATAGAGCTAGTCCCTCCCCTATCTTCACTATAAGATAGCAAGCTTTGCCATTGCAAAACAGATAACCCTGGACGACGCTCTACAAAGAAGAATCTTGGCCCTTCGACGTTCCACTACCTTTGGAAGACAGAAGAATCTCACTTGGAGTCAAGGAGTGACTCCCCTGCTTGGCAGGCACCAAAAACCTTAATCAACAGTTGCAAACTTTCCCGCTCCCGCTGGAGTTCGAAGTCCCTGCTGCCCCAGAAGTACATTTCCTGACTTCTCAATGGCCATTGTGAGTCCCCAGCAGAGCTGTGGCAAGTTGACCCCACGAGTGACGAGGAACAGCAATACCCAGGGACCGTGCACTATTGTCAAGTGCAAACCCTTCATGACGTCCTACGGACTTGTGCATTGGACCATTTGTGGCCCAAGCCTCCAGCAGGTATTGCAGTGAAAATCAGAGGCCTACCCCGTCCCGAGTGACCGTGGGCTCCTGTGAAGCATTTCCTGAAGAGGCGTCTTTGCGATCACTTGCCTGTTGGCTAGTGGGTCCCCCAGAGATTTTCTTATCAACTAAAAGGGCTCCTCTGGTTGCTCCAGGCTTGCCCTCACTCACCCTGCTGGTCTGCACCATTGACTTTCTTCAGTCTACACAAGACTTGCAGTTGCCAAGGCTTGTTGGATCCAATCCGGTTGCCGACACCGCCATCAGCCGCAGACGTCGTGGGACACTCCGAACCCAGCTGCTGGTCATCATCATACTCTCCTGGACCTCATGAGCGAAGAGTCAAAATACCATCGACGACCTGAAATCACCCGACATCCGTGGTCAGCCATCTTCCTGGCCACCGGTCACTGGCAAGTGACTTTGAACACTGTCCCTTCAATTTTCAGGTCGACTCCATCTTGAATCCACCTTTGGATTCCACCGGACACTTCTTCAGTCGACGCAAGCAGCAAGTCTTCTTTGGTCTCCATAGAAAACAGCGACGCGACCCGACACCAAAAGACACCAATGCACCCGGCTTCCCTGGGTGAGGTAACTCGTGCACTCCGGTACCCTAGTGTGTGTTGGCCCTCGAAGTACTTACCTTGTAAGTGGCTTGCTTGTAGACTTCCTCGAAGTACCCTAGAACTTTAAAAATCCAACCGCGACTTGCACCATTATAATCAATAGGGAACCCGTGGCTGTGTTCACACACTGCACGCGTCTCCCGTGGGCCTGTTACTTACCTGCAAACACTGCAGTAGTGAAGCCCCAGCGATTCCCCAGGCCCTAGGCCTTGTCATTTTGCAAGTCAACATCCTTATACCATTTGTTTAGTATATGGTCTGGTACTCCCCTAGGGCTCCAGCCATATTTGTGCTTAATTTATTGTGAAACGTTGACATTTGAATGTGTATCTGGCTTCTAATATCATAAAGATATTAGTAGAGTGTGTCTAGTAATAAATACATATATATTTGATATATATACCTGTGTGGTGTCCTTTCATTTGGTAATTCAAGAGATTATAAGGTAAAACAAGCTGCTTTACATTCCTCTGAGACTTAGCCTGAAGGCTTCTCTCCACAGCTACCACTAGGATAGCTTTCTTTAAAAGGTTGTCTTAAACCTATCTACCATAAGAGTCGAATTGGACTGGTGCAAGGTGGCCACTATAACTAGTGACCAGCATATGCCAGGCCAACTTCTCACAACCAGTTGTAAAAAAAATCCAATATTTGACATACTTAACACAATACCAAAACTATAAAAATCCACAATACAGTACTTAAAAAGGTATACTTTGCAAGAATACTTTAAAAACACAGTTCTTACGAGCCGGTAGCTCCATCTGGGGCTACCTTGATGCTGAAAACAACAGAGCCTAACAGTTCCAGTCAACGTCGTTGATACAGACCAGAGAAGGCGTGAACAGACTCGGTAACAGTACCTTTTTTGTTGCGACTGGCATATTGGTGCAAGCCGGTCGTGGCAACCGTTGCGGTTACGTTGCATAAACAGAAGGGGTGCAGAGTGCGGTGCCCTCTCGATACGGTGCAGGCATCGAGACAGCATCGGTGAGACCAAGGCCTACGGTGCAGGGCGTGACGGTGCTGGATACGGTGCTGGCAGGTTGCGGTGCACAGTACAGAGCCGGTTAGCGGCGGCTGGCGGCAGTAGGTTCAGACGGCTGTGTGGGACGAGGCGGTGCATCGTGAAACTTATGAGCGGTGCCCCCAGCCATGATGCGGTCATTGGTGTCGAAGTCAGCAGCTACGACGGCATTGGTGAGACCAGGATTGCAAAGTGAAGTGAGGCGGTTCGGAGTGCGGTGCCCACAGGTCACGGTGCAAGCAGCGGCTTGGTGGCGTCAACGTCGGTCGTCCTCTTTGGTGAGACAAGGGTTGCTGTGCACGATGTGGACAGTACGGTCTGTGGTGCAATCAGGACACAGAGCCAGCGACGGAGTTGGTTGTGTTTCCCTTCTCTGTGGCAGCAGAAACAACAGTTCCAGAGGCGGTACCAGAGGTTGGTGACGTCTTTGTAGTCCTTGAGACTTCAGAACAGGAGGCAAGCTCTATTTCAGGCACTTGGAGATACTCAATAACTCAATAAAGAAGTTGCAGAAAGTTCTGTCCAGTCCTTTCACTGTCCAAGACAGAAGCAGCCACTGCAGGCCAACACAGCAAAGCACTCAGCAAAGTGGTAGATTCTCCAGCTCTTCCTCTTGGCAGTCTTCTTGGTCCAAAAGAGTTCTCAAGTTTTGGGGTCTGGGCCCCAATATTTATACCAGAAACTCCTTTCCTGGAGGGGGAGAGTGTCTTTGACCAGCCAGAACCAGTTCTGTCCTCCCTGGTGCAGCTTCCTGGAAGGAGGTGGAGATGGCATTGTCAGAGGCTGACCAGACCCAATCAGGTGAAAGGAAATCTCCTCCCCCTACTCCAAATGCAGCCCATGTCTATTTAGCCCAGCCCAGAGTCACAATGCTCTCTGGAACCACTGCTCTCCCCAGCCCCTGTCATCCAAAAGCCAGACATGCAATACACAAACCTAGCAGAGGCACACTGGATGGTTATGCAAGAAAATACCTATTTTCTAGAAAGTGGTATTTTCAAACACAGAATGTAAAAATCCCCCTCACTAACTAAAAGATGCATTTTAACATTCTGAGTTCAGGCATACTAAACTTTATTTTCCAACCTTGTTCCCAGGGGTGGTTATGCTTATAAAATGTTATAAGCAAACTCCCCATTCTGTCTATGAGAACAGTTGCCTTGCAATAGTGAAAAACAAAATTGGCAGTGGTTCACTATCAGGACATGCCACACACACCAGGGCATGTCCTTCCTTTCAGATACTGCACCCTGCCCACCGGGTTATCTTGGGCCTACCTTAAGGGTGACTATTATGTAATAAAAGGGAAGTGTAGGGCCTGGCAAGTGGGTACACTTGCCAAGTCGACATGGCAGTACTAAACTGCACACAGATACTGTAGTGGCTGATCTGAGTTACCTTTTCAGGGCTACATATGCGGGTGGCACAATCAGTGCTGCATGCCCACTAGTAGTATTTGATTTACAGGCCCTGGCACACTTTACTGGGGACTGACTAGTTAATCAAATATGCCAATCATGGAAACACCAATCCATAATCACAATTTACAACAGGAGCACTTGCACTTTAACACTGAACAGCAGTGAGAAAGTGTGCAGAGACACTAAACTAGCAAAAACAGTCAAAACCAGGAGGTCAGAACGCAATAAGACAGGGAAAACACACCAAAAGATGCCAAGTCTAACAATGTTCAAATTACTTAAAATGTATTTTTTTCACATAAAGTATATATAATGAAAATTGTAAAACTATACAGTAAGAAAAAATGCATACAAAAACTGAAAAATGTGGATGTTTTAATTGTAAAAAATGTGTGAAAGGTGTTGGTCACTATACAGGTAATATTTACTATTCCCATTAAAATCTAACTATATCAGGGAAGGTGTTAAATAATTGATTGTTGGACACTCCAGGGTTAACATTTTTCTATTGCCACAACAATCTAAACCAATTTGGGAAGGTGGTGGACACTAAAGGGGGAACACTTACTATTACCACTCCAATCGAACCCTATTGAGGAAGGTGCTGCACACTAAAGAGGTGACATTTACTATTCCCACTCCAATCAAAACCAATTTGTGGTAGGTGTTGGCCCTAAAGGGGTGACATGTATTATTCCCACTCCAATCTAAACATTTTGGGGAAGGTGTTGGACACTAAAGGGGTAAGATTATTATTCCCACTTCAATCTAAACCATATTGGGAAAGGTGTTGGACACTAAGGGGCCTATTCCGATTCCGGTTGCAAAACGTACCGACCGACATGGACCCGGACCGGAGACCGACCAGCACGGACCAGTGCCGTACGACCCGTGCAGTACGATGCAACGCATGTGAATTACAACCGACACGTACGGAATACAAGCCGTACGGCTAAGCCGTAGGGAAAATAGTGATGCGGCCGGAAAACGACGTGAGTTATACCGACCGACACGAACCCGGAATGAACCCAACCGACACGTACCCGCGATGTCCGACCCGCGCAGTACGATGCAATGCATGTAAAACCAGACCGACTCGCATGGAGACCAAGCCGCACGACCGAGACGCACAGAAAACCGGGACCACAAGTAATAGAGATCTCCGTGACCGACGCGTATGAAACACAGAAAATGATCAGTGTGAACAAGGCAGAGAAGGCCGCACGAGCCAACATCAGCATCCGTCTCGGTCAGAAGAACGTCTCCTTCATGCCTAGAAAACCCAAAGGAAAAAAGACAAAAAAGGACTAAACAAGCAATGACAAAGCCAATAAATATTTTTTTTTAAAACCTGGGAAAAAGACACCCACAACTCCACCTATATAAAGGACATCAATCACTACCATGATCCCTTACAAATAGGAGACACAGACAGCAGCAAACACCATCACACAGCAACCACAGACACACTCACAACTCACCCATCACACAACTCACACACCATCAGCACCTCACCAAAAGCACTCACACATACAGCTAGCTAAACCAACACTAACCCACCCTCTCTTGCACCCTCACACACACATCACTCACCACCACCACCCATCACCATGGCCCCAAGAAGAATCCAAAGTTCACAGATAGTGAGTTAGAAGTGCTAGTAGACGAGATCATCAGAGTAGAGCCACATTTGTTTGGTACATTGGTCCAAAGGACCCCCATGTCACAGAAAACCAAGATGTGGGCGAGTATTGTGGACAAGGTGAACACACAAGCACCAGCAAGGCGCACAAAGGACAATATCCAGAACAGGTGGTATGACGTGCGTAGGAGGGTCAAGAAACTCGTCGAGACAGATCACGCCTTGAGTCAGTGCACTGGCGGTGGCCTTCCTGCCAAACCAGTCAAGGTGCGGGACATTCTACCACCAGAGAGCGTCCATGGTCTAACAGACATACCAGAGCCTGGTGAGTACACAAACAACATACCCAATATTTTGTGGCAAGGGGACAGTGAAGCCATGCACCGCCAGCAAAGCCACAGTAACCAATAGATAATCATCTCAATAAGTGTATGCTAGTCAGACAAACACCATACCTGCCATCTCATAGTGACTTGGAACAGTGTCATGACATGTACCAACCTACAAACAAATAGAGCAAGGCTGTGGCACAAAGCCAAATAAACACTGCCAGACAGTTTGCCACCACAAACACACTACCTCACAGTGCAGCTGACTGACAGGAAGGAATAGTGGGGATGCAGGTGAAGTGAGTGTATCCAAAAGCATGATGAGGTTTCTAGTCACAGATAATGTTCCCCATCCAAATTGGCCCATCAAGACCTCTCTGAACATGCCCACATCACAGGGAGTGACACGATGGCTGACACTGGGTCCTGCTGTGGGGAGCACAAGGCCCTGGTAGGGGTTGTGTGCAAATCAGAAGCAGGACACCACTGACTGACATCCTGAAAGACAACTTGCACGCCCTCCAATGGTAGCACGTTTCATGGTGGGATGTCTGGTCGGGTGGGAAAGAGGACTGACAGCTCTGACCATAATTACCAGCATGTGGAGACACCCCCCCTCAACACAAACTCCACACAACTCACTGGGTAGAATGCATTGACCCACACCTCAGTGAAATATAAGCAAAAGATACCCCGTACTGCGTGCTGCTGTGTGAAGCACAGGGGCTCTCTTTGGACTTGTAGCCAAACAAACACCAGGATTTCACAGTCAGCCATCTGCCATTGCTGTCACACTCCCTCACAGGGAAGCACAGTCAAGAGGAAGGAAGTATGGGTATGCTGGGAAGGGGTTGAAGCCAAGAGCATGATGGGAGTTGCAGTCACAGCCAATCCACACCCCCCCACATGGCCCAGCAAGCTCACACTGAAACATGCTCGCCCCACAGGGAGTGGGAAGGGACTGTCAAGATGTCTGACACTGGGCTCTGTTGTGGGGAGCACAAGGCCATGCTGGGAACTGGGCATCAACAAACACAAGGACTTCACAGTCAGCCATCTTGCCATTGCTGTCACACCCCCTCACAGGGAAGCTGAGTCAAGAGGGAGGAAGTATGGGCATGCTGGGAAGGGGGGTGTAGCCAAGAGCATGATGGGAGTTGCAGTCACAGCCAATCCACACCCACCCACATGGCCCAGCAAGCTCACACTGACACATGCTCGCCCCACAGGAAGGGACTGTCAAGATGTCTGACACTGGGCCTGAGAAATGATGTGGCTGACAATCACACTGCCCAAACAAAACCCAGTCGCACACACAGCCATTGCAACCATATGTTCGAAATCATTGTCTGGCGATGCTGTGTCCAGGGGTGCTCCCTGGCCGGGCAGGGTAGGTGTGTCTTGCAGATGACAAATGTGGAGAGCCATATATATGGTACATTGTACAAAACACATAGGAACTCACATATACATCATTGACAGGGAACATCTGACAATGAATGGAATGGACACACCAATATAGCCGACACCATAGCATGGCCACATTCACACTTGGGGCTGTTCTGAGCTGCATTCCACCCCTACATCGTGCTGAAACATAGGCATCCTTCACACAACACACCATTCACTGATAAAGACACTGTAGACACAAGGTCAAACATGGACAGCATTGGAGGAGGCATGCTACTCACAGCAGCCAAACTGCAAAACACACACACCACCGGCCCTCACTGTCATGAACATTGAAAAGCCAGAGTGCTACCTTACCCAATCCATGTCAACATGTGGAATATTGACAAGTCAAACCACATATGCATGTGCAAAACTCAGCACCAGACTCATTAACGATGGTGACATCATCACTTGTATGAAATGAGATGGGAACTAGGAACACTGGAAGAAAACACTTCCTCCAGAGAGATCACAGGCATACCGGACTGTGACCATGTCGTACCAATACACCAATGTGGCACACAGAGACTAGCAAACTCTGCTACCACATATGCCCCAATAGTACAACATATCCCCAGTGGAATAGCACGTAAGTCCTTGTTAAAACTCACATGTGTACAGGGATGACACACCTGTGTCAGCGACGTGATGGCCCTTGAGTAGCAATGGTCATGTATAGACAAATCTATCCATGAGGTGGGCATGCACACACTTCGACATGCACATTGAAATGTTTCCTTATGGCTGGGCAATGTGCAACAACAATATCAATCTCTGTCTATGACAAGCCGGAAAAAAGCAGTGTATAGGCAGGCATCCATTCGTACAGTAGAATATGTCATGTATGTGAACCATCGATGCCTGTAGAACATAACTTACTTTGTGTGTCTCTTCCAAACACAGGTGGTGCTGGGGACCCAGCACCAAATGAAGAGGATTCCCAGTCCCAGACTCTGGTGGACACTGAGCTCTCTGGCTTGACTCTGTCTCTGTCCTCTTTGGATGAAGACTACCAACCTGGCCCCTCCGGTGTGAGTCATCATGCAGCACCAGCAGCATCAACATCTGCACCCCCTGTACCCATGCCTCCAGCATCTGGAAACCGACAGGGCACCCCTGCCAACACGGACAGACCAAGGTCACTGAACACCCACAGCACAGAGACACAGGACTCCCCGGAAGCTACAGCAAACACCACCAGCAACACCACCCAAGGGGTCCCAGTGTCACATGTGTGGCACGCCGCTGGTCCTGCCCATGTGGATAGGGGTGCTGGGAGGGGTGGTGGCAGAGGGCGCACCTTGCAGAGGGGTCTGGACTGCATGATGACCCCCAACTGGCACGCATCATAGATGCTTACCAGGATAGCACACAATGTGTACGCATTGCACAGTTCATGACCGAGCCGTGCGTACGCTTTACCATTGACTTGCAATGAGGTCCGACGCGGGTGGCAATGCGTATGCATTGCACGGTTCATGACCAAGCCGTGCGTACGCTTTGCCATTGACTGCAATGAGGTTCGACACGGGTGACTATCATGCATGCGTGTCGGGCAGGCATGGTCCAAGACAGGCGTACGCCTTGGCCATTGAATTGTATGGAGACGGGCACATGTGTATTTTCAAACTACGCGTTGTACAGTCAGTTGACCGAGCTGGGCGCACCCATTGGCTCTGGACTGTCATGGAGACTGATGCGGATTCAAAACTTGTACGAGTTGTGCGCTAGAAATTCAGTTGGATGCCTACAACAATGTTACAATTCCTAGGGTTTTATGAAGGTGAAGATTTGAGCGATGCGGAAGACGTGTATGAGTCGTACATTTCCCTGGATTGGCCAAATTCGTAGAATGCAACCGTGTTGGACCTATCACTGGGAACACATGGCACAGAGTCTGCCTCTGCAGCACAGATATAAGGCTGGCTGGCCCCCAGGGAGCTCACTTGCCTGCACTACATGCTACTGGACCACATCCCTGTTACCACTGCTGCTGTCTCTGCATCCTCTGGCTCCTGCTATGGCACGTACTTTGGAGAGGGCCCCAGCCTTCACTGAGGAGGAGAACCAGGCCCTAATGGACGGGCTCCTTCCACAGTACAGCAAGCTGTATGGGAAACCAGTGGAGCAGGTGAGTGTGCAGTCCACTGCCTTCCTAATTATGCATGTTGTCTGACTAGCAGTACTATCAGTGTGTACACCAGTGGCAAGCATTCTCACTGAGTACTTTCATCCCCCAAAGTGTGTAGGTACTTGTAATGAACAGGTGTTCTGCTGCTAAAGTGCATTTGTGCTAGCTTAAACTTCCCAGGCATTGTTAACATGTCAGACATG
The DNA here is from genome assembly GCF_964204655.1 of Triturus cristatus. Classification (NCBI taxonomy): domain Eukaryota; kingdom Metazoa; phylum Chordata; class Amphibia; order Caudata; family Salamandridae; genus Triturus; species Triturus cristatus. The sequence goes on from NC_140585.1 coordinate 1,341,455,818, forward strand.
CAGGTTATTTGTCCTTTTCAATGGTTGCACTACCTGTGTAACTCATTTCACTTTGTGATAATGACATGTATATCCAAATGTGTGCAGCACAAATATGGGGCATGTGTGTTAATATAGTTTTAACTTTGTCATCCTCACAGGTTGATGCCCACCAGAAGCAGGAGATATGGCTGACCATCGCCCGGGTAGTTCGTTCGGTGGGGGTCTACAAGCGCCAGATCCGCAACTGCCAGAAGAGGTGGCAGGACCTTCGGGGCAAGAGTCCAGCTGAAGCGCTTACCTCCTCACAGGAGGGGCGGACACCGGACCCTGACCCCCCACATGCTCCGGATCCTGGTGGTGGTCTTCTCGGACCTGGATAGGCAGCTGAAGGCCAGACAGCAGCAAGGAAGTCCATGCCTAATCTGTGTACTATGTCTGACATGCTAATTGCAGTCTTTTGGCCTGGTCACACTTCCACATTACGTAGGTCTTGTAGTCCAATACTCAGGTCCCTCAATTGTGTGATGCACCCTCCTCATCTGTTCCATAGGTGTGGCCCCTACTTGTGTCCCTGCAGTCAGCTATGCTTCAGCTTCCGGACAGCATCTGTTCCCGTGACTCTGTTGTGTGTTTCATGGGTGGTTCAATTGTTTATCCAATGCCTGGGATCTGACATGTGATCTGTGTGTGCCCTTGATATGTGTTACAATTGCTGGTCTGACTCGCCACATGTGGCTGGGGTATTTCAAACAAAACCATGCAGCAGAGGACTCCAATTTGTGGGCCTCAGGAGTATGTATATAAAGTATGTCACACTTGCTTAGCCACCTGACTACTGTCCAGGGCCAAACACTGTTTCACGTAGACCTGGACAGTCATGCCTACTCAAGGGCATTTACAAACACTCTGTTATCCCACTCCTGTGTATCAACTTACAGGTTGTGCTTAGTCAAATGTGCCTTCAGGTGTCTGCCTCTGTGTCATTATGATGTGGCTTCCTGTTAAGTACAACTGGGGTGTCCATGATTTTGAGGGTCAGGAGGACATCTGAAATGTGACTGTGAGAGACAAGACCTGTGTGACATATAGGTGTGTGATCATCTGACAGCGCACAATGGTGTATGCAACTGTGTACTTCAGGCAGCTGAGTTACATGCACAGCAGACTGTGATGTGCTAATGTACAGGGAGTTGTGTTCGCAAAGACTCATATGTCTGATTTGCATGATGTGGGGTCTTCTGGGTCCTGGATATGTTGTGTGCAGGGGATGGGTAAGTGCACTTATCATCTGCAGAGTTTGCTTTACCCCTGAGCTATGATTGTGACACAGTGAATACAGTTGTTGTCTGGATGCCCTGCCCCTGTGACAGGAGACCGTGTTGACTGACTTTCCGGGCATGCCAGTGCCATGGCATTTAACTTGCTATGAGTGATCCTGCATTGTGTTCAAGTGTGCACCATGCACCCCAGTGTGGCATTGACTATCAGGACATGAGAGCATCATAGTGTGTGTTGCTGGCATACATCACAAGCATGTGAAATAAGGCTCTGCCCATCCCTTCATCCGAACACCTGTACTGAGTCAGTGGCAAGAGATGTGCTCTGTGTATAGTGACATACTCCTACTTGTTCACTTGCATGTCCAACAAATGTGTGGGTGGTGCATGTCGGCACATTGGGGTATTAGCATCCAACATGCACCAGACATACGGGTGCCAGTGAAGGAGGGATATGTGTGCCATGGTTGATGGTGAGAATGACAACTGGCTTATTCTAAACAGTGTTGGCACTTTGAGCAGTGTTCAGCTGATGATGCCAGGCCTTGCCCTGTGATGTGATGTACTCACTGTGGTGTGTGCAGTCAGTGCATGTGACTGATGTTGTTCTCTTTCTTCCTAATTCTATCCAGATACATCCACGGCCACAGGAGGGGACAGCTCCACAGACCAGGAGGAGCCACAGAGCCTGACAGGGACAGAAGGAGAGTAGTCGGGGGGGAACCAGTGGCACAGAGGGTGAGTGGAGCCACACCAAGGAGTCCTCAGCACCACCCACCCCAGCTGAGGGCCACAGCAGCTCTGAGGATGACTCCCTTGTGGAGGTGGGTGTCAGCAGATACCAAACCCCAGCTAGTGAGGCTGTCCCCGCCACCGCCCCCACCACCACCATCACCACCCTCCCATTGGCTCCCATCCCAGAGGTCCGTGGAGGCTCCCGTGTTTGGGAGCATGTCTCCTTTGTGCCAGGCCCGCACCCCCTGCCCCTGTGTCCCCTGCTGCCCTGAGTGAGGAGTCTGTGGACTTACTTAGACAGATCCATGTAGGGCAGACATCAATGCTGAGTGTCCTCCATGCACACACCAGTCTGTTGACGCAACTGGTGTCGTTCATGGAGGACATTTCATCGGGCATGTCTGCTCTGCAGAGGACCAATCAGTCTGTGGCCTCCTCCCTGATGGCAGCAGTGTCCCTCCTCCAACAGTCCCGCACCCCTCCTACCCCTGCACCACCCACGATTCCTAGCAGCCTACCTGTCCCAAGCACACACACACCTGCACATTCTCACAAAGCCACAGACACAGGCAGCAAACAAACACCCAAACCAAGGTCTAGACGTGCACACAAGCAAGCGTATGGGACTAATACCACACTCACAGGGAATGGTTTGTAGACACACACACAGTCATCCACAACCACTCCGCAGTCCTCCGATACCTCTCCCTCCCAGCCCCCTTCCCTTGCCTCACCTGCAACCCCATCTCCACAGAAGCTCTTCCTCTGTGACCTTGGCCTCTTTCCCACCGCCCCAGCAGATCCATATTACAAGGGAAAGAGGAAGTCCCCACACACAGAGGGGAGTGCCCCTCACACCTGGATGCCCTCCCCCAGGCGCAGTCAGACTGAGGCCCCGGCCCGCAAGTCCCCCCGGAGCGGGAAGAGCATGACCCTACCCCTGCCACGCAGCTCCAAGACGAAGTCTCCGTCCTCCATACCCCAGGCCACCACTACAGAGGTTCCCTCGCCACACCCTGCCCCGGGTTCCCCCACCCACAGATACACCATCCATAAAATGTTGAGGCCCTCCCCCCTACCACTTGCTCCTCCACACCTGGTCAGACGGTTAGTGCCACTGATGTGGGGACCGTGTCCCCCCCCTGTCCTGCCGACCTCACCTGCACCCCATTCCGCTCACATGGCTATAGGCACTGCAGTGGAGTCCACGACCACCCTGTCTGACTTGGGCACTGCAGTGGGGACCCAATCCACTCCATCTGACCTGCCCACTAAACTTGTGCCAGCACCCACCACATCTGACTTGTGCCTCACAGTTGTGACTGCACCCACCACTTCAGTCAGCTCCACTGCAGTTGCAAGTGGCTCTCCTGCATCCACCACCCCTTCACTGCCTCCTTCTGTTGCGCCCTGATCATGTCCCTGCAGTGCCTGGTCTGCCCCCATGTATGCTCCTCCGAGGGGATGGCCCCTGTCCTTACCAGTGCAGGCAAGCAACGTGTGACAGTTGTCACTCAAGTTCACTCCTTGTCATTTGATAATGGACTGGCCATTGGCCTTTTGTTTGAACGGACGTTTAAATTTTCATATGCTGAATAAAGCTTTTTTCTTTATCCTTGTGAACTTGATTTAGCTGTACATAAGGTTGATGATGTTTAGCATGCCCTTGCACCTGTAATGCTTGGTTTCCAATGTTGAATACTGAGGTGTTGATGTGAGGTACTCCATGTGGTCCATGAGATATGTATCTTATTCTGGTCGGTATCCATGTAATCCTTTGCAGCTAACTGGGTGTGTCATGATCAACAATTTGTGGACATCTCTGTGAACATTTCATTTGCATGGTCACATCTGTGGCTTGCACCCATGCACATATGATGTGCTTCCCATTGTCCAATTTGTCTATTTCCCTGACTTTGGGCGCATCACCAATGGACCTACAGGTGTGGGCATCATTGGTATAGGAGCAACTTGCTGTACATATGTGTTTAGTATGTGCAGCTGACTTAGGGGAGACTTCCGTACCCAGGCTGTTGTGACCAGAGCCTTCATTGTGTGGTATCTGATGGCTGACTGACCAAGTGTTCTGCTGACATGAGTGAGACGTGCTGTGACTATGTTTGGCACAGCTGGGCTTCCACAGGAGTTGGGTCCCCTCAAGTAAGTGTGTTGTTCCTTGACATAGCCTGGGCCCATGGTTGTGTGAGCATGTGTGTGTGTGTCCACATCCCTTTTGATACACAGGCAGTGTTCCCTTGATATGTTCTTGTTGTTTATGCTTGCTGAGTGGTACTGTGTTCATCCCACAACCTTGCCATGGGCTACCAGATGTGTGGGTGCATGACACACTACTGTTAATTGGTGTTTCATCATTGGGATTTGTCAGTTCTGAGTGGTGATGATGTTGTCAGATGCAGATGGGACACAGTCAGGGTTCCCCAAGGCACTTGTTTGTTCGCAATATCATTTAGTTGTCCATAGGTGATACCTTTCAGTGATTGAGACATGTGTATGTGTGTGTGACTGCTCCCACTTGTCCGGTTCAGGGTTGCAATGTTTGCAGGTGTCAGCATGTGTGCCTTGTGGTTCGCCTTGGCTTCTGCATTGTCCTGGGACTGTGGCAGGTATTCAGAAGGTTACGTGAGCTTTGACATCATGGCCAGGTACCGCATACTGTGCAGTATGTCTGTCATTCACCAGGGTTGTAAACTGTCCTTGTGTGATGAGTCTGTGCACATTAGTTCCTCCCAACATTCCTGTGTTTGTCATGGGTGCATGTGCAATGTCACCTGTCCATGTGGGCTTCACAGATGCACATTGTTGCAGTTCAGGGTGTGTGGTGTTGAGGGTAGACTGATGTAAATGTTTGCATGGATGGGCCCCTAGCTCCCGTTTCTCCATGGATGACGGGCCATGCTGAGGGATTTGTGTTTGTGTAGATGTGATGTACATTTGTGGCACAGGACACATGTCTGGTTTTCACACTTTGTACGACATCTACCTTTGTCATCACAGTGGAGGTGTCATGCATTCTTGTGTCACACCAATGTCTGGTCCCTGGGGGTAGTGCTGTTGCGTGTCAGTCTCTTGATGTATTAGTTTGTGTGCATTCCAGCTTGTGTCACATGTGTCTTTTGTGCTCCCTCTCATCTCACAATGCCTGATTGCCCACTAAGGGGGTCCCAATGATGGTTTACTTTTGTATGGCACTGTGTCCACATCTGTGTCACTGTGGTTCAGCCCTCCTCATGTGTTGTGTGGTTGCCTGGGGATACTGAGACACACACACACATGTTGTGTCAGATGTACAGTGTGAGGTTGCCTGTTTGTGTTTGTGCATCTGCCTCAGTGCATTGGTATTGATGTTCTGGGCCATTGCCTTGATGCTGTTTTTGTGATTTACCCTGCTGTTCATGTGAGTCATATCACATCATTGTGCACATTCATCCTGGTTGTTAGGTCCAATTGCTGGCATGGAATGAGTGTTTGTGACCTGACACCTACAGTCTCCACAGGTTGTTTTGATTAGTGTGTCTATTTTTGAGATGAGTGTATGCTTTGCGATTGTTACTTTTGCTTTTGTGTCATTGTACACTGTATGCATTGTCAGCCCCCATGTGTGGTGCTTTTCTGCACATGGCCGAGAGTATGTTTTGTTTTCACAGCACTGTTAGCCTGACCACATCTCTGTGGGTATGGGACACAACCACTAGTTTGCCCCAAAAGTGTTTCATGTGTTGGGACCGGGAATCATACATGCTGTTTGGCATTTGCAGCTTTGACCATGATGACACTTACCTTTTGGTCACTGTGATGAGGGGGGGTTTAGACCCCATCACCACAATGCTCGACATTTGCTGCAGTTTGGAACCCAAACAACGTGATTCAATAAAAGAACACGGAGCAAGGTTCGAGAAAATAGAGATATACAGGTGAAGTTTAAACCTATTATGGATATAACTGTGATGCACATTGAGCAGGTTATAAAGGGATTCCGGTAGCAATAGAGAAGGGTATACTGTCGGGCAATGGATAGATTGATATACTTGTAATATAATGGGATATATGTAAAGAATAGAACAAACACATATACAGAAAGAGAAAATACAATCAAGTGAGAGTCGCTCATTTGAGTATTAGTAGAACTTTAGATTAGTTCACTAAAAATGTTTTTTCTCTTAATAGGTCCCAGTACAATAGATGAGGACCAAAAGCCTATAATCTGTCTTGACAAAGATGGCCTTATAAGAAATACCATCGAAACGCGTCGACGCTTTTGGAAAACACAATCTGAGGGAAAACCGTGGTTTTCTGTTGTAGATATAATTGTGCTCGATATATCACAAACCACGGATATACATTTATGACCCAATAGGATGTGTAACATATGACAAAGTGCACTGTCTTCTGTTGTTTTCTGTTATGCGGGCTCATAACAGGTTGTTAAATGTACATGAGTTGATAATTGATAACTCTTGAATGGTGTGATTAATGTGTTTTAAAATGTCTATGGAAATTGATTTTAATGAAATATATGTATATTTTTTATATAATAAATGTGATTAACATTTGGTGATTTTTGTAGTTGAATATAATTGTTTGATGTGTTGTATTAGTATTGTACCATTGTGTCCTAGCAGAGGGATTGTAATTGTACAAAACCCCACATTTAACTTTTGTTCTACACAGTGAGGAGGTGTTATTTTTACATTGCCACAGTGCTATAGTGATGCTTGCCTTGTGTAGGCCACACTCATTTTTTGGTCACACGTGCTGGTAGTTACATTGTATGTTCGAAGTCATAATCACTGTTGTGGGCATTTGTCACAGACTACACACTGTTGTCATGATGTTAGGGGGGATATATTTTGCTGACATACCTAATGTTGGTGTACGATGGATGTGTGGCGCATCCCCCATCCTATGGGTGGGGGTGGCAGTAGTGCTGGGCAACAGGTGCCCTATGGGTGGAGGTGGCTGGGGTGATGGGCAACAGGTCACCTATGAGTGGGGCTGGCAGGGGTGATGGGCAACATAAGCCCTATGAGTGGGGGTGGCAGGGGTGATGGGCAACATAAGCCCTATGAGTGGGGGTGGCAGTAGTGCTGAGCAACAGGTCCCCTATGAGTGGGGGTGGCAGGGGTGATGGGCAACAGGTCCCCTATGGGTGGGGATGGCAGGGGTGATGGGCAACATAAGCCCTATGAGTGGGGCTGGCAGGGGTGATGGGCAACATAAGCCCTATGAGTGGGGGTGGCAGGGGTGAAGGGCAACAGGTCTCCTATGGGTGGGGTGGCAGGGGTGATGGGCAACATAAGCCCTATGAGTGGGGGTGGCAGGGGTGATGGGCAACATTAGCCCTATGGGAGGGGGTGGCAGTAGTGATGGGCAACATGAGCCCTATGAGTGGGGGTGGCAGTAGTGCTGGGCAACAGGTCCCCTATGGGTGGGGGTGACAGTAGTGCTGTGCAACAGGTCCCCTATGAGTGGGGGTGGCAGTAGTGCTGGGCAACAGGTCCCCTATGGGTGGGGATGGCAGGGGTGATGGGCAACAGGTCCCCTATGGGTGGTGGTGGCAGTAGTGCTGGGCAACAGGTCCCCTATGGGTGTGGGTGGCAGGGTGATGGGCAACAGGTCCCCTATGAGTGGGGGTGTCAGGGGTGATGGGCAACATGAGCCCTATGAGTGGGGGTGGCAGTAGTGCTGGCAATAGGTCCCCTGTGAGTGGGGGTGGCAGGGGCTATGGGCAACAGGTCCCCTATGGGTGGGGTGGCAGGGGTGATGGGCAACAGGTCCCCTATGGGTGGGGGTGGCAGGGGTGATGGGCAACATAAGCCCTATGAGTGGGGGTGGCAGGGGTGATGGGCAACATTAGCCCTATGGGAGGGGGTAGCAGTAGTGATGGGCAACATGAGCCCTATGAGTGGGGGTGGCAGTAGTGCTGGGCAACAGGTCCCCTATGGGTGGGGGTGACAGTAGTGCTGGGCAACAGGTCCCCTATGAGTGGGGGTGGCAGTAGTGCTGGGCAACAGGTCCCCTATGAGTGGGGGTGGCAGGGGTGATGGGCAACAGGTCCCCTATGGGTGGGGATGGCAGGGGTGATGGGCAACAGGTCCCCTATGGGTGGTGGTGGCAGTAGTGCTGGGCAACAGGTCCCCTATGGGTGTGGGTGGCAGGGTGATGGGCAGCAGGTCCCCTATGAGTGGGGGTGGCAGGGGTGATGGGCAACATGAGCCCTATGAGTGGGGGTGGCAGTAGTGCTGGGCAATAGGTCCCCTGTGAGTGGGGGTGGCAGGGGCTATGGGCAACAGGTCCCCTATGAGTGGGGGTGGCAGGGGTGATGGGCAACATAAGCCCTATGGGTGGGAGTAGCAGTAGTGACAGGCAACATGAGCCCTATGAGTGGGGGTGGCAGTAGTGCTGGGCAACAGGTCCCCTATGGGTGGGGGTGCCAGTAGTGCTGGGCAACAGGTCCCCTATGGGTGGGGGTGGCAGGGGTGATGGGCAACAGGTCCCCTATGAGTGGGTTGGTAGGGGTGATGGGCAACATAAGCCCTATGGGTGGGGTTGGTAGTGGTGCTGGCCATACAACCCCTATGGTGGCCTGTTGTTAGTGGCCAGGATGTGGATCCCCTGTGTGTGTTTGCCATTTTGCAGGTACGTGTCATTTGTTTGTGTGGTAGGTGTCTGACTTACCGTCTGCGCCATCCGCGTCTGTTCCTGATCCGGTCATAGATGTAGAGTACTGGTATGACCTGCGTGATGGGATTCATGATGTGTTCGTCTCGTACACACTGCTTGTTGCTCTGTCTCGGACCAGTTGCAAGGTGGTCCGTCTCGTAGCCGTGGATTGAGTTGTGGCGCGAATCGTAGCTGATATGCTTCTTTTCCGGATGCTGTGACGTGCCATATGTGGCGATCCGTCCGGCGCGTAGGAAGTACGCATCGTACTTGTCAGGGCGGAAACTGCTATGGATACTGCTTCCGGGCGACTCGGTTCGGCGTTACGGCTCGGACGGAGAATGGAGCTTGAATCACAGCCTACGTGTCAGTCGGGTTTTTGGCAGTTATGCACATCGTACTTCATCAACAGGACGGACTGGCTACAGGTACGTGTCGGATCGGAATCGACCCCTAAATAATTTAAAATTACAAGATCTACTTCAAAATTAAAATCAAACCTTTTACATAACATATTACAAAATATAAATATTACAAAGACAATCAATACTATATATTCTCACATTTTTTGTGCAGTATAAAAGTTAGTAAAATATTATGTAAAAACACACTACAAACATTCATATTCATAGTGATATTTTTAAAGTATAAAGGACTATTTTAATTACAATCAAAAAATAAAAATACGAAATATTTATTAAAATTTATAAACTTAAATTTTAAAAAAATGGATTTAACAATATTATATTTTGAAAAAATCTGAATAAATGTGATATTTGTTAACATTTATGCACATTTTTAAAAATGTAATTAATTGTTATTGAAGAAATTACACTATCTGTATTTTTATGTGTAATTAAATATTTATTTAATATACAAAAAGTTCTAATATTCTAATTATTCGAAAATCTATGTATGTTTTTAATACTTATATATGTATATATCACTAGTTGGTATTTATTGTTAGGACCAACATTTTTTGTGTTGCCAATAACGTTGGCGCCGTTAGAGGAATCTTCAAAACTAATACAATGCTCACTTCAGCTGCTATCTTGAAATTTTCCAGGTGACCCGTCAAGTGGGGGCTGAGAACCAGGGGGTGCTTCAAAGCGCGTTTTCCCTATGTTAATTCCCATAGGACCTTCAGTCACGACTACAGAATGAAATGCTGATGGAATTACACCAAATTTGAAAGAAAGGTAGATGTTGGTTCAGGGATGTACCTTTTTGTGATTTGCTGTTAATTGGTTCAGTAGTTGCGGAGAAATTTAAATTAATTCCCAGTTGTATATAAGGAGACACAGTGGATCTGCAACCCCTCTCAATCTCGTGCTGAGCTCCGATCGGCTGCCAACAATTCAAACCAGGAAGTGTTGATAGCCATCTTGTGACTCAGTAGCACTCACTCACAGGAAAAAGATTTAAAAAAGAAAAGGTGGCATTGTAGAAACACCATGACCCCCTAGGCCTCTTTGGGGGAGGGCCCCACAGGAACCCCCAGGGCCAAAACAGCATTCAAAATATTCAGAGGGAGTTGCACTCGATCAGTGGCTCCTGCCAAAGTTTTTATAAAAATATGAAGTGTGGGCTCCTGTGCTTCATTTAATATAGGTCCCCGGGTGCCCCTGGTCTGAGGGGCATGTGTGAATATGTAGGAGAGGGGTGCACAGGCCCCCATCCTACAATCCCTAAATCCCAGGGACTGCCACCTCCCCGGGGAATGTTTCAATATTTATGCGGGGTTGGCCTTGCTACAACTCATGCGCGCTGGGGACCACCACCCCTCCAGGGCAAACTAAATACTTTAATTATGAGGGGGGACCTGTGCAGCCCCCCACTGCCCTGGCGACTGCCAATTCCCTAAGGCTAAATGAAATATAAATGCGTGGGATGCTTCGGCCCACCCACACATCCCCGGGGACTACTACCTCCCCGGAGGCAATCTTTTAAATTATATGCAGCCCCAGGGATCACCACCTCCCCGGGGCTTAAGTAACATTGAAGGAGGGCCACACTGCCACCCTTGAGGAGCCTTGTATGGCCCTGGGCACCGCCACCTCCCAGGGCCAGCTCCTGCAATGTCATGGGGTGCCCAACCCCGGGATATTACTATTTGCTGTGGCTTGGTGGGAACACCGCTCCCGCAAAGCCATAGCAAACACTGCTACAGTTTCAGAAAGCGGGAGCATGTAAAATGCTCTTGCTTGCTTCAAGTGCAGTAGAACTGCTTTTTGCATGTTAGCAGCTCCCTCTGTCCAAAAGCAATGATGGCTCCAGAAGGAGGCAGGGAGCCAGAAGGGACCACTGGGGCCTTCAGGCTACCCCTGTGGCCCCCAGCATAAAAAACTGGGTACCCTGGGTGGGTACTGAGCCAAGGCCCCAGGGAATAGGGTCCTTGGGGCATAAATTCGCATCGGGAGGGGGGCTGCACGGCTCTCCTCCCATGTTTAAAAAAATCAAAAACATGAAAAAATTGACACCATGGCCCCCCCTCCCCATTCTTAAAATGCTTGAGCCTAGGGGATGAGGTCCACGGGGCCGAAATAGGCCAAGGTAAGGGGGGCCCCAAATCCCCTCCTTCCTTAACAAAACAAAACAAAATCAGAAACTTGCCAGAGGCACCACTCTGCAAACGCACCTCCTGGCTTGCTGCTGGTTGTGGGGTGAAGTCCCCTTGGCTGCTGAGGGTCCTTAGGGGCCAGCCAGACCTCCTGTTACACTGGTTTTATATGAGTGAAATCTGAGCCTAACTATAACATCCCTGTAACCTTTGTTTTTTTCAGTGAATATATGTTATGTTATGTCATGTTTTGTTATGTTATGTTAGAGATTTGTAAAGTGCCTGGTTACTCCAATACGGAGTGTCCCTGCGCTAGTTTTTCACCTAATGGCAATCGATTCAATCTATTCTGAGAGTGGGCCATGGCAATTAGATTACCATTGATTACCAGAAGAACCAGCTCTTTATCTTTTGACAAAACAACATTTCTGAAGGTTGCATTCTAAGGAAGGAGATTCCACATCTTTGCCGACAGGAGACTAAAAGGGCTACTACCCAACTCTGTGTGTTTTAGGTATCATAAGCCTGGCCGTTCCAGAGAATCTAAGGCAGCGATTTGGCAGATGGAGTTTGATCGGGGGAAATAGATATCGAGGGCCTTGATTTTAAAATCTGTGACAGTAACATAGAGCTTTAAAAGCTACTCTGACCTTAATGGGAAGCCAATGGAGCTTGGCAAGGGCAGGGCCTAAAGAGGAATGTCTAGGGATATTCAGAAGCATTCTAGCCGCAGGGTTTCGTCCCTCTGCAACATTCGTATTCTGCCTTTGGAAATATCAAGATAAAGAACATTGCTGTAATCCAGGCGTGACACTACAAGAGCCTGGATGACTGTGTTCTTTGCCGGATCTGGCAGGAGCTCTAAAATCTTACAAAGCATCTTCAAGATGCCAAAGCAGGAGACAGCCAGAGTGGAGATCTGGTAATCGATGGTCATTGACAAGTCAAACCAGATCCTAAGATTTTTATCTTAGGTTATGGAGCAAGAACTGACCCTAATTCAGATGGCCACCAAATAGAGGACCAAATAGACGGTTGCGTGTCAACCACGATGACCAGCTTTGAGTCTAATGCTGCTGGAGCCCACCATTTTGCCAAATCAACCAGTCATAATTTAAAATTGTAGGGAGCATCATCATCATCCTGTGTCAAGGTGATAATCAGCTGAGTCATCAGCATAGGATACATCTTCACCTTTTGACACTCAACTACGTCCGCCAGAGAGCGCATGTAGACATTAAATAGGGTTAGGTTAAAAGCCGATCCCTGAGGCACCCTTTGCTGCAGCGGGTGGATCTCAGAGGTGTATGACTGCTGAAAGACCTGAAAGGTGTGGCCCTGCAGAAAATCCATAATCCAACCAAGTGCGCAACCCCCCACCCCGAGGCCCCAGAGTTGTTCATGTAGAAGGCTATCGGATGCGGTATTGAAGGCAGCGCTCAGGTCTAGCATAATCAGGGCCATGGTCTTGCCCGCATCGGCAGGTAATCTAAGGGATTCAGCAGCTAGAAAAAGAGCAGATTTAGTGCTGGACATAGATCTAAACCCTGATTGGGTCTGATGTAGAACACTGCTTTCTGCAATAAACTTCGTCAGCTGAGAGTTAAAATATTTTTCAGCTGCCTTAGCAAAGAATGAAAGTAGTGAGATCGGTCTCAAATTTTCCAGCAGAGCAGGGTTTAAGGAAGTCTTCTATAGCAAAGAAACCACCATCTCATGTTTCCAGTTGAGAGGACTCAGCCAGAGGAAAAGGAAAGGTTCAATAGATTACAGAGCAGTGGGGCAATGGCGTCCTCCCCTCGTGCCAGCATGGTTGGTGAGATAAGGTCAAGAGGAGAACCAGATTTCACTTTGGAGAGAAGACTACTAGTCTCCAATACAATTAAAGTCTTGAGGTTGGAAAAACCCTCAGTGGGGTGAAGATTCTCAGGCAGAGTAAATTTAAAATTACTGATGGATTCGGTAAAGGAAACATAGATAGTATCTATCTTCTCAGAGAAGTATCAAGCCACTAATTGCAATATTCAGTAGAGGGAGGAGTGGTAACTGATACCCACTTAAGAGAGGTGAGGCATTTGACAATGTGAAAGATCTCCATAGGTGGACCCTTAGGTGATTCAATCTCATGAGTATAGAATTCAGTGTGTGTTCTTTTAATTTGTTTATGATTGTTTTTAAGTGCCTCAAGATATATGATTTAATCATCTGATTTGTATATATATATATATTGTTATATTGGTATACAAACAACAACAAAACACGATAAGCATTATGCGGGAACTATTGTTATAGGTATGTCCGTATGTTGAACAAACAGTCCTATTTCTATGTTTGCACTCCGTCTCAGGTTAATTTAAATGGTATCTTGTGACCTGTTGATTTGGCACTATATATACGCACTGATTGGTCCAGCTCGTCATGTGATCAAGACTGCAGTTGGGCAGTCGAAACGCGTCAGGCTGGGCACTTGCTTATAATGAAATATGCACTTGCACTTTTAAATCTGCAAAAATAAAAAAATACTTTTTTTCCATGCTGTGGTCTGTACCTGCTTTGGATCTAGAGAAGGATCGCTCCAGGATTCTGGCTACCATATATATATATATATATATATATATATATATATATATATAATCTACTGGCGGTCGCCAGTAGATAGTTACAGTTAGGACCGAGTTTCCATAGGAAATCTGAAAATTCTATTTTGAATAACTTTGGCGCCGGTTGACGAATCCTCGCGAATTTTTCAAAACTAATGGGGCGCTCCGTTCAGCTCCTACCCTGAAAGTCTCGGGGTGATTCGTCAAGCGGGGGCCGAGAAAAAGGGGGGGTCCCAAAATGCGTTTTCCCCATGCATTTTTATAGGACCTTTAGTCGCAGCTACAGCCCGAACGGCTGAACAGAATTACGTGAAATTTGGCAGAGAGGTAGCCATAAGGTCAAGGAAGTGCCTTTCGCAGGTCTGGTGTAAATCTGTTCAGTATTTCCTGAGAAAATAGCATTTAAAAGCAGATCAATATCTATACGCGCGCAGGGTGCGCGCACTGTGCAAGCCCTGTGCGCGCACCCTGCCGTGCACGAGCGTAATTCTGATTGGTTGTTAGATGTCAGTAAACATTCGAATCGGTCGAAATCAGGAAGTGTCGGCCGCCATTTTGTCTGTCGCACTGAAAAGGAAAGGTGGAGAACGTGAATAGGGGGCAGAGTAGGGAGTTCTTGACCCCCTAGCCATTGTCAGGGGGTCACAGTAGGACCACGAAGGGCCATAAAAAAGATTTTAATTTTTTTTTAAAACGTCGCGAGGTGCGCGCACTCTGCGCGCACCCGAAAAAAAACATTTAAAAAGATAGAAATAAAAATCAAGTTTAAGTGTTTAGATATTAGGTGGCTCTAAAAAGAGCCCTTGTGTTTATTGATTGTTTTTCGGTACCTACAAGTAAGTACCGATGCAGAGTCTAAAGTTCAAGAGGAAGACTATGTTCCCTTCATCATTGAAATGTACACCGTCTCCTCTATAAATGTCTTGCATGTTGTAACGCAAGTTGTTGTGGTATATAGAACCCATACCATAGTCTCTGAGGAAAGCAGAAACAGACTTATTGACGTGCTTTCTTGCTTTGTCAATCTGCGGACAAAATTGGTTGGACCAGTTCCACTTTTGCCTTTGGCATATATTAGAATATACAAAGGCAGTTTGTGGAAAAAGTGACATCAATTGCACAAAGGTGTCCTTAATAAGCATTTCCAGACCTACCCCAGTTAAAGTGCCTAGGTCATTTCCACCACAGTGCACAATAATAAGGTTAGGCTGTGGGAGATGTAGAAAGGTTTTCACCAAAGGCATTAATTGGTGCCACTTTAATCATCTCTGACCAATCCATTTAATGTCTACATTTGGCAAAGCAAGGTCTTTTACAATACCTCTTTTTTCTGCAAATTTTTCACTCCAGAAGACATAGCTATGACCTACAATCCACACTGTGAACATCTTTCAAGGAGAACAGGATGCACTCAGGTTGTGTCTTTCAGTAGAATGGCAATATGAAAAGAAAGACAGTTGAAAAATGGAGGCATACATACTTTTTTTTAATAAAAAGAACTGATTGGCTGATTCAAACCATTTTACAGTTAAAACTAGGCTGTATGTTTACATTTTTAAAAGCATGTTTCAGATTGCTTCAGAAAAATGTGTTCCCACAGAACATTACTTTGGATTTGCTGTTAGGTTTGAAAAGTCAAGCACTCTTGCTGTTTGTATTTGAAACATTGTGTGCTGAACTTCTGACCTCTCTGCTCACACCAGTGTTCCATGACCTGTTGCTATGGTAGCAGGCAGAAGTCATGTTGGGGGAAGGGATGATTTGGAAAGGGGTTGAAAGTTGCAACCAATAGAAATGTGTGATTCCATTTGAAAAAATGTGGGAAGGACTGTGATTTTACATTAACATGTATATGTGTGAAAAAAGAGAGGGAAACATTGCCATTTACTGGTTGTGGTGAGAGGAGAGAGGTGTACAGCTCTGAGATTCTGGCTCTGATAATCTGCTGTTTGAGTGCCACATTTCTTTCTCAACTAACTAATTTTAAAGGTGAGTTATGAGTTTGAGAGGGGATGTATGTGGTGATTTTTTATATAAATATTAGAATTGTCATTCTTCTTTTAAAGTTGTGTTTTACATTTTGTGTTTTAGGAGATATTTAACTGTCTTGAACTTGTAAGATATTATGGAGTATGTCTTCACTGTAAGTTAAGGTGTAGTGATATCACTGAGGAATACTGTTTTGTGCCTAGAATCACATCATGAGTCTGTCTGCACACAGGATTAGTTGTCAGAGATTTAATTTGTGTTGCTCTTGTTCTGTTAGCCTTGCACTCGCAGAAAAGGGGCAGTTTGTTTTCTTAAAGTGTGATGGTTAGCATTCAGCAGAAATCAGTTACTCACAAATGAGAGGCAAATGCAAGCACATTTGAAAATAGCATGGTACATTTTCCTACCACTTTAAAAGTTGTGTTTTACATTTTATGTTAAGGAAGATATTTAAGTGCCTTGAACATGTTAGATATTATGGAGTATGTCTTCACTATACGTTAAGGTGTACTGGTATCACCCAGGAATACTGTTTTCTGCCTAGAATCACACCATGAGACAGTGTGCACACAGGAATTGTTATCAGAGATTTAATTTGTGTTGGTCTTGCTCTATTACCCTTGCACTCGCAGGAAAGGGGCAGCTTGTTTTTTGTAACACATGGTCATGGTCTCAAGGAGCTGTTAGGACATGTGCTCTTTTCTGCTTGTCTAAAATATAAGAAGAATGTGTCAGGCTGTCACAGTAATTATCACTTACTCCACCACAGTACTAAATGTGCTTTCAAATTGCCAAAGAAAATATCGGTTTGTGGTTAGAATCACACCATGAGTCTGTGTGCACACAGGAATTGTTGTCAGAGATTTAATTTGTATTGCTGTTGTTTTGTAAAACTTGCACTTTTAAGAAAGGGCAGTTTCTTTTCTTCAACTGTGTTGGTTAGCACTCAGCAGAAATCACTATCTCAAAAATGAGAGGCAAATGCAAACACATTTGAATATAGCATGGTACATTTTCCAACCACTTTAAAAGTTGTGTTTTACATTTTATGTTAAGGAAGATATTAAGTACCTTGAACTTGAAAGATATTATGGAGTATGTCTTCATCATAAGTTAAGGTGTACTGGTATGACCCAGGAATACTGTTTTCTGCCTAGAATCACACCATGAGACAACATGCACACAGGAATTGTTGTCAGAGATTTAATTTGTGTTGCTGTTGTTCTGTAAAACTTGCACTTTCAGGAAAGGGCCAGCTTGTTTTCTTCAAATGTGTTGGTTAGCACTCAGCAGAAATCACTATAAAAAAAATGAGAGGCAAATGGTAACACATTTCAAATCAACAAGGTAGATTTTCCATCAAATCTTGCAGTGGCTGAGGTAGTTCCTACATGTTCAAAACTCAAATTAACCCTTACCACACATCTACACTTATACACATGTCTGCACTCTTCATGCAGTTGTGAAAATTTCCATGTAGATCTCTCTTGCAACTGACAATACACAGTCTCCAGAAACACACTTTTTGCACACACGCAGCAGCTTCTCGTACACTCCTGTGCGTACTACTCAGCTGTATGTGGTGTTTCAGATAGCAGTGTGTAACGCAAACAGATTCAATGTCACCAAGGCTCATTTCCTTTGCTCTAGTCTAATCACTCACCCTGTAACACATGGTCATGGTCTCAAATAGGTGTAAGGACATGTACTCTTTTCTGCTTCTCTAAAATATAAGAAAAATGTGTCAGGCTGTCACAGTAATTATCATTTGCTCCTCAACAGTAGTAAATGTGCTTTCAAATTGCCAATCAAATATCGTTTTCTGCCTAGAATCACACCATGAGTCTGTGTGCACACAGAAATTGTTATCAGAGATTTAATTCATGTTTCTCTTGTTTTGTAAGACTTGGACTCGTAGGAAAGGATCAGCTCATGTGATAGGATTTGAAAAGCTCAAAAAAAATTGTAATGAATTAAACTAACATAAAGGTATTTTTTTTTAGTTTTTTGCAGGTATTGCTGAGAAACAGTGAAAAAAATTAAAGATGCCTATAAAGTCAAGAAAGAGAAAAGAAAAGCAACAACAACTATATTTGAAGACAACTGGTAAAAAAAAAAAAGGAGGAGAAGCTCGTGTTGGAAAACAGAAAAAGTCTTCTGGTAAGCAGACTAAAGAATTTTTAAAAAATATCTTCAAAAAAAATGATCGAAAGATAAATTCAAACAGTGTTTCAAGTACAAAACAACAACAGAGTCGACAGCAAAAACAAAATGCTAATGTAGACTCAGAAGTAAGAAAGAGTGACTTAACACGAAAAATAGATTTTAAAAACATTCGTCGAAAAATGTTTCAGAGAAGAGTGATGTTAAATTTGCTAAAGGATGTGAAAAAATATAAGAAGAAAACCAAATTTTATAAGAAAAAGAAATTTATTGAAAGTATTGTTACCAAGGCATTAGAAATAAAAAAAAACTATTTATTTTAATTTTGAACAGGATGCGTAGATTAGATAAATTAGTCAATGCAATGAAGTCACTAAGCAAAAGGAAAAGAGAAGTGAAAAAAAATAACTTTTGTAAAGTGTTCTTAGGAGAATGGAAGCATAGTTCAAGTACTGAACCATTTTTTAATGAAGAGATATCTTCAAAGTAATAGTTTGTTGCATGCAGTTGACACCAATGGTAGAGCATATGAAGTTAAGGATGGTTGTGTAATGGAAAAGGAGAAAATGGTTCCAAGAAATGAGGAAGAAGTGATGGCTGATGAGGTTATGCGGAGACGTCCTAAAGCCCCAGTGTACACTTGGAATTGTAGTAGTATTTGTACTGTGCGTCAGGAATCTATTGATAAATTACGTGACTTTCTAAGAGAATATAGTAAAAAGAGTGTTTAACAGAAAATTAAGGTGCTTCAAAGACTAGATCCATGCAGAGTGAGAGAGAATACTGGTTTGCAAGGACATTCTCTGGCTTGTCTATCTAGGAAAGTGTGTCAAAGTGTTTTTCACCATTTTAGGATGCTGGCTGTTCATCATACTGAAATGAGAAAGTTTGTGAGAACATTGTATTTTGCTAAAAGTCCAGCACTAAAGTTAAATGAGTTGAATAATGCTCTGTTCCGTGGATCTGTATCAGATGTAGTGAAGGTTACTGAAGAGATTCAGTTTTGTTACTTTGGTCCAGAACAAGAAAGTGCAGAAAATGACACAGTTATTGATGAAAATGTGGAAGAGAATGTAGAACTTACTGTTAGTAAAAATTTTGAAGATGAAATGACAAAATTTACTATCATCTCTAATGAAAGACCAAATATTACTTGTATTTGTTGCCGGAGAAGCCATTATAAAATTCAAACAAGGAATGTTGATCTGTGTAAAAAAAGTGAAAATGAAGATAATTATAAGTGGAAAGATTTTGCAACATATATATTTCTGGAAAATTGTTTTGAATTGGGTGAAGATCAGCGTATTTGTAAATACTGTTATAACAAGTTAGAAGAAAATAGAATGCCAGCAAGAGCTGTACATAATAAATTAGAATTGGTCGATATTCCTCCAGAACTTTCTGATTTAAATACGTATGAGTCTATACTCATTCAATGTGTCCATCCGTTTCAGACCATAGTGCGTATGGAGCCAAAAACAAGTAAATTACCTCCTTCGGATTTACAAAGAGGTTTAAAAGGAAGAGTTGTCTATTTGCCGTTGGATTTGAAAAAAAATATGGAAACAATTGATGCAGATACTTTGGAAACTGAACCATTAGTTATTCTGGTTAATGATGTACCTACAAAGAATAAGAAAATTTGGCAGGAGCTGGTGGATGTACAAAAAGTACAAAGAGCAAATTTGTATTTGAAAAAAAATAATAAATGGTATGAAGCCATTTATATGGATGAAGATGAAGAAGAAATACTAGAAGACACAGGAATACCAACTGGGCAAATTGAAAAAGTGGATAAGTCAAAAGAAGAAGAAATTTATGAACATTTCAGCATACATCCTCTTCATTCTAAAGAAGTTATGGGAAACGCTATTGATCTGTTTCAGATGAAGAAAGGAAAAGGAACTCCTGTGAGTGTATGGGAGGAGAGCTTGGAAGCTTGTTGTTTTCCCCAACTGTTTCCTACAGGAGAAGGTGGACGATATGATGAACGCCCAGTACAGATTCCTGCTTCGGAGTATCGGACTACAAGATTATATGCAGAAGATCCCAGATTTCGTCAAAGTATTCCTTATTTGTTTCATCTTTTATTTGAAAGTGACTTGTCTGCACTATCTTATGCAGTAAATCACATTTTGAAAACTGGAGTACATCTACATAATGTGTCAGCAAAGGACTGTATCAACAAAGTGCAACAGCGAGATGATCATTTGGAATCTCAATTGATCAATTTGATGGCTTGTCAGCGTGGGACTAATGAATATTGGTACCGACGCCATGGAGAATTGAAGTGTATGTTACGGAATTTAGGAACTCCTACATGGTTCCTTACCCTAAGCTGTGCTGAGTACGCTTGGGATGATCTTCTGGATTTTCTTCGAGAGGCAAATTAAAACATTAAAAACATACAATACAAGACAGCAGGAGAATTGTGCTCATTGGATCCGGTTAATGTTTGCAGATATTTTAATCATTGATTTGAGGCTATGATGTCCTTCATCTGCAATAAAAAAAATCCACCTCTTGGAGAAGTTGTGGATTTCTTTTGGAGAAAAGAGTACCAAGCAAGAGGTGCTCCTCACATTCATATGCTGTTGTGGATCAAGGATGCCCCAAAATTTGGAACAGATGCTGATGAAGCAGTTTTATCTTTCATTGAAGGATATGCAATATGTGCTATACCTAAAAGCACAGAAGACAAAAACTTAAAAGAGAAAGTTTTACGTTTCCAAAGTCATCGATGTGGAAAATACTGTCGACGAAAGTACAAGAGTAAAGATAAATTCTACACAAAATGTCGATTTGGATTTCCATGACCTGTTCTTTCAAAAGGAAGAGTAAACAGTTTTATGTCAGCTGTGCGACATACTATTACAAGAAAATCGCCTAAGAATACCTACAACCTAAGAAGAAAAGAAGAGTCAAAATATATAAATGACTACAATCCAGTCATTTTATCCATGTGGAATGCTAACATGGATATACAGTATGGTGCCAATCACGATCCAGTAAAAACCGGGTACGAACCATCGGACGGAGCATAATCTCCGTCCGACGCATACCCGGTCGTCAATTTTTACAAACAAGGAATCACGATTCGCACGGGTACACCATTACCGTACGAATCGTAAAAAAGCCCGACCGAACAAAAAAACACCTACCAATGCGATCCGGGAAAGCGCCGACCTGACGTCGGGACGCTCGCAGCCAGCCATTCACGACCCAGGAATCACGATTCGCACCGACGTCACCCCGCACGGTGAATATTTTGCGGCAGCCAAAAACTGCCGGGAAATCAGGACGACGCGAACAAGGACCACCAGTACGCGACGGACAGACGACGACGCGAACAAGGAGGACCAGTACGTGACGGACACACAGGACGACGCCACCAAGGAGGACCCGTACGCGACAGGACGACGCGATCAAGGAGGACCCGTACGCGACAGGACGACGCGAGCAAGGAGTACCAGTACGCGACGGACAGACATGGACCCGAACCTACGAGTCATCCCTGCCCTCATAGCAGTCCACCTCCTCTACAGGTTACGACGCAGATGCCGCAGAAGGTCAGAATAACTAAGGGAGGGGGGAAAGTGGGGTGGGGTGGGGGTGGCAGGACCAGGGCAGGCCACAAAACAACCACATAAGTCACACACCACACATGGCCTGGACATACCTGACTCCCATGCCCTGGTCACCACGAGGGGGTGGGGGCGTGTCCTGATAAGCCAGCGACCGCCACAACGGAAGTCCGTCACCACGCGAACCGGCAACACAACCAGACAGGTACGTCCCGTACCCACGCCTGAAGAGCGTGGGTACGAGTCGGACCACGCCCACACACGTCACCCCAACAATGGCGGGACGGATCGCACCCACGTGGCAAAGGCCTGGGTACGGGCCGCACAAACATCACATAGCGTGGGGACGGATATGTACGGACCCTACCCCCACCCCGTATGCAAGGAGCGTACCCCCCACCCCAACAGTGAAAGTACGACCCATACCCCCACCCGCGTATGCATGGAGCACACCCCCCATGCCAACAGTGTAAGTACGACTCGAACCCTCACCCGCGTATGCAAGGAGCGTACCCCCCACCCCAACAGTGAAAGTACGACCCGTACCCCCACCCGCGTATGCATGGAGCGCACACCCCATGCCAACAGTGTAAGTACGACTCGAACCCTCACCCGCGTATGCAAGGAGCATACCCCCCAGCCCAACAGTGTAAGTATGACCCGTACCCCCACCCACGTATGCATGGAGCGTACCCCCCACCCCAACAGTGTAAGTACGACTCGAACCCTCACCCGCGTATGCAAGGAGCGTACCCCCCAGCCCAACAGTGTAAGTACGACCCGTACCCCCACCCGCGTATGCATGGAGCGTACCCCCCACCCCAACAGTGTAAGTACGACCCGTACCCCCACCCGCGTATGCAAGGAGCGTACCCCCCAGCCCAACAGTGTAAGTACGACCCGTACCCTCACCCGCGTATGCAAGGAGCGTACCCCCCGGCCCAACAGTGTAAGTACGACCCGTACCCCCACCCGCGTATGCATGGAGCGTACCCCCCACCCCAACAGTGTAAGTACGACCCGTACCCCCACCCGCGTATGCATGGAGCGTACCCCCCATGCCAACAGTGTAAGTACAACCCGTACCCCCACCCGCGTATGCATGGAGCGTACCCCCCACCCCAACAGTGTAAGTACGACCCGTACCCCCACCCGCGTATGCAAGGAGCGTACCCCCCAGCCCAACAGTGTAAGTACGACCCGTACCCCCACCCGCGTATGCATGGAGCGTACCCCCCAGCCCAACAGTGTAAGTACGACCCGTACCCCCACCCGCGTATGCAAGGAGCGTACCCCCCAGCCCAACAGTGTAAGTACGACCCGTACCCCCACCCGCGTATGCAAGGAGCGTACCCCCCGGCCCAACAGTGTAAGTTCGACCCGTACCCTCACCCGCGTATGCATGGAGCGTACCCCCACCACACCAGTGTAAGTAGACTCGTACCCTCACCTCGAATGCATTGAGCGTACCCCCACCGTGTATGTTCCAAGCGTACATATCCTGAAATCGGAGGTGTGTGTGCAGAGTCCACCCAGCAGTGCCCTGAGACAGGAGGGGTGGGTGCCTATCACTCCCAGCATTGCCCTGAGACAGGAGGGGTGTGTGCAGAGTCCTCCCAGCAGTGCCCTGAGACAGGAGGGGTGGGTGCAGAGTCCTCCCAGCAGTGCCCTGAGACAGGAGGGGTGGGTGCAGAGTCCTCCCAGCAGTGCCCTGAGACAGGAGGGGTGGGGGCCTATCACTCACAGCAGTGCCCTGAGACAGGAGGGGTGGGTGTGGAGTCCTCCCAGCAGTGCCCTGAGACAGGAGGGGTGGGTGTGGAGTCCTCCCAGCAGTGCCCTGAGACAGGAGGGGTGGGTGCCTATCACTCCCAGCAGTGCCCTGAGACAGGAGGGGTGTGTGCAGAGTCCTCCCAGCAGTGCCCTGAGACAGGAGGGGTGGGTGCAGAGTCCTCCCAGCAGTGCCCTGAGACAGGCGGGGTGGGTGCAGAGTCCTCCCAGCAGTGCCCTGAGACAGGAGGGGTGGGTGCCTATCACTCCCAGCAGTGCCCTGAGACAGGAGGGGTGGGTGTGGAGTCCTCCCAGCAGTGCCCTGAGACAGGAGGGGTGGGTGCAGAGTCCTCCCAGCAGTGCCCTGAGACAGGAGGGGTGGGGGCCTATCACTCCCAGCAGTGCCCTGAGACAGGAGGGGTGTGTGCAGAGTCCTCCCAGCAGTGCCCTGAGACAGGAGGGGTGGGTGCAGAGTCCTCCCAGCAGTGCCCTGAGACAGGAGGGGTGGGGGCCTATCACTCACAGCAGTGCCCTGAGACAGGAGGGGTGGGTGTGGAGTCCTCCCAGCAGTGCCCTGAGACAGGAGGGGTGGGTGTGGAGTCCTCCCAGCAGTGCCCTGAGACAGGAGGGGTGGGTGCCTATCACTCCCAGCAGTGCCCTGAGACAGGAGGGGTGTGTGCAGAGTCCTCCCAGCAGTGCCCTGAGACAGGAGGGGTGGGTGCAGAGTCCTCCCAGCAGTGCCCTGAGACAGGAGGGGTGTGTGCAGAGTCCTCCCAGCAGTGCCCTGAGACAGGAGGGGTGGGGGCCTATCACTCACAGCAGTGCCCTGAGACAGGAGGGGTGGGTGTGGAGTCCTCCCAGCAGTGCCCTGAGACAGGAGGGGTGTAACACATGTGTGTGAGGCCAGAATTATCCACATGCATACTGGCTACAAGGGAACATGTCCCCATGAACTCATGTCAACAGACTCCACACACAAGTACAGTGATCACCAAGGATGCCACGATTGTTGCAGGTGGAGACATGGCCCTGCATGCATGGCCAAAGTAGAAGGGCTCCGTCACACACACAGCTCATGTAGACACAGCTCTGCGCTAAACATTGGGAACACCCTGCAGGGAAGAAAGCTGGGTCCACAGAGGAAGGAATACACCCTGGGACAAGTGCACCATGCAGTAACTGCTTACATGAACAAAGACAGTTAGCCAACACCTTGTGATGGCACACAGATCACAGGGTCCCACCAATGAGCAGTACACTACTACATATCCCACACACCCAAACCCTTACACACCACCCAAAACCATGTAGCAGCCCCACCAACACCAATACCAGCATAGCAGTAGTGTGATAATGAAAACAAAATTAAGCTTTATTCAGCATGAGCACAATGTCCGTGGATCGCAGGCAGTACAATCTTCACAAAGCCCATAGGGCAGTCAATGATTCTCAGCTGGATGGGGGACACAGTGGGATGCGTGTCCCCTACCTTGCCTGCACAGTCAAATGGCATCGTCTTCCACACTGGTGAGGGCATCAGGGGGGGGGGAAGCAACAGGCACCGCAGGGACATCAGGGCAAAGGGGCGGCGTTGTGGGTGCAGGGATGGAGGACTCCACCACAGGGGGTGGGTCAGTGCCAAAGGCGGAGGCCAGGATGGCACTACACACCTTTGCAAGGTCCTCCAGGGAGTCCCCTGCACCCGAAGGGACCTCAGGCCCCAAGGAGGGGGGGGGGTCAGAGGGATGGGTCGCAGCGCCACCGGGGGAGGGTGGAGACAGGGGGGGAGACTCAACCACCCTGACCGGGGACCTCCTTGACCGCTTGCGTGGTGGTGTAACTGTGGGGCTCAGGGACAGAGCGGCCATGAAGGAGTCCTTGGGGGAGATGTGGCCAGGAGAGCTGAGGGGAGGGGATTTGGAGGGAGTGGACTGGGTGGAATGCGGACTCCCACTATGGCTGCGTGTCACACGTTTGCCCCCCGACCCAGTGGGTGTGCCTACCTCACCCTGTGTGTGCGTGTCAGGAGGAGTGCGGTGGACCTTCCCTGCTGGTGTGGTGCCCGTGTCCGTTGATGTGGGTGCATGCCGACGTCTGGGTGTACGTGGGACAGGCTTGGGAGTGGGAAGTGTGGATGGGGCAGGGGTAGGTGGGGGGAGGTCGCGCTGCAGGAGACCCACTGCTGCAGTCAGTGTGGAGTCTATGGACCTCAGCAAGTTGCGTTGGTCAGCCTGCGATGAATGAATGCCCTCCAAGAAAGCCTCGATGTTGGTGAGGGTTTTGCCGTGGGCATGGAGGACATTAAGGATCGCAGCCTGACCAACCTGCAGTTGCCGCTGGATGTCCACAGACTCTGCATTGGCGGCAGCAGTGGAGACGGGGCAGGGGGTGCGGTGCCTGGCAGGAAGGAGACATGCTGTGACCGGGCACGCTGGGAAGGGACACGAGCAAGTGGGAGGCGGCTGGTGGAAACTGAGGGGGCGGTGCGAGGTGTTGTTCCGCTGTCAGCTGCTGGTGCAGCCTCCGCCCACTCGGAGACATCCTCCTCAGACCTGTCAGCTTCGTAGTCTGATGTGCCAGTCGACAGGTCCTCGGCCACACTCTCCTCCGCCTCTGTCCCACTCGATGTGCCAGACCCGATGTCACGGCTGGCACTGGTGCTCGGTCCCTCCGCCTGGTCTGTGTCCATGTCTCCCTCTGTGTCCCCCGACGATGCTGTGGGCAGGGTGGAGAGACAGAAATTAATCAGACACCTGTACACATCTGTCACATGAGTCCAATCTACATAGGTAACATTGCATGGCCTGAAAAGGAAGATCCCTAACATCTACTGAACAGGGTACCGATGTAGGGCATGAAACACACAGTTGGTTGAGCCACCATGCCACTGAAATACCATGGAGAGCATGAGACAATAGCTAAACACAGGAAACGAAGTCTGACATAGCACCCAGGCCCTGGGGACAATCCAGCACTGCATCTGCACCACACAGCGTTGGCGAAAATACCGATGACCAGGGAGCATATCCATGAACTTGAGACACATGCTGCATAGGTAATGCTGAAAACATGCACAACATGACTCGGTCACTGCACCTTGCGTGTGTGTCCAGACACATCACACACTGCCCAGACCCAGCAAGTGGAAATCAGGAGTTAACACATAGGCATTGCCCGCCCCAACAAGACCCTACACGAGGCAAATTGTTGAGACACAGGTGGCACCAACATCTCATAGTCTGGGTGATACACACAGGGGCAGGCAAAAAGCAAGATTGGACGCCAAACAGCCAAGGTGCGCCTGTACAAATAATGAGGTACCAGTGCCCATCCTCAGATGAGTATAAAAAGACACACAGGCACTGGCAACTGTGAGTATGAAGAAGGACAATCAGGTCAGGCTGCACAGTGGACACCTGTACAAAATAGCACGTCTATATACATGGTGACAGGGGACAATGGCACAGAGCACAACCTACGCTGTAGACACTGAGATTGGCCACGTTTATGATGACACATACACCACTGAGGAAAAGGTGCCCCAGGGGACAGTAGTGGGCACGCAACTACATGCTACTGAATGGTAATGACTGCAACACACGTCACCATCCCTGCACTATGTGTATCGCACACTCATGCACATCATGTCACAGGCCACTACATAGGACATGCGCGCTGTAAGGCATGACACATGAGAGACCAACTCCCATGTCTGGAGTCAGCATCAGTGGCAACTGACATGGAACCCACATGCAGTGAACTTGACAGTGCACAGGCAAGGTCCCACAACCTGTTACACACCACCCCCACACATGATGCTACAGTCATTGTTCTCGTGGACAAAGCGCCAGCCTACATTACCTTGTGAAGGAGTGACTACACACAGACCAGGGAACACATTGCAAGGAGGGGAAGGGTGGCAGGGGCACAGCGCTATACTGGGGCAAACAGGATCTGCACAGCACCTTTAAACCCTGCCAGTGAATTCATGCTACTGTGCCCTTACAAATGCCGGTGACACACAACAAACACACAGGTACCTACCCCCTTCCGGCTGCTGCATCGCCTGTAAGCGCCTCTCCAGGTCTGGAAAGACCACCGGCAGCACACGCCTGTGGAGGTGGCTCAGACGGCGGCGGCCGCGGTTCTTGTGGCTCTCAGGTGAGTCCCCCAGCAGGAGCCGTGCAATCCTCCGCGTCCAGCACCGGATATCCTGCCAGCGTTTCCTCACCTGAGGCAGGCTCCGCCTCCGACCATCCACACCCCTCACGGCACTGGCGGCGGTCAGCCAGATCTGCTCCTTGGCAGTGGCGCCTACCTGTGAGGAGGAACAAGTGACACCACATCAATACACCAGCCACATGTCACAGAGAGACATATGGGTACAAATTAGCTGGTTACAACAAGGCATGTCATGCAGCCAACGCATTGCACCTTTGTCATAGGGACATCATCCCCTGGTGAGGGCAAAAGCAGTACGTGCCACAGTGGGTACACAGGTGGAATGATGGCAATGTCACAATCAATGATCAAGGCTCACACTGTGCATCACACCCACCCCTCCTGTCTCAGGGCACTGCTGTGAGTGATAGGCCCCCACCCCTCCTGTCTCAGGGCACTGCTGTGAGTGATAGGCCCCCACCCCTCCTGTCTCAGGGCACTGCTGGGAGGACTCTGCACACACCCCTCCTGTCTCAGGGCACTGCTGTGAGTGATAGGCCCCCCCCCTCCTGTCTCAGGGCACTGCTGTGAGTGATAGGCCCCCACCCCTCCTGTCTCAGGGCACTGCTGGGAGGACTCTGCACACACCCCTCCTGTCTCAGGGCACTGCTGGGAGACATCAGGCACCCCCCCCCTGGGACCTCCCCGACAGTACATGGCATGTGTGTTACACCTGGACGCAATGGCAGAAGTCACAGTCACAACATAGGGACAGTCTGTGGCAGTGGCCTATGCACTCACCTGATACCCTGGTCGCCCATACAGCATGGAGTACTGTGGGAGGATCACATCCAGCAGAGCCATGTTCTCCTCCAGGGTGAATGGCTGTGTCCTCTCCACAGCCCTTGACATGGTTCCAGGGAATCAGTAGCAGCAGCTGGGTCGACGAATGCAAAGATGTGCAGGCAAGTGCTCCCTCATGGGACCTGGCTGCCTTATATGTGCCCTTCTGCCCAGTCTCATGCACAGGAGTACAGAGTGATTGGTCACTCACATTTGCATCCTATGTTTCCACCAATCCCTTCAAACCTAGCAGTCTGTGGGTTCTCTATCGGTTTCATTCTCCTGCATGATGTCAGCCCCACAAACACATTGCAACAAAGTAGAAGAATTCCAACTGACTTCTGCTGTGCACCTTCCAGAACAATTTCGAAATTTGAACTTGGTCTCCATGACAACCAGCATGCATGTAGGCCTTAATACTTGTCCCCTATGTAATTTGGAGCATCACACACAGGTACGGTGCGTTTCGGGGCCCTAGGGCACCCCAAATGCATGGCAACGGCCCGTACATGCATGCCTACGTTCACTATCACTATGGGTCTGCACGCGTATGCGTACTCGTAGTGGTACGGACCGTACACTCGCATCTACGCTCACTATCACTATGGGTCTGCACGCGTATGCGTACCCGTAGTGGTATGGACCGTACACTCGCATCTACGCTCACTATCACTACGAGTACGCATACGCGTGCCGACCCATAGTGATAGTGAGCGTAGATGCGTGTGTACGGCCCTATCACTATGGGTCTGCACGCGTATGCGTACTCGTAGTGCTACGGACCGTACAAATGCCTGTACGCTCGCCATCACGATGGGTACACATACGGCAGCACTCCCACAGTGATTTTGGAACATGCACAGGCCCTCTCAGCAGCAGTACGGCGGTTTTTACACATCACTGTGGTGATAGGCGACACACAGGCAGGAATAGGGCGGACATACTTGTCCATGGATGGACATACTTGTCCATGGATGGACATACTTGTCCAGGAATGGACATCAAGGCATCGTCTGTGCATTACTACATGTGTGGGGCACAGGTGTCACAGGCTGTGATGTGGAACATGCCTCCTGAGTGGAGAAGGCACCAGATGTATGATGAGATGTGTACAGGTGTACTGTGTGAGGGTGCAATGTGTGCCAGGCATGCCCTTGACTCCTTTGACATGTGTGCATGTGGGACTGCGCACTTGGGGTGAGCGTCACTGGCATGGCACGGACACCAACACACGGAAGTGTCCCATGATGCCCGGTACAGGGGTCATGACACATGACTTGTCACTACCCACAGTGCACAATGTGACTATGTCATATATGTGTCCGGGATTTACATCAGGTTGATGTTGTAGCACCCTCAAAAGCTGCAGCCGTTGCAGCAACCAACATGTGGCTGTGTGTAGATTGTCATTGCACACTGTTCCGCACACCATGCCACATGTGTTATCGGATGTGAGGTGCACATGTATGCATGGGACACGGAGTAGCGTGACAAGGCCATGTCAGCATTCTCACAAGGAATGTGTGGTGAGTCATGACATGTGCACCTTCATGGCAAGGTGTGTGGGCTGGACTAGTGTAATGTCATGTGACCTGTGGCTCCAGTGTTCCGCTACCAGTCTCTGCAATCGGCATCCCACTTCTGCTGATGTGTGGGTGTATGTCACTCCTGTCTTGCGTCGGGCTGTGCACTTGCACTGGGACACAGCTATTTCCATGGCGTGGCATGGGGAGGTTCTCAATCACCGTGTGTAGCTGGGTCTTGGAAGGAGTGTCACCTTGCATCCATACGTGTCCTGGGCATGTAGCACATACCTGACTCCCTATGTAGCATGTGTGTATTGCCAGATTTACATGTGCTCAGTAGACATGAGTTGTTCTCGTAGTGCACTCACTCTTCGTTGTCACTTCCAAATTACTGCAGAGCGCCGCCTCTTGCCCGAAGAATTCCAGACTTGGCTACCATGCAGGAGAATGACAGGATCCGGCTCTACCGCTTCACCCAACCGTTGATTCTGGAGCTGACGGCGAGACTGGCACCACACCTGCAACCGCAGCACAGGTATCCTACGGCACTGACACCCCAGCTGAAGGTAATGGCTGCCCTACATTTTCTTGCCACGGGTACCTTCCAAAATACCATAGCTCATGTTGGTGGCATGTCCCAGAGCATGTTCAGCGGTGTGCTGCATGATTTCTTGGAGGCCATGTTGATTCACCTGGATGACTTCATCAAGTTCCCAACCCCTGAACAGATGACTGAGGTCAAGCGTGGATTCTATGCCCTGGGAGGGATGCCCCATGTCATTGGGTCCATAGATGGGACACATGTAGGTTTGGTACCACCACACGCACGGGAGGTGGCGTACCGCAATCGGAAGCACTACCACTCCATCAATGCCCTTGTGGTGTGTCTGTCCAATATGGTGATTTCACATGTCTGTGCTCGTTTCCCAGGGTCAGCACACGATGCCTACATCATGAGGAGTAGCGGGATGCCTGATATGATGATGCAGCTGCGCAACGAACGGGCATGTGTTGTTGGTGGGTACAGTCTGTCTGTCCTGTATTCTGTATAGCCGACCAGCACGACCGCTTCACCAGTTCTAACGATGTCCATGTGCTTCCCATGTAGGGGACGCTGGCTATCCCAACATGCCTTGGCTGCTGACACCTCTCTGCAACCCCATCACGCCGGCCCAGCTCCGCTATAACACCGCCCATGGCCGGACAAGGCGAGTGATAGAGAGGACGTTTGGCATGCTGAAGAGCCGATTCCGGTGCCTCCACAAGACCGGCGGTGCACTCCCTTATGCCCCGGCGAAGGTCTGCAAGATCTTCATGGTCTGCTGCATGCTGCACAACATGGCAGTTGAAAGAGCTGTGCCACTCATCCTGAATCAACATGACGAGGACCATCCACCCGTGGAGGACGAAGGGCTTGGCAATGGGGCTAGTGATGTGGAGGATGTGGAGCCGCAAGAGGACATTCGGACTCGGCTCATACGCGACTTCTTTGCTTAGTGGTGAGTACCAGGGTCTGAGTGTGCACGCATTGGTCCCCCGTGTGGCATGCGTTGTGATGTGTGTCTCCACCTGCATGTATGGCATGTGGGTCAGAGGTGTGTGTGGGTGTGTCACTGGAGTGATGGTGGCAGTGATGGTAGTATTTCCCCAATCATAATTGTGACCTAGCATGTTGTCATCCATACATGTGTCGAGTAAATGCACATGCAAGTGGCTGTGCTTTTTGTGGCTGACTTCTTGTGTGTCTCTCTTCCCCAGGTACCTGCGCATGCCGTTTGCTGGTTGCATTGTTGTGGCACTGCTATTCCTCATGGACATGACATCGTGGGCTGACTCAGCGTTACAGGCACGGACACGTTTGGAAGTCTCCATGGGGTAAGGGATGCATCTGGGGTGTATTGGGTGTGGCAGTTGTTCACGATGTGTGCACACTGCCCCGGTCGGGGTTTGGTTCCTCTGCAGTCATGTGGCATCCCCATGGGACACGACATGCAGCTGGGTACACCTGAATAGATGGGCTGCCTGGTTGTCAGTCATCAGTGATGGGATAGTGGATTGTGATGATGGCATCAATGTGTGTGACACTGCCCTCGGACACATACGGTTGACATTGTCTTGACATGGCGTGGGACTTCCACATCAGCGGATCTATGGTGTATGTCAGGCTCTCCGTGTGCAGCTGTGGGTTTTAGCTGTTAGCCGACACTTGTGTGCCAGTTCCATGGCTATCACGCATTTGTGCTGCAGAAGGGGGGTGCCAGTGTTGGACCCACATGTTACTCCACATGATGTGTTCATGTGTACTTCAAGTTGCCTCTGCAATCCCAAAAACATGACTAATAAAGGTGTCCCTATGCCTCCAAGGTGCCTCTTCTCAGTCAATGCTGGTGTGTTGGCACGGTGCATCCTGCATGTCTGGCATGGTATTCCCTGATTGTGGCTATGTGTCAATGTGTCGAGTGGCAAGATGCAAGCTGTGTGTGTGTGCTGAGACTGTGTATTGGGCATGATGTCCATGACTGTGTGGGTATTGTGACATGTGCCATCCCCATGCATCCAACGTTGTCCATGACCCCATTCTCTGCATCCACCGGACTCAAGCTTGCAGGACATGGTTCTGCCACCTGTCTACACATACCTGGGTGCCCCCCAGGACACTGGCCAGGATCCCTGACCTCTGCGCATGACTGTTGCTGTACTCAATGTGTCTGTCAGCACGGTTGTTCGGCCACCCCCTCAGCTGGTTGTGCCCATCACGGGTGTGTATGGTGCTCCATGTCTGTCTTGCCTAATAAACTGTGACCCATGTGTCCTGTGCCAGACTCAGGCCCCAGGGTGTGGATGGTTGAAGTGAACAGATGACTCAGGCATGTTTAGACTGTACAAGACACATGTTAGGTAATAATGCTACCAGCAGGCATCTACTCTTAATAGTGTGATTTATTATTGGGGGGGGGGACAAAGTGAGGGGCTTTCCGGGATTAGGGAATCCAAAGTTCAGTAGGGGAGTTGGTGTCCTTGCCATTGGAAATCCTCAGAGTCCATGCCACAGTCTTTGTCAACATTGGTCAGCCAGTGACCAGCAGGGCCATGTGGCAGAGAATGTCTCTTGATGCTGTGATGCTGTTGCTCCAGTGGGCCAGGTGCCAGGCCAGGTGTCCTGGGAGATGGTGATGTAGCAGCCACCCTCACGGTCCTTTCCGTGGACGACCCGGCTTCCTGCGGGGAACCTCAGCAGCAGGCCGTGACGACATCTGGGATGCTCCGTCGGATGTTTCCTCCTCCTCCTCCTGATCCCTCCCTGTGGGTGGTGATGTTCTCCGCCTTCTGGCACAGGGAGGGTCGGCCATGGTGTCGGCCATCCGACGGAGTGTAGCGTGAATCCCCTGGAACGCCGTCACTTGCTCAGCCTGTCTGTCCTCCATCCTCCGTTGGTGTACCTGTAGACAGGCTATTAGCTCCGCATGTTGCTGGGCCTGCTGGACCTTGATCCCCTCGAGGACGGACACAACCTGGGCCATGCCCGTGGTGTCCTGCCGGTATGAGTCCAGGATGTTACGGACATGGGAAAATACCGGATCCCCAGCCAACTGGTCAGGCTCGCGCCTCCGCCGTCCTCCACTCCCACCACCCCTGCCCACTTGCGTCTGGCCTGCACTTGTGGGCACATGGGGTCTCCGGGACCCCTGAGGGGTGGCATTGGCGTTGTCGCCTGCCTCCTCCTGGGTGCCCGGGACACCGTGTCCCTCCTGGCGAGCCTGGCTGCATTGTGGTGTTGGGGCAGGGATCCTGGGTGTCTCCTGGGATGTGGCAGGAGTGGGGGTGGTGGTTGGCACGGTTGTACCTGACGCAGGTGCTGCAGGTGGTTGGACACCAGAGGGGCCAGGTCGGTCGGGGTCGTCCGCAGAGTGGTGAGAGTGGTCGCTGCCGGTGGGATCGGTCTCCTGTAGATCCGGGTCCTGTGAGTGTTCCCCCCCAGTGTTGGGGGGTGCAGCACGACGTTGACCTGTGTGTGAGAGAGAAAATGTTAATTTTGGTCCATGCAACATCCATGTTTCATCCGTTTCAAAGTTGGCACATTTCCTCTTGGAATTAGGATCTGTCTTGCATTCCACTCACAGTGCACTTGTGCATGGGTGTGTCCCTTGGGCACCAATTTGGCCCCTTTAACTATGTGTGGCACAGTCTTACTTGCTGCGTCAAGTGTGACTGCAGTCAGCAGTGGAGTGTGCAGGTGTGGCGAGCCATGCATTTGCGCCTTCCTTGTAGCACTGTACATGTGCACATGGAGTGGATCCACACACTTATATGATGCAGGTGGCTGTCCTTGTGCTCGTGTACAGGTTGTGACATGGCCCTGCGTTTTGCCATGATGAAGAGTGGGGGTTCTGGCACTGGCCACCCTTGTCTACATGCACGCAGTCGACCTGCTGACGAGCAGACATTCCCACACACCAAAGGACTGATTTGCTATCCCTGTGTCTCCCTCCTTCTCTGTCCCCCTCTCCCTCCCTCTCTCTCCCCCTCTCCCTCCCTCTCTGTCCCCCTCTCCCTCCCTCTCTGTCCCCCTCTCCCTCCCTCTGTGTGTCAGCCTCCTCCCTCTGTGCGTCTTCCTGTGTCTCCCTCCCTCTCTGTCCCCCTCTCCCTCCCTCTCTGTCCCCCTCTCCCTCCCTCTGTGTGTCAGCCTCCTCCCTCCCTCCGTGTGTCAGCCTCCTCCCTCTGTCCGTCTCCCTCCCTCTCAGTCCCCCTCTCCCTCCCTCTGTGTCCCCCTCTCCCTCCCTCCGTGTGTCACCCTCTGTCACCTTGGCCCAGCTTCCTGGGCACACACTGTTAGCAGATCTTTGAGTGGCCCTTGGCCTGTTGATGTGAGTTTGTTTCTGATCTCCAGGCACCCATTTTGTCTGCTGTGTGTCTGTGCGCTGCTGCTGTGGTGGCGTGTGCTGCCACTATTTCACAATGTTGGCTGTTCATTAGCTGCTGTCATGTGCAAAACAGTGCCTTCACCCCCATGTGTTGATGCAAGGCGTCCGCCATTTGCTGGCAAGTCATTCCTGTGTTGGGACACAGTGTTTGTCTGGCTGTGACCTAGGCCATATGGGCAGAGGGCATTGTTGTCTGCTTTGGAGTCGCACTATGTGATTTTTGGTGCCCAGCCTCCCGCCATCCGGGTTACCGTGTCATGTGTTGTTGTCTTCTGTGGCCTGTGACTTGACATTGTCCAGCTGGGTGCATGGGGCATGGTGGCAGCAGTGGCATGTGCCTGCTCATGGAGTGTGGTTGAGTCATGCGATGGCTTGTGGTGGTTGCGTGCCTGTTAGTAATTTTGGTTGTGGTTGCAGTTCCCCCCATGTGAGGTGCGTTGTTTGTGTACTCACCCGGGTCTCGGAGTCCTTCTACTCCTTCAACTGCCTCCACCGGCAGTATGGCCATCACCCTCTCCTCCCAGGGATGGTACTGTACGGCTCTGCGGGAGGGCCCTCCTCCGGTGGCGTTGGCCTGGTCGTGTTCCTCCTGCCTCTTGGCTCTGACCCTCCTCCGCAGATCGTACCACCTGTTCTGGCAATCCTGCTTGGTCCTCCTGGTGTCCGCAACAGCATTCACAGCATCGACGATGGTCTGCCACATGGCTGTTTTGGCTGCCTGGCTGGTGCTTCTGACCAATGTTCCAAAGATCTGTGGCTCGACTCTGAGGATTTGATCAACAAGGACCTCCAACTCTCGGTGACTGAACTTTGGATTCTTGGTAGTGGGCATGGTGAGGGGTGTGGGTGGGGATGGTGTGGGTGTGGGGGGGGTGTGGATGTTGGGGGGGGGTGTGGATGGTTGTGTGTGTGTGTGAATGTGATGAGAGGGTGTTTGTGAGGGTGGTCGTGTGAAGGTGTGCAAGTGTAAGGTGTGGTGTAGCTTGTAGTCTGGTTCTGTGGTGTCTGGCAGCAGTGAGTCTGTTGCAAAGGCTCATGGTTTGTGTGTGTGGGCCCTTTTTATTGGTCCATGGGAGGGTGTGGCAGTTTTTGAATTTTGGGTGGGTGTGTTATAAGGAGTGGTGGTGTATTGGGCCTCTGTTTGTTTTTGGCAGTTGCAGGTCAGTGATTGTGTTATTTTAGTGGTTGTTGGCCATGTTTAGTGGCTGTGTGCCTTTCGAATGGTGTATTCTTGTGTTGTTTTATTTTGTCCTGGTTGTGTACGTGCGTTTTGAGCGTGTGTACGGTGTGTACATGGGCCATTTGGTTGTACGATTATGTCCTTGTGTGTGGCTTTGTACGACTCGTACATGCGGTTGTGATGTTGGGGCATGGGGTGCACTCCGTACTTAGGAGGTTGTGTTGGGGGTGCGCCAGGAACTACTGGGGTGTAGGTTCACGGTGGTACGACACGTACTGGGGTGGGGGTGAGACTGGAACGTACTGGGGTGTACATAGACGGTGGTACGACACGTACTGGGGTGGGGGTACGACTGGAACGTACTGGGGTGTAGGTACACGGGGGTATGACACGTACTGGGGTGGGGGTACGACTGGAACGTACTGGGGTGTAGGTACACGGGGGGTATGACACGTACTGGGGTGGGGGTGGGGCTCGAACGTACTGGGGTGTACATAGACGGTGGTACGACACGTACAGGGGTGGGGGGGTGTACATTGACGGTGGTACGACACGTACAGGGGTGGGGGGTGTACATTGACGGTGGTACGACACGTACAGGGGGGGGGGTGTACATTGACGGTGGTACGACACGTACTGGGGTGGGGGTACGACTGGAACGTACTGGGGTGTAGGTACACGGGGGTATGACACGTACTGGGGTGGGGGTAGGACTGGAACGTACTGGGGTGTACATAGACGGTGGTACGACACGTACTGGGGTGGGGGTACGACTGGAACGTACTGGGGTGTAGGTACACGGGGGTATGACATGTACTGGGGTGGGGGTACGACTGGAACGTACTGGGGTGTAGGTACACGGGGGGTATGACACGTACTGGGGTGGGGGTGGGGCTCGAACGTACTGGGGTGTACATAGACGGTGGTATGACATGTACAGGGGTGGGGGGGTGTACATTGACGGTGGTACGACACGTACAGGGGTGGGGGGGTGTACATTGACGGTGGTACGACACGTACAGGGGGGGGTGTACATTGACGGTGGTACGACACGTACTGGGGTGGGGGTACGACTGGAACGTACTGGGGTGTAGGTACACGGGGGTATGACACGTACTGGGGTGGGGGTGGGGCTCGAACGTACTGGGGTGTACATAGACGGTGGTACGACACGTACAGGGGGGGGGTGTACATTGACGGTGGTACGACACGTACTGGGGTGGGGGTACGACTGGAACATACTGGGGTGTAGGTACACGGGGTATGACACGTACTGGGGTGGGGGTACGACTGGAACGTACTGGGGTGTAGGTACACGGGGGGTATGACACGTACTGGGGTGGGGGTGGGGCTCGAACGTACTGGGGTGTACATAGACGGTGGTACGACACGTACAGGGGTGGGGGGGTGTACATTGACGGTGGTACGACACGTACAGGGGTGGGGGGGTGTACATTGACGGTGGTACGACACGTACAGGGGGGGTGTACATTGACGGTGGTACGACACGTACTGGGGTGGGGGTACGACTGGAACGTACTGGGGTGTAGGTACACGGGGGTATGACACGTACTGGGGTGGGGGTAGGACTGGAATGTACTGGGGTGTACATAGACGGTGGTACGACACGTACTGGGGTGGGGGTACGACTGGAACGTACTGGGGTGTAGGTACACGGGGGTATGACACGTACTGGGGTGGGGGTACGACTGGAACGTACTGGGGTGTACATTGACGGTGGTACGACACGTACTGGGGTGGGGGTACGACTGGAACGTACTGGGGTGTACCTAGACGGGTGGGGGTATACATATACGGGGGGTACGTGTCGGACGTACGGGGGCTGGGGGGAGTGTTGGGCGCGTATGCGGGCACATGTCTCCATGGTTGCTATAGGTGTTTGGTGCGGACGGTGTTTTTTCCATACGGTTGTAGGCTCGGACGCACGGGATGGATCGTGATTCCTCGGTCGGTCTTGGATTTTTACGTTTGTAAGGTAAATCGTCCGAGGACGTGTCGGACACATTTTCC
Source organism: Triturus cristatus (assembly GCF_964204655.1). NCBI lineage: Eukaryota > Metazoa > Chordata > Amphibia > Caudata > Salamandridae > Triturus > Triturus cristatus. The sequence goes on from NC_140585.1 coordinate 1,341,493,819, forward strand.
GAACCGAGGACGTGTGGGGAATGATTCCCAGTGCGGTTCGTATGGACTTTTTACCATGCGAATCGTGATTGCCAGTTCGTACGGCACTTGTACGATTCGTACGGTAAAAAGACCCGATACGAGTCGTACGGGGACATTTTTTACCGGATCGTGATCGGCACCTATGTGGCTGACAATTCTATTGCTGTTGCTCGGTATGTCACATCTTACATCACTAAATCTGAGAAACGGAATTGAAGGAAATGTGGGAAGAGATTTCTCATGAGAAGACTGTCAGTAAGAAGCTATACAGTTTCAGTTTAAAGATGTTATCGCATCGAGAAATTGGATCCTACGAATGCTCAGATAGGTTATCATCTGCAAGTCTGTACTCGAAATCCAGAAGAATAATTTGGGTAAGTTTAGGCCTTGCAGGAATGCGAAATCGGGTACTGAAATCTATTCGAGAAATTGAATATTTAGCAGAGTTCGAACCAGAAAGTACAGACATTTTAAGAACAAACATGTTGGATACATATTACCCACAAAGAAGTCATCACCTTGAGAACATGTGTCTCTATGAAGTGCTGCAGAACTTCATTTTTAAACGGAATGCCACAGAAGATATCAACAATGGAAAATATAAAGTCAGTGGTGAGGAAGGATGTTTGGTGAAGCAAACAAAAGGAAGTTTGATAAATCACCGGAAGCTGAGTTGCGACACTCCTGACAAAAAGGAATTTTACTACTTGGCACTTTTGCAGCTGTTTAAACCATTCAGAGGACGAACTACTTGGAGAATTCCAGAGTTATGAAGATTCCTTCAATGCTAGCAAAGACAGCATAGAATGCAGTACTTTCACAACTTATGTTCAAATGTTAAATGAAGAAATTGAACAAGAAGCAACAATTGCAGCTGAAGTAGCTAGAGACAGTTCTCAAGACAGTCAAAGTTCTGGGACATTCAGTCAAGATCCTCTAGGACAACCAATCGTAGAAAATGAAGCAGCAATAGCCATGAATGAAGTGGAAACAGCTATGAATCAAGCTCAGGAAGATTTAGTAGACTTAACATATTTGGAGCAGCAACTGAATGAAGAACAAAAACAAATTTATGAAGAAGTCAGGAAAAAAATTGATCATGGATTACTACATGAAAATAAAGAGTGCTCATGCACATCTTTTGAACCAATGAGAATGTATGTAAGTGGACAAGCAGGAACTGGAAAAAGTTTCCTAATTAATGTAATTAGAAGCTACCTACAGAAGAAAATGGATTCCATTTTGTCTTGTGTTGTTACTGCTCCAACTGGGTTAGCAGCGTATAACATAAAAGGAGTTACCTTACATCGTTTACTAATGTTACCAGTAGAGCATGAGAACAAAATACAGTACCACAAACTAGCAGGAGAAGCATGCTTGGAAGTTTCAAGAGTATTGAAGAAATTGAAAGTACTCATTATTGATGAGGTAAGCATGGTATCAAACTTAATGCTTGTCTTTGTGCATTTAAGAATGCAGCAAATTCTGAAGACAGAGTATGACGTGTTATTTGGAGGAAAACACGTCATAGTTTTTGGGGATCTTTTGCAACTTCCTCCAGTTAAAGGACAACCGGTATTCCATACACTTACACATGAAGAAACGAAAAAATTGTTAGGAAGTATAGGCAATGTAAATATTTGGACATATTTTGAGTATAAGGAACTCATTACCAATATGAGGCAAGCCAATGATGAGGACTATGCAAGTATTCTGAAAGATATAAGAATTGGACTACTCACAGAACATGGCAGAAAAGTATTACAGAGTCGTTTGCTGAGTAATTTGTTTACAACAGAAGAAATAGTTTCAGAGAAAATATACAAGAAAATTGCTGAAAAACATACTGTAATCTGCTTAATGCCAACACTACATGAATGCTCTGTATTCAATCAAGAACTTTTGAAATTGGAAAATGAAGAGATCATAAAACTGGAAGCTGTGGATAAAATTCAACATGAACGAATAACTATTATATTGACAGGCAAATTGGCTACTAAATTGGATTCTCTGGAGAAAAACATTTCAAAAACAGCTGGTTTGGAAAAGAATCTTTATGTGTGTATGAACTGTAGAGTAATTTTAAGACGTAATTTGGATGTAGAAAAAGGTTTAATGAATGGAGCTATGGGTAAAGTTGTGGGTTTTGTAAAGTACCAGAAAAAAGATGGAATTGAATTCTTAAAAATAAAATTTGATCAGATTGAAGAGGTTAAAGTCATTAGTCGTTGTTCAGTTCGTTTTTTGCTAGTGAAAGACTTATATGTACGTAGGAAGCAGTTTCCGATTTCTCTAGCATATGCTGTAACTATTCACAAGTCTCAAGGATTAACTGTTGATAGTGCTTTTGTAAACATTGGATCTACTGTGTTTAACCCCTTCCATGCTGGGCGGATTCCCCTGCTGTGCTGATCTTTTCCTGCGCGGGCGTGGTCATGACGGAACGGTTCCGTCATGAGCACAGCTCAACCGTGGCTCATGACGGAACCGTTCCGTCATGAGCACCGAAGGGGTTAAAGAAGGTATGGCATATGTTGCTTTGTCACGCGTGAAAAAATTATCTGGTTTATTCATGATAGACTTTGATGACTCAAAAGTAAGTGCTGATGCAAACTGTGTAAAGGAGTATAATAGATTAGGAAGAAGCTATGCTCCTCATTTAGGTCAGTATCCTGATTTGAGAATATCTGTAATGAGGATGTACAGAAGAGAAAACAAAAAGACAGTGATGTGACTGCAAGCAAAAAGAAAAAGGACAGTGTGGAAGAGGTTGTTGGTTGTCATTTTGAAAATAGCTCTGGTGTCAACTGCTACGAAAATGTAGTGCTGAATGTTGTATTTTATCTTGAAAGTTTGCAAGAGCAGATAATACTAAATCATGAAAAAAGATTCTGTTCTTTGCTGAGTCTCCTTTATGAGAAGCTGAGTAATGATAAAAATAAAATAGAAAGTGCTTCTGATGTTAGAAATCTTTTAGATGTATGTTCTGGATGTACACAGTTTACACAAAATGTCCAGCAAGATGCACAGGAATTCTTGATGTATATCCTGATGGTACTGGAAGATGAAGGAGTAGAAGTAGAAAATGTATTTGGTGTCTCTTATAAATGGGAACATTGTTGTGATAACTGTATGAACACAAGCAGTAGTAATGTTGATTCTGAAAGGTTCATATATTTACCATTACCAGAAAGTAAAACAGTGACTTTTAGTAAATTAGTTAAAGATGCTAATCACAACATGGAATGATCTGAATGTAAATCTGAAATGTTGTCAACGTTATTTTTAAAGAAATATAGACAGTATGTAATTTTAATGGTACAACGTTGTAGAGCTGATGGAACAAAATTGGAAACTTTACTAAAGAAGTTTGTTGGTAATCAAATATCTGGAAAAACTTTTGTAGCAGTTGCAATAATTTTTCATGACGGTCCTTCTATAACTTCTGGTCATTACACAGTTTATCTTAAATGTGAAAAAGGATGGACACTGTGTAATGATTCTCAATTGATTTTCAAGCAACGTTTGCCTTATGATTTACCCAATTGTTACTTAATTTTTCTGAAACCCAAATTTTAAATACTAAATTCAGCATCTGAACAAAGCATTATTTAAATTTTAAAGGATTAAAATGGAATATTTCACTCAAAAAGGATTTTAAACTTACCATTTGGCCTCAAGGAAAGGTAAAAGAAACAGTTGTGGATTTCTTTGACAGATATTATTTTGGAAAATGTTCTTTTGCAACAAGGTTTACAGACGTTATTTCTTGAAAATTGTTATTATACTTAAAAGGTATTTTTGACATTTCTATTAAGGTATGTTTTAGTGAGGATACATTTGGGGCTTTTTTAAACAATCTTTCAGATTGTTTTTTTTTTGCCCGCTGTTAAATGATGAATACAATTGATTTCACTATTTTCAGTGAAAATCAAAACATTCTGAAAACAGCAAAAAAAGGGCAAAAAATTGCTTTGCTAAATATGAAAAAACATGTACTGTTTAATAAAATGTATTGTTGAATATTAATACTTTTTTTCTTTTTTTTTCAGAACTAGAAAGAAAATTTAGAAAATGTAATTCAGTTTCCTTGCAATTAAATAAAAACATTTATTTCTAAATAAGTTACTTTGATGGTCAGGTAAGTTTAAAATATCTGTATGTGTCACTGCTTTAGTTTCATGCTTCCTTTTCTTCACCTCTCTTTATTCTGCTTTTCTCATTTCTCTTCTCACTCTCTCTTCCTGCTTTACTACTCATTTGTAACTCCCTCACTCCTTCTCTACTACTCCCCTACCTTTACTACCTCCATCACTAATTTTTCATCCATGTTTCTTTCTCTGTATCCATATGTCTTAGTCTTTTTAACTGCCTTACTCCTTCTCAGTTGTTTGCTTTCTGTCTCTGTATCTGTCACTCTCTGTTTGTCTGTTTTACCCTTAACTTCCTTAACATCTCTGGGGCAGATATACAAGCCACCTGCACCACCACTACGTCACTTTTCTTGGCGTACTAGTGGCGCAGGGTGCTCTTTCATATTTACAAGGAGAGAATAAGCCACTCTGTGTGTCTTTTCTTCTCCTTGTAAATACAGCCAATTCAAACGCAGCACTAAAATGAGCTATTATCTTTTTTTATAGGTTTAGGGTACCTATACGTAAGTACTGATGCAGAGTTTAAAGTTTAATAGGAAGACTCTCTTCCGTTCATCTGTAAAATGTACACCATCTCTTTTTTAATTACTTTGCCACTCCCCTCTCTTTGTCAGGGAGTCCCTGAAGGTTTACTAAAGGTGAAAAAAATGATTTTTTTTTTTAAAAAACATCATTGGGTGCGCGCACGCGCACCCCAAAAAAAATAATTGACAAATAGATTAAAAAAAACAAGTTTTTGTGTTTAGATTTTAGGTGGCTCTAAAAAGAGCCCTTGAGTTAATGTAGGGACAGAGGAAGAGAAAAACGGAAAAAAAAACCCATAGCCTACTGCAATAGTGCTCCTCATATTTTCTCTGAATTAGATCAACACTGCTCTCACCCATAGTAATAAGAGTACCACAAACCATGCAGCGTGTACTCATCCTCCCAAAACAAGGACGAATATCCAGAGGTGTGTAAGAAGGTGAAGGCACCATCGCAGAAGAAGTGCTCGGCTGAGCTGCCAAAGATGTGCTCGGCTGAGCTGCTGCAGATGTCGTCGGCTGAGCAGGTGGAGGGTTTGCTCCAGAAGCTTGACGAAAAGTCACAGGATGCATTTTCTCAACGTGCCTCAACATTGTGTGAATACTAAAAGAGTACTTCTTATTAGGATTCCCACGTGATAAGGTGCGGTGACAAAGTATGCAGGTGACTTTTGGTGCATTCACCTTCTTTTGTCCCTCAGGAAAAGTGAAAAACTGCCATATAAAGGAGTCTTTCTGCTTCCTCTGCCTCTGTCTCTCAAGAGTGTCCTGTTCACTCTCAGAAGATGGCTGGTGCTCTGCCATTGTCTCACAAAAACAGAGTAGCTCCTTCTCCAAGGGAATCAGAACTAACAATTAGGGGAGTGGGTGTGGTTTTGGAAGAATCTGGAACTGAAAGTACTTTGAACCAATGAAAAGTGATGTTTCTTGATCACATGACTTGCCATGAGGCGATTGGGTGTGGTGTTGAAACAATCTGAAACTGAAAGTAATGAAAACCAATTATAAGTGTTGTTTTATTAATCCCATAATCCGAGGTGCGCGCACGGAGCAAGCTCAGAGCGCGCACGGTGCCATTGCGCATGCGCAAACATGTACGCTCGCATGCGCATAAGTATTATGCTCGTACGTAACGCGCATACGCAGCACACGCGCATGCGCAAACGTCAGCGCGCGGACTCTGCGCGTATACGCGAGTGTAGCGCGCGGAGCACGTACGACGCACGCAAGCGTACGTACGCATGCGTACTGGGTGCGCGCTGCAAGCGCGTACTAATACGTATGCGTACGTATATAACGTACGCATGCGTACACAAAAAACGTACGCATGCGTACTAGGGCGCGCCGCGAGCACGCACTAAAACGTATGTATGCATACGTAGATAACGTACGCCTGCATACATGAAAACCGTACGCAAACATACTAGGTGCGCGCTCTGTGCGCGCACCCTTAAAATTTATAGAATTTAAAAAAAAAGAAATAAAGTGGACATAAGTTAATAGAAGATATTAACTATGCTGTTCAACTTTATCCAAATTCAAAGTAAAAAAAAAATGACCCACACCAAATTAAAGGATACAGATAATTTATAAATGTATACATAGGGACATTTTTGTAAAAGAAATATATAAAAAATATATTAAAAAATTCTAAAATTAGCATTTAAAAAACCTTTGAAATTCACTGAAAAAACCATAGGTTTCACACACGTTATAGTTAGGAAATAGCATTTAAAAATCTTACAAATTCACTGAAAAAACCATAGGTTTCACACATGTTATAGTTAGCTGGACATTTTACTTGTAAAAAACCAATGAAATTCCCCCGTTATAGTTAGTTCAGCTAACTATAACTCGCGCGCCCGCAATCCACTGCTGATGACGTCACATATTACATCACTCATGACATGGCCAGTGACATCACTCATGACATCACTGATGACATCTCAAATGACATCACTGATGACATCACTGATGATGTCATCCATGTGAAAAATTAGCACATCTTCTCACACCCTAATATAACCTTTGATACACCAACTCAAAATTTAAGAGTTCAATTGTCAAAACTATACATACTGCAATACCAATAACTACATACCCACTTATTAACTCTTAGGTCTACATACACCTCCAATCATTCAGCTGTACAGTCACTCATACTTACAGTCACTCCATACAAAACTATCTTATGCATTTATACACCTATATAGACACTCACACACCACCAATCATCCATAGAGGTTCACTCACACCTAGTCAGTCATGTAACTAATCACACTCCCATTTACTCACCTATGCGGTTATACACACTCAAGTTCACTTAGTCATAAAAATAGTACCACATTCTTACGCTCTTATAGAATCATTCATACAAGCACACACTCATCCATACAGTCACTTTCGCAATCACACACTCTCACATCTACCCACTTATATACTCTTACATGCATATATACTGCCTTTCACATATGTAGTTAGTCACAAATGTACCACTGAGATATACATTCAATCCCTAACACACCCATACATACACTCACTCAACCATATAGTCCATCACAGATGCACTCTTAAAACCATGCACCCATAGAATCACCCACTCACACATTTATGCATAGAGTCACACACACCCTACCCACACAAACACTCAGGAACCCATACAGATACTGAGACAAGCAATCAATAACTCATATACACACTTATATAGGTATTTACAAAACCATGCAGCCACTTATACACCAACATACAGACACATACAAACATTTACACAGTTTAGTCACTAGTCTGCAGTAAGATACATTTAATGACTCACTTATAGAGTCAGTTACGCACCACAGAAAATCATCCAATTAGACACTTGTACACCCACTCATTCTTCAACAGGCCTTTCCCTATATATATTAAACATATTTAAACTTTACAGAAACACATACTCAATGTATGATGTCATCAGTGATGTCATCAGTGATGTCATTTGAGATGTCATCAGTGATGTCATGAGTGATGTCACTGACCATGTCATGAGTGATGTAATATGTGACGTCATCAGCAGTGGATTGCGGGCGCGCGAGTTGTAGTTAGCTGAACTAACTATAACGGGGGAATTTCATTGGTTTTTTACGAGTAAAATGTCCAGCTAACTATAACATGTGTGAATCCTATGGTTTTTTCAGTGAATTTGTAAGGCTTTTTAAATGCTATTTCCTAACCATAACGTGTGTGAAACCTATGGTTTTTTTCAGTGAATATATATATATATATATATATTACCTACTGGCAGTTGCCAGTAGGTAGTTATAGTTAGGACCTATTATCCATAGGAAATCCGCATCATTCTATTCTAATTTTCTACTTTAGCGCCGGTTGACGAATCTTCGCGAAATTTTCAAAACTCGTGGCCCGCTCCGCTCCGCTCCTATCCCGAAAGTCTTGGGTTGATTCGTCAAGCGGGGGGCCGAGAAAAAAGGGAGGTCCCAAAACATGTTTTCCCCATGCAATTTTCCATAGGGACCGTTAGTCACAGCTACAGCCCGAACTGCTGAACAGAATTACACCAAATTTGGCAGAAAGGTAGACCTTGGTTCAGAGTCGTGCCTTTTGCTTAAATGGTGTAAATCCGTTCAGTAGTTCCTGAGAAAATCAAAATCAAAATCACATACATATCTATGGCAGCACTGAATCCGCGCACCCTGCCGTGCACGAGCTGTATTCTAATTGGCTGTCAACACTCCAAATCAGGAAGTGTTGGCAGCCATCAAGAACCCTAATAAAAAAACGCACAAAAAACGCAAAAAGGGGGCAGGGTAGAAACACCCTGACTCCCTAGGCCTGCTCAGGGGGTCCGACAAGGACCGCCAAGGCCCCCCCAAAAATTATTATTTTTTTTAAATTGGCAAAATCCGCGCTGGGTGCGCGGATCCTGCCGATCAAAAAAAAAACGAAGCGCGGGCTTCCGCGCTTCAATGCTAATTAGCCCCTGGGAGGGCCAAATCCTGGAGGCATGTTAAACATAAAGTGTGGGGGGCCCAATGCCCTCCACACTGCTCCGGGGACCGCCACCCCCGGGGCAAAGTATGAATAATTGCGGGGGGCACATGGCCCCCCGCAGCCCCGGGGACCGCCACCCCTGGGGCTTAATAGTTTAATGTGGGGGGGCCTCTAAGGCCCCCCAAGCCCCGGGGACCGCCACCCCCGGGCTCAACTTTATTAATATTGCGGGGGGGAACACAGCCCCCCCACAACCCCGGGGACCGCCAACCCGGGGCTTTTTTAAAATAAATAAATACCCTGTGTGGGGGGCTCAAGCCTCCCACACGCCCCAGGGACCGCCACCTCCCCGGGGTGCTAAAGATTCAAATTGGGAAGTCCGTGGACAGACCCCGCAGCCCCGGGGACCACCACCCCCAGGGGCTTTGTAAAATATGGGAGGGGGGCCATGCGGCCCCTCTCCTGGAGTCTTGTTGTGGCCATGGGTGTGGTGGGCCAGCTCCTGCAGTGTCCCGGGGGTGCCCACCCCGGGACACTGTAGTTTGCTATGGCAGGGCGGGAGCCTCGCGGCTCCCACCCTGTCATAGCAAACTGCTTTGCTATTTGGAAGAGAGAGCAGGAAACCTGCTCTCTCTTCCAAATAGCAAAGCAAATTGCTTTTCCACAGGGGGAGCTGCATCTTAGCAGCTCCCTGTGTGGAAAAGCAATGCCGGCTCCTGCAGGAGACGGGGAGCCGGAGGGACCGTGGGGGGATTGGGGACCCCCCCACGGTCCCCAACGGAGAGGGTCAGCCCTGGGGGCTGTCGTCCCCGGGACTACAAGTGTCCCGGGTGGGGGGCCAAGCGCCCCCTCCCCAAAATGGAAATTAAAAAAAAATAATATTAATAAAAGGCTGGCCCCGGGGGATGGGGTCCCCGGGGCCATACATGGCCTCAGGAGAGGGGCCACCCGGCCCCTTCCCAAAATTTTATTTAAAAAAAAATAATTAGGGGCAGGCCCTGGGAGATGGGGTCCAGAGGGCCAAAAATTAGGAAAAGAAGGGGGCCACACAGCCCCCCTTCTTAAACAAAAAAAGAAAAAGACCAGCATCGCGCCGGAGGCCACGCCCCCTTCTTGTAGCACTCGGCAAACGCGCCCCCTGGCACGTTTGCAGAGGGGGAACGAATTTCCCTTGAATACTGAGGGTCCCTGGGGGCCAACTAGCCCACCAGAAACCTCCAGTATGCGCCAGGGGGCTGCGTTGCAGAGAGGTGGTCTGAGGCTATGCCCCTTTTTACTCCTCTCTGCAACGCAGCTCTGTGGCGCTTACTGGAGGTAGCTGGTGGGCTAGTTGCACCCCAGGGACCCTCAGTATACAAGGGAAGTTAATCCCCCAACTTAAAACGCACCACAGGGCTCGTTTGCACAGTGGTGAAGGGAGGGGGTGGGGCATGAGTTCACATGTGTACACGGTTTAAGTTGGGGAATTAATTCCTTGTCAATCCTGAGGGTCCCTGTGGGCCAAGTAGCCTACCAGGTACCTCCAGTAAACGCCACGGAGCTGCGTTGCAGAGTGTTGTAAAAAGGGGCGTGGCCTCTGAACACCTCTCTGCAACGCAGCCCTCTGGCACATACTGGAGCTACCTGGTGGGCTAGTTGGCCACCAGGGACCCAAAGGATTGAGGAGGAATTAATTCTCTAACTTAAAACGCGCCACTGGGCATGTTTGCAGACATGTCACCTCAGGCCACGCCCCCTTCCTTCACCACTGTGCAAACACGCCCTGTGGCGCGTTTTAAGTTGGGGAATTAATTCTCTTTCAATACTGAGGGTCCCTGAGGGCCAAATAGCCCAACAGGTATCTCCAGTATGCGCCACGGAGCTGCGTTGCAGACAGGTGTTCAGAGACCACGCCCCTTTTTACACCTCTCTGCAACGCAGCTCTGTGGCGCTTACTGGATGTACCTAGTGGGCTAGTTGGACTCTAGGGACCCTCAGGATTGAAGGAGGATAATTTCCCCAACTTAAAACGCGCCACAGGGCGTGTTTGCACAGTGGAGAAGGGAGGGGATGGTGTAGGAAAGTGGCTCTATATATACTGGACCGAAGTAAAATCAGCCGAACTACAAATTTCCTTCCATAGGCTAACATTGATTTGTTTTACTTGGAAATTCTTCTGTGTGGAGTTTTGGAACTTTAAAATATTCCTCTAAAATCAGCCGAACTACGAATTCCGATTTACTCACCTGTTATCTGGAGAGACATCAGTGCTGCATCTTTGAGCCCAGTACTGATCCTGAAAAGTAATTCTAACCGTACTTACCAGTAACTTGAATTTCCTTCTATAGGCTAATATTGACTGGTTTCACTTGGAAATTCTTTTAAGTTTGGAGTTTTGGAACTTTAAAATATTCACCTAAAATCATCCGAACAACAAAATCCGATTTACTCACCTGTTATCAGGAGAGAACCCAGTGCTGCATCTTTTAGCCCAGCACTGACCCTGAAAAGTAATTCTAACCGTACTTACCAGTAACTTGTATTTCCTTCCATAGGAATCCATTGTCTGGTTTTCACCAGCAACATTTTCTGTCGATTTTCACAAACTACAAATATTCCTTAAAAATCGCCTGTATGACTTAAACGCATTCTTTCAACTGTTTACAGGGGATGCACCAGTGCTGGATCCAGGATCCACCACTGAGTAAGAAAAAGTAACGATAACACTATTTACCTGCTAACTGAATTTCCTCCCATAGGATAACATTGGTGATTCTATGTGAAAAAGTTTCTAAGTGTCAACTTTTAAAATACAATAATATTCCTTAAAAATCACTAGTGTAACCAAAACACTTTTACTCAACTGTTTACAGGAGATGTCCCAGGACTGAATCTAGGATCCAGTCCTGTGGTTAGAAATGTAATCCATAAAGTAACTAATTGCATTTAACTAGAAATTCCCATTGAGCTCAATGTTGCATTGGGTTTGAAATGGTGTAGCCCATTGCAACAACTGTAACTACTGTACTTAAAAGTCTATTGCCTATTTGCAAAGTATTTAAACGAAAGTAATTCATTCTGAGAAAGTATATTTTGTAATGTAATGTATAATGTAATTATAATGTAATTTAAAAAATAAAATATCTTAAAATAAATAGTTTAAAAAATTTACTAAATCAGTATCAAAAAAATAAATATAACAATTAATACATTTAAAAATTGTCATTTACAAAACCTTTGAAATTTACTGAAAAAACCATTGGTTTCAGACATGTTATAGTTAGGGATTAGCATTTACAAAACCTTAGAAATTCACTGAAAAAACCATAGGTTTCAGGGGCATTATAGTTAGCTGGACATTTCACTCGTACAAAACCATTGAAATTCCCCCGTTATAGTTAGTTCAGCTAACTATAACTCGCGCGCCCGCAATGCACTGCTGATGACGTCACATATTACATCACTCATGACATGGTCAGTGACATCACTCATGACATCACTGATGACATCTCAAATGACATCACTGATGACATCATCCAGTGAATGTGTGTCTTTCTGAATTTTTTTTTTTTATATATGTAGATCTCAAGGTCGATGGAAGAATAGATGGGAATATAAGTGTCTAAATGGATGATTTTGTTTTGTAAAATTGATTGTATAACGGACTGATTAAGTGTATCTTAGTGAATACATGGGTTACTGAGTAATGTTTAAATATGTAAATATCTGTATCAGTCTCTCACTTTGTGTATAAGTGACTGCATGGGTTGGTGAGTAGCTACATGAGTGTTTATATGGGTTATTTCTTGGTTTTTTGAGTATCAGTATGAGTGTCTGAGTGTCTGTATGGTTCAGTGGAGGGTATTAATTAGTGCATAGATGCATGAATGAGTGTGTCACTGTTTGTATGTGTTGAAGACAGTATGTGTGCAGGACTGTATGGGTGGGTGAGTGTGTGTATGGGTGTGTTAGTGAGTGAATGACTGTCTCAATAGTGTCTTTATAAGTAACTACATGTGTTTTAAACTAGTATATGTGAGTATTGCTGTATACAAGTGAGTATATCTGAGAGCGAGAGATTGGAAGAGTACCTGTATGAATAAGTATGTGTTTCTTTAAGTGATTTTTTAAAAGAGTAAGTATGTGTAACTTTCTGTAGAAGTAAGTGTGCTGGTGTGTGTATAACTGTATATGCAAGTAAATGGATGTTTGATTCTTTATTAGCATGAGTGACTATGTGTGTGAGTAACTATGGATGAGTGGCGGTGTGTAACAGGATGTATAGGTGTATGAGTACATATGATGAGTGAGTATATGTATGAGTGACTATATAGGACTGTTGGTGTATGAGTGGATGTGTATGTAGATCATAGAATTACTGAATAGGTTTTTGTAACTGGTATTGGTATGGCCATTGTTTAGAAAATGTTAGTTTCTAGTTTTGAGTGTGTATCAAAGGTTATTTTAGGGTGAGAGGAGGTATGCCACTTTATCACAAGGATGATGTCATCAGTGATGTCATTTGAGATGTCATCAGTGATGTAACTGACCATGTCATGAGTGATGTAATATGTGACATCATCAGCAGTGCATTGGGGGCGTGCGAGTTATAGTTAGCTGAACTAACTATAACGGGGGAATTTCAATGGCTTTGTACGAGTGAAATGTCTAGCTAACTATAACGCCCCTGAAACCTATGGTCTTTTCAGTGAATTTCCAAGGTTTTTTAAATGCTAATTCCTAACTATAACATGTCTGAAACCTATGGTTTTTTCAGTGAATATATATATCAATCAAACCATCAATATATATCTTACTTAACAAATTAAAAGTTATTAAAATATTATTATAAAATACATTTATACATTCTAAATTATTAATATGCATATCATTAATATTCTATACTAAAATTTAAATTGAAATCTAAATTCTTTCAAAATCTCTTACTCTTATCCCCTAGAAACCCAATATCATGCTACTAAAAAAAAAAAAAATTGTATACGGTATTACAACTAAAAACACAAACTTCAGCATTTTTATAAAGAAATAATACAATACTAAAAATAAATTTTAAAAAATGTCAAACAAACAATAACACACATTACAATCATAACACACTAATTAATAGCTACAAATGAGATAACATACAACAATATTTTCAACATCGATATTTCTTACAACAATATTAAAAACAACACTAAAAACAATATTTTTACATTTGACATTCCTGACAGTGACATTTTTGCTATCTCAATATCCTTGGCACGATGTTTTTGTATCACAGTTTTTTTTTCATTATTCTTTCCAAACACCCTTACCCAGCTCTTTCTCATAGGTATTGGCACATAGTACAGTGTGGATCATGTTTCAAGGAAAGCAACTATGGGCCAGATGTATCAAGAGTTTTACCAGTCACAAACGGGCCGATTTGCAGAATCAGCCCATTTGCAAACAGTAAAAAGCCTTTTTGGGATGTATCAACCCAAAATGCATTGGCAAAATAGGTAATAACAATTTTTGCGATTACCTATTTTGCGAATGCAGTTAGGGAATCTCAATTTGCGATTCCCTAAATGCAATGCAAAAAGCATTCTCAGAATGCTACTTTGCTTTAAGTAATCACAAGTTACCACCAACTTCAACTTGGTGGTAATTTGCAAATCCTTAGAAAAATGCACAACATTTCGTTTTTCTTAGTGCCACGTGGCACATACACATGCCCTTAGGGCATGTGTGTGCACCACATGTGCTCACTTCCATTTTTTGGGGGTGCATCAGGGGGGTATTATGGCCCCCTGGCACCCTTGCAATTACATTTGCAATTTGCAATTACCTACTTGATAATCGCAAATTGTGAATGCCTTCCCGTTTATTCCTATGGGCCTCCAGGCACATAAGAATAAATGGGAGTGCATTCCTTAACCTCTTCAGCGCGGCGCGGATTTCCGCGCCACGCTGAAGATTCCGTGCGCGGGCGGGGCCATGACGGAACGGTTCCGTCATGCGCGTCGAAGCGGTTAAGAGCAAATTGCGATATACGATTCGCTATTAAGAAATATGTGGAAATCGCTATTTCTTTTGCGAAATCTACATACATTGCATTTTGCGATTCTAAAATAGCAATCGCTAACATTCGCTATTTTAGAATCACAAAATGCAATGTTGATACATCTGGCCCTCTATGTGTAAAGTAATGTGACTTTGGTAACAGTGAAAGTGAAGACGAGTCTGCGTTAGAATGAAGGTTGATAAGGATGGCAGTGATAAGTCTCCAGAAGACCCTCACATTGCACAGTTAAAACTGTAGGAGATTCACTTGAGCTTGTTGATGGTCTCAAGATCACTGTAAACATGAATGTTAAAAGCTTCTAGACATTCCCTTGTGTGATATTGTTACCACCTGAAGTATAGCCGGGGATATTGTGAGATTTGAATACCCATCATGTATAAATGTCCACATGAAGTTTAAGGGACATGATAGTAGGTTTATAGTGGAAGTAGTGGAAAAGGAAAGGCATCTGCTAGGGTGGTAGAGCAGAATAATTTTAGAAAGAGATTAGACCCAAACTATCCTGATGAGGTGCAGGATGCAAAGTAGGTAAGGCTTGAATGGTGAGTTAAATAAAATATAGGAAAGATATAAGGGAGTGTTTAGCAATGTATTTGAAGTTGATTGGAACCAGTTGAAGGATGTGGTTTGATCAAGGAAGATGTGAAATAGGAGTGGTCGGAAAACTGCAAGAAGGAAACTGTAGCTGCTCTTACATGGAACACATTTGATACCAAAGATACAATTTGGATTTTAAATAATGCTATAGCTTATGAACTTCGAGGGGGATTTAGCACTTGCTGGGAGTCCTGCCCACCTGACCAGTCAGTCGACACCTTGGCCTCTGCTTTCCTGGTGGAGAACCACCCACCAATTTCAAATATCCCCATCAGGCAGCCATGTACCTTCTGTAGAACTTCTGGTGCTGTACTGCTTTTTCTCAAGTGGCTGACAACTCTAAACCACCCAGTCATTGCAGTATAAAAAACTGATCAAACAGAAATATAAGAGCGGTATTGCATTTGTTTCGCATATCATTTGGAATTCAATTAGTCAGTTATAGAAAAGGTCTTTCCCACCTGCCTGCAGCGCTCCGACCGCCGGTAACTTAATCTGGTGGTTTGACCATTTTCCCTGGTCAAGAAAAGCCGACAAAGTGAATGCTGCAGGTACTAGCCTGCGCACACAGGAGGAAATTGGCAAGAGGTGGAGTGACCTGAGGGGGAAGGCGCCTTCCCTGGCCTCCAAGCAACACTGGAGGCCCAGAAGACTGGGGGTGGTCCTCCCAGAACCCCAATATATCTGTTTTCCTGGGAGGAGATGGTCTTGGCCTTCATACATTCTGAGGGCTTGACAGGAATACCTGGGGAGTGGAGTCTGGTAAGTTACTCCTCACTAACTGTCCCAATACCTCAATGTCCAGTTTGCTCTCAACTTAGCTTTTGCCATTGTGTTCTGTACCTAGTTTCCATGCAAGCCTCAAAGTTTCAGAGATGTAGGTTTGTCTTTGTTAATGTGTATTGTTCCATATACGATCACATGTATCAATCTCTATTACATGCCGGATGTTGGAATGGTGTCTGTAAGTGTATTACTATAAAAATATCATTCCAGGACTCATGATATGTGTAAATATGTATATTTATGGTCCATCCCAAATGCATTTTGCAACAGGTATGTAACACTAACCATTTTGCACATGTTGGCAAGTAGAGATTAAAATAGCTACACCTACCATGAGCCACTGATTTAGCAACTTAAAACACATTGAAATTATGATTTTGCCGATCCTCACTTGTCTGACATATTACAACTGATGTTCATTTCTCATGGAGTTGTCCATTTTGCAAGTGTTGGCAAATAGAAACTGAAATGACAACAACTACTGTGAGGCCCTGTTTCTGTAACTCAAAACAAGATGCAATTGTGATTTTGCCCATACTAATTTGTCTGAAATGTTACAACTGGTGTACATTTCTCATGGAGTGAACCATTTTGCAAGTCTTCACAAGTAGAGATTGAAATGATGACAACTACCATGAGGCCCTATTTCTGTGACTTAAAACTAGATGAAATTGTGATGTTGCCCATTTTTGCTTGTGTAACATATTAACTATGATGTCTAATTCTCGTGGACTGAGCAATCTGCATACAATGCTGTACTCACAGACATGTCTACCTACCTAGCTTTATGTTGTCCTGGTCTCCTCAACTGAAACTATTGATGTCATGAGTTACACCATACCAAGTGTGTAGCTCAAATATTTGTGAGGCATGAAGGTACCTCAGCAGATTAGAAGTGGCAGGTGGCCTATTGGCTCTCCACTGCCCACATGAAGACTAATGCTACATATACAATCAAGTTGTGTGATTGCCTGTTTTGCACACCCCTAGGCCTTGCAATGGTCAAATACACCTTACCTCTAAACTGTGTTGCCCTAAATGTTTGGGAGGTGTCATTTTTATTTCTGAATACAAAATGCAACATCTCTGGACATCTAATGAGCTACTTACATCAAGTACATTTATTTAATGTCTCCAAATGTCTTGTTAACAAGTTCAGTACCACTGAAATATATTCACCAATTTTGTTTTTCCTAGGTTTCTACTTACTGTGTCACAAAACATTTGGATGGCAATACCACGCTTCAACCTTACCAATAACAATGTTCTCTATTTCACAACAGGTCTATCTGGCAGAGCACCTGGTCAGGGTTTGGCCACCAAAGAAACTCCCAGTCCACCCCAGGATCAAGCCCCTAGTGATGACAATACTCCTGGAGATCTGGACGTGAAAGACGGTGCTGCTCCATCTGGTGAGCCTGGGCATACAGCAACAGTGAGTCTCACTGTGCCCATACCAACGCCTCCCTCTCCAGTGGCAGCACCTCGGCTAACATCAGTCCCTTCCAACTTGTGCACCTAGCACAGTTACATCCACTGTGTGCCACTCAGTCCTGTATCCTGAAGAGACAATCGCCAGTCTAGCTAGAGAGGAACCAGGATCCAGTGGGAGAGGGAACTCTGCGTCAAGGGCACAAGCTCATGGGGATAGGGGACGTGGGAGGTGTTCTGTGGGCTAGCTGAGTGAGGCCACTGGGGCTACTCATACCCAGTCCACCATCGACCAAGTCTTGGGAGCCTATCAGGACTCCCAAGGCGTGATAGCCAGGTACTAACTGAAATCCAGGAGATGTAGCAGCTATGGAAGGACATACACCATGACATGCAGGCCCATGCCACCAACATGGGCTCCCTCATAGGGGTGCTGCAGGAGATTCCCATTCACCTGTACAGGGCTTTTCCAGCACCATATACCTCTTCCGGTGGTCTTACAACATCAGGCCCAGCAACACACCTGCAAACACCCCTGTCCCCGCAGCTGAGGATCCTTCTGGCACTGCCAAGTGGGGACATCCAAGCATATTTTCAGGAGGTGCAGATGTCAATACCTCGACCACCCCCAGCAAGAAACCTTGCACCTAATTTCCTCCAGTGTGTGTAACACATTCACTCTGTGGACTATTTTCGGACACATTTGCCTTTCTGTTGGAGTAGTTTTTTAGACATTGGACTTCAAACAATTTGCCATCTACAACTATAGTTTCATTCACCATGACTGATTTCTTCACTTTTGGTGGTCGGTGTTTGGTTTTGCAAAATGTTTATTTTCTCCTTTTTCACTGCAGTAAATACGCTAGTCTGAAACTCATTGCCGGCTGTAGCATATGTCACATCTAGCAATGTTTTTTCTTTTTACATAAACTTTATTGGCATTTGTAACAAATAGACATTTGGTTACATCCAGATGTCAAAGTATCCATGTAGCCCCCCCCCACCTTCCCCTCCAAATCATGTACAGCTGTTGAGCATATATTTTTGTCCCTTTTTTCATTCTCACATTTATCTGATCTGTTCACCTACATTTTGAAGGTACCTAAAACAGACCAAACGAAAGACATCAGCTATCAAACCATACATATAAGACAATTCACAGTCAACTTTTGGAGAACACAGTCCATGACAAAAAGTGAAAGATAAACAAAGCAACACAAACAAAATGGCTATGTGTCAAAACCTTCCTAAACAAACACCTTTCAGTTGGATGTTTCAGAGCATGACCTTCCTAATATTTTACCTTTACATACTCCTCATATCATCACAACAAGAGTTGCTGTAACCGTCAAACTCATGACATTTCACAAAATACTTACACTCATGAGAAGTTGTTGAGATTTTGATGCAAGTTAGCTCCTTCCTCTTCACCGCTATCATCATCTTTTAGCATTACAGGATTCTTACCCAGTGGCACTTCATGGTCTCCATCCTCTGCGATATTGCAGGGCAATGTTGTGAAGCATGCAGCAGACCATGGTGATTTGACAGAGGAGAGGAGGGCTCCCCCAATCTTGTCCAGACATCCAAATCTGGCCTTCAGGAACCCAAAAGACCAATCCCCTTGCTGTCTTGTCCTTTCCCCTAGCATTGTTGGATTCCTCAGCGGTACCAACAACTATGAATAGTTGGGATACGCTGAGTCTCCTAGATGGAAGACAGATAAAAGTGCAACAATAAGTTGCACACTTTCTGATTCTACTATCTGACATTACCCACACAAAGTTAGGACAGATCATGCTTACCAACATGCCAGGCCCTCTCCGGTAGTAGTCATGACATCAGCTGGGGTATGGTGCTGTTCTGCAGTACGAAAGAATCATGGGCTGATCCAAGGAACCGCGCTCAGATGTTTGAGATATACAAATCCAGTAGGCAGACAACTTGCACATTGATAGAATGAAAGTACTTCCTGTTATGGCAAACTTGTTCCCTGGCTTGTAGTTGGTGCAAAGGCAAAATGAGTGCCATCAGTGGCTCAAACAACATGTGGGAGGTGACCAAATCATAGAAGTCAACCTTCACAGTGGCTAAATCCTCACGTGTGGGGAACTGGATGTAGCTGTCAATGTGTCTCATCATTGCTGAAAGAACGTCTTGTAGTATGACACTCAACACTGGTTGTGACATACCACCAAACATAGGCACAGTGTATTGAAAGGAGCTTGTGGCCAGAAAATGCAATTCTGCCATAAGTTTCACAATTGATGGGATACATGTGGGATTAGTGTTTTGAGGAAGAGATCAGGCTCCAACTGATGACATAATTCCAGTATGGTTTGCCTATTCAAATGAAACGTCTTGATGCTATCCCTTTCTTCCATGGTCTGAAGGTCTGGAAATGGACAGCACACTAGAGAATGTCATATCCTCCCTCCACCAGAGTACCTATGTTAA
Organism: Triturus cristatus; assembly: GCF_964204655.1. Taxonomy (NCBI): domain Eukaryota; kingdom Metazoa; phylum Chordata; class Amphibia; order Caudata; family Salamandridae; genus Triturus; species Triturus cristatus. The sequence continues at coordinate 1,341,513,825 of NC_140585.1, forward strand.
GTGAAACCAATTTTGAACATTGGTCACAGTGTCCAGAGTAACATATATGAAGAGTAAGTCAAAAGTCATGTGACAAAATATAACTGGTTCTGAAAGCATTACACATTATACACATAATAATTTTCTACTGTCCACCATCCACCTATAATTCTCATTGTGTTCTTCACATGTGTCTGTAACCTAAATGTGCACATTATACATGCAAAAATGAACTATGAGCACCTTAATATTTGAATTTTTTTAATCTTCTGTAAAAATACTGTCACCGGCAATGTACAGTGCAACACTCTAATATACCTTTTATGCACAGTAAAACAGTACATAGATGTTTGTGTAATGGGATTTACATGGCAATGGAGTAGTACATATGTAACAATGTAACCCTTCATTTGGAGTGGTGGTGACACACTTAATAATCACCAAAACTGTACTAATGACCGATATAATGGCAGATGCCTGACCTCGTATACTGGACATTCAGAACCTGCCGCCGGTGGTGGAAATCGACTGCATGTTGGGCATTTTCATCCACAACGGACACAGCCATAGTTTAACATTGGTGGTTGTGATGGTAGAGGGCCAATGGCTGTGCCTGTATAGGTCGATGACCTCATATGTGGCATACAATTTTTTCTGTTGAACCATTTTATTGATTTCAATGTTCAAAAGAAAAAAAGAAATTAATATACGTGCCATACTGAAGTGCAAGTAAAACATAATGGGTACATAAATGGTCAGCGTTACATACAATAATCACAAGAACAGGATTTGCAGGATGTCAATGAAGCGCCTTGGGTGAGGGAATCACTCCCGAGGAAAGTGTACCCTCCTGTGTGTGTACCGGAGTAAAAACGTAATGGGGGAGGCCAGCTGCTAACTACCTACTGTCTAAAAGTGGTCTTTTTAAACATAGAACATAAAAATCATATTTACTAAAAGAAGCATTTTTACATTCTGAGTCCAGGCATACTAAACTCTATTTCCCTATTTTGTCCCAATGAGAAGTTATGCATCTAAGATGTTACAAGTAAAACTCCCATTCTATCCTCTGGGACAGATAGCCTTTCCATAGTGAAAAACGAAATGCACTGTAATTCACTACCAGGATATTCCACACACGCCAGTACATGCCCTACCTTTAACGTTCACAGCACCCTTCCCACAGAGATACCTTGGGCCTACCGTAGGGGTGACTTATATGTAAAAAAAGGGAAGACTATGGCCTGGCAAGTGGGTGCACTTGCCAGGTCGACATGGCAGTTACAAACTGTGTACAGACTCTGCAGTGGCAGGTCTGAGATACCTTTACAGGGCTACTTCTGTGGGTGGCACAATCAATGCTGCAGGCCCAGTAGTAGCATTTTATTTACAAGCCCTGGCACTCTCAGTGTACTGTACTAGGGACGTACTAGTAAATCAAATATGCCAATCTTGGAAACACCAGTCCATATCACAATTTAAAAAAGGAGCACTTGCACTTTAACACTGAACAGCAGTGAGACATTGCTCAGAGACACTAAACCAGCAAAAACATAGTCAAAACTGGGAGGTCAGAAAGCAAAAAAGACGGGAAACACGCCAAATGATGCCAGGAATAAAAGTCCCCTATCTCTATGCCTTTCAGTAAGTCTATGATCCAATGTCACTACTACATCACTGCAGGATTCTGAGAGAACAACTTCTTGGGCTAAAAGATCCTCCAATTAATCTGTTAACCCCGTATAAAAACAAAGAACTGTGCTTGGCTTCAGGCCAACCCATCTCTGCTACTAGTCTATTGAAATTGGATATGTTACCTTGCCTCAATTCAATATCTCAGTATCACTACGTTCTACAAATGGAATGGACCAGCTGGCTGCAGTGCCCCCTAAATATAATACAAAAACTGCCTGTGATGGCTCTGTAGGTAAGCAGTTGCCTTGTACATAAAGTGTAGTTGACATTGGTTGATATACGTAGCGAATTTCACATGATCCCTGTGAATCTTTCAGGACATGCCAACAGAATACAGGGAGGGGAAGTAACATGTGTTATTGGTGCCTCCGAACTCATTTCAACTCCTGTGGTAGTGGATGAGGGAAACGTGCCAACCGAAGCCCTTGTGCTGGTCCCTGGTGTTGAATTAGCAGTCCCCCTACTCTGTAATGTGTCAACTCTGTTTAAGGACCTATGTTTCCGTTTGCAAGTTACCTGCCATGTGGGCTAGGCCTGCTAAGATAATATCTTGTGCGTCCATATCGCTTTGATGTGGTCTTAGTGTTCTGTCATAATCTCACCATATTTTCTGCAGGAGTGAGAGGATGCTAGATCCCAGCTTCCCTAACGGCCATGGTAAGGTAACTCAACATTGTCAAAGCCACCGCAGGTCAAAGGGGAAGAGGGAAAAGGAAGAGAAAAGCAAGAATGTCCCACGAAGACTGTGCTGTGGCGCAAGTGTCTATCTCGGCCGTGTAAAACTCCTCCTGAGAAATTCCCCTCTTCTGTCTATCCAAAGGGAAAATGGCAGCTAGTGACATTTTATACATTTTATATTTTACTGTAGTTAACACAAAGGAAGGCTCAAAGGGGTTGACTAGAAGGTCAAAAATAGAATGAAAGTAAAACAGACTCAACAAAGATCATACATTCCTACATGTATTTCATTACTAGTCATAAACCCAAAATCGAAAAGCAAAAATATATAGCGTTAACAAATAGTTGTAGGAAAAACAATAATGGAAAAAATAGGTGCGAATTATTGCAGTCTTTAGAAAATAAATCATATCACCAACTGTATTTTCTGTTCATAAGGTTTTTCATCAGACAAGAGTCTTATGCTGAATCCAACAGCAAGATGCAAAATCAGATACGTTTCTAAATGTACACATAAAACGTGTGAGCGTGCAGAGCACGTTACCCAGACTGGAACTTGAAGAGCATCGATTCTTTAATATGATTTTTCCCTCTTTTTAGTTGCAGGAATTCCAAATGCAATAGTGCAGGAGTGAATGAGAGTGGATCCGATGCGGGGGATGAAGAGAATTCGAATTGTGAGGGACACCCGACGAGGAGATGCCAAGAGCACTGCAACCATTAGGAGGACGCAAAAGCAGGTAAGGAAACCAACGGCAGAAAGCTGCACGCAGGGAACAACTTAAACGCCTGTCCACCAGCTTCCTGTCTTTCACCTCTTGTTAGACCCAAATGTGCCCCGCCCCTGCCACATCCTGAATACATATCATGGCATGCATGATACCATCATCCTAAATATCCTTGCCTGTCTTCTCCTCTTTTCTGCCTGCCAGTCAAAATTCTCATCCTCCTCGCCAAAACATAGAGGGCCTCCTTTTTAGGTCTCGCTGAGTCAGCGCGCATGCGCTGCTCGGAGAGACTTTAGTAGGTGAGTTTTCAAAGTGCTGCTGGCTGGCGACAAGCTTCTGTTCACCGCGAGCGTGCACGCGCGAACCGCCAGCCTTCAGCAGCTCTTTGAAAACTCACCTACTAAAGCATGTCTTGTAGCGTGTTTTCTTTACTTTTGGTATAATCACGGCACCCACACTTTACTTTTAATGTTATAAGTAAAGCGCGGGTGCTGGGATTATACCAAAAGTAAAGAAATAGAAACAAACATGTATTTCTTTTCTTTTGCTATAATCACGGAACCCCGCGCTTTACATTTAACATTAAAAGGAAAGTGCGGGTGCCTCGATTATAGCAAAAGTAAAGAAATAGATTTTTTTTCTATTTCTTTACTTTTGGTATAATCGCGGCACCCGTGCTTTACTTTTAATGTTATAAGTAAAGCACGGGTGCGGCAATTATACCAAAAGTAAAGAAATAGAAACAAACATCTATTTCTTTACTTTTGCTATAATCACAGCACCCGCTCTTTACATTTAACATTAAAAGTAAAGTGCGGCTGCTGCGATTATAGCAAAAGTAAAGAAATAGATGGTTTTTTCTATGTCTTTACTTTTGATATATTCGCGGCACCCGCGCTTTACTTTTAATGTTATAAGTAAAGCACGGGTGCCGCGATTATACCAAAAGTAAAGAAATAGAAAAAACATCTATTTCTTTACTTTTGATATAATCACGGCACCCGCGCTTTACTTTTAACATTAAAAGTAAAGCGCCGGTGCCGCGATGCTTGTTTAGAAGGATGTCCTTAAGTATGGGCAGGCTCACCACTGTGCACTGAGAAGCATGGCGTGATTTCTGTCTAAGTGTTGCCTAAGAGATGTCATGTTCTCAGTGTATCCCGCTTACAACTGCCCCTTAAGATTTGACGTGTAAAAGAACTTCTTCAAATAACAGAAAAAACACTCTTTAAATATGCGCAGGTTGGGTTTTCTGTGAACTGCATTCGTTTTTGTAGAAATTTCTATCTAAATCTTCTGTTTTTGAAGTCAAGTCAGCATCTCGTGATCCCATTTTCTGCCCTGTGCTGGGACAGACATTTCTTGATGGTGCTTATTGCCCATACGTTAATTCGAAAAATCTTGTGAGTTAGTCCATGTTTGCTGACAACAGATTTCAGAAACACAAAAAGGCATTCCCTGCCTTGTGTGTCTGCTGTCTTCCGCTCAAAGACTTTTCATGTGAAGATGTGCCCTGAAGACATGAAAAAGAAATGCCCAGACCCCTTTTTCCTCGGCGCAGCACAGGGACTATAATACGACACACGGTCCATTGTGTTGTGTTAGATCATACTGAAGAGAGATGCGTAGCTGCACAATTTTACATTAGCCCTTCCTTGAACACTTGTACACCCAGAGCCATCAGAAGACATTTACCTAGGGGTTAGGGGTTATGAGTGATGGATCACATTTTTTGGGTTTTCATTCCACAGTTTCCTCCCCTATTGCAGGTCGAACGCCCCTTCAAAACCATGCCATCATCAGGGGTACTTACGATCAGGTTCATGAATTAGGTAGTTAGTGCTGTTAAAAAAAATCATTATCATCTCCCCTATGCTAAATTTAGCCTACAAGTTCATTTTAGCCATGTAAACAGTTTGCCCGACATCTAATCACGCCTTCATCCATTTACAAAAATGTTCTTGTAATAATTGCTGTGTTAGAAATCTGGGCAGAGAGGTTAAACAGTGTTCATTTTCCAGGGGCAAGAAGTCCTTTGGCCTTGCCATCTAGTAAGGCTTGAACCAGTCTCCACTACCTCGCAACACTGTAGAGCAGTATATATGCCTCGTCTTAATTGTGGGATTGGCTGTCACTATCACACCACTGCTAGCTGTTGGTTTGATATCCATCAGATGAACTTCCATTTGAAGTGCAAAACATTCCTGAGATAATCACATATTATAAATCTCAAAGTCCTCTGGGGCTAATGCTACATTAGTTTAATGTACAATAATTCAAGTATTAGATATTTAGAATGACCACAAGATAGCTTTGTGATTATAGTTAGTTCTTTTATTTTATATACAGGCGTGACTTTCACCAACGACCAATGCTTACAATCGGGTCTGGGATTGGTCTACTTTGATGTGCGAAGATGAGACTGTTCTAGCATTTTTAACTATTATTTTCCCTTGATATAGTTTAAAAGGTTGATCCGTACACAGGCTCCTATCGATGATTGGTACCAATATAGTCTGTGGCCTTCCCTCCAAGGCGAACGTACTGAAACACTGTTTCTCTAGTGCTTAAAATTATAAATATTTGTAACGTTATACAGACGTGTACGGATGTGACGGGGAAAACATTGTACATGGGTGTATAAGTCCTCGGGCAGCACAGCGAGACCCTCTAACCACGGCTCAGTTGGTGTCACGCTGGTTTTTCAAATCCATTCCAGACAGCCCTGAGGAAGCTGAGGGAGGCAGAGAGGTGCGTCGACTATCAGCGGAGCTCCCGGCGTGTTAGAGAGCCCTGCAGCCACCCCGAGGCCAGCCCAGGAAAGAAACCGGCAAGTCTGCCTGGGGCTCTCGTGAGCTGAGAGAGCCCCGCAGCCCAGAGAACTCGGAGCGCTGTATGCTCCGCTCCCGACGTCGGCCCAGCGGAAATCGACCTGCAGGCGGGAGCCTTCCCTGCCGTGAAGAGTCCGGAAGAGCGCCTGAAGAGTCCGGTGAGTGGGGGGCTCTTGCCTGCCTGGTGAACGGGCCCGGATTGTTCGTTTTGAGCGCTGGTGCGCTCTAACCCCGGGGGCATTGTGTATTTTAGAGTACGTTGTAGAGCCCAGAGGGACTCCAATGGGCCATATTTGTCTAGAGCCCTGACAGGCTCCAACCCTGGGGGCATTGTTCCTTTAGAGCCCTGAAACAGCGGGGCAAATTGGCTGATAACGAGTCCCTCGAGCGGGACTCCAACGAGGAGGGCAATCTTTGTTCAAGATCTAAACCCCGCACCGAGGAGGGAGCACCAAGAGACGTTCAGAGCAGGCAGTGTGTGCCCGGTGGGAAAACTTACTTCGCTCACATTGTTCCTGAATGTTCTAAACTTTATTTGCACTGCGGAGCCGCACAAGAGCAGCGGCGCGTTTGAGGGCAGCCGAGCCCGGGAGCAGGGAGCCCTGGAGTGGAGGGACCCTGGCAGAGAACGGGGCCCGAGGAGGGAAGTGCAGAATCATTGCAGAACTACTGCTCCGCTCGGAGGCAAGGGAAGGCAGCAGGAGACTTTGCGGGTTAAGGAGGCAGGAGGGTTTTGTGGGGCAAAAAGCACTGGTATTGAGACACCGGTGGGACTGCGAGGACCAGCAGTCCGCGGCGACATTGCGTTGCGTCCTCTTCCCGCCCACCCCCCACTATTCTACGCTACTGGGGTTGTCCTGCACGGATGCGCGCCGGGCAATGCTGTAGCCCGGTGGAGACCGGACCGGGCCACCCCTACCTTGCCATCCTTGGAGCCAGCTGTAGCTACTAGTAAGTACCTTTGGTGGAGGAATACAGTTTCTACATTTTAACCTACGTTTGTAACATGGCTGCACGGGAGTCTGGAAGCAAAGCCCACAACAGCAAACTTACAGGAACTTTGGACAATTTTATTTTGAGAGCCAATTCAGTGATTGATCAGGGTATTGTGCTAATGGAACGAAGGGTGTCGCAGGATCTTGCTATGGCTAAAAGATCCTCACTGGGGCATCTTGCGATCGCTCGCACACCCGAGGTTGCAAGGAATGTGAATATTGACAACGCCTTATTGACTGTCCAAAACCAATTACCTACATGGGGTCTGGTCGAAACTTCCCCCCCTACTCATTTGATCCAGCAGGCCTTTTCAGTGCAATTGGATGCCCACACCTCGATTAAAACCCCAGAAAGACCTAATGCCTGCCAGCATCAGGGTAATTGCACGGGTGCCAGTCCTAAGAAGAAACAGGGTGCTATTCCTAAGAAGAAACAGCCATCTACAAATAAGGCGGGAGCTAGGGCAGCCAAATTAGCCAAAGGCCATAGCAAAATTGTAATTCCATCAAGCCCAAGCCCAAGTTCAAAGGATGCTGAGACACAAATGTCAGCTGTTGCACTGAAATCACTCCTGTATTTGGGAAGCTCTGGAGGTGATACTCCATCAGGCGCAGGTCTATCCAGGGAAGAATCACCGACATGGGAGGATTTCTTATGCATGAAAATCACTGCACTCCTGAGTGCCACACTACGTCCACTAGAAGAGAGCCTTGCCAATATTGAAAGCCGACTATCTAACTTTTAACAAGTAACAGTGGGCACCCTAAATAGCCTGGCTAATAATGCATTGGCTCAGGGCAAATCGAACTTGTCGATCCTAGCTGGGGGGCTGTGACGCACGACAATCCTGCCACCTCTGTGACACAACAAGTTGTTGCTAATCACACTGCATCTACGGGGGGAACAAATGTATTGTCTTATAAACTGGGAGTGGGACCCAGGGCTGCCCAGCATACAGTGCCCAGTAGAGCAGGAGGGTCACAGTTTAGCACTACCTCACACGAAGGGCGGGTCACTGTAGATACAGGTATAGACACAGGTATAAGCAAGGGACCTCGTATTGAGCCCACAGTGGAACTGCCACCAGAAGTGAGTCCCTATCTAATTGTTTTAACAGGGGTGCCAGAAATTAGTATGCCGAATGTTGAATCTTACATTTCTCTGAAAAACAAAGCCATACATTGGCTTAACGTGCATAGACCCCTTCCCCCACACATGACTACTGAAATATCTATGGTCCGAAGGGTGGGATGGGTAGGGCGCACACCCAAAACTTTAACCGGCGATTGTGTACTGGTCAATTTTAGGGATCCAAATACTGTAGACCACATATGTAAATGGAGCTCAGCTAGCACAGACACAAACATTGAAGTTAGGCCTCTTTCCTATTTCTATTCTAGCAATCAACCGAGTGACTCAGACGAAGCCTGGTCGCTCGCATCACACTGTCGAGTGGGGAGGGGAGGGGTGAATTGGCATGGCCACCACCCATCTGCCCAGAATCAGATCCCATGTTACAATAGGTTCAGCGTCCTGGACCAGGTCGACTGACTGTCTTTGGCTGGGCAGGATACGCAGGATGAGGTCCTGACTCATGATGAGGCTGCCGGGGATGGCCCGGTTGTGGTGGAGAGAGACCAGGCATGCGAGCCGCCAGGAGCTCAGAACCCCCTAATAGGTAGCATCAGGAGAGGTGTTATGCCTGTTTTGGGCAGGGTAGTCGATGATCACCTACCAGTATCATCCTTAGCTACCACCAGTTACGATAATTCCCTAGGGAGAGACGATATTTTGCCCGACAGTACATGTCCTAGTGTGGGGAACACAAAATGCATGTCTATATTGCCATGGAATGTGGCAGGCTTACCAAATAAATTAGCTTGTCCGGAGTGGGGCACTTTTGTGGACAATAGTGATCTATGTGTATTCCAAGAAACCTGGGCCAGGGAGGACCAACATAGAGTGGGCTTTGCGGCATTTAATATCGCCGCACGGTGGGGAGGAAAGGGACACCCATCAGGGGGTCTTACAATCTGGGCTGGGCTACATCTGGTCTGCTCGGGCGAGATCATCCCGACTTACTCTGATGACATTCAGTGCGTTCTCTTGTCCTGGCCAACCCCCTACAAACTTGCCATCGTGAATGTCTACTCACGGCCGACAAGTGTGGCAAATGAGTCCAAAACAATTGAAGAGTTGTCATCCTTCCTTGGTTCCCTTAGCAGGGATATACATTATTTGGTCACAGGGGACCTAAACTGTCACTATGAGCCACTTCGTGGCTTAAATGAAGGAGTCCTGACGGGCGAGGACGAATACTGGGGAATCCCGCCATGCCAGTCCCCATATCCGAAGTCCTGGTCCCCACTGGCCATCCAGATCACGACCCTAACTTTGAACAACTCTATTAGGGCCTGTAATGGTCGGACGCCATCTGATACCCCGTCAAGGGTGACTAGCGTTTCACCCCTGAGGCGGAAGCCGGGGGTTGCCTACTAGCTTTTTAAAACCTTATGTATTATTTGCACTGTTTTGCTTTGATTTGCGACGCAATTACTTGCCTACCTGCTTCGCGCACTGCTGGGGATCGTCATCACTACCCCCACGTGACCCGAAGCCACGCCCCTTTTTAGCCACGCCCCCTCCCGGAGGCTTGAAAAACGCTGTGCTGTGTAGCGGCCGGTGCTGACTAGCGTTTCACCCCTGAGGCGGAAGCCGGGGGTTGCCTACTAGCTTTTTAAAACCTTATGTATTATTTGCACTGTTTTGCTTTGATTTGCGACGCAATTACTTGCCTACCTGCTTCGCGCACTGCTGGGGATCGTCATCACTACCCCCACGTGACCCGAAGCCACGCCCCTTTTTAGCCACGCCCCCCGCCTCTTCCCCTTTACTATGCTTACTGTTCGGAAGCGCAGCGGACGAGCGCAGCGGGCACTTCCTCGGCACGCCGAAGACACGCCAAAGACTAGCCCGTCTGTGCCCGTCCGTGTCAGGACGGGGCACGGGGCCAGAACCCCTGGCAAGATCGTGGTTTATGCAAGGGGCGACCTACTACAGCTCAACTCGGGTAAGTTCCTCCTGGAGCCGGCTACCTTACACCGGCTGGGTTGCGAGGGTCTGCTAATATCACCTAGGAGTATCAGAGGGCGTCATTGCACTCCCAGCCCCAACGCACATACCCTGAGCTACGGTCTACTGAATACTCGCTCTTTGCAGAGCCATAGGTTAGAGGTCTTCACACTTTTGGAAGACAGGGAGTTAGACGTCCTTGCGCTTACCGAAACATGGCTGGAGGATTGCTCAGTGCCTGATCTAGTGGCGGCCCTTCCAGATAACTACTTGGCTATCTATTTTAACAGGGAGGGAGCCAAGAGAGGAGGAGGAGTAGCCCTTGTGTATCAGTCATGCCTCCGTGCCAATAGGTTCCTCTCTGAAACCCTTGGAGGAGCTGAGGTTATGGGGGTTAAGATCAGGAGGGGAGCGGTCTGTGTGGTGTTCTTGGTGGTTTATCGGCCACCTTGGACGTCGTCTGACTTCCCCACTCTCTTTGTAAGACTGGTTCAGGACCTGTGTACAAGATATGATAAAATGGTGATCGTTGGGGACTTTAACTATCATTGGGAAAAATCACCGAAAGAGGGACAAGCATTACAGATCGAGGAGGCGGTCTCCTCTTTAGGTTTTACCCAACAGGTCAAGGGACCGACACATGAGAAAGGTCATGTGCTCGATTTAGTCTGGACCACCATGCCAGCCCAGGGTACCACGGAAATTCTCCCCTGTGCTTGGTCTGACCACTTTCTAATAAAGGGTAGACTTCTATTGAAGGGCCCCCTGTCCAAACCTGGGGAAGGCTGGAAAATGGCCCGAAAATGGAGAAACCTTGATGGGGAAAAACTGGTCCACCTCTTAGAACACCACCCCTCAGCCAAAGAGCAGGATACCAACGTAGATGCTCTATGTGTACACCTCCAGCACAAATTGGGAAGTGCCATTGATGTGGTGGCACCTCTTCGCAGGATGAAGAAGGTGGCGAGAGGAGCCGGGGCGCCTTGGTACAATGACTCTCTCAGGGAGATGAAACGCGGGGTGAGGAAGAAAGAACGGGCTTGGCGTAAAAAATACGACGCCATCCCCAAACAAGAATATGTTTCATCCTTAGCCCAGTACAAACTAGCTATACAATCAAGGAAGGCTGCTTTCTTTGAGGAAAGAATAACCACGGCAAGAAATCCGCAAAAAGAAATTTTTCGGGTCCTGGCGGAGCTTAGGGTGAACAAGGAGCAAAGTCCCGAGTTCACCCAGGAGGACTGCCAGAGGTTCCAGGATTTCTTCGTAAAGAAGATATCTGATATCTTGGACGAAATTGCAGAAACTGCACCCTTCGAATGTCCGCGGCTACCGGACCCTATCGCCTCGCTAAACATTCCACCATTAATTGAGCTATCTCCTATCTCCATACAGGAACTATTTAAAATCATAGGCCGAGTTAAATCAGGTTCCTTGGTGGACCCATGCCCTCCAGACATATTTAAGATGGCAATGCCAGGAATAGAGGAAGAGGTTCTGCATCTATTGAATACCTCTCTTCATACAGGACAGATCCCCTCAGCCTTTAAAGAGGCCCGCTTGATCCCCTTGTTGAAGAAACCTGGAGCAGATACAAAATGTCTGAAAAACTTCCGGCCCATCTCCCAGCTGCCTTTCCTTGCTAAGGTGATTGAGCAGCATGTGCTAGCTCTATTATCGGGCCATCTAGAGAGTAACAACCTGCTGGAGACCAATCAGGCAGGGTTCCGTGCTAATCATAGCACGGAACTAGTCATGCTATCCATTCTAGATGAGCTAAGGATGCGAGCTGATGAAAAAACACCGAGCGCCCTGGTACTACTGGATCTCTCCGCGGCGTTTGACACCGTGTGTCATAAACAGCTTCTGTCGCGGTTGAGAACCTTTGGCGTCGTGGGTACAGCACATGCATGGCTCACATCATTTTTGCAAGGTAGGACACAACGAGTGCAGCTGGGGGATCTACTTTCCACCCCTGCTCCGATTACCTGTGGGGTCCCACAGGGCTCTGCCTTGTCCCCCCTACTCTTCAACATCTACCTGCAGCCATTAATTGCTCTCCTGAACAGGATGGACTGCCTAGTGTACAACTATGCTGATGACACCCAGATAATCATCCGGCTGGATGATGGTCCAGGAGCATCCACTAGGCTACAGGACATATTGAAAACCACAGTCAATTGGATGTCCGAGAACTCCTTGAAAGTCAATCCGGATAAGATGGAAGTACTGCCCATTTCCATCTCGGGTAACCCTTGGAGTGAGAAATTTTGGCCTAGGGAGTTGGGTGCACCACCTAAGCCGGCAGCTGCGGTTAAAAGCTTAGGCCTATATGTGGATAATAAACTATCCATGGAAAAACAAGTTGCCACTGTAGTAGGCACCAGTATATGCCTTTTAAGGCAACTAAGGAAGATCTCTGCCCTACTTTCTTTCCCTACTCTGAGACAAGTGGTCTCGGCCACAATTCTGGCTAGGCTGGACTACGGTAACTCCCTTTACTTAGGTTTGCCACAGCGGTTGCTGGACAAACTACAGGGAGTTATGAATGATGCGGCTAGGTTAATATTAAAAAAACCTAGGACTGCCCATGCTTCTCCCCTGATGCAGGAGTTGCATTGGTTGCCAACTCGGCAGAGAATTGTCTTTAAAGGACTGTGTATCGCTCACAAGGCTCGGTATGGCAAAGCACCAAGATACCTTAAATCCCGACTATCCCCCTACATACCGGGTAGGACTCTGCGTTCGTCGGACGCCACTCTTCTGTCTCAGTCCCGTTTCAAATTGTCCACGGTGGGCGGCCGCGCTTTCTCCAATACGCTCCCAGCTATATGGAACAAATTGGACCCAAAGCTCAGGAAGGAAAGTAATCTACTTTCCTTCAGAAAAAAACTAAAAACGGTACTGTTCAAACAAGCATGGAGCAGATCTTAGGTACATAGTTGGTTTTTCAAGTGAATGTAACATCTTTCACGCTAATTTGGTCAGACTGCGCTTAGAGACCCCTGCGGTTATAACACGCCATACAAATTAAATAAAATAAATAAATAAATAAATAAATAAAGTGTACCTTCAATAAGAGGGGACACGAATCAAGACTAGATTATATTATGGTGGAGACATGCTTATGGTCGAAGGTGGTTGACTTCGAGGTAATGCCTAGGGTGGACAGCGACCATAATGCTCTAAGCCTGAGGATAGAGTGCCCACGGCCTATAGCGAATGAAAAAGAATTTGGCCCGGACGTGGTCGAAGGGCTGACCATAACGAATAATAGACGCAGAGTCAAGTGGGAGAAACTGGTGATATCACAAGATGCTCTGACTAAATTATATAGCGCAATTTTACCCTATTTTACGAAGGTGGGCTCTCTAATCTCCCAGCCTCTGGCACTTGACTTTAATGATAACATGCAGTGTGTGCATCAGGACCTAGTAGCCTGTTTAGCAGAATTTTTTAACCTTCCTGGCTCTAATAGGAGGCGCAGGGTGCCTGTATCCACATGGTATAATGCCTCATGCAGGAAGGCAAAATCAGAGCTTATTGTGGCCCTTAAAGATGGGAGAGACAAACCAAAAATTCGCACCCTAAGATCACAATATAAAGAAACAATGAACCTCGCTAGGGAGGAGTGGGATTTGGAGAAATGGTCCAACCTTTCCTCCTCATTGGACACGAGAGATGCACGCAGATTTTGGGCAATAGTTAGTACGGGGTCAGGAGAGCCTAGATCTGCAAGAGAACCCAATATTGAGGCGGGGGTCTGGGAGCTCCATTTTAGGACCTTATATGCGGCAGACACAGGTCTAGAAAGTCCACTGGCACTTACACCTAGACTGGGGGTACAAAACGACCATGAGTGTACAGTGGAGGAGGTCTACATTGCCATAGGGAAGTTGCCCACGGGTAAGGCTCCCGGCCTAGATAGACTCTCCGGTGATTTATTTAGGGATCAACCGGCGATCTGGGCCCCCTACCTATGTGCCCTCTTCAACGCAATTCTGCGAGGTATGGAGGTACCAGGTACTTGGTTGGGAGCAGAGATTGTCCCAATATTCAAGAAGGGCTCTCCTCTGCTTCCAACGAACTACAGGCCCATTAGCCTCATTGACATTCCCCAAAAAATCTTCTCCCGTCTAATCCTGGACCGCTTACAGGAGTGGATTAAGGAGTATGATATCCTCAGTCCTTATCAGGCCGGATTTAGGAGGAACACGTCGACCATGGACCAGATATTCCGTCTTATAATGTTATTCTGGTAGACGGTAACACTAGAGGGTGGCAGCCTCTACATGGTCTTTGTGGACCTCCGGTCCGCGTTCGATTTAGTACCCAGGGCCAAACTGTGGGCGGTGCTCTTGGAAATGGGAGTCGCCAACGCAATACTGACGGTGCTGATTAGGTTGCATGCACAAAACTATGCACAGGTCAGATGTGGGAGGGAGGGGGTGCTGTCGTCCCGGTTTCCAGTTTGCAGGGGGGTCAGGCAGGGGTGCGTTCTGGCACCAACCCTGTTCTGCCTCTATGTGAATGGTATTATATTGCATCTGGACGCGGTTCCCAATAACGATGCACCCAGATTGGCAGGCAGGAGGGTGCCAGCGATAATGTTTGCCGATGACACCCTCCTGCTTTCCAAGTCCCCCATGGGGATCCAACGAGTGTTGGACGGCTTTACAGACTTTTGCCGATGCCATGGACTGGAAATCAATGCTGATAAGACCAAATTTATGATTTTCAGCCCCCCGGCATCGACCCGCCCATCACCGATCCTGGGTTCGGTTAGACTGGTGAGGGTACAGACTTTTCAATATCTAGGGGTAAAGATCAATGAAAATCTTTCCTGGGGCCCCCAACAGGCGAAATCACAACTTAAACTCTCCTAATTAGTGGGCGGCATCCTCAAAATGTCTAATACATCTACAATCAAGCCAGTGAGCCCCGCACTGGAGATTTACAAAGTGAAGGCGAGGGCATCGGCTCTTTATGGTGGGGAACTCTGGGGGTATACCTGTAGGCCCGAAATTCTTAACGTGGAGAATAAGTTTATGAGGCAGCTACTTGTACTCCCCCAAAGCACACCCCTCCTTCTGCTGAGATTGGATTTAGGACTGAGTTTTATCCAGGATGAGCTAGCTCTGAAACCTCTTAGTTTTTGGCGCAGGCTATGGATAACTCCAGAACTGTCCAATTATAGGCTTGAATTAAAGGATGTGTTGAATCATGGTAGTGCAGTGAAAATCCCCTGGCTTGCATTTGTGAAAAAGGAACTGGGGAAAATGGGATTATCTGACCTTTGGTATGAGCCAGAACAGGCATGCAGGGGGGTTTCATGCAAAATGCTTGCAAAGTCCTTCATGGACTACAAACAAAACACATGGCTGCATGACTCCAAAGCTGGCCCTTTGACAACGACCTTTTTAACACTTAAACACTCATATGTTTTTGAGGAGTTTTTGAATTTAATTTACCCAGTTGGAGCTAGGAAGTTATATATCCAATGGAGATTCGCAACACTACCACTAAGGGCATTCACAAGCAAGTGGTCTACACCAAATTGCACCTCTTGCCCTGGATGCGGTGCGATCAAGGAGGATGAACTACACATGCTCTTTTTTTGCCCTGCTTACAGTAAAGCCAGAAAGTACTGGTTGGTACCCTTGTGCAAGAACATGGGCTTTGATAAATCTCTTGTTGCAATGAGAGTCCTTAAAACTGATACTTCACCGCACATAGTTTTCGCACTCTCAAAGTTCCTGCTAGCTATGTGGTCCAAGAGATGTTCTCTCATTACAGCGGCATCCAGGGGTGATTGTATATCATGATTGCATACCCTGCTTGATAATTTGATTTTATGAAATGTTTATTTATTTCCTGTGGTTTTATACATGGTTTAACTGTTTTAACTGTAATCTTTTATGACTGAAAAAATGTCGAAATAAAGATCAAATGATGATGATTATAATAATAGCTGTGTTAAATTATCTAAGCCTGTCCTTTATGAAGCGAGTTTTTGCAAAACGTGTAGGAAGTACTTGTAGAGTGAATGTAATTGATTAGTGTGGGACAGCTTTTTATGGGTAATTAAGAACAAAATGTAGTTCAACAGTTTTTATAATCTCAAGCATTAATGTGATTCATCTAATCATGAATATTGCCCAATTCATATGCATGCAAAAAGTTTGTAATACTGCACCTGGAAAACATGGGGCTATATGTAGTAAGACACAAGTAACAAGCACTGAAAATGCAATAGGTCTTGCTTTTGATTAAGTTAAAGCCATTTGCTTTGCTAATGGTATTGTATAGTAAAGTAAATGGCTTTAACTTAATAAAAGGCAAGACCTATTGCATTTTTAATGCTTGTTAGGTTTCGCCTGGCGTTAGCAGCGCGCATGCGCTGCTTTCGCCATGCGAGGGCTTCTTGAAATCAATACGATTCTAAAAGTTCAGTTTCTGCTCCATCCCTAAATTTTATTGGCGAGGGTCATTTACCGTCATTAATTATGCCGAACAGAGTTAGCAGCGTGCGTGCGCAACTCTCGCCATGCGAGGGCTTCTTGTAATCAATACGATTTGAGAAGTTCAGTTTCTGCTCCATCCCTACATTTCATTGGACTGTCATTAATTATGCCCGAACAGAGTGTCCTCATTGTACCGGAGGCTTTTCAGTCCCTCCTGGTTACAGCCTTGTCCTCTTTTAACCACGCCCACCGGGATTGGATCTTTCACTGGTGGCATGAAACTGAGGGTTTTATAATCACTGGCCGTACTTTTTTGTGTTCTTTTTCGCGGCGTCCACTTCAGGGACACCACGCTGTGTTTTTTAATTTTTATTTAATTTTGAAGCTGAGCGCGGCGCCGCCTCACGAACACCGCGCTCGGTTTATTGATATATTTCTTAACTTTAACACTGAGCGCAGCAACCGCTTCAAGGACATCGCGCTCAGTGTTAAAGTTAAGAAATATTTAAAGAAACCGAGCGCGGTGTCCGTGAAGCGGCGCCGCGCTAAGCTTTAAACTTAAGCATTTGCAATGCAGTAGGTCCAATTTGCAATCTGGCCTATTGCATTGCAAATGCTTGTTCTTTTTCCCCTCTCAGCCCGATCCGTGTGCACACACTCTGGTGCAGCAGCACGGTAATCTCACTCGGCCTCAGTAGAACTCTTCTTCTGCTTTGTTTGTTATTTTTTGCGGCGTCCACTTCAGGGACACCGCGCTCTGTTTGTGTTTTTTTTTTTTATTTAACTTTGAAACTGAGCGCGGCGCCACTTCACGGACTCCGCGCTCGGATTATTTAAATATTTCTTAACTTTAACACTGAGCTCAGCGCCTGCTTCAAGGACACCGCGCTCAGTGTTAAAGTTAAGAAATATATATAGAAACCGAGCGCGGTGTCCATGAAGCGGTGCCGCGCTCAGCTTTGAACTTAGGTCCTAGACAATATTATCAAATGCTAGATTCAATGTTGATAATTTTTCATAAACGATTAGATCCTGAAATAGAAAAGAAAAACAAAGCCAAAATACATCACTTGTTAAATGAAACAGTACCCACTGGTATAGTTATGCCGAAAAACAACATTAATTTATTCGTAGGCAAGTATCCATGGTTCAATTCAAAACATACAATTATCTTGAGAAAGGGTGGGGGGTTTCTACCAAGAGGTGAAAAGAAAAGTGAAGAGTTAGGGCCCTACATCTTTGAACTTAGGTCAGTACCCTGAGCGTTTTGGTCGTTCTTTGTTGAGTTCATGATTATTTACAGATACAGACATTGATCCTATGGTTACCCCCCAGGTTCCTTTCATGCCTGTCCTGAGGAAGACCCGTAGCTGAGGAGATTACTTACCCTTGTTCGTCTGGGTCAAAACGTCGGCGAACTCCCCCCATTGGGCCTGTACTCTATGTACCCCATCCCCCTACCCCGGTCGCAGATGAAGTATCACTGTGCTTCGAATAAGCAAAATAACGACTAAGACTTCAATGACATTAGGGGCAGGCCTTCCAATTTAAGGATTTTGACCTTAACTGATACTATACATTGTATAAAATATTGTCTTCTAAATTTTCAGATTCTCTTCTTTCACGTGAGCACCAACTCTTCAATTTTCTTTTCATCTCTTGGTAGAACCCCCCCCCCCTTTTCTCAAGAAAATTGTATGTTTTGAATTGAACCATGGATACTTGCCTACGAATAAATTAATGTTGTTTTTCGGCATAACTATACCAGTGGGTACTGTTTCATTTAACAAGGAATGTATTTTGGCTGTTTTTCTTTTCTATTTCAGGATCTAATCGTTTATGAAAAAATATCAACATTGAATCTAACATTTAATAATATTGTCTAGGTCCTATTGTTTTCTGTATCAATTGATACCCAGGTCCTTTGACGTTTTTCTGGGTCACCCCATTTATATTGATGGTCAGCTTTAAACTTAAGCATTTGCAATGCAATCGGACCTATTGCATTGCAAATGCTTGTTCTTTTTCCCCTCTCAGCCCGATACGTATGCACACACTCTGGTGCAGCAGTACGGTAATCTCCTCACTCGGCCTCAGTAGAACTCTGCTTCCGCTTCCTTTACAACCAGGGACCGCTGCTGCATGGTAGCCACGCCCGGACGCTACCAAAACTAACCCAAGGGCAGCCTGTAGTACTACTCCGAGGCAGGAGGGGCTGGGGCAATTGATGCATGCAAGGAAAGAGGATGTGCCATAACAGAGACAGCAGCCGACTTTGAAGCTGGAGACAGTGCATGTCTCCACGGGAGGCTCAACATCCTTTGATTGTGCGCAGATCACTTAATTTCATCATAACTAAATTTAACAAGCAAGTTTAAATAAAAAAAGACGAAGATCAACAACCACCAAACATTGTCATGGAAGTGACATTCTCTCTGCCGCCCAACCCTGCCTGGGTAGCACTAGCGACTCATACCCCCTGCCCCCCCACGCCCCCTGACTTACCCCCCCCAACTTTACTAAAACATCCCACCACACAGACGAGCAAGACCCCCCCCACCCTGGACACGAGAAACAAACGACCTACTTATGCTGACCCCTCTCACCCACCATACTCCTGCCACACCGCCTCTCAGAGCTTCAGCATGAAAATACGAATATCCTGGGGAGAATAACATACCAAAATAAACATCTGTGGGCGAAAGGAAATTGTTTTTCAAACTGTGAAATCCATAGTCTGGGTGAGAGGCTCTCTTGTGTCTGCCATGTCGACTGTGTGGAACCAGGATTTATAGCGATGTGTGATCTTGGGCAAACTACACCGTCTCCCCTGTCCGTCAGGTCGCGCATCTGTAAAAAAAAAATATTTGCAATGCTATAGTTTCGCATTTCAATGCGAGACCTATGGCACTGGAATGCTGGCCGCCATTGTCCCGGCTGCTTGTTGCAGGCATGACGTGTTTTGCTTACATTCAAACACATCCTGCATGCAGTAAGAGAAAGTCAATAATAATGCTCCCAGACAAAAAAAATGAAGGCGGTGTTGTGCAGCTGCAACAGCACTGTCTGAACGGAGGAGAAGCAGCGCAGTATGTGTGCTGTGGAGTGCGAGGGCTGCCGTAAATAACAAGCATTGAAAATGCAATAGGTCTCGCCTTTAATCAAGTTAAAGCCATTCGCTTTGCTAATGGTATTTTATAGCAAAGCAAATTGCTTTAACTTAATAAAAGGCGAGACCTATTGAATTTTCAATGCTTGATATAGTTTGCACCTGATTACCACCAGATTGATGGTAACTGCGTTTCCTAAATGGCCATTTAGCGACTAGTCTCAATTAGGAATTCCTTTGTACATGCGGTCAGCAATTCGCTATTTGGAAATCCCTATTAATGATTTCCTATTTAGCAATTTCCAAAATGTGATTTCTATTAGATAGAAATTGCATTTTGCACCACCACAAATGGCTTTCGTACATACCGAAATGGCATTTTACATTTCCTAATGGCCCAAAATTATGATTTGCACTGTTAGGAAATGCAAAATACCTTCATACACATGACCCATCACACAAACAACAAGTTTCGTAAATGAGCCAAACCCATTCAGAAGTAGAGTAGGGGCTTACTACTCTCCTGCGGAAAGAGTGTGCCTCATTTGCGTAGCGGGTGTTGCATTTAGAAGTACACTGCTACAAATATACTAATAAAGCATGGTGTGGTAGCACACTGTCATTTATAGCCAGGACATTTTCCACTGAAATGACCAATACATCTGCACGGACCTACAGTTTTACTGATAGAACCATATAGAGTAAAAATGATGATGTGTGGAAATTGTGTTTTCAGCTAATATTTTTCATTTGTACATTGCCGAGTAAAGTTTCTTGATTTGTTTTGATCCTGTTAAATGTTTGTTTCCGTCACACTTCAGAATCAGAAAAAAACACTTTGTCACATAGTTCACCTTACAAATACCTCACACTTTGCAAGAAGAGAAAGCAATGTAAATACTAGTCTACGGGGGAAATTAATAAGCAGCAACTTTTTAGAAGGCTAGACTGACATTTGACATCTGTCTTTGAGTACTTAGCAAATATGAAAAGAAAAAGAATGATGCCATCGTTAATTCTCATTCACCTTTCGGTGGTTATTTTGTTGGTGCTACAGCACCCCCGCACACCTACTTCCAACGCCTATAGGTAAGTAAGGGCATGTCAGGGTTTCATTTCCCTGCTTCTCCCTGCCACTATAACTTTAAATAGAGCAGTTTTCATAACATGAAATCCTCTTTGAGCAGATATACGTTTCCCCTTGCTAAGCAGTTCTCGGCGGCCTACGTTGTTCTAGTTTGCGTTCTCCCACACAGCACGTGGTGCCTGAAAGATCATACTCCTGTGAATATTCTGAGCAAATGCCAGCAGCTTCCCCTGCGATTAGACGGTGCTCCCAGCTCTTAAAATCTCGCCGTCGGTCACCGCGCTCACCCTCGAAGCTCCTCTGGTGCCTGTCAAGCAGATTACAAAACATGGAGTTTTTGGGGGCGCATTTGGCGTTCAGGTCTCGCTGGCAGAAGACAGACGAGAAGCTCTGCCGGCACAGCATGTCCTTCATCCTGCACCAGGCGCTCAGGAACGACTTCTTTGAGAGTTATCTATATCTTTTGGAACGGGTGCCATTAGGTGAGCTCTGCCTTTCCTCAAATAGTATATACGCTAGATCACGGGCACTCGCTAACACTTTCAAAGTTTAGTCTACGGTGAGACCGAGGGCCGCACTGATGCCCGTGGGAGGGGGGGGGGGTGTAAAGAGGGAATAGGGGAAACAAAGTATGTATATGTAGAAGCTGTCTTTTAAAAGTAAAGGTGTTCCTAAATTCCTAAAGTTAACTGCCTAGTTATTTCCTTTCCCTAACTGCAATTGACCTTAAAATAAGTGTTTGCTGTATCTTTAAATTCGTTCCCCATGTTAGTGCTGAGTCGAGTAAACTGGGCTGTTGCTTCCCGGGTGCCCATGCAAAGGTCGGGAGGGCCGCATGCGGCCACTGGGCCTTACTTTGAGTGTCACTTCACTAGATTTTGAACAGGTGCTAGAATTTCATTAATTATTCAGCCTCACCACACTACACTGTTCTTTTTATACCTGTAATTTTGAGCATCTAGTATTATGATGCATAATAACATAATATATCACAAGCATGCATTCCACTGTAAAACCTGCGACAGACTTACTTATACTGAAGTCACTTCTCACAACTAATACGAAACTAACATCACTGCTCTTGTGTACTATTTTGTTTATGGGTGACCTCTACATCACAATGCTTGCTGCCTGAGCCAGAAGACTTTGTGATATGAGCTCCTGACCTGTACACACTGTGATTCACGAACACAGGTATAAGTTATATCAAGGGCAGTCACACGTACACATTGTCATCATCTACAGAGATTTGTCTGATTCACAAACTTGACTTCTGGATAGCAACTCATGCAGCCATAAGATTAAGGTTCAAGTGAGAGTTATTCCTTGAAAATGCTCTTATGCCAGCTTGTGCTATTGTGTAGGCGCTTAGATTTCACATGCATAGAATTAGGAAATGTGAAGCATTTTTTGATTTTCCTTTTGGTTTGTAAATTCTTTACATTTCTGTTCCCCTCACGTCTCTCCCGTTATTAAACCTCCATTGTAAAAACTGTAGCAAATAGTGCAGTTGCCCACATTTTAGTATTTTTTACACCTGTTTCTAGGTGTAACCTCGATGTGCTGAAAAGTGTGAGAAGTGCCATGACAAATGATTGTGAGTCTTCACTAAGAGCAGATTAAGCGGGTGTTCATCACATCTTCCTGAGTTTCCCTCTCCCCGACACAAATCCTGGGAGATGAAAAGCACAGCTACTTAGACCGTCATTGTAGCCCAGAAATCTCTGGCTGAAACTAAACCGATCCAGTGGGTTCCCGGGGTTTCATAATAGTTCTGATGAATCAAGTGGCCGCTCTTATTGGGCCCATAGCAGAGGCGCAACTAGAGCCAAATTTCGGGGGGGGGGGGGGGGGGGGCTGAGCAAAATTTTCGGGGGGGCTGAACTTTAAGCAATTGGCAGAGTGGAGCTGCAGGGGCTCTTAGAAGGGGGGAAACAAACAACAGCGAGGACCATTAACATGCAAATGGTCTTTTAAAGACCTGCGAAGTGCTCGGGTGCGGCTGCTTTTTTGCCCGGGAAGGTGTCTCATCCCGGGCTGCCACACGCGACGGTGGGGGGGGGGGGGGGGGGGGCTGAAGCCCTGTGAGTCCAATGGGTGTTGCGCGCCTGGCCCATAGTCTAGATATGAGTGAGCAGGCTGTGCATTCATATGAATGACATGCTTTTGTGCCTTTTCATACTTTGGGAACAAGGTTCAATTGTTTATAGGTGCTTCCAACGGTGTAATTCACATTTACTCCTCTGTGAATCCTCTGTTAAGTTTTGCATACTTTGTGTTGAAAATGACGCCTTAAGAGATTTAGCTTCACTTTTTTTTCTAACATGGCTATGCCGAAATATGAGTGTGATATCAGTAACTTAACGACCAGCTCAACTCAACAGCTGGCTCATTAACATGTAATGCGAGAATCGGGTGTCTTTCACGTATGATCACAACTCTCCCTGGCAGCAGCTATTTACAAAGTTGGATTGACTCGTAGTTAAGTGTTGCTTTTTATAACTCACTTAGCGCTTGAAAGCCTGCCTCTCACCTTTCTACGAAGCAGATAAAGTTATGACACCGAACGTTATAATTGACACCTAATTAAAATTAAATCTCCGGCCAAGGTAGGAGTTAAGAGCTCATTCTAGACTTAGGGCGCAAGTGCTATCCCACTGCAGGCCGGATTCGATTCTAGCGGGTGGGGGTGCAGGTGGGCCAGGCCTACCCAAGCATGAGCCTGGCCCACCCAAACATGAACCTTGGCCCTCGCATTGACGGCGCAAACACCAATACAAAATGGCATCTTTAATTTAAAACGGTAGTCCTAACCTTGTTTTCCTTCCTGTTCTTGGAGTTGAGTGATTTGGCCTGGGCTCTTTCTCGAAGCCATCCCCAATCACACAACTCCTTTTAGAAAGGTGGGCTGTGACATGCAGGAACAATAGGTGAAGGGGGCAAAATAAGTTTGTTTATTCCTATTCACCTTCCTGACCCCTGCAGCTGCATATCAGATCAGGCTGTGCCACAAACTTTGACTGACAGCGTAGGTAAGAGAATGTGCTACTATTTGTGTTCATTTTTTATTTCTGTACAGGCCCAGCAAAGCACATACTTTGTCTATGCTTCATTTAAACTGTTTAGGTCCAGCCTCAACATTGCTTGCGCTGTCTGCAAGACCTGTTGTATTGTATTCTATGTTTTAAAACTTTAAGTGGTTTCTATTGGCTGTTGCTTTTGCCATTAAGAAATGCAGGCTTTTTATTTGTGTTGCTTAGCAACTGTCCCTCCCTTGTGTGCTTGTGGTGATTTCACTTAGTGAATATGTTGTTTGGCCATTACATTGTGTAGCATGTGATGGCCCGTATTTATCTTTTCTTTCAATTGATGGGGTCGTGCATCCAGTAACAATTATCCCGATCGGATCGCAACTACAGGGCGACTTGTACATTTTTCTTTTTTTAATGTTTACTTTGTCAGGCTTTGTTTGCCCATGCTAAAAAAACATTCCTGTTTTTTGTTTTCAACTTAAGAACGCTAACAAACAACCCTGGAGCATTTTTGACGTAATAATTTTAAACATTGTGTGTTAGTTCAAAATCCCAAAAAGCATTTCTTTTCCAACTTTGTTGGCTTTGTCCGGGTTTTCCCCCCCCCTTTTTTTATTTATCAGAGGGACGTGCATGTGGTAACAGTTATCCCAAACATCCCGACAGAAGGAAGCCCTGAGCCTTTGTTTGTATTTAGTTTATTTTAATATTATGTATAAGGAGAAATAAAACTTGCAAATTTTTTAAAATTAGTTTTAACACGGTGAGGGCCCCTCTTTTGTCTTTGTTTTCTGTTTACGGGGACTAGCATCTGTTAACAATTACCCCGATCGCAACTACAGTGCGACTTCTACATTTTTGTTTCCTCTTTTGTTTACCTAATCAGGGTTTGTTTTCCCTTTCCTATTATAGGGATGTTCATTTGGTAACAGTTATTTTGATCGCAATTACAGTGCGACTTTTGCATTTTTTCCTGTAATTTTCTTTTCTCAGCAGTGTATGGTAGGAAAGAAGCCTTGAGTCTTTGTTTGTATTTATTGTATTTCAATACCATGTATGGTGAGAAATAAAACCTGCAAAATGTTTTATTTGTAGTTAGTTTAAACACGGTGTATGTTAATGAAAAATCACCGCAGAGTATTTTCTACTTGAGCATTTCTATGTGTTTTTCAACATGGTGTCACTAAAATGACAATGTCTCTGAATGGACTGTTTGTCCTTATTTAAAATAACCATAAGATTGTTTGTCTGTTGGAGCTTTTTATTTTATGGCTGTGTGTCCCTTTGTTGTGGCACAGTGCTGGAAACATACAGCCTCCTAGGATGGGAAGGTAGTGGTGCGCCCCTTAACAGTCTGTCACCCAGGAGGCGTAAAGGGCAGAGCAGCGAACTTTAGAACTGGGGAACCGGATTCCAATCTCGGCGTCGGCTCAGCATCCTGTGATTCTGGGCAAATAACTTAATCTTCCCGTGCCTACTAAAAATGAATGTGTCCTTGCGTATAGCTTCAAGACAACAAAACAGAAACTATATAAACTGATCTCGCTGCCACAGACTTCTTGGTGCATATGGTGCAGATCAGAGCTTCCGAATCCCCTCTACTTCCAAAGACGGAATGATTTCACAGTCACACATGCATACACACATCACACGCTGGTGGGGCCCATTACACCAACATTCATCCTAAATCACTCTATCCCTGCCCTGTAAAGGAGAAACCCCTTTTTCTGAACTCTATCCAATCTGCCTGTACTTTAAGGTCAATGGCATCTGCTTAGTTGCTTGTAAATCTAGCCAAGAACATTTCATAGAATACACAAATAAATTCAATAAACATGACAAGAAATAACCACCCGAGACAGAAATTCAAACAGATTGTTCATTTTATCTAAAATTGTAGGAAAAGCCAATTAAATGCAAAATTCATTTCTCTCATATTTACCTATTCTGTCTAAATGTCAGATCCTAAGTCAGAACCGGTCCTCTGTAGAAGAATTAGAGTTTTCTGCCGTCATGGAGAGTTATCGTCCTCTCCGTCAGCATAGGGACCTCGGATCATCAGCTCGGGAAGAAGTGGTGCTAGACCTCTCTAGTCTACTCATATTTATACTAAATTTACATTCTATAAAGTTACATTTCTTTGAGTTTATGGTACCGGGCAACGGCGGACACAGAGACCGCACTACCTTCTATTGTTCCCTTGTTAATACTTAGTCATCAGAAGTGGAAAGTGCGTGCACAAAAACAAAACTCCAGCACTTGCCGTTGAGGAGTGCTAACTGCTTATGCAGACAACTGAAGAAACAGGTTGGTGGAGTGGTGCACCGCTTATTAAAACCTCGATAATAGTCAAAGAGTCAAATAAGCCTTAGTAGGTGATAAGTCCTTTTATTTTCAAAGAAGATTAGCCAGCCAACGCGTTTCGTTCATAGAATGAACTTCTTCAGGGCTGCAATTTACAATGAAAACACATAAATAATGTGCACTAAACACATACCCGTATACACATTTGAGCGTGTGTACAGTATGGTGACACAGAAGTGAATATGGAAACAGATAAAAGCAATCCTAGATAGGAAGAGTAAGTGTTGGGAAGGGGAAGGCGTGAACTAGTGAACAAGTCACAAGTGTATGATAAAAGAGAGGGGGGTTTGTAGGAAAGGAAGGGAAATGAGGGAAATAACCAAAAAAGATGGCTTTAATAAGCAAAGTAGTGACAACTTTAATGAAAATAGACTTGACATTAGACATGTATCTAGACTTGTCTTTTTGATGTTCACTTTTCACTAGGCCTGGGCAAAAATTTCGTTCCGTTCGCGGAAATTGCGATAATTTGACATTTTTGCGTTCCGCGGAGAGCGCGAAAATGTCAAAAATTCCGGTTTCCGCAGCTTGGCGATAATTTGTTTCTTGCTCGCGCTGTAAAATAATACATTCTCGCGCGCGCGCGATCGCCTTACCTGAATCCCTGCGTTCGCCGACAAGTTTTCTTGATCCGGTCGCGTTCTCCATGAGATGTTGTATTGTTTTTAGCCATTTGCGCTGTCTCGCGACAGTTCGCGCCCGCAGTGACGTCATGCGTCGCGCGATCACGTCTTTCTTCTCGCGATCATGCACCGCGAGAACAACTCAAAACAAGATGGCCGCGCCCGCAAGCAACCACATGGGTAAGTTGGCGACCCGCAACCATGCAGAAAATCTCGCGAACATGCCGGAAAAAAACTTCCGCATCTTCGCGATATTTCTGCTTGTTTGCGATAATTTTAAACATTCTCGCGATAATTTGCGAAGGTTAATTCCGCAAATTCCGCCCACCCCTACTTTTCACGTTTCCTTCTTGCGTGAAAAAAAGTTTGACAAACTTGTTCAACAACATGCCAGTGGTTTGTGTTTTTCTGGTCTTTTGTGACTTGTTCACTAGTTCACGCCTTCCCCTTCCCAACACTTACTCTTCCTATCTAGGATTGCTTTTATCTGTTTCCATATTCACTTCTGTGTCACCATACTGTACACACGCTCAAATGTGTATAGGGGTATGTGTTTAGTGCACACTATTTATGTGTTTTCATTGTAAATTGCAGCCCTGAAGAAGTTCATTCTATGAACGAAACGCATTGGCTGGCTAATCTTCTTTGAAAATAAAAGGACTTATCACCTACTAAGGCTTATTTGACTCTTTGACTATTTTCGAGGTTTTAATAAGCGGTGCACCACTCCACCAACCTGTTTCTAAAGTTACATTGCTTTGTTCAGAACGGATGAATGGCGGAAATAATGTAATCTTGGTACTTTTTCGATATTATGCGAGATTTTCTCACGCATAGATTGTCCCAAATAATGAATAGAAAATTGAATGTTCATGACTAGTTTTGATACATTTACGGATGTCTCTACTGAATAAAATTTGTTTTAAATGATGGGGTCATAACAAGTTCGTGTAGTCAATATTTCAACTTTTGCAACTTCTCCGTCTTCCAGGGGCTCTTGGCAGATGTCCCGGACTTGTCATCATGCTTATGGCTTTTCAGTTCATCGGAGGTGCAAGGTCACAGGCAGAGCGAAGCCTTTAGTAAATTTCCATCTACTCGAGTGCAGGCTGTAGATGGTAGCCATTTTCGGGTAGGCCACATTGGACAACTTAAGCAAAAATAAACATAAAACAGAATTACTGTACGGAAATGATTATACAGTGTTATTCCCCTGCTAATACCCTTATGTGTGTGTATTTATCTAGCCATTTGCGACATCAAAAGCCATTAATGCATATTAATTAAAAGCGCAAACACCATAACATCACATAAGCAACATTGATTTCTGTCAGTTTGCTCACCAACTTAGTTCACTTATTATTGTAGCCATGCAATAGCATTCCCACATGTAATTCTCTTGTTAGTAAGGTTGATTAGACAACATTTGACAAACTTTTAATACTTAATAATTAATCAGTAGTACTTTTAGTTATAACATGCGAAAATGAAACAGGTATTCGGTTTTAAAGTAAAAACCCTGCTCCATCAATCCCCCCTTTGGTGATATATAATCACCACAAAAATCAAAACCCAAAAAATCAATTTAGTTTCCCCTTTTGGAAGAATTTGAAATATCTTCTTGTTCTTGTTCATGTTTTTAAACCCTAGTTTCCATCTCATCTTCCTTTTTAGTTTCTATATACATGCTTTCTCTCAGCTCTTCTAGTTCTATTTCTTGTGGATCTCTTTCTGGTTTCTTTTGTCTCATTTTAACATTTTCTTTTGTGATTTTCTTTTTATTTCTTCTATATCTACAACACATACATCCTAATCTAAGGATCAATAATGCAACAATTACACATGTTAATGGAAATAATATCTTACCAAATATGGTACTACCTATAGCAATCATCTTGTTAGCCATTTTAGTCCAGATACTTTCAGCTTCCCGTGGTACTAATTCTTCATGCAAATCAGTAATATTTTTGATATAGACTTTTAGATCTTTACTTTCGTCAGGAATGTAAGTGCAACAATGTTGAACTTTCAACATTCCACAGACTCCACCCTCTTTTGCCAAAAGAATGTCAAGGGCAAGTCGATTTTGCATCGCCATAGCACGCAAAGCAACCATTTCTGTATTAACCAAAAGAAAGCCTCCAGCGGTGCTTGTTGACAAGCGATCCACCACTGTTGACAGCTTCCGAATGCCAAATGCATTCAAGGAAATTCCCACTGCTGGAATTAAAGCTCCAAAAATATCTCCTACAATTTCTGTCCATGTTTCTCTTCTATAACGTGTTAATGTGTTAGAATGTTCAGCATCATCTACTCTATCCATGTGAAAAATCTTTGGAAAGACCAGGCCAACATAACATGTACCAAACCAATGGTCAGGCAAACGGTAATAAGCCTTGTTCCCACAAATATAATACACTCCCGGAAAAACTGGATCTTCTCCTCCTCTAAATCCCCATCCGGTTGCAATAAAGTATGTATCATGGCACTCACTAGTCCCTATGAAATAATAATCATATTGGGATCTCTTTCTGGTAATGCACAATTTTCCTTTCTGTGGGGCATCTATAGCCATAGTTGGACTGGCTCCATTTTTCAACTCCTTTTCTTTCTCAATATCCCACATTGTATCACTCATTTTATGCCCTTCTGCTTTCTTGTGCATGTTCAATCTTCTTCTCTCAACCATGTCTAGAAAATTCTTCTCTTGTCCTTTCAAACTGCAAGTTAAATTATTTCTAAACACATATTCTAAGGTTAATTCTTTGGTTTCTAGAAAAATCTCACCTAAACTGTTAGCATCCTTTGCAGGATTCAGTGCTTTATTCATAGGCAACTGCCCAAGAATATTATCTATATTAGACATATTGTAATCTAATTTCCCTAACTGATAAAATATACTAATCAACACACTACAGGAAATTCCATACGTAGCCGGAAGATGATGATAAGTCACTCCTTCCGAAACAGATGCAGGTAATTGCATGCAGACGTAGCAATCCCTTACTTCCATTGTCTTTACGTACTCATACAACAATTTAGAAAAAACATTGCTAGAAAAATCGTTAATTGATCTATCCTATGTATATGTATATTGCTAGTTCTAGTCGGTACTATTTTCTGTGGACTTTTCCCTATATTAGTTTTGTTCTCAGTATGACCTTCTAAAGTGTCTATAGTGACTCTAAATGAAATCAGTAGAGCAAGCACGCTCCAAAACAGCATTAATAAACCTGTACAGCAGCAGCACATCTTGCACCATCTTTTCAGAAAGGTACATCTACTTTTGTTCTCAGTGTTAGCCATTTTGTTAATTTGACCGTGTCTTTTGACTTAGCCTCTTCTACTCCTTTATTGAACTTTTAAGGGCAGCAAGTACCCAACAAATTATTACAATCTACTAATTTTTAGTATTTCTTCTTCTTCTCTTCTCCAAGTGATTTTTCCTTGGATTTACTCAATTTGGATTTTCATCACTTTTTACTGTCTCTTCATCATCATCAAACTGTATCAGGTCCTGAACATCCGTCTCTTCTCCAATGTCGGACAAGATAACTCTCAGGATCCCACAGCTTCTTCTTCAGCAACCTCCTTCAGTAAAGCCTCCTCTGGACTTCCTTGGCTGTCCGCCTCTTCTCCTTGTTCAGGCAGTGCCACATACGTCCATTCCGGTGACTTGTACCTCTGGTTTGGTTTCCTTATTCTTTTAGTTCTCTCAGGTATCTTTGTTTCTTCTTCTTTGGTTGGGTTTTGACTCGACACTTCGTTCACTTGTTCAGCTTTCGAAGAGTTAACTCGTGTCAGTCTACACCTTAATCTCTTTATCTTATTTGGCCGAAGATCTCCTTTAGCATTTCTCTTTTGTTTCCCTTCTTTATTGTTTCTTTCTCCAAGCCAAGTTCTCTTTCTCAGAACTCGTCCTCCATGTATCTCATTGTCACTTCCATCAGACTCTGTTTCGGTTGCCTCTTGTTCATCAACAGCTTTCTTTTCTCCAACAACTTCCTTTTCTCCAACAGTCTCTTTTTCCACCAATTGAGATTTCCCTACTTCTGTCCCTCCTCGGGTCTCCGACACGCAATCTTCTTGCTGTCTACTTGTCCCTTCACCTAGCTTGTTGTTGATGTTCCCTACACCTCCTCGGGGTTTTTACGCAATCTGTCCCTCTTTGTCTTTGTCTGTCCCTTTTTCTTCAATATTTATCTCAAGTGGAACTTGTCCAAATTCCTCATGTGATTCAGGTGTCTCTTCTGTTGGAATGTTCTTTTCTTTTCTTTCTTTCTTTTTGTGTTGGTCACTGTCAATTGGAACCTCAGGCAATTCTTCTGAGTCTGAACTCGCTTCTGCAGTTTGCACTGTTCTCCTCAGAACCTCTTCTGGTGGGATGAAAATTTCTCTTGACTCATTTTCCCCACTTTCAGGATTCTTTTTCCTTCTTACTGCCTCACTGTCTGCATCATCACTGGAATCTGATCCTTCAAAGTATTATTTTCCAGTACCATCTCTTGGATTTGGAACTCTCAGTGTGTGACTTGCATGTATCCAATTTTTCACACCAGCACACTTCACAGCTGTCGTTGTGGTCAAGATGACTTGTCTTGGCCTTCCCCACCTTGGAACCAGGCAATTCCTTCTTCTGTGGACTTTTATTCTTACCCAGTCCCCCGGGCTCAGATCATGGGCTGGTTTCTTTTCAAGTGTGGTGGCGTCTTCTCCAACCTGGTGAAACACAGAATGAACTGCGTCAGCCAGGCCTTTGCAGTAATACAAAATCATGTCATCAGTTATAGTCATCAGCTTGTTCACTGGTACATATGCATGCCTCATAGCATGTCCCAAGATAATTTCATGTGGACTCAAACCTGTTGTTCTGTCTGGAGTAGACCTAATGGTCATCAGGACTAGAGGCAAGACATCGGGCCATTTCATTCCTGTGGCTAAGCACATTTTGCCAATTCTGTTTTTGATGGTACCATTCATCTGCTCAACTACACCAGAAGCCTCTGGTCGGTAAGCACAATGCAGCTTCTGCTGTACACTCAATGCTTCACAAATTAGACCCATGATTTCATTATAAAAATGCCCTCCTCTGTCTGATTCAATGGTTACTGGGAACCCATACCTTGGGATGAACTCTCTTAACAGTAATTTGGCCACTGTTATCCCATCATTTCTTCTTGTTGGGTATGCCTCCACCCACCTGGAGAACAAACAGACCGCCACCAGGACATACCTCAATCTGTTGACTGGGGGCATTTCAATGAAGTCTATCTGCATTCTTGTGAAGGGTCCTCCCTCCCTGCCTATTGTTCCTAGGCTCACCACTGTTTTCTTTCCAGGATTGAATTGTTGGCATATCAGACATCTCTGGCAGAGACTTTCTGCTATCAGTCTGAACTTTGGACTGTACCAGGTTTGCTTAAAGGCTCTTATCATAGCATCCCTCCCCAGGTGTCCTTGGCCATGATACATCCTTGCCATTGTTGATAGCATGCTGTTTGGCATGACTGGTCTTCCATCCCTATAGACCCACACATGATCTTTTTCTCTAGGTGCACAACCTGCTTTCACCCAATCTCTCATTTCTTCATCTTCTGCCTCATCCTGCAGCTGTTTTACTTCCTCCCATGTTCCTACTTCATTAGTAAACATTAATGAACAAGAAGACATTTCCCGTTCTTTACTCCTGTTAATTGAGTGATTGTTTCTTGCACAATATTGTGCAATGTCATTGGCAAACTTGTTACCCACTGTTACAAAATCATCACCATGACCGTGAGCAGCACATTTTACAACTGCTAGCTCTTTAGGCAGCTGTATCGCCTCTAGCAGTTTTCCAACCACTTCAGCATTCTTTATGGGAGTTCCACTTGAGGTCAGGAAACCTCTTTGTAGCCATAGTTGGCCAAAATCATGGACAACTCCGAAGCCATACTGGCTGTCAGTCATCACAGTCACTCTCACACTCCTTCCAATCTTGCATGCTTTTGTCAATGCCACCAATTCTGCCACCTGAGCGGATTTAACTCCTTTCAGGGGTGATGCTTCCATAACTTCTGAGACTTTGCACACAGCATATGCAGCACTCAACACTCCTTCCTCTGTTCTCAGACAAGATCCATCCACAAACAACACATGATCACTTTCAGGCAGTGGCAGATCTCTTATGTCTGGCCTTGGCTTTGTGCAATAATCAAGTACATCCAGGCAACATCATTTCTCACACCCACACATTCAGCATCAGGCAACAGTGTCGCTGGATTCACATTCACACATCTCTCCAGGCTTACATTAGTTGCGCCAAGAATGACTTTCTCAAATTTAGTCAACCGACTATGAGACATGAACTGTGTCCGGCTCCTTGTTAAAAGGATTGCCACATCATGAGGTACAAATACCCGTACAGGGTGTTCCATTATGATTCCCTCACTTTGTTCCAGACTTTTGCAGGTAGCAGCTACTGCTTTCAGGCAACCTGGTAAACCCACAGCTACTGGGTCAAGAGTTGCTAAGAAATAGGCAATTGGCCTCCTCAGACGTCCATGTTTCTGGATTAACACTGAAAGTGCACATCCATTTCTCTCACTACAGTACAGCTCAAATTCCTTTTCATAATCAGGCATTCCTAGGGCAGGAGCTTCACAAAGTCTGTCTTTTAACTCTCTGAATGCAGCCATTTCTTCTGGATTTAGTTCTAATGGGTCTTTCACTTCACTTTTGGTCAATTTGATCAATGGTTTTGCAATCAGGGAAAAGTTACTTATCCACTGACGACAGTAACCCACCATTCCCAGGAACATTCTCACCTCTCTTTGTGTCATTGGTGCTCTCATTCCTCTAATGATTTTGATCCTGTCAATAGTCACTTTTCTCAGGCCTTTCTCAATATTGTGTCCCAGATACTGGACTTCTTTCTTACAGAACTGCAATTTGGCTGGAGATACCTTTAATCCTCCATCTGCCAAGTGATTCAGTAATGCAATGGTGTCTACTTCACAAGCTTCACGTGTTTTTGATGCCACAAGTAGGTCATCAATATATTGGACCAAGACTGAATTTTCAGGCATTGTCAGATTTTCCAGAGATTTCTTTAGCAATTGATTAAATATTGAAGGGCTCTCTGTATACCCCTGTGGAATTCGGCACCATGCCAAAATCCGTTCTCCAAATCTAAAAGAAAATATTGGCTAGCTGTCATGATGCAATGAGATTGAAAAGAAAGCATGACACAAATCAATTACCGTATACCATTCTGCATCATGGGGAATCTGATACAAAATCACTGATGGATTTGGCACAATGGGACAACATGGCACAACAATCTTGTTAATTTTTCTCAAATCCTGTACTTTTCTGAACTTTCCATTAGGTTTCTTCAGTCCCATTATCGGTGAATTACATGAGCTGCTCAATATGTCTCTTAACACCCCTTGCTAGATCATTTTTTCAATTAAGGGTGTTATTCCTTTAATTATTTCAGGTGTCAATCTGTATTGCGGTATGTTTGGGTAAACCACTCCCTCTTTTACAGTAATCTTTACTGGATCTATATTTCTCATCAGGCCCACATCTTCTCCAGTAAAATCCCAAACTGCTGCTTTCACTGTCTGTTTCAGTTCTGGGGGTAATGCATCTGGATTAAATATTGCATATGTTCCCAAAGCCTCACATTCTCTGTTATCCATGGTCATTCTGTATAGAACATCCTCATCAGGTGTCTCAAAGGTTATTCCATCTGGTGTACAGAAAATAGTGCAATTCATCTTGCACAGCAGATCCCTGCCTAACAAGTTCACAGGACTTGTGTCACACACTACGAATCGGTGCATGTCTGAAAATTTCCCTATTCTAACCCTTACTGGTTCAGTAAGTAGTGTTTTGATCTGTGTGTTGGACACACCAACCACTTGGATTGCTTCACCCGAGAGAGGAAGATTCTTTAAATCAGCTGACCTGACAGTTGATCTCGTGGCCCCAGTGTCAACTAGGAAAGTGATACTTTCACCATTAATTTTCCCATCTACAAAAGGCCCTGCCTGGTCTATTTCCAGAGTTGCGCCAAGTATGCACTCCTCCTCCTCTCTTTGGCACCGTCAGAAGTCTCCCTCAGAGTCACTTCCCTCATTTTTCAGCCAGTACTGAGAAACAGCGCTTGCGCGTTTTGGTTTGATTACCTGCTCTTCATCGTAGAACCCCGATTCTTGGCTGTACTTCTGGGATCCTTTTCTCTGTGGCAAGGGTGGTTTTGGCACCTCATTCTGCTGCTTATCAGCTTTCTGCTGTTGCCGATGCTGACCACACCCCTCACTCTGCACCTGTGAATTCAATGATGAATTATCGTCATTAGTAGACGGTGGATTCTTACACTCGGATTTCCAGTGCCCTAATTTTCCACAGTTGTGACACAGGAACTTCTTTTTGGCCTCTTCTATGTTCCCTTTCCCTTTTCCTGGACCAAACTTGGGTTTATTTCCTGGGTTGTTTGCTTGTTCAATCAATTGAGCTTCCTGTCTTTCTGCGACTTTCACCTGTGCCCACATTGCCTTTTCTTTTAACTTCCTCTGGTTTGCCTCAATCTCATCACTGAAGTATTTCGCATGTCTCAGAATCTCATCAATTTTCTTACTCAGCCAGTCTACGGTGTGCTGCCTTATCATGTCACTGATTTCCGGCCGCAAACCGTACACAAATCTATATACAAAATGACTCAGATCTTTGTCACCCAGGTGTTCATCTCCACTGAACTGCTTAAAAGCT
Organism: Triturus cristatus; assembly: GCF_964204655.1. NCBI lineage: Eukaryota > Metazoa > Chordata > Amphibia > Caudata > Salamandridae > Triturus > Triturus cristatus. The sequence continues at coordinate 1,341,549,240 of NC_140585.1, forward strand.
AGTATCAGTCTTTCATAGTAAGCATGTACTGATTCTTTCAATTTCTGATGTGTTCGATCTATTTTAACCCAGTCTGTCTCCTTGGGGGGTACTTTATTTTTCAAAAAGGCCATAACCTGCTCGTACTTCTTCATGACCTCCGGGTCTGGAGCTCCTGTTTTTGGATCTCTCGGGTATTCCTTAGTGGGCCAGTCTATGACTATTTTACATTCTGCCCACAGGTCTGCTGGTACAATTATATCAAACAGACTATTCAGGTCAATCCACAGTACTTTTGACAGCTTTACAAATCTGTTGACTTGTCTGTACCACTCAACGGGCTTCTCCCTTAGTCGAGGGAAATCATTTGTAAATGATAAAATATCCTGTCTGGTCCATGGGACATGTACGTACCCACCTCCTGGAATCTCTCTCATGGGGTAAGCTGTCACTGCCTTCTCTTTTTCTTTCAGGGGAAATGCTGAGTAAGTTCTATCTGCCCCATCCTCTCGCTTTCGATACCATCTGTCTTTCAATTTCTCTACATCTCCCCATTTTTTCAGCAAAGCAATCATTTCCTTAATCTGTCCTGTTCGGCCTGCATTCTTTGGATTCTCAATATCTTTGTCTGAAAAATCCACTCGGTAAGGCTTTTGTAAAGCTTTCACCTTGTCCATGTCAATTCCCAATTCACTGGCTATTCCTTTCAACCTGTCATGTATGTTCTTTGCTCTCCATGTGACACTCTTGCAAAGGAAAAGAATCTCCCCTTCCTGATAATTCTTCAGTGTTTCTGTAGGAAGTGTACCTACAATCATCTCTTCCATTTCCATACGTAGCCTAGCTACATCAATTCCCTGTGATTCTCTTTCTTTCTTCTGCAAGGTCTTCAGCCAATCATTCAAATCTTCAGCAGTTATCACAGATTTTTCTGCACCCCCTGGTTCTGTCACTCTTTGTGGTTCTAAAATTGATCCTCTGTTCCCTTCCACACATCCAGAATTCAAACTTGAGTTAGTCTGCACACTCAATTCCCCTCCACATATGGTATGTCTCCACTGATTTTCTCCTGTTCTCCACTGTGTTTCTCCCGCTCTCATTTCTGCCTGCTCCGGAGGTACAATCAATCTATTGCTCACATATGGCACTGTCAAACCACTTTCGCCCGTCCTTTGTTGCTATCATATACACTTCTCTCACACAGAAAATAAGTTTTCTAATGGCAACACACGGCGATGCTACCTTGTCGAACCCAGACAATGCGACGCGCAACCTCAATTGTCACACGTTTTCCCCTGTCTGCATACAGGGCCAACAATCCCGCCTTTTTCCGAGAGCAACACTCCCTCTGCTCTGCTACGGAACTGTCATCGACTCCCTACGTCCCAGAAGCCGTTCACAATACATAAAACTAAACACCACTCAACATATAGTGTTAGTACAAACATCAATCAATAATCAACAAGCCTATATACACGCACTTTCGCCAGATCAAGACAATAGCAAACCGTCATTCTGCTACCAAGAAACTGGTGCAGATCAGAGCTTCCGAATCCCCTCTACTTCCACAGACGGAATGATTTCACAGTCACACACGCATACACACATCACACGCTGGTGGGGCCCATTACACCAACATTCACCCTAAATCACTCTATCCGTGCCCTGTAAAAGAGAAACCCCTTTTTCTGAACTCTATCCAATCTGCCTGTACTTTGAGGTCAATGCCATCTGCTTAGTTGCTTGTAAATCTAGCCAAGAACATTTCATAGAATACACAAATAAATTCAATAAACATGACAAGAAATAACCACCCGAGACAGAAATTCAAACAGATTGTACATTTTATCTAAAATTGTAGGAAAAGCCAATTAAATGCAAAATTCATTTCTCTCATATTTACCTATTCTGTCTAAATGTCAGATCCTAAGTCAGAACCGGTCCTCTGTAGAAGCATTAGAGTTTTCTGCCGTCATGTAGAGTCATCGTCCTCTCCGTCAGCATAGGGACCTCGGATCATCAGCTCGGGAAGAAGTGGCGCTAGACCTCTCTAGTCTACTCATATTTATACTAAATTTACATTCTATAAAGTTACATTTCTTTGTTCAGAACGGATGAATGTCGGAAATAATGTCATCTTGGTACTTTTTCGATATTATGCAAGATTTTCTCACGCATAGATTGTCCCAACTAATGAATAGAAAATTGAATGTTCATGACTAGTTTTGATACATTTACGGATGTCTCTACTGAATAAAATTTGTTTCAAATGATGGGGTCATAACAAGTTCGTGTAGTCAATATTTCAACTTTTGCAACTTCTCCGTCTTCCAGGGGCTCTTGGCAGATGTCCCGGACTTGTCATCATGCTTATGGCTTTTCAGTTCATCGGAGGTGCAATGTCACAGGCAGAGCGAAGCCTTTAGTAAATTTCCATCTACTCGAGTGTAGGCTGTAGATGGTAGCCATTTTCGGGTAGGCCACATTGGACAACTTAAGCAAAAATAATCATAAAACAGAATTACTGCACGGAAATGATTATACAGTGTTATTCCCCTGCTAATACCCTTATGTGTGTGTATTTATCTAGCCATTTGCGACATCAAAAGCCATTAATGCATATTAATTAAAAGCACAAACACCATAACATCACATAAGCAACATTGATTTCTGTCAGTTTGCTCACCAACTTAGTTCACTTATTATTGTAGCCATGCAATAGCATTCCCACGTGTAATTCTCTTGTTAGTAAGGTTGATTAGACAACATTTGACAAACTTTGAATACTTAATAATTAATCAGTAGTACTTTTAGTTATAACATGCGAAAATGAAACAGGTATTCGGTTTTAAAGTAAAAACCCTGCTCCATCACATACACCCTTATTTCTTTAAGCATTTATGTGTGGGTGCATTTCAAAGACTTTCCTAGATAAGGGCAGCCTGATGGAAACTGTTACTTTCCTCGCCAATTAAATGCACATTTAAACTAAAAGGAACTGCTCACACTGCCCCAGACTCCTTGGCGCACACATCCTTCTTTCTTTAGCAACTACATGTGCACGCATTTGAAAGAGCTTCCAAGATAAGAACAGCTTGATGGAAACTGTTACCCACAATTATACTGATGTTCACTACAAAATAAAACCTCATTCTTACCAAAAACGGCGCAGGGCTTTCATTTTAGCACCCGGCTGTGTGCTAATCAGGACCCGGTGCCACTGCACCTGCCGCACTAACAATACCTACACCCTGGCTGACTGGTGACGTCACATATGCCATGGCATGGAACATGCACAGGTATGTTGTCTATGATGTCAGCTGATCAAGCTTCAGCTGTCTCTGGATGAACTGCTTGTCACCATTTGAAATGAGCGCAAAATTGTTTGTCTGTTGGAGCCGTTTATTTATGCCCTTCTGTCGTGCCGCAGTGCCAAAAACATACAGCTCCCTAAGGTGGAAAAGGCAGTGGTGCGCCCCTTAACAGTCTGTCACCCAGGAGGCGTAAAGGGCAGAGCAGCGAACTTTAGAACTGGGGAACCGGATTCCAATCTCGGCGTCAGCTCAGCAACCTGTGATTCTGGGCAAATCACTTCATCTCCCCGTGCCTACTACAAATGAATGCGTCCTCGTGCATAGCTTCAATACAACAAAACAGTATAATTTACAAAAGTAACACGTACGTAAGTAGTCTTATTTAGTTTTTGCTTTCTGACAATTACGTTACAATAAAAAACACCTCCTTCCTTATTTGTTCCACATCCCCTTCTATTTCTTCTTATATCCTTTTTCTTACTTAACCCCTTCGCCGTGGCGCAAATTCCGCCGCGGCGCTAGGGGGGGTGTGGGGTGAGCGCGGCGCCGCCATGCTCGTGACGGAACCACGCCGTCATGTGTCACGGGCGAGCTGTGCTCATGACGGCGTGGTTCCGTCACGACTCCGCCCACTCTTCATTTCGCCCGCACAGGCGGGGAATTAGTGCTGCGTAGGCGGAGCAGCCGCAGCATGACGGAACCACGCCGTCATGAGCACAACTCGCCGTGACTCATGACGGCATGGTTCCGTCATGCGCACACAAGGGGTTAAACACAAAACCTTCGCAACAACCAAACACGTAAATGACCCAAAGTTGTATGTCTTTTTACGGGCTTTCATTTGGAGTAGTGGTAGTTAACTTGAATGTTCTGTTACACAGGTATGGGCAGTGAAGCAAACAGTCTTCGCTTATATGGACAGTAAGCGAGTTTGAAATCTCTGTTTGGATTAACCAGGATTCACATAACTGCCAAGTAGCTTGTGACACATATGGCCAGGGACTACCTAGACCCCCTCTTCCCCTGTCAATATCAAGATCACATGAGAAGAATTTTCGGATTAGGGGATCGTAAACCCCCGGACGTACATAAACATTTTTTAAAACCAATTTAATATACAATATTTACAAAATACGCAGAAAACCATTACATTACATTGATTACATTGGTAGGTGCAGATGTCAGATGGCTAACCCTAACATAACTCTAATACAAGGTTTTTCTATCCGAATCTAAACATACCATCATCAATAATCATAATAACAATATTTAATTCTTTTATTTTCTGCGTATCCCTATTGTGAGCCTACGGCAAGGTCAATAACTGGCGCCAGATCCTTATCCTATTATGCACGCACTCCAACCGCAGTGCGCATGCGCAGGGGGCCCGTTCACCATGAGCGGTACTTCCCCCCCCAGGTCACCCCCATACGCCCTTATGCCTGCCCTCCAACCGGAGTGCGCATGCGCAGAGGGCCTGTTCCCGTGAGGGTACTTCCCCCCCAGGTCACCCCCGTACGCCCTGTAGATTATCTCCATAATGGGGCCCTTGCAGTTATGCGCCGTTTATTTGCGGCATTGTGCACGTGTGGGGTGGCCAAGCATCCTACCGGAAAGCGTAACTCCCCTCCCCTGCACCCATCCAGCCAATCGGCTGTAACGGCCCCAGGAGTTCTAGGAGAGACCACTTGTCCCTCCCCCTTGGGCGACCCCATTCAAGAATGGCGCCGCCCCCCTAAGGACCTTCAATTTACTGCTCACCAATCATGACCTTACCGCCTGACCAAGGAATAGCACTAAAATACGACAATACGCAACCTGTGTAAGGAAAAAACCTCATAATACAATGTGAACAAAAATTCATCCTACATATGATAACATAATCATTTCAACCTGAACTTAAAAATTCCTAACAATACACCCTGTAAACCCTGCTTTTAGGGGACGGTGGGTGGGGAAATTAAATTGCAGCCTCCTAGCGAGGCTGGTATGACTAGTGGCAGGCTGAGGGAGCGGCGAACAAAGAGGCAGACTCCGCCGCTCCCCAGCCTTTTATTGTTCCAGCCAAACCAGTTCTAACTGGCCTGGCGTTACCCACAGTGCGAACCCGGAAGTGCTTTCAATCACTTCCGGGTCACGCCCCCACATCTTAACCAATTAATGGCGGGTGGCGCACCTGTCGCGTCATCAAAGCGCGCGACAGGCCCGCCCCGGTATGGTCATCGGGGCATACCTTCAGCGTGGCTGATGCCGGCCCCGCCTTTCTATTCATGCCGTCTTTCAGTCAACCGTACGTTGTGTTCAGGGACTTGCACTTTCACTTTTGCCCACCACACAAATGTGCGATCCCACTAATATTAGCGTTATTAGGACAAAAACCTTGACTTACTGAACTTTAATAGCAAAGTTGCAGCAAATGGACCCCATGACCTGTAGTTCCACTGTAAAACTCTACAGTAATTGGCACGCACTGGGCTGCTCATGGCCCGGTGCTACTGCACCTACTGCACCAACAATAGCTGCACCCTGGCTCACTTTACACACTAAACTCCACTATACGGCGAGACCTATTGGCATTGCCAATGCTTGTTTTATCATTATCATGGCCATGGATGCAAGACAACAATAAAAATGTCCAGATAATTGGTGATTAATGATCCTGCTGGAGAGCAATCCTTTGGCTGTTGGTAGTTTTGTAATGCAGATAAACTGTATTTTATATTGATAGCTCAGAGGGTGACTGCCTTTCTCTCAGAGATTCTTGTGTTACTTGCAGTTCAGAAGTTACAATCCTAACGTAGGACAGTGACCTATGAACTGTCATCAAAGAGCTGCATACAAACATGGATGGTACAGTTAGAAATTCACTTTTTTTGTGTTACTATATAGTAAGAACTTCCCCAGTCTTTCATTATTTTAATGTTGCTAAAAAGAGGTTGGGCTGATATATATTTTTATTAGTAAAGCCAACTCCCAACCACTGGGGTATGCTTTAAATCCTGAGTTTGTTCTTCCCCAGCCCAAACCCTCTTAAAATATACTGCCCACCAGTATGGATGGCATGTTATTCCTTCACCTAGTAATCCCCATTGGCTTATGTGGCATTCCCTATAGACTGACTTACATACTTGTATAATTCATTGTCTCTGTATAATGTGTGGGTGGTGTAAAGTGCTGTGACACACTACACTGATATGAGTAGTGCTATACAACAAATAAAATGCATATGAGAGAGTGGCTATGGAGAGATGAAGGGGACCCACTGTAGTGCATACGGGAACTAAACAAGCAAGTCCTGGCTTGGAGGGGAAGGTTATGGACAGCAGGGCAATGGGAGCTGGACAGGCAAAGGGGGAGTAATGTCTTAATCGTATGGTCACCCCACCAGGAAAACAATGTTTTCCTATAATTTCACATCATACGGCAATGTAGCACCCACAAACCCCAGCCCAAACCCATAAGGAAAAAAGAACGCACAAGGAGCCCTAAGGTAAACCACGATTAGAATTTTGCAGAGCTCAGTAGAGGCACTTAACTTTCAGGCTAACAAAATGGACGTTCAAATTAGCCTTCTGAACCCTCTTGGTATGTACGATGAGGGCATCAATGAGAAAATTACAAATTTAAAAAATTTAATAAAGAGAGCGCAGACTGACACACAGGGGGTAGGTCAGACATGCGGATGCTCCCCTGTCCTAGAAAAGCTGTCAACACTGCCGGTGACAATGTCATCCTTATTTCTTGATCTTAAGGACATGATTAAAGTCAAGTCTCAATTGGAGCCGGAACTCACAAACGCTGAAGCCGGCCATTCAGAGTCACTACCTGCAATTGAGAACAAGCATTGGCATAGGCAATAGGTTTCGCTTTTGGAAACTTATAAGTATTTAGTTATGCAGCACAATATCCTTGGTGCAACAACATCAACCGTTGCATGGCTAAACACTTATAAGGTCCCAAAGGCGAGACCTATTGCCTATGCCAATGCTTGTTGTTGTAGCAGGGGACATCGCAAACAGAGGGCGGAAACAATATATGTCTGCTGGTGTGTATGGATCCAGATAGGAGGATTACTGAAATCAGGGTGTGAAGGATGGGGCATTTAACTCGGACGGAATACAATCTAGTTGTCCTATACAAATTGACATTACACACATTTGCAAATAAATGCTTATTACAATGCACACATTTTAGGACCAGAGACCTACAGTGAGGTGCCTAGAATCACACCATTTGTTGATGGAATCATGGATTCGTGATTCCCAGGCCAAGAACACAACCACTAGAAAGGATCTCCTCACTGACTGTCAGAGCATGCATTGTCCAGGGTGGTTTGTTTCGCCAACTGTGTCAAAAATATAGCTCGAGAGGTCAAAGGTTAAACAAGACTCCACAGTACATGCTCCTCCGGTCTTCTGGCGCAGGGGTGATGGGCAGTGTGGGGGAAGCTTTCGCTTCTGAAGACCTCGCTCTCCAGTGCTCTGAGCCCCCAGGAACTAAGGAATGTTCCCCACTGAGCCATATTCTAAATTTAACAAGCACATGGTTAAGTAAACGGCCTGAAAACAAGGCGCGCGCCGCCTCCTCCCGTAATCTGCAAGCGTGATTTCAAGATAGTTCATTTGCAAAGGAGGCACTTTATGGCACGGTGTTTTTCTGGCTTCCTTGAGCACTTCCTGTGTGATTGCCCCGCCCCCTGCTTTGTCTGCTTTAACTAGGATTCCGAGAGGCTCGTAATCTCAAATGTCTGTCCTGGGGAGTTATGTGTGTACTAAGAAATCACTAATCAATCCCTAGAGTGAACTCCGGAACCCACCGGTCTGAGCCTTTAATGGCGATGTTGGATTTAACCCTAAAGGCTTTGGCGAATATGTGATGTCTGTCCTGGGTTTGTTTGTGTGACTGAGATGGCGAGAAAGGTGCGGAAGAAGCACAAATTGATCAATGGCTCTTGCTCTACTCCACGTTGGTTGAATTAGGGGTCTGGACCATGAAACCGACGCCAAGATACGTGGATGCCTGATTAAGTGCTGAATGCATCTCACCAAGCTGCTGAGAAGAGTCAGGCACGCTAAAAGTTAAAATTAAAAAAAAGCATTGGCCACGCGGCCGCAAAAGTGACGTGGCTGCGCGGCCGCGAAAATGAAAGGGATCGCGGCTGTAAGGGTGCTCGCGAGATGGCGCCTGTGCTCGTAAGCACGCGCCCGCACGCGTAACCGCAAGCTCTAGGCCACCACCAAATGCGTGTGGTAGCATTTTCTGAAGCCCTTTCTAAGAGTCGCGCCAGAGCAGCGCATGCGTTGCCTCAGGCGAGACCTAAAAAGGGGCCAAAATGGGAAAATCCTAATGGCTGGTAAAACGAACGCCGCTGGGTTGCGTGTTTTGACCCTGGGGTAGCGTCATCACTAACTGCAGATTCACCACTACTTGACAGGACTCAAAACAACAAGAGGGGGCGGGGGCACAGAAACAGAAGAGAGCAAGAAAGAGAAAGGTATGCAACAAAAAACTGCCACGATCAAGTAGGCTGGCACAACACCAGACCTAGGTCACCCCTCCTCCCCAGGGACGTAGACCCCTATGAGACATCCAATGCTCTGGATAGCGATGACATCCCAGTACAGATGATCACCCCTAGACAAACAAGCCTGTGAATGGTAGGCTCAGTAGGCCTTGGAGGCCAATGCACCAGTCACCCTTAGCTCCAAACACCCCGTACCACAAGACATATTACCACAAGCCTCCTGTGTCCATGAAACAAAATCCACCCAGGACAGCACCACAGCAGGGCCTCCTCCAAACAATAGGGTGGAACACTGCAAGGAAGAAGTTGGTGTAGCCACTTGCACTGGGCTGGGTCCACCCCACTTGACTGGCACAGGCCTCACACACACCTGGGCAGGGTTACTCACAGGGCAAGAGAAAAAGTAGCAATGACTGGCTGGGAAAGCAAAGTGCAACTAAAGTATGTGTCACAGGACATATCAAATGAGGACTTTAGGCGCTCACAAAAACTGCCCTGCACACTATTTTATCCTGAATACACTTCCAGAGGACCTCATGACATCCTAAACAGGGTTAACATCCTCAAGATTACTCGGACATTAGACGGAATGGGGGAGGCCATCTCACATGACTAGTATCAATTGAGTTCATCAAGCCCAGCCAGCAAATTGAATCAACTAAAGTGGTGTGGGGCTGAAAAGATCTTGAGTGTGGCTGAAATATTCCAGGGCTGGGGGATCACAGTAACACCTATCAAAGGAATAGGATACCCTCAGGCACCAGCTTCACAAAAAGAGACACAATAAAAGGATGATCTATTAGTGGCCCGACCAAAAATGGTCTACTACATTCTGAGGAATGCACAGAGAAAATCCCCAGGCCCCCAAAATGAAGGGGCAATACGGCACAGCGGTGGGTCTGCCACAGAATCAGAAGTGGCCATGGAGTGGGGCTGTTTGTTGGCAGTAGCGGGCGGCATTGCATGTAGGTGAGGGCGGGTGCGAAGAGTCGAGGGGGTAATTTGTAGTGGTGTCACGGTGGGGATCGTGGGTGAATAAAAAAATTTAATTAAATTTACCTTCCCGCCGGGTACTGTGTCTTCTCTGCTCCTGCACTCCTGCCTCCACAGGAACAGGAAGCAGGCAGCCAGGCTCCCTCCCCTAAGCCAATCACACCGCTGCAATGGCAGCATTGTGATTGGTTGGAATAAAAAAGACCTGGCAAACAAGTTTGAAAATCCAGAGGTTTCCCAATACCTACACACCTTTCATGTAATCCTTCTCCAAGAAACCTGGGCTCTGGAGGCATCCCACCTGGAGGGCTTCACAAACTTTTAGAAACAAGCAGTTAAAGTACATAAACACGGTTGCAGCAAGGGCAGTCTGGCAATATACCAGAAACATTGAACGCCAAGAGCTAGAAACTGATGACGTCAGTTTACAAATTGTGTTAATGAATGTCAAGACATCATCCAGTCCGTTCAAGAAAACTATATTGGTAAATGTCTATATTCACCTTAATGCTGCAACCAGGGCTAAGATAAAAGTTAAGCTGACTGAGACGATCTTAGCATTAAGACTAAAAGAAATCAACTATGAATTGATAGTTATTGGCGGCTTCAACATGTGGCTAATGAGTAAGCTGCCCAAAAACGAGGTCACAGAAGCCCAAGATGCCTTTTGGTCGAGACCAACCCAGCAAGCACCCCAATGGAAAAAAGAACACAGTAGAGGCCAATGCTTGCAAGGAAATCTAGAACGTCTAGGCCTCAGAGATCTAAATGGCTGATATAACCCTCATAAACCACTTGGGCTATCGTTTTTAACCAGTTTTGTTGCATCACTCATTGGCTACAGCTTTGTAAGCCTCCCATTACTGCAGGCTGTTATCCCTTATGGGCTTAGTGAGAAATTAGATAGCGACCATAGGCCACAAGAAATAACCCTGGACCTAGGTGTACAAACACATACAGCTGCAACAGATCTGGGATTCCCAGGTTATACAATCAATCTAAAACGCATCAATTGTAGGCCTTGGTGGGGAACTCGGCTCCGTTCGCGGAGTTTTCTGCACTCTGTGGAGCACAAGGAGAGCCTGACAACTCCACTTTGTGTAGTGCATCAGAGTATTTTTCCCGCTAGAGCTCACAATCTGTAAGTTGGCGAGCATGAGCTGCTGCTCAGGTAGAATTTCTACCCGAGCTGCAGGAATCTCAGTGCGAACAGCAGTTTGCACAGCACTCCATTACTTGCGGAACTGAGTGGTGTTTTTTTGTCACTTAGCGGAGTTCCGCACAGCGAAACTCTGCGAACTACGCCCACAGGTAAAATGCACATCTGCCTTCCTGCCAGCACTGATACAAACAGTGAAATCACTGGTGGTTAATTACAAAATAACTGACATAGACCCATTGAATAGCTGGGAAAGGTTTACAACCAATCTCGTTGACCAAACTGCAAAACCAGTCAACTCAATTATGACAAATAGGCAACTACAAGAGCACAAGGTCAACCTCCTGGAGAGGAGGGTGCACAACCCTATGACCAGGACAGTCACAAAGGAAGTAAATCATCTCTGGTGGGCCCTCCTCAAAAGGTCTCCGGATGACTCTGTTATAACGAATGACCTCAGGACTACAATGAAACAATTGAAAAGGGCAAAATGGCAGGCACAAATGGAGTCCCAAGATGCTTTATGGGCTAAGCTGCTGCATAACACAAAGAAACATAACACCATCTCCTGGAGAAAATTAAATGGGATAAATAGACCCCTCCCAAGGGTGGCTGCTTCCAACCTCTCTGAGGCCACCTGGTAACACTTTCTGAGCAGTCCCTATCGCCAAGGGGAACAACATAGGTGCAAACAAGATGACTTGGAGATAGAAAAGACTGTGCAGGGAGAGGGTCCAAACACCAGTCTGGTGAACAATCAGTACTTGCTTCATACAGAGGCAAATTGCAAGGGGACATAGAGACTGGGAACTGGGCCCCAACGGCATTCCACCAGTCTTCAATAAGGAGGATCCACTGATCTGGGCATTTCAACTTGCCCCGGTTGTTAACACTGCAACGCAGCTTCACAGCATTCCTTCCTCCTGGAGGGGCTCAATTATTACCCCAATATACAAGGGAGGGGATAAGGGTGACCCTGAAATTTACTGATTAATAGTCTTAATTGATAATGATATAAAATATTTAGCAGGAGTCTTATTGGAGGAACAACAACACTGGGCAGAGGAACACTCAATTATCCCTATGAATCAAACCGGCTTTACAAAACAAACTGGGACCACAGCAATTATCATGGCGCTTTCATTGTTTGCTGATTCCGCAAACACAAATAACCACTTAGTCCACCTAAGTTTCATTGACTTTTTTAAATTTTTTTTTTTTTTTTTTTTTTTTAAACAGCTGCGTGTAAAGGCCAATGGTTAGACTATTTTCATACAGTATAGCATTTGTTTCATTGCATGACATGGTCCAGTATTATACATAGCGACCACCAGTATAAATGTCAGTTTTACTTTTTTTCAGTATATCCGACATCAGTATCAAGGGTGCTCTATCATATCAGCAATACAGAACAGAACTTAGAGGAAGAGGATTAAAGGGGAAAAAGAGGGGATGAAGGAAGGGGGGAGTTGGCCTCCTCGTGCTATGCGCCGACATGCCTTCTTTATTGACCACCTGCCCCACGGGTGATTTTCTCTACTATAGTTAAGCCCAGCTGCTCCTCCCATTCCTGCCATTCCCTAGGAATGCATATCGGCACTGTGCGCTGCATGCATGTGTGTAATCGAGTGATCAGTTTGAGGGGCAATGGATTAGTCAGGAATTCCTCCTGCACCTGGAACCTGGGCGGCTCCACCGGGAAGGAGGAGCAACTAGTGCGCAGTGCCACTCAGAGCTGGTAGCACGTCATTCTGTCAAGCAGCCCCAGGTCCTCTCCTGCCAGCGCCTTGAATGGCTCTAAGAAAGTTCCTTCAGGGAATGCGCTCCCCATTGTATGAAGTTGGAGTTTCCTAAATCTACTGCAGGCCCCTGTATTCACTGTAGTGGTAGCAAAGGGGCATATAACACCTACAGCTGTTCCCTGCATTGCAATCCCTGCCATGCCCATACTGTACAGCCCACTGTTACATCCTGCTTTTCCTCCTTCTCTGTCCTTCTTTAGTGTTTGTTCTAAGCTGCTCAGCCTGTATCTATGATGTCATTTAGAGTTCCTTTGTGTATGTTTGATTCTACTGTCAGTTATATCTGAGGCTGAGTAGCAGGGCAGCTGCTCCCGGTGGGGCCTTGACTGGGGCCTTTACTGAATTACATTCTTGCTTGAATCATGTACAATAATTCTTGATTACTAAGAATAAACCTACATCTGGACGCAGCAACCAAGGAGTCATCTTTTATTTTATGGAATGTTACACTGGCGACGATTGGAGAAAAGAAACCACGCGTGACAAAACTTAAGAGAAGAAACTGCAAAAGAAACTAAGAGAAACTAGCTGAGCCTGATGCCCTACGCCTTGGATGCCCCATCGGTGTCTACAACATCAGACAGCCTACAGAAGTAAGTTCAGGGCGTTGCATCTGGTCTGCCTGAAATCTGTCACTAAATTTCTTTGTGCAGCTTGATGTTTGAAACTGACCAACTCACAGACACCATACTGAACGTACTTTTGAATACTTTTGAATGATTTGGAACCTGCCTACATTGTGTCTACAAAAACATTGAATGTCTGAACTCTGCACAGCCTACGGATGCTTTATGCTGCCTTCTACCAACTTTCATGTGACTGAAAATGAGTAGATAGTTTATTCTGATCAGAATGTGCTGCCATCAGAGTTGTGAAATAATCTAACGTTGGTGTGCTGTGAACAGTTAGCAATTTTGGCTGTGCATCTGAGTCTGGGAACCCTGCTGAGATTACTTGCTGCATTTTAAAGGAAATTCCTGTCTCCCCTATGGTACCGTCCTCCGCACTACTTTGGGAAAAAGGTGACTTTTGTGGACTTTTGGTGCGCTTTACCATGGCCATCGGCAGTTTCGTTGTTGCGATGCCGTTTAACTGTGTTAACTTTTAAACTGAGCACAAGCTGACTTTTCAAAATATCTCCACACCCGCGCCTGCACGCGCGCTCTTCCCTGTCACGACGGACTCCTTAAGTTCTTTCGTAGCTTCTCCTGTGACGTTCTGGCATTGTCGAATCCCTCTAACTGCCGACAGACGCTATGCTGCAAAAGCGTGCCATGAGCCACTCGGCGCCGCGTCAAAAGCGTGCCCCCATTTTGTGTTTGGTCGTGGCTCAGTCTGCAGGTTGGTGCAAGTCCTCAGTATGCCAACCAGGTTCGTTGCGTGCGTTCTCCTTTGACAACTGCATCAAGGCAGTTTCAGAGAAGGATCTGGTGGCTGTTTTCTTTTCCGCCTGGATTGTTTGGTGGATTTTTGCGGTGGTCAGCTTTGGGTTCGGGTTAGATGTCGGTCACCATATCTTCTTCAGTGTAGACTATGTCGTGTTTACAATCTTCCTGCAGTTGGTGACAGTCTCTATATGGAAAAGGTTACCGGCGTTTTCAGAAAGCTGCATCCAAAAATCAGACAATGGTGACTACATTTATTATTTTAATTTGTTATGTTTAAAATGTTGTGATCTACATTTTGCATATTTGCTAAGTTATGCAGTGTGTTGTTTGCGTTGCAATTTACCTTTGAGTACATTCTTCAATTATTTTGCGTGAAGGATTTGCCTGCCTTATTATTATACTTTGAATTTACAGCGTGTGTCAGTCATTACGTTTCTTTGAAGTACTGTGATGTGCTCAATATCGTTTTATATGCTTTCTGATTTTAGGTTATAGATGTATGCTATTCCGTGTTCTTTTCTGTGTGGATTTGCGAGTGATAGGTTTTGAAGTAATTGATTCTATTATTGCGTGCATTTCTGGAGCCACAATTGTGCTCAACCTTCGTTGAGGTGCTCATTTGCTTTCATTCTGGTGATGTGTTTTGAGATATTTTATTAATGTGTATTTGTGCGGAGCGAGTTTCATGCTCAATATCTATTGAGGTGCTCCATTCTGGTTATGCTTATTGGTGATGGACCGTTTAGGGCTCAGTGTTTATGATGAGCCATAGGGGCGCTCAGTTTTATTTCTGAAGATTGGTTGTTCCAGTGTTTGGACTTATTTAATGTGTATTTATGCGGAGTAACAATAGTGTTCAACTTTGTTGAAATGCTCCATTCCTTTTGTGACTGATACTGAAGATTGGTTGTTCCAGTGTTTGGACTTATTTAATGCGTACTTATGCGGAGCCACATTAGTGTTCAACTCTGAAGTGCTCCATTCTTTTCAAGTTTAATGATGATGAGCCAAAGAGGTGCTCAGTGTTCTTTATACTTGCTGTTGATGGGCGTATAGGTGCTCACTCTTATTTTAGAGGAGTTCAAATGTTATGAAGCTCTGCAGGTTGCTCAAAATTTGTTGATATGAACCACGTAAGTGCTCTTAGAGGAGTTCATATTTCATTTATTAATTCTTGTATCTGAAACTTTATTGCCCTATATCTTTTGGAGTGTTCAATTTCTTTTGTTTGCTGGTGATGAACCCATCCACTTCTATTCTTGTGGATTTTGTTATGTGTTGGCCTTTACCATATTTATTTATTTTCCATTTCCACCATTTTCAGGTGATGGTACTGGTGCAGATTGGGGCGTACAAATTCTCCCAGCTCCCACGGATAGAGTAATCTCACAGTTACACGCACATACACTCATCATACACTAGGGCCCATTTCACTAACATACGCTCAAATACTCTACCAGCACTGAACCTGTGGAAAGAAAACTCCTAAACACCCTGCATCTACACTGAGGTCGATAAGACCTAGTTATTGTAACTGTCCTGAATCATGATCTAAACAATCTATACAACAATATTCAAAATAGAGTACTCAATAATTGACAAGAAATAACCACCGACACTGTAATTTAAAATTATGGTACTTTATCTAAAATTAGTCAAAGTAAATCAATCAGAATAAATCATCATTCTCATAATTACCTATTCTAGCTAAATGTCAGAATGGGTCAGGACAGGTCTCTCAGTAGAAGTCTCCCGAATCACCGTCCTCACAGCATCGATCCTCACCAACGCAGATTTGGGAAGAAGTGGCAAAGTGGCAAGTGGCAAAGTCCCTCCCTAAGCTAACAATATTTATAGTATTTTAAACAAAAGAAAGCAACAAAAAGTGTTCTTTACGTCCGCTGAACCGCTGAGCAGAGCGAGAAGGAAAGGATGTAGCATCGCTACATTTGGAAAATCTCCGCTCAGGAAAATCACAAAAATAAAAAGACAGAACAGGAACCAAAAAATAAAAGTAACTTTCAGCATCCACATTTCCTCGGAACTAACATGAAGAGCTCAGAGTTTATTCATTATGGCTCCTTTGTCTTCCAAGGTTGTTCAGATGCATCTGGAGGCTTGCCCAGAACTGCTGCTGTCCTCACGGAAAATTTTAACCAGGCGAAGACTGTGGTCAGATGACTCGACCATATTCAGCAAGACCCTCTCATCACAAATCACTCACTCGAGGCCAGGCTTCAAACGGCGGCCATTTTATTTTAGGCCAAAATAGACCATCTTAATTAAAAGAGACAAAAACAACGTTACCACAGCATAGTGATTAAACAGTGTTAACCCCACTAATACCCTTATGTGTATGTAATTATCTAGCCTTTGCAACACAGAAAAGCACTAATCCACAAGCGTTTTGTGCTTTAAAATAAACAGCACACAGCAACGTTTATTTAATAAACATGCACATTATTAAAGCAATACGAAAGCATTCCCACGTGTCGTTTTTCTTCTCATTAGTACATATTAGTAAGTTAAAAACACTTACACAAAACAAATAATTAGTATTTAATAATTAATATTTTTAATTATGACAAATAGACAAACTGGAGCTTAAAAACCCAATAGATTTTCATCAGAAAATTCTGCTCCAGCAATCCCCCCTTTGGTGATTTTATCACCAAATAACCCCAAAAAAAAAAAAATGTAGTGAAATTTAGTCCCATTTTAGGAGAAATTGGAAATGTCTTTTTCTCCTTACACAATACTACACACCAGACACTCTTTCATCATCCCTCTTTGTTTCTAAGTAGACACTCTCCCTCAATTCTTCTAATTCAATTTCTTGTGGTTCTCTTTTCAACCTTTTATTTCTCTTTTCACTGTTTCTTTTAATTAATTTCTTTCTCCCTCCCCTGTTTTTACAACACAAACACACTAATCTTAGTATCAACAAAGCAACAATTATACAGGTTAAAGGAAACAATATTCTACCTATAATAGTACTACCTATTTTTGCAATAAAACTCTTAACAGCTATCACCTTATTAACTAATTTAGTCCAAATACTCTCAGCTTCAAGTGGTACTAATTCTTCATGTAAATCAGTAATATTTTTTAGATAGACCTTCAGGTCTTTGCTTTCGTCAGGAATGTAAGTGCAACAATGTTGAACTTTCAGCATTCCACAAACTCCACCCTCCTTGGCTAATAGAATATCAAGGGCAAGTCGATTTTGCATTGACATGGCACGTACGGCAATCAATTCCGTATTCACCAAAAGAAACCCTCCAGCGGTGTTTGTCGACAAGCGATCCACCACTGTTGACAGTTTCCGAATCCCATAAGTATTCAAAGAAATTCCCACTGCAGGAATTAAAGCTCCAAAAATGTCACCCACTATTTCAGACCAAGTTTCTCTCTTAAAACGCGTTAGTAAATTAATATGTTCTACATCTTCTATTCTATCTATATGAAAGATCTTTGGAAAGACCAGGCCCACATAACACATGCCATACCAATGGTCAGGCAACCTGTAATAAGCCTTGTTCCCACAAACATAATACACTCCTGGAAAAATTGTATCCTCTCCTCCCTTGAAACCCCATCCTGTTGCAATGAAGTATGTATCATGACATTCACTAGTCCCAACAAAATATGTATCATACTGGGATTTCCTTCTTGTAATGCACAGCTTACCCTTCTGTGGTGCATCTAGAGCTAAAGTTGGACTAGCCCCATTTCTCAATTCTTTTCCCATCTCAATGTCCCAAATTGTCTCACTCACTTTATATTTCCCTGCTTTCTCATGCATGCTCAATCTCCTTTCCTCCACCATATTTAGGAAAGCTTTCTCCTCTTCTTTCAGACTGCAAGTTAAATTATTCTTAAAAATGTAATCTAATGTTAATTCTTCTTTTTCAATAAAAATCTCACCAAAAATATTAGCTTCTTTAGCTGGATTCAGCTCTTTGTTTATTGGCAAGTGCCCAAAAATACTATCCTTGTTAGACATCTCATAATCTATTTTCCCTAACAAATAAAAGACACTACTTAATACACTACAAGAAATTCCATACGTAGCTGGTAAATGATGATAAGTAACACCCTCTGAAACGGATGCAGGTAATTGCATACAAACGTAGCAATCCCTAACTTCCATTGTCTTCACATATTCGTATAACAACTTTAAAAAAACATTACTAGAAAAATCATTAATTGACCTATCTTTATGTACGTAAGTGTTACTAATTCTAGTCGGAACTACTTTTTGTGAACTTTTCTCTGCAACAGTCACATTCTCAGTGTGTATTCCTAAAGTGTCTAATGTAACCCTAAAGGTAACTAATAAAGCTAAAACACCCCACAATAGCATTAATAATCCAGTACAGCAGCAGCACATTTTACACCATCTTCTTAAGAAGGCACATCTACTTTGGTTATTCTCTATGTTAGCCATTTTACTACTTTGACCGTGTCTTTTGACTTAGCCTCTACTACTCCACTACTTGAGACTCTAAAATTCTGGATTATTCCAAACAATCAATTTCAGTTTCTCCTTCTTTTCACTTTCTCCAAGTAATTTCTTCTGTTCACTCAATTTGGATATTCATCACTCTTTACTCCAATTTCTTCGACATCAAATTGTATTAAATCTCCAACAATATCCTCAGTATCCGACTTTTCATCAATGTCAGTCAAGATAACTTTCAGGATTTCACCTGTATCTTCCTCAACCACTTCTCGTACGGTCTCCTCTGGATTTCCTTGACTTTCTGCCTCTTCACCTTCAGACAGTGCCACGTACGTCCATTCCGGCGACCTATACTTCTGGTTAGGTTTTCTTATTCTCTTGATCCCCTCTGGTTCTTGTTCTTTCGACTCTTTTCTCTTTTCACCTTTTACTGGATTCTGACTCGATACTTCATTCACTTGTTCAGCTTTCGAGGTACTTGCTCGTATCAGTCTATATCTTAGCCTCTTTATTCTGTTGTTAGGCCAAAGATCTCCTCTCACAACCTTTTTCGGTCTTGTTTCTGTATTATTTCTCTCTCCAATCCAAGTTCTCTTTCTCAGAACTCGACCTTCTGATTTCTCATTCTCACTTTCATCCGATTCTGTTTCAAATGCCTCTTGTTCTTCAGCAGCTTTCTTTTGCTCCACAGCCTTTTTCACCACTGTTTGAGACTTCCCTAACTCTTTCCCTCCTCGGGTCTCCGACACGCAATCTTCTTGCTGTCTATTTGTCCCTTTACCTAGCTTATCAGGAATGTTCCCTACACCTCCTCGGGGGTCTTCCGCAATCTGTCCCTCTCTATCTTCTTCTGACCCTGCTTCGTTAAGTGTAATCTCAAGTGGTTCTTCAATCTCCTCTTCTGATTCAGGAGTCTCTGTGGAATTGCTCTTTTCTCTTCTTTTCTCTTCACTGCTTTTTGGAACTTCAGGCTCTTTCGCAGAATCTGATCTTTTTTCTGAGACCCTCAATGGTTCTCTTGAAGCCTTTTCTGCTTCTTTTCTCACTGGTTCTGTGTCTTCATCATCACTGGAATCTGACTCTTCAAAATACTCCTTACCAGTTCCGTCTTTTGGGTTTGGAACTCTCAGAGTATGACTCGCATGCACCCAGTTTTTCACACCAGCACACTTTACTGCAGTTGTTGTAGTCAGAATAACTTGTCTCGGCCTTCCCCACCTTGGAACCAAGCAATTTCTTCTTCTGTGCACTTTAATCCTCACCCAGTCCCCTGGACTCAGATCATGAGCTTGCTTCTTCTCAAGTGTGGTAGCTTCTTCTCCAACCTGGTGAAACACAGAATGAACTGCGTCAGCCAGGCCTTTACAGTAATCCAAAATCACGTCATCAGTTATTGTCATCAACTTATTTGCAGGTACATATGCATGTCGCATTGCACGTCCCATTATGATTTCGTGCGGACTTAAACCAGTAGTTCTATCTGGAGTAGATCTAATAGTCATTAGCACTAGAGGCAAGACATCTGGCCATTTCATACCAGTGGCTAAACACATCTTACCAATCCTGTTCTTGATTGTGCCGTTTATCTGCTCAACAACGCCAGAAGCCTCTGGTCTGTATGCACAATGTAGCTTCTGCTGTATGCTCAATGCTTCACAAATCAAATTCATGAGTTCATTATAGAAGTGTCCACCTCTATCAGACTCAATCGTCACTGGAAACCCGTACCTAGGAATCAACTCTCTCAACAGTAACTTTGCCACTGTTATTCCATCATTTCTCCTAGTCGGATAGGCCTCCACCCATCTTGAAAACAAGCAGACTACCACTAGAACATACCTCAGTCTGTTCACTTGGGGCATTTCAATGAAATCAATCTGCATTCTCGTGAAAGGACCACCTTCTCTGCCTATTGTTCCCAGACTCACCACTGTCTTTTTCCCAGTGTTAAATTGCTGGCAAATCAAACATCTTTGACAGATGCTCTCTGCAATTTTCCTGAACTTTGCATTGTACCAGGTTTGCTTAAACGACCTGATCATCGCATCCCTTCCCAAATGTCCCTGTCCATGATACATCCTTGCCATTGACGACAGTATGGAGTTCGGCATTGCTGGTCTGCCATCTCTATAGACCCAAACATGGTCTGTCTCTCTTGGGGCACAACCTGCCTTAATCCAGTCTTTCTTCTCTTCCTTTCCTGCCTCATCCTGCAACTGTTTCACTTCATCCCACGTCTCTAGGACATTAGTAAACATCACAGAACAAAAAGACATTTCACTTTCTCGTTCCCGATTAATTGACTGGTTGTTTTTAGCGCAATATTGAGCAATGTAATTTGCGTATCGATTGCCAACTGTCACAAAATCATCTCCTTGTCCATGAGCAGCACACTTCACAACTGCTAACTCTTTAGGCAACTGTATCGCCTCAAGTAATTTTCCAATCACTTCAGCATTCTTTATTGGAGTCCCACTCGATGTCAAGAAACCTCTTTGTAGCCAAAGCTGGCCAAAATCATGCACAACTCCAAATCCATACTGACTATCAGTCATCACAGTCGTTCTCAAATCTTTCCCAATTTCACAAGCTTTTGTCAATGCCACTAATTCCGCAACTTGTGCAGATTTCACTCCTTTCAATGGTGATGCTTCCATAACCTCTGAAACCTTGCACACTGCATATGCTGCACATAACACACCCTCATCATTCCTCAGGCATGATCCATCCACAAACAACACATGATCACTCTCATGCAAGGGAAGATCCCTTATGTCTGGTCTCGGTTTTGTACAGTAATCAAGCACATCCAAACAATTATGATCATCTTCTGTTTTCACACCCACATTTTCAATATCCGGCAACAATGTCGCTGGATTCACATTCACACATCTCTCAAGAGTCACATTTGATGCTCCCAGAATCACTTTCTCATATTTAGTCAGCCGACTATGTGACATGTACTGGGTTCTGCTTCTTGTCAAAAGAATTGCCACATTATGAGGTACGAATACCCTTACAGGATATCCCATTATGATTCCCTCACTCTGTTCCAGGCTTCTGCATGTTGCAGCCACAGATTTTAAACAACCTGGTAAACCTACAGCTACAGGGTCAAGTGTCGATGAGAAGTACGCAATAGGCCTTCTCAGCTGTCCATGCTTCTGAATTAACACTGAAAGTGCACATCCATTCCTCTCACTGCAGTACAATTCAAACTCCTTTTCGTAGTCTGGCATACCCAAAGCAGGGGCTTCACACATTCTGCTCTTCAGCTCTTCAAATGCTGCCATTTGTTCTCCATTTAGTTCCAATGGGTCTGTCATCTCACTTTTTGTCAGCTTAATCAGTGGCTTTGCTATCAGAGAAAAATTAATTATCCACTGACGACAATAACCCACCATACCCAGGAACATTCTCACTTCCCTCTGGGTCTTTGGGGCCTTCATTCCCCTGATGATTTTGATCCTGTCATCAGTCACTTTTCTCAGACCTTTTTCAATATTGTGTCCAAGATAATGCACCTCTTTCTTGCAAAATTGCAATTTGGCTGGAGATACCTTCAACCCTCCATCTGCCAGATGATTCAGTAAAGCTATGGTATCTACTTCACAAGCTTCACGTGTCTTTGATGCCACAAGCAGGTCATCAATATACTGCACTAGTACTGAGTTTTCAGGCATAATCAAGCTCTCCAATGACTTTTTCAATAACTGATTGAATATCGAAGGACTCTCTGTATACCCCTGTGGGATACGACACCATGCTAAAATACGCTGGCCAAATCTAAATGCAAAAATCGGCTGGCTGTCATGATGCAATGGAATTGAAAAGAAAGCATGACACAAATCAATCACTGTGTACCACTCAGCATCATGTGGAATCTGATACAAAATCACCGACGGATTTGGCACAATAGGACAACATGCCACCACAATTTGGTTAACTTTTCTCAAATCTTGTACAATCCTGAACTTCCCATTTGGCTTCTTTAGCCCCATTATCGGTGAATTACACGGGCTACTCAGTAGTTCTCTCAGAACTCCCTGCTGAATCATTTTCTCAATTATAGGAGTTATTCCTTCAATTATTTCTGGTGTCATTTTATACTGAGGAATGTTAGGATAAGTAATTCCCTCTTTCACTGAAATTTTCACAGGATCTACATTATTCATCAATCCCACATCCTCTCCAGTAAAATCCCAAACTGTCCTTTTCACTGTGTCTCTCAGCTCTCGAGGCAAATCCTCCGGATTAAACACAGCAAATGCACCAACCATTTCACTCTCTCTATTTCCTAGAGTCATTCGGTACAAAACATCCTCATCTGGTGTCTCAAAAGCTATTCCATCCGGTGTACAGAAAATTGTACAATTCATCTTACATAATAAGTCCCTACCTAACAAGTTCACTGGACTAGTGTCACAAACAATAAACCTGTGCATGTCTGAAAATTTCCCTATTTGTACTCTTACTGGTTCAGTAAGACGTGTCCTGATTTG
This sequence comes from Triturus cristatus, assembly GCF_964204655.1. Classification (NCBI taxonomy): domain Eukaryota; kingdom Metazoa; phylum Chordata; class Amphibia; order Caudata; family Salamandridae; genus Triturus; species Triturus cristatus. Next base: position 1,341,572,366 of record NC_140585.1, read on the forward strand.
TGTATTGGCTACACCAACTACTTGGATTGCTTCATCCGAGAGAGGAAGATTTCTAATATCTGTTGACCTGACAGTTGATCTTGTCGCACCTGTGTCTACTAAAATTAACACTTTCTTCATTTATTTTCCCATCTACAAATGGTCCTGCCTGGTCTATTTCTAGAGTTGCACCAAGTATGCACTCTTCTTCCTCTCTTCGGCACCGTCAATAATCACCTTCAGACTCACTCCCTTCATTCTTTAACAAGTACTGTTGTACCTGGTTAGAACGCCTTGGTTTGTTTACCTGTTCATCATTGTAGAATCCTGAATCCTGATTGTACTTTTGCGACCCTCTATTCTGCGGCAAGGGGGGTTTTGGCTCTTGACTCTGCTGTCTTGCAACTTTCTGTTGTTGCTGCTGTTGATTATTTCCCTCGTTCTGCACCTGTTGATTTAAGGGTTTTCCTTCATTATTCACTAATGGTGGATTGGTACACTCAGATCTCCAATGTCCCAGTTGGCCACAGTTGTGACATGGGAACTTCTTTTTAGCTTCCTCAAGATTCCCCTTTCCTTTCCCTGCATACCTAGGTCTATTCCCTGCATTATTTCCTGCACTATTCGCCTGTTCCACCAACTGTGCTTCCTGTCTTTCCGCAACTTTCACTTGTGCCCACATTGCTTTTTCTTTCAGCTTTCTCTGTTTTGCTTCAATTTCATCACTGAAGTATTTTGCATGTCTCAAAATCTCATCTATTTTCTTACTCTGCCAGTCCACTGTGTGTTCACGAATTCTCTCACTAATCTCAGGTCTCAGGCCATATACAAACCTGTATACAAAATGACTCAAATCTTTGTCACCCAGGTGTTCATCTCCACTGAATTGTTTAAAAGCCAGTATCAGCCTCTCGTAAAAAGCATGAACTGATTCCTTTGCTTCCTGTTGTGTTCGATCTATTTTAACCCAGTCTGTCTCTTTTGGAGGTACCTTACTCTTCAGGTATACCATCACCTGTTCATACTTTCTCATTACCTCTGGATCTGGTGCTCCTGTTCTCTGATCTCTTGGATATTCCTCAGTAGGCCAACTCACAACTATTTTACACTCAGTCCACAAGTCTGCTGGAACAATTATATCAAACAGACTATTCAGGTCAATCCACAGCACTTTTGACAATTTCACAAACCTGTCTACCTGCCTATACCACTCGACGGGCTTTTCTCTCAGTCGAGGGAAATCATTCGTAAATGATAAAATATCCTGTCTGGTCCATGGAACATGTACATATCCTCCTCCAGGTATTTCTCTCATAGGATAATTATCCACTGGTTTCTCCTTTTCTCTCACAGGAAATGCTGAATAAGTCCTATCTCCTGATTCTTCTCTTTTCTTGTACCACCTATCCTTCCACTTCTCTACATCACCCCATCTTCACAATAATGCGACCATTTCTTTAATCTGTCCTGTTCTACCAGCACCATTCAGATTTTCAATGTCTTTGTCTGTGAAATCCATCCTGTAAGACTTCTGCAAAGCTTTCACTTTATCGATGTCAACTCCCTGTTCATTCGCTATTGCTCTTAACCTGTCATGTGTATTTCTCGCTCTCCAGGTGATATTTTTACACATAAACAACAGCTCACCTTCATGATGGTTTTTTAGAATTTCTGTAGGAACTGTCCCTGCAACAAGCTCTTCTAGTTCTACACGTAACCTAGCCACATCAATAGCTTGTGAATCTTTATCCCTCTTTTGAAGAACTTTCATCCAATCATTCAAATCTTCAGCTGTAATTTCAGTAGTTTTTCTCACTGGAACCACTTTCTTCTGCGGTTCTAAAATCGGCATCCCTGAACAACTAGCTTCACTAGCATCCAGTCTTGAATTTGACTGTTCATGTCCGGACTGTCTCAGACCACTACTTTCTGTCCTTCTTTCTGAATCTCCTGAGGGACCAGCAAAACTTGTTATCCTATTCCCAACATATGGAATCACCAAACCATTTTCACCTGTCCTCTGTTTATCAAACACAGGCATAACCGGACCTATGGTTACAGGTACCGTAACAGCTTCCAGATTCTTTGTTAACTCTCTAATCTTTTCAGTCAGCTCTGTTGTAGTCCTGGCTAATTCTCTTGTATTCTCGTCACCACATCGATTCTCTCTCTCCCTGAAAGGATTACCACTTCTTAACTCAGGTGTCACATTTTCTGTCTCAATGATACGCACTGTATCTCTTATCGGAGAAACAATTGGTGTGCTCTCTTCTGGTTCTGGTCTATATGGAGGTGGTCTCTTGTAAATCATGTCATTCAAGACCTCATCCTCATACTCATTAACTCCATATCTTCTCACTTCAGCCTCAGGAACCCTTTCTGCTCCCTCTTCAACTGTCCTCATAGGATATAATCCCTCCGACATACTAGCATCTCGCCATCTTTTCATTCGATCATTATGAGTTTCACGATCATGTTTCCTTCCAAACATGTGCCTGTAATGTCCTCCAGACCTCTGCTTTTCTCGCTCATGTACTTCCTCTTCCCATTCCACTAAAGCCTCAAACTGTGTCGGCCTTGGTTTTGGGTCAAGACATAACATCTTTTCCCGTAAATTTCTCAACACGGCCAGATTAAATGAACCATGTTCTGGAAATGCTAGAACACCATCTTCCTTGGTATACCTAACCCAATTGTCCAACCATATGCAGGTATGATACCCATATCTCGCAGCCATGAAGGATGCAGGTGTTTTCGCTGGAGGTAACAATTCACCCTCTCTTGTTTTAACATCTTTATCCTTGTCAAACCAGCGCTTTATCTTTCCGAACAAAGATTTTTTCTTTTTCTCTTCTTGGTAATACATTTTAACGTTTACCAAAACTTTCTAATCCCTTCCGTATTACAACTGCACAATACGATTTTTCAACCAATAACAGCGCGACTCACACTAACGCACCAATCCTGGAGCGCCTACGTCACTAGAATAGCTCTTCCAATCCTTGCGCGGCTCACACCAACGCACCAATCCTAGCGCGAACACTATTCTGATCCAATATCCAATCAGAGCGCGGTCTCTATGACGTCAGCAGCCGCTGCAGTCTCTACTCTGTCTCCTGTCACTCGTCTACCCCTCCTTTACAAAACTCCTCAGTAGACTTCGTGTCAAATTTCTACAAAATCTATTAGTTACAACATATAAACATCTCCATTGTCTGCTTCGCTAACCACAGAATAGTAAAGAAAATCTATTTCATAAGAATCCCGTTGACACAGTAGCACATTACTCTGCCCTTCTATCATGCATTCATTAACTGCTTCCTCCAGGACTTATCCAAAGAGTCTTACAATCAACTAAATGCTCTTACATTCACGCACATTCATACAAGAAAAATATAGTACAATAACACACGTTAACTAAGCAGCTTACCTCTGCCCAGTCCTTCAAACAAGCTCAGAGAATACCTATTACTTCTCCCGCGATAAGCTTTAACGGTGAACCTTACGGATCCCTGGGACTTAAGACCAGAGTTTCACAGATAACCTTCACTATCATACGCACTCCTTATATACCAGAAATATATTCTAATAGTAACATACAACAATGTCACTGATTCCGAACCCAGACAATGTGACGCGCAACTTCAATTGTCACACGTTTTTCCCTACAATCCCGTCTTTCCCGAGAGCAGCATATGCTTCCCTCTGCCCTACTACGGAACTGCTGCCAGCTCCCAAGTTCCAGAAGCACTACATATAACTCAACATAACGACTGCAACATTTAGTATTAGTACATATACCAACATCAATCAATAATCAATAATCAATAAGCCAATATACAAGCAATCTAATCAGATCAAGACAATCATCAATAACCATCAAATTCTGCTACCAGGAAATTGGTGCAGATTGGGGCGTACAAATTCTCCCAGCTCCCACGGATAGAGTAATCTCACAGTTACACGCACATACACTCATCATACACTAGGGCCCATTTCACTAACATACGCTCAAATACTCTACCAGCACTGAACCTGTGGAAAGAAAACTCCTAAACACCCTGCATCTACACTGAGGTCGATAAGACCTAGTTATTGTAACTGTCCTGAATCATGATCTAAACAATCTATACAACAATATTCAAAATAGAGTACTCAATAATTGACAAGAAATAACCACCGACACTGTAATTTAAAATTATGGTACTTTATCTAAAATTAGTCAAAGTAAATCAATCAGAATAAATCATCATTCTCATAATTACCTATTCTAGCTAAATGTCAGAATGGGTCAGGACAGGTCTCTCAGTAGAAGTCTCCCGAATCACCGTCCTCACAGCATCGATCCTCACCAACGCAGATTTGGGAAGAAGTGGCAAAGTGGCAAGTGGCAAAGTCCCTCCCTAAGCTAACAATATTTATAGTATTTTAAACAAAAGAAAGCAACAAAAAGTGTTCTTTACGTCCGCTGAACCGCTGAGCAGAGCGAGAAGGAAAGGATGTAGCATCGCTACATTTGGAAAATCTCCGCTCAGGAAAATCACAAAAATAAAAAGACAGAACAGGAACCAAAAAATAAAAGTAACTTTCAGCATCCACATTTCCTCGGAACTAACATGATGAGCTCAGAGTTTATTCATTATGGCTCCTTTGTCTTCCAAGGTTGTTCAGATGCATCTGGAGGCTTGCCCAGAACTGCTGCTGTCCTCACGGAAAATTTTAACCAGGCGAAGACTGTGGTCAGATGACTCGACCATATTCAGCAAGACCCTCTCATCACAAATCACTCACTCGAGGCCAGGCTTCAAACGGCGGCCATTTTATTTTAGGCCAAAATAGACCATCTTAATTAAAAGAGACAAAAACAACGTTACCACAGCATAGTGATTAAACAGTGTTAACCCCACTAATACCCTTATGTGTATGTAATTATCTAGCCTTTGCAACACAGAAAAGCACTAATCCACAAGCGTTTTGTGCTTTAAAATAAACAGCACACAGCAACGTTTATTTAATAAACATGCACATTATTAAAGCAATACGAAAGCATTCCCACGTGTCGTTTTTCTTCTCATTAGTACATATTAGTAAGTTAAAAACACTTACACAAAACAAATAATTAGTATTTAATAATTAATATTTTTAATTATGACAAATAGACAAACCGGAGCTTAAAAACCCAATAGATTTTCATCAGAAAATTCTGCTCCAGCAGTACTGCCATTCGTACTTTCACCATTTGATGTTTTATCCTCTTCCACTTACTTTACGAAGAGGGTTTACTTTGTATGTGCTGTATGTTCTATCATCTACTTTTCATCTTTCCATCGTTTCCGTACGTCTCTTATTTCTGTCAAGGGGAGAGATGTGTTACATTCATATGTGCTGTATGTTCTATTTCTCATCGGCTCTTTTTTCGGTCAAGGAGGGAGATGTGTTACATCCTGCTTTTCCCCCTTCTCTGTCCTTCTTTAGTGTTTGTTCTAAGCTGCGCAGCCTGTATCTATGATGTCATTTAGAGTTCCTTTGTGTATGTTTGATCAGCCGCGGCCCGTGGAGGGAGTTCCGTGGGGCGGTAAGGCGGGGCGGGGGAGGGGCAGGGTGGGGGGTTCTAAAAACAATTAAATAAATAAAACGAATTTCGTAGCGCGCGCTGCATCGCAAAATGCGATGCAGCGCGCGCTACGAAATTCGTTTTATTTATTTAATTGTTTACTTACCTGCAATTATCCATATTCCGGTTTTTGGAACCCCCCACCCTGCCCCGTCCCCGCCCCACCTTACCGCCCCACGGAACTCCCTCCACGGGCCACCGCTGTGTTTGATTCCACTGTCAGTTATATCTGAGGCTGAGTAGCAGGGCAGCTGCTCCCGGTGGGGCCTTGACTGGGGCTTTTACTGAATTACATTCTTGCTTGTATCCTGTACATTAAATCTTGATTACTAAGAATAAACCTACATCTGGACGCAGCAACCAAGGAGTCATCTTTTATTTTATGGAATGTTACACCCACTGTATCCACCCTTGGCTGCGGTCTAGTCTGTCATCTGTAGAGGTCCGAGTTCAGTGGTAGTGAGGCCACATGGTCATGCTCCAGCGCTGTATGTACCATAAATAGCATTGGGAATATTCAATGAAAGCCAAATTGTGCTTGAGCGCAGTTATAGTAAAGATCCATGTCAAGGGTGCCCAGTCTGCCCAGTTCAAATGGTAGGGTTAAGGTTTCCCAAGAGATTCTGGGTTGTTTTCAGGCCTAGGCAAAGGATATCAGGTTCAATCGCAATCTGCATCTGAAGCTGCTGCTGAGAGGGAGCAGAAGGCTAATGAACACATAGAGGAACTTGGGGAGAACATACATTTCAGCTAGGGCCAGTCGCTCAGCCAGGGACAGTGACAAGTCCATCTTCCACTTCAGTTGGCTCTCCAGCCATTCCATGAGTCGCCCGTAATGAATGAAAAATGTCCTAGCTATCATAAGGGAAAGTTTCAATTCTATTAAGGAGTCGGAGGCAAGGATTATGCTATTCTTTCCCCATTTTATTTAAGAGCAGCCATTTTAAAGCAAACAAGAACAAACTACTATTCCCATGAACCCTAGGGATTATGACAACAGACAACATCATAGAGTCCAGGATAAAGAATGTCCCCTGCAGTTCCACCAATCAGGGCAGCCCAACCTGGTCATAGTCCTTCTTCCCTGGCTATTTCTCCTCGTTCATCGCGCGAGATCAGCCGTTCTTGACCTCTACTGCATCGTGTTTAGTTGTGTCAGAAACTTTAATTAGATAACACGTTTGAGGTGCAATCATGGCTAAGGTTTAGCCCTGAAATGGAAGAATATATGCAAAGCATCACAAGAACCAATACGTGCCAGCAAGGAACATTAGAAGATCATAAGAACATGAAGGTAGAGCTCACTTACTCCAGAACGATGGTGGAGCATCCAGCCCATTGCTGTACTCTGGGAGGGATAATCCTTGCCTCTGAGTTCTTAATAGAATTGAAACTTTCCGTTAAGATAGCTAGGAAATTTTAATTCTATGTCAGGACCAGAGTCAAGGATTATGCTTGTTTAAAGCTTACTGACCACCAGGTGGGCCATCTGTAGAACCGTTTTGAAGTAAAACCGTTTGAAAGTAGAGTCCGAGGACCAGTCTGCCGTGTTGAGTATGTCCTCCAGACGGACCCCTAGAGGAAAACGCTTTTGAGGCCATCGTCCCCCTAGTCGAGTGAGCCCCAAAGGCTCGAAGGTTTATCCCGGCTTCTTGCATGACCCATCTCACCCAGCGGGTGTTCGTGGGTGAGAAGACAGCTCTGTGTGGCTTCTGTAAGGCAATTAGAAGTTGCTGCTCCCCTGGGGGCGAAAGTCCTCTGACATTTCCTCGTAGGCCTTGAGGCATGACACCACGCACAATTTGGGACAATCCGGGAAGGCCTGATATGAGATTGCCTTTGTCTCACATTTCGTTCTTCTTCAAATTGTGAAAGTAACCCCAGAGGGGGAAAAAATCCTGCCGGAGATGTCCAAGGCACGAACATCTGACACTCGTCTGCAGGAGATTAGACAGAGCAACATGGCTAACTTAGCCAACAGCTCCTTCCTGGAGAGGAACCTATTCGGTTGCCAGGAGAGAAAAAGGTTCAGCACATGGTTGACGTCCCAGATCGCTGAGTACCTGGACTCTGGGGGAAGAGAGAGGCGTACTCCCCGCATGAGGCGACAATCAAAGGGATGTTCTCCCACTGGGAGAACCTTGCGTTGCCAAGGAATACCATAGCCCGTTGCGCCTAAGAAGACAAAGTAGCTGGTGAGATGAGGGATCCTGAGGACTTTGCTTCCTCCGCCATGTCCAGGATCTTCGTGAGGGGCCCAGGGCATGCTCGCCAGGACCTGTCTATCCCTTTTTTGGGATCTTTGATGAACTTCTGGAGGAAGGTAGCCATGCGTGGATCGATATCCAGCGTGGCTCCCACCTCCGCCATGTGGCAATTGTGGGCCTCCTTCTCCAGGGGACTTCGGATGCGGCTCGAAGACCTCGGGTGAAGGATGTCATCCGGGTCCAGCATATCTGCACAGAGACCCTGGTCCGCGTGGGCAGGTGGCTGATGGGAGGGGAGCCAGGGACGTGGGGGGCCTGCGTAGTCGCCTGTATCCCTATGGTCTCCGTCAGCAGGGTCAGGAGGGGGGTTGTCGGGTGGTACTGTCCAGAAATGATGTTTAAGGCAGGTGAAAGCATCGGGATCTACTCCCGCCTCGCGGGTGTACTTCGTTGAAGGTAGTTGAGTGTCCAGAGGAGGGAGGGGTGAGGCCGGGAGGCCTGGCATGGCCCGAACCAACTTCTCCCATGCCTGTGCAATTTGGCGGGAAAGGCGCTCCTCCAGAGGAGTCATGGCCTCCGAAACTGCCCTGTGAAATGATACGTCCACTGCATCATAAAATTTGTCATCCCTTTGTGGGGCAGCTAGGAGATCCTCCTCGCCAAGGCCCTCACTGTAGTGCTCCATGTCACAGGTAAGTACCCCTGGGTAAAAGTCTGGTAGTGTAGGGAGCAGTGAGTTTGGCCACTCCAATGGCAAGTTTAATGGTAGGGGAAGGTATTACCCCTGTGTTGTGCAGTCCTGGGCCGGGTAGGCCTAGATAAGGGGTGGCTGGGTGTCAGCCAGTACTGTGGTGCAGAACACCTAACATGGCTCATGCCGGGACCCTGCCACCCTGTATTCTAAGGGAAAAAAGTTACTGGGAGGGGTAGGAATGAGTTAAGGTTAACGGTCCACTGGGACGCGGTAGGATTCCGGTAAATAGGAATGCCGGAAAAGGGGTTTAATCCAATGTAAGGGATTGACCTTACAAGGTGTGATGCCGGTACGATTGACTTGGGCAACCACATGTCACTCCTCTAATGAAAATTGATGTCCAGGGAGGTGGAGGATGACCTAAAGCCCTGATGAATTTGCCATAAAATAATAGAAGGCAATGAAACATGTTGGCCCATCCTTGAATGGTCTGTAATGTGCAATATTGATATTAATGTTGAGTGAGGTTCACGATCGTGATTAAAATTGAAACTTGGTGTGTGTGAACCCTAACTCAATTTTATTTGGGAGGAAAGATTTCTTCTCATTTTGCGCTTTTTTTGGTCTAGCTATGGCATACACATCTTTGTTCTGCACCTTCTTCCTACACACTGGACACTTTTCTGTTTACTTTTTTTCATTGGTGAGAGGGATCCCGATGATGACAAACGTGGGAAAGCCGGTGAGAACCAACCAGTAGCCCCTCTGGTGGTGCGCATGTGAGGGACTCTCTCACCGTCACACAATTTTTTCACATACTTCTCTATATAGGGGGATGTTTGTTGAGTGAGAACTGATAAACAATTTTACTAATTCATGGGGGTGGGTGATACTGGATGAAGACCGTCTGTATATTTAACAGAGGATTGAAGTACATAAAAGGAAATAGGATAGCATTGACCCCTGTTTGTGTCAGGTCTTTTGTTGTTTTTGCAATTTAGTGAGTGGAGGGCGACCCACAAGAAATGATATCTATCAAGAAAAACCTAATTTGCGGCAGGCTAAATTAGGACAATTAGCATAAATTAACGCTACAGCATACCATCACATGATAAAACAAGGATTAGGCAACAGCTAATCAAATAAAAACAAGGCCACAATCCATACAGAAAAAGCACTTATCTTGGCTGCAAGCAGCGAAGAAAGAGGAGAAAGAATAGCTAGGGATGAAGGACTATGACCAGGCTGGGCTGCCCTGATTGGTGGAGCTGCAGTGGACATTCTTTATCCTGGACTCTATGATGTTGTCTGTTGTCATATTCCCTAGGGTTCATGGGAATGTTTTTTTTTTCTTGTTTGCTTTAAAATGGCTGCTGTTAATAAAAGTGGAGAAAGAATAGCATAATCCTCACCTCCGGTCCTGACATAGAATTGCATCGCCAAAGTTCTTCAACATCATAACTAGGACAGATTCCTAGGTATTTCACTGGGCCTTCAGCCCAGCAGAGTGGGTACTCTGATTGGAACCATTCCATGACTGCCATTAGTGGAAAGATCACCGATTTTCTCCAGTTCATTTTTTTACCTGAGAGTCCTCCGAATCTCATGATTTCCCTGATCAAATCTTAATTTTCAGCTTGGCGTTTGACATACAGAGTCATATCGTCCTGGTTCAAAGAAACTAGTTTTACCTGCCGAACAAATGTCAGACCTCGGTGTGCATTATACTGCTGCAATCGGGCCGCCAGGGGCTCCATGGCGATGTCAAACAGAAGGGGAGGCAGTGGGCATCCCTGTCTTGTGCCCTGGGATATGGGGGAAGGGGGGGATATCATCCCGTTAATCCGAAGCCTCGCTGTGAGGGAAGAGTATAAGAGAGCAGTAAGTTTAATGAATTTCGAGCTAATGCCTAAGAGGTAAAGAAGTACAAATAAATATGGCCATTCTAAGGAATCAAACTCCTTACTGGCATCCAAAAATATTGCGGCCGCTTGGAGTGAGGGGTCGATTTCTTGTATTGTAGCAAAAAAGGTGCAGGGAGCATTACGAGAGGCAGCAGTGGTACAAGTCCCATTGCAATGAGTTAAGCCAGGATTTTGTTGTCCAGATTAATCATAGACAGCAGCTTATAGGAGTCACACTGCAATGGACCTTTGTCAGGTTTTAGAATTGTGATAATAAGCGCTTCTCGAAGCGATGGGGGAAGTTCGCCTCTTTCCAGCGAATCATCACACATGTTTATAAGATGCGATGCTAGCAGTGCTGAATATTCCTTGTAAAAGGTGGCCATCAGGCCATCCAGTCCTGGTGCCTTGTCTCCGGACTAAGCATGAATAACCCTGATTACCTCCTCCCCAGAAAACGGCTCATCAAGATAGCTGCAGTGCCCCCTCTCAAGCCATAGCAGCTGGATGGAGTCAAAGAAATCGCCCAGATCCAGGGGGGTGCTGCCTTACCTCGCCTCATAAAGTGAGGAGTAGAAGGACATCATTTCAGTCTGGACGGCCATCTGACTCATCGCTGCTACATTGTCTGAGGTGCATAATTCACTAATATAATTGCAAGCCCAAGGCTTTTAGAGCAGTCCGGCTAGTGTCCTACCAGCCCTATCACCCTCTGTGTATCTCCTAGCACACGCCTCCTTTCCAAGATAGTGATTCTCATGCACGGCTACCTCTTCAAACTCCCCAACTCGCCCATAATGCTACCAAGGATTACAGATTTGTTGGTGGCAAAAGTTCACTCTCTAGACATTGTATCTCCTTTGCAAGACTCTTAAGGTCCCCTTGCAGCTGGGGCAGCACTCCTGCCTGTTCTGCAATGCATTCTCCCCAAAACACAGATTTAAATGCCTCCTAAAGTGTAGAGGGGGACTGGACCATGCCCTCATTTAACATGAAATACTCTATTATCACTAACCCGATGGTGTCTTGGTACACCTGATCACATAATGCTCCCAGCAAAAATCGCTAACTGAATGCTCTTCTTGGGTACTCCGGCTGCGCCATTTAGACAAGTACCGGGGATTGGTCAGAGAAGGTTCTAGCTAAATGAGTAACCGAGGAAACCCAGGTGAGTGCGTCTCTCGAGAATAGCCAGAAGTTGATTTTTGACCAAGAGAGGCCAGATGAGGATACACATGAACCATCCTCCCTGTTTACATTCCTACTCTGCCATATATCTACCGGTTCGTTGTCAGCTATGATAGTGTGCAATTGTGCCGCTGCTCTTGGGTGTGGGCGCAGGGCGCTGGCTGACCTGTCTCTACAAGTATCCAAAACTATGAAGTTATCTCCCCACAGAATCGTTCCTGGGCCTAGGGTATCTGCCAGCCTCCAGACATCTCCGAAGAAGTCTGGGTCATCTACATTGGGGTCGTATATCACGACCAACCTGATTGAGTGTCCCCCAAGCGTGCCTGCCAGCATCTCGTATCTTCCCTTTGTATTGCATAGGGCCTTTTGCGTGTGCCACAGCTTCTCCTTCCTGATGAGAATGGCCACCCCTCGTGCAGGCACGCCCAAGTGTGCTTCGTCAGGTGTAGTTCCTGCAAAAAGCAGATGTCCGCTTCATGGCGGTGCAAGTATGAAGCTACCAGTCTCAATTTCCATCTGTCGTTCAGGACTCAGACATTCCAGGTTATTACTTTTAGTTGGGTCATTCTCTCACCTTGTGCATCCAATTGCCCAGCAGCAGACTCTCTCTCACACCTAAAGGCCAATCACTAAGTGCACTATAGTAAGAGGAGGCTGGTGGGACAGGGAAAGGGAAAGAGGAGCATTAAAACCTATTACCCTCCCAACTGAACACAGAATAAATCAACCCACTCCCACTGCAGCCGCCCAACCTGGCTGAGTAATGCCCCCCAACCACAATGCAGCCATCTGTGGCCAACAAAGGACAAAAAATAGGAATCATCCCTGACGGGAAAGCATTAGGCACCCGACTCATCCCAGCTGTGGGTAGCCAGGTGGCTGGACATAGTTAACATCACAGGGGGGTATTCCCGCTGCTGCTAAAGCAGCCATCAGCATGCAATGCATACCATATAAGTAAAAAGGTGAACAGTTACCTACCTGTACATTAAGAGTAGTTGCTCTTCAGGCCACACCCAGTCCCCAGTCCTGTTAGGGCTGTCACATCCAGTCCTTTTAATCATTGTCACTGATGTGGCTATCTTCTCCAATTTTCCTCTCTGGTTATGGGGACTGTCTAGCTGAGCAGAGGTCCCACATAAATTTGGTGCCAGTCTTTGGATCAGTGAAATACTCGGTCTTGCCCACATGAAAAATACGCAGTTTTGTGGGGTAGTGTAAGGAGTACTTAATGTTCTGTTTCTGAAGAAGCCTCTTCACTGGCACAAACTCTCGTTTAGCTCCCTGCACTGCAAGAGTGAAGTCCGGGTAGAAAGACGCAATGTTCCCTTGGTAAACTATTGTTTGCTGATCTCTCAGCACCCGAAGCACAGTGTCTCTGTCCCTTTAGTTTAACAGGCAGGCAATTATCAGTCTGGTGGGGGTCTCAGACCCAATGTCCTGTGCGCCCTTTCCACAATACAAATCATCTGCAGTGAATATCCATATAAGGACCACAGAATTTCTTCCACGTAGTCCTCCACCTGTGTCATGCCTCCTATTAGTCCATGGAGACAAAGAATTCCCCTGATTTAATTAAACAGAACAGGCTTACAACTCCCAGAATGCATTCATTTGCTAAATAAAAGACTGACAGTAACTGTGGTATCCCAGAGCTCTGGAGATATCTGGCCACATTTTGGGAACCTTTTCAAAAATATGATGTACTCCATGAATTTCTCTCTCACTTTTTTCTTTTCTCACCTACATTATTGTAGTATTTTGTAGTCTGTAGTCTTCTCCCCAAAATTCTCAAACACAGGCTGCATGGAGTGTAAAACCTAGAAACTCTGCTTGTTCAGCGCCCAAAGAAACTCACCTTTTGCTTCTGTGGAAGCCAAGGAATGAAAAGTGCTCTTTTAGATTCCATCCAACAATGTGTAGGAGTGGAGACAATGTTGTTGATCTAGTTTTGGGAGGTCAAAATTAAATATTATGCTGATATATGTGGTTTCTTTGTGGTAGCTTGGACTGTTTCTATGGATCACAGATTATAATATTGAATGGTTTCTGCGTCAGGGTCGTTCTCCAGTATGTTAATTGATTAGGTACCATCTAAGCACAGAACATGTTGAAACTGTGAGAAATTGTACATTGTAAAAACTATTGCAATAGAAGCTGTACTAAAATGGTAATTATGTAAAGATTGTTCCCAAACCTAATACTTTGGGGTTTTATGTATGAAGAGTGAACTTCCAAAGAACATGCACAACTCAAAGGTTTAATTGTGTGTATGCCTCTTCTCTCTTTAAAGCTGCCAGTCATATATTGCAGCCACAAACACTAAATCCATCTGGCCTGGATCCACTCATAAAGCAACTTAACGCCTTACTTTCAACTGTGTACTTGATCGCTCTACAAACCGGGAATTTACACAAAAAGGTCAAATAAAGGCACCCATGCTCTTTCACAAGCATTACAACAATTGATTAAAGATTGACCACCTAATTACTAATGAGAGTATGTGATCAGTTAAGTCATGCTCAATGTACCGAGAGCAATCACCAAGGATCTCCAGTTTCTTGCTGACTTTTCAAACCGCAGATGAAATTAAAATGCTAGGAATGTCAAGTAGAACTGAGCTTATTACACCAGCTAATAGGCTAAAATGGACCAGCCATTTTAGGAACCTGCTGGGTAAGTGGCAAAAAGAGGCAACTGAAGACAACTTTCTGGAGTGCTTAAAGGAAGCTCAACTATCTCTACTAAAGAGGGCTCTACAATCAATCTGACAAGATGGTGCACCTGAGCCACATGGTCTCCCGGGCTTGCACTTTGTAGCAGATATCAAGTTCTAGGCACAGTGGCTTACTGCCCTCTACTCCTTACCATTTATGAATGCCCAAGTTCCGAATTCTTCAAGAGGGTTAATCTACTTCCGCTACACAAAAAAGGTAACAACAGTGATTCAGCTAACTATCAATTAATAGCTCTGTTGGATTGAGGGGGCAAAAGATAGATCAGCATTCTCAACCCCAGAGGGCCACTTCCAATTTTGAGTGATGTTCTCTTGCTTAAAGAATGACTCTGCCACCTTCCAGAGGTTGGTTAACAGGGTCCTAGCTGGAATGGAGGGCTTCTGTGCCGCCTATCTGGACAACATCGCTGTCTACAGCTCCAGCTAGGAGGAATACCTGCACCACCTCCAGGAGGTGCTTCAGGAATTACAGCAGGCTGGTCCGACTATCAAGGCCAGTAAAGTGCCAGATAGGGCAGGGTTCTGGGGTGTATCTGGGCCACCTGGTGGTTGAGTGCATGGTGTAGCTCCTCCAGTCCAAGTTTGAGACTATAAAGTTCTGGCAACCACCTAAAACTCAGACTGAGATTTGGGCCTTCCTGGGCCTCACAGGATACTACAGGAGGTTTGTTAAGGGATATGGCACCATTGTTGCCCCCATAGCAGCGCTGACTTCAAAGAAGCAGCCTAGTATGGTGATCATGACAGAGGCCTGTCAGAAAGACTTTTATACCACCCCGAAAGCCATGTGTATAGCACCTGTACTCAAGGCTCCTGACTTATCCAAAGAATTCATAGAGCAGACAGATGCTTTCAGGGCATGGCACAGGGGCAGTCTTAGCACAGTTGAATGAAGAGGGCCTAGACCTCTTTGTAGCCTTATTTAGCAGCAGGGTACTTCCAAGGGAGCAAAGGGGGAGTGTGATTGAGAGGGAAACTTTTGCTGTGGTCTGGGCACTAAAGAAGTTGAGACAATTCTGTTTGGGACTTACTTGCTGGTTCAGACTGACCACAAGCCCCTCAGATGATTCATGTGGATGAAGGGTGCAAATCCCAAACTGTTGAGGTGGTCCATCTCCCAACAGGGTAGGACTTTATGATGGAGCACCTTCCGGGGTCAGGACATGCCAATGTTGATAGTCTCAACAGGTTCTTCTGCCTTAGTGAAGAGAACTCCCAAGGGATGGGTAGCTCTCCCCACTTTTAGCTGGAGGGGAAACATGTTAGACATGACAGCCTTAGGGTGGTCTTCCCTCTAACCTTTTGCCTTCCTCCTCCACTTTTCTAACCTTGCTTTTGCTTGTATTTGGACTTTGCACACTTTATCACTGGTAACCAGTGCTAAATTGCTTGTGCATTCTCCCCTAAACATACCACTATTGGTTCTTCCTCTATTGGCTTCTTTCATTTACTTATAAGTCCCTAGTAAATTGGTACTACCTGTACCTAGGGCCTGTAGATTAAATGCTAATAGTGGGCCTATTTTTTGTAAGCGCAAATAATGTTAACCCTACTCACATGGAACCAGGGTATATATTATATTACAAAAACAATGGTTCGTGTGGACAATGTGCGAATAAACGATATATAACTCTATGTAGCAAATTCAACCCAGAAAATAGGATGTCCAAGGAAAAAAAAGATATGACAAATGATGATTTATAAGATGTGCGTTAGGTGTGTAAATACCAAAATGTTTTTACCTCTGGCTTCACAAATCTGTATCTCCAGGATCGTAATTTCTACATGTACCAGTGTTTGATCGATAATATTTTCAATCTGTTCTCTTGAAAACATTTTCCTACCATGGAAATAGACAGTCTACAGATATGCACTAGTAGGACAGATATCGAAAAATGTAACAGCTATTAACTTTGAATTTTCATAATTTATATTGTCTATTGTTGGAACATCCCTTCTTTCTTTTTTGCTATCATTCCTGTTTTATCTCAAATGTGTGATCCACTTTGGCTCTAAAATATTCCTTCCAAAATATGCTCTTTCCGGTCAGAATAAAGCTATAATGCACATGTTGGTCACGATATTTTCCTCTCCAAATATTGTCTCTATTTAAACTCCTATAAACACATTCCTGTCTGCATAGCGGTCCTCCACATAATAAATGGATTTGACAGCTAAATTATTTCTATTCGTTGACACAATGTGGTTGACCTGGCAGATCTCGACTCACATCGCTAGAGATGGAACAGCGTGCATTTCATTAGCCGGCCGTTCCTATGATGTTAAATACCCAACCAGGGCCGGACTGGCCATAGCTGGCACCGGGTGTTTTCCTGGTAGGCCGCTATGGTGGGCGCCGGTTTTGGGCCCCTGGGGGGCCGTTTTTGTTAACAGGAGTCAGCAATATCGGCTCCCTGTAACAAAATCATCCGAAACCGGCTCCCGGGGGGGGGGGGGGGCTGAGGTGTTTGCCAGGGCCGGTTTTTGTTCCCAGTCCCGCTGTAGGAGAGTAGGGTCTGCTTCTTATGGTTACCCCCACTTTTTGCTGCTGTAACAGAGTTTTTCGAATTTAGTCTGGCTGGGGCCCTGCTATTCAGGACCCCAGCCTAGCTGCTTCCTCTCTAAATTGATTCCTAGTAACTTAGGTACATAACAGATTGGATTCTGAAGTGCCCTTATAAGTCCCTAGTATATGTAATACTATATACCCAGGGCATAGGTACCCCAGAGGCCTACCAGGGGCTGAAGCATGTATTATGCCACCCCTGGGAAGTCCTCCAAAATGACACTACAGGTCTGCTACTACAGTCTGGGTAAGGTGGTGCATGCACCCCTTACTGAGATATAGGTTCACTATATCTCACCTATCACTGCACATAGAAACCTCAGTCACCCCTATGGCAGGCCTTATCAATTCTGAAGGCAGGGTGCTTGGTTTTGTGTGAGGGGGTGCTCATGCATGAGCAGAGCCCCTCTGCAGCCTTCAGAATCTCTTCTCTGGGGTTGTCTGTGATGCAGCCTGACCATATACTCTTAAGTGCATTATAACCAAACAGTAAATGCTAACTTTGGACTTGAAGCACGGAAACATGTCGTGTTTGGTGTCAAACACCTTGAAATCATACCCTCACACCAGTAACTGGTGTGGGAGTGTAATCCCACCCTTCTAGAGAGAGAGACATGACAGTACCGGTATACCCGATGCCAACTTAAAAGAGCCCTGACATCACAAAATGGATGCTGCAGCCACAGACACAAGTCTGGCCTCCTGCTGCTACCAGCCCCTGCTCTGGTGCGAAACTGGACACACGTGGGTGTTGACCCTAGAACAGTCTAAGTCCAAGAGGGTTTGGTCCTAGTCCATCTCTGAGTGTCCTTTATCTTTACAAATCTACCCGCGACTTTCCCAAAAGAAGCTAATGGGAGCTCGCGGCTGTGTTCTCACACTGCACACGGCCCCTGTGGGTCCCCTGTGTCACTACCTTGGGTGGTTCCTTCGGGTCCCAGCGATTCTAAAGGCTCTAAGCCTTGTGTCTAGTTAAGTCGTGGTTCTTATACCACTATTTTAGTATATGGTTTGGCTCACCCCTAGGGCCTAACGTGTATTTTGTGCTACTTTACTGTCTATTTGAAGTGTAACTTATGTGCTTTTGCCTCTAGCCTCATAAAGAGACTAGAGGGGTGTGTTTAGTAATAAATACATATATTTTATATATATCCTGGTGTGGTCTCCTTTCATTTAGCCACTCAAGAGATTATAGACTGGTAAAACAAGCTGCTTTACATTCCTTCAAGACTTAGCCTGAAGGCTGCTCTCCATAGCTACCACTAGGATAGCTTTCAATAAAGGTTGTCTTTAACCTATCATCAATAAGGGGTTGTTTGGACTGGTAAAAGGTGCCCACTATAACTAGTGCACAGCATATACCAGGCCAACACCCGCCCTGTACCCAACGGACCTGTGCGCCCCCAACCAGAAGTATCGATGCCGTGAGGCTGACCTTGGCTGCTCACTTTCATTATTCTTAAATGTGGACAGGGATTATTGTCTCCGGTCCGATTTACATTATTGGGCTTACCTTGATAGTCGACCTCGTCTGCTACCGATTCCGGCTTGCGTACACACGCACCCAATAAGTAATCCATCCTTTTTATGAAGCTGCCACTCCAAGCTTATAATACCATGTTTTTCTTACATACACATTCCACTATAAAAGCTGGCCCAAACACTCTGCAACAACAGTCGCTGGGGTATCATACCATTTTGGAAGCCTACATCATGCGGCTCATCCTTTCGTCTCACTTTTTTCCCCCTTAACCCTCACTAGGGTAATTCTCTGACGGCATTCTTCCTGCTATTCTGCTTGCGGTCTTTTACATTTTATTCATCCAATTCTTTGGTTCTTTTTCTTCTCGCCTCTATCTCTCCAATAAGCACCTGGCTTGGCCCTATGTGAGTAACACTTCCTTAATGCTCACTTTCTATGGTGTACACTTTCCTATTGGGTCAAGTTACTTATTGAAACTCCAGGTACATGTTCATTTCATCTCCTTATATTTCTGATATCACTGTAGTCTTTCCCTTTTATTTGAATACCTGTCCTTTTGTTTTTGTCTTTATTCTAGATGTCCATTATTTTAAGGTGCTGATGAGACCCATTATCCTTCACAGGGTTGAAATGTCGTCAACTTATAATGAACCATTTCTGGTCCTTTGAATCTCAAAAGTGGCCCTTGTAGGATCATGCACATTTAAGTATGGTCATTGATGTATAATTGAGAAACCCTTCCCAAAATGTATCATGTCACATTTCTTCTTTTTTGGTTCTTTTTTAACACGGGACACCAAGCAATTTGAAAACTTTCAATACAAACATTACCAGTGTAAGATAAGAATTGGACTCTTATTGTTCTGTGTATGATCTTTTTTTCCCTTGGACATCCTGTTTTCTGGTTTGGATATGCTACATGCAGTTATTCACACATTGTCCACAAGGACCATTGTTTTTGTAATATAACTAGTGAGCCTACAGCACCGATTGTGTCACCCACTTTAGTAGCCTTTTTAACAATGTTTCAGGCCTGCCTTTGCAGGCCTGAGACGTGTGCAGTTTACACTGCATGTCAACTTGGCAAATTGAACTGTTTCCCATTCCAAAACCTTCCTTTTTTATACATGGAAGTCCCTCCTAAGGTAGACCTTGGACAACCCAGAGGGCAGGGTACAATGTATTTAAAAGGGAAGGCATGTATTGTTAAGTTTTACATGTGCTGGTAGTAAAAAACACTCAAATTCAATTTTCACTACTGCAAGGCCTATATCTCTCATAGGATAACATTGGGATTACTGTATTACATTTTATAGGTGTTATTTCCAGTTGGGAACATATAAATCTTTTTAGTCTGGTGTCTCTGGTATCCTAATTTAAAATCCTAACATATGGTGAAGTCGGATACTTTTACAAGGTTCCACAGTTAATACCTTTACTTGAAGACTCACAAATCCAGCTGTACTCACCTATGACGCCTAGGACTCTGAGGGTTTTGAAAAATACTTTATATGAGTTACAATATTATGAATAATTAACCCATGTTCATCCTCAATTTATAACAATTTATCTTGTTTTGAAGCTCAGTGGATCCTGGTGACTAGTTTTGGACTATCAACACCTGAACCAACACTGTCAGACATATACAGTACAAAATGATCATGGACCAGGGTTACTGATACAACTTGCACGCAAAAAGTACAGAAGTATAATTGATATAGCTTCTGGTTTCTTCACACAAAGCATAGCAGCTTAGTCATAATATTTAACAGACTTGGGGATGGACAATACACAGGTTCACTTGTTTACCTTGAAGGTACAGAATAATCCTGGGATTTTCAGTTCTGATTATTGAACTGCATCAAGAGAATATGAATGTGGTGTTGGATGTTAATGATATATATGTGTTTGATCATTTAGGTGGGCACTCACAACATATGTGCTCAATAATTACTAGTGAGGTCAGGATGCAAAATAAATGTTAGCTAATGAAAGGGTTGTTTTACTAATGTGACATTTTCTGGGGTATTATTTGTCTGCTGAGGAAAAAGGATTAGCCAAAGACTTCTCCGAGATCTGTGCTGCACCTGAACCTCCAAAAAGCATTACCGGCATTATTAGGATTCTTAGCTTTTGGTTGCACATATCTTCCACACTATGCTGAAAGATTTAAGTCATTCTACCGATTAATAACTCATCTCCAAGGAGAAATACTGGGCTGGAGGAAACATTTACATTTGAAGAGAGGTAAGGAAGAACATTGTTGCCTTTGTTTACTTACCTAAGAGTTATTGGGGCTAAGGGGGGTTACAAGTTTTTTAGGCTTCGAAAACATAGAGTACAAAAAAATCAGCTCTTCCATAAAATTCAGATTTATGCATAACAGCAGATGAGTGCTTTACTCCCATTGAGAGAATGACGAGTCTCAGATTAACATGACAAGAGAATCAGCATTTAATTGAAAGACGCGGAGGCTACCATTATGCATAACCTTTTATTGCCACTACTGCACAGCAGCACCTTCACATAAATTCCAACAAAGAACAATCCATAACTGGAACGTTAATAAACAATAAATGTCTCTTGCATAGAACTATCATCCTCCAATCTGGGTAGGCCGCTCCCCACACCTCTCACCGCTGCTCACCCTTTGCCACCGCTGCTAGCTTGCCCCGCTGTCATTCTATACCCCTGGTAAACTGTTGTAACTTGCCTGCTGTTAATGTGCTCCTTTTCTTTTTTCCCGCTGCCTATCTTGTGCCACCGCTGTTATCTTACCCTGCTGTTTTGCCTCCCCCTGGTAATCCTCTGTGGTAAATAAAAATTCCTTTACCGGGACTGAATTTGATACATAATCATAATAAAATAGCTCAGTAAAATGAGAGGCAGAATCCGTGATATTAGAGTTTCGAGAATGGGCTTTATTCCAATAATCGATTATAATCGGATGCCTCAAGTTCCATCACCACGGGGGTTCAGGAAGTGAAGTACATACTTTATTGACAAGAAGTAACTTTTATAGTACATACATTATAATGAAGTGAATACAGTAGGCGTAACAATTGATAAGGACATTGACGTTTGGTCTGCGTAACCGAAAAATGGGTGTAATAATGAGTAAAAAGGAACATGATTGGTTATGACGTAATACATAGGTGGATCTATAAGATAATACTTGGCATTGATGCGCGCGCAGCAGTATGACGTGTAATTGACGTGTAACTAGGGGGTGACGGGAACTTGACGTTAGCTCTACATGTGGAGACGAAAAGTCTGGGGGTCAGATCAACCTAATCCCAAATCATATCTAACATCCTATGTTTAAAGAACCATGTTATCCATAAAGAAGGACTCTCGGACAGAATCTATTCTATACTGACTGTGCGTGTGTGTACAAGCGTCTAAGTGTCTACACTGAATGCGAGGGGGTAGGAATATTCCATGGTAACAGGGCTATGAATTACTTGCATGAGGGCAGAGAAGCCGGGCCTTTTTGCTTGGTAACTGGAAGAATGTTTACTTAAACTACTAGGCAGGAATGCATCGGCTGAGGGGGAAGCAGATAATTCGAAGGTGAAATACAGCTCTTGGCAGAGAATAGGCTGATGTCAGGCTTCGTGGGCCGCGCAGAGAATGAGACAGAGTTCATGGTCACAGATGCAGGCTCGGGTTGGAGCTTTCAGAGGCAGAAGGCAAAAGGAGTTTTGATGACAGAATCAGGGCCTACTTGCCTGGACTGTAAAGTGGCATAAGTGAACCATATAAAGCCGATGGCCTTTCATATTTAGGAATGGGATATCCGGCCTATACATGGCGGATCTGTCAAAGGACATGTTGACGGTGGACGCACATGTATTTGCGTCTTCATAACTGGAACTGGAGGGAACATACATGTACTTGTGACATGCACATAGAACCGTTGGGGTCCAAGATAGGGGACATAACTGACCAGGAAAATCCACATTTCCACATTCCCTCCTTGTCCCCCTACTTGCCCTTCAAGAGATATCGATCTTCATCAATCCATCGATCTGTTCATATAGCATCATTTGTTCTTCTTTCTTCTTCCGGGATCTTGAATGAAATCTTGGTGGTGGAATACACGATGTGGCACACAGACCACAAATTGCTGGTCCACATTGTAGACATAGACAGCAACTGAATAGTATGAGAAGGCCAATACCTAGGAAGGATAAAACTCTCCATCCCCAGGCTGATACCGCATTCCAAAACCAACTGGACCAAGTCCAAGTGCCTGTGTTCTGGTGTATCTGGCTTACAATCTTATGAAGGCGAGTGATGGCTTTATATACAGATGGCGAATTTTCTGGTATGAATACGCAGCAGCTTGATCCGATGACCCTACAAGCTCCGCCCCTATCAGCCAGGATGACGTCAAGGACAAGACGATTTTGAAGCACAACAATCCGCATAGCAGACTGCTCTTCCGTTAAATTGCCTAAGGCGGAAATAGTCTCATTCACTACTGCTTCAAGGGTTCTAGTTAATCTACGTATCAGCTTACTATTAGTAACAGTACCTATATAGGGAAAGATGCCTTTATTAAAATCTACATACTTGTTCCATGCCGTCTCAGTGTAATCGACAATGGGGAGATCTCTCTGTTCTCTGTTGTGTACTAAATGAATATTTCTGTAATAATCAGGAGGAGCTAGGAAAACAGGTGGCAAAAGGAATGCAATGTAGCAGGTACCATCCCAATCTGGAGGTAGACGCATATATGCAGTCTGACCACATATGAAGTAGGAGTGGCGAGAAGCTCTAAATGAAGATTTGCCTTGATCACGGAATTCTACTATAGTATTGCATTTACTATGGCCCATAGGTATGGAACCAACCTTTCTTACACACAATTCACCCTTCGCTGGGAATACTGACATGGTGGGCAAGACTAGTTCAACTTCGGATACGACATTTAGAATCATGAGATTAGGTGTAAAATTACCTAATCCATATACTTCATTTTCTAGATCAGTTCCTGTTCTTTTGGGGCGACCCTCCTTGTCAGGGTAGCAGACCTTGAGTAAGACTAGGTTCAGGTTTCCCCATATCCAATGATCTTGGTAAACTGCTGTGTCTGAGTCTATGGAATTGATTAAACTAAACCATGCTCCACAGGAGCCATTATGTGTGAATGGATGTGGAAAGAAAGGCAGGACTCCTTCATAATTCTGATAGGGAGGGAGTCGGCCACACACCCAACAATTGGTGGCATTACTAGTCTGATGGGAATGATGTAACATACTAATGAATGTGTTATTGCGCAGCGCAAGTCTATAAGATAATTCATGCGGAGGTAAGTCACTAAAAGAATGTTCGGCAGCAACATTATAAACATGTCTAGAAATAGGGTAATATATGTGCAACAACATACTTGTAATAATTATTAAAAGACTCAATAAAAAACAAAATTAATAATGTCACTATGCAGTGGCTACGCAGTGATTTACAATACGCCTGTCGTTTCATCATTTTTCGCGACTGTTCATGATTCAGGTCTAGAGGATACATGTCAGAGACAGATTCAACCGCTTCACCTAGGGGAGGACTTAAACAATCAAACCGTCTGACGTCCTAGGCCTTAACTTAACTTTTTAAAGTTCGCTTTCAGTTTTTTCCACCAAAGGAAGTTTTGAATCAGTCTGTGAGGGAGTGCAGGGCACAATGTCTATATCCGAAGATAGTCCATGAAATTTCTTGATGTGGCTTGAATGAATCCAGCCCTTGCGGCCCTCGATCTTCACGGCTGTTCTTGTGGTCAACAGGACCAACTTGGGTGCTTTCCACCTGGGCTCCAGCTGAGTCTTTCGGTCGAAATTCCTCACAAAGACAAGATTACCCGGAACAACGTCATGGGGTTTCACCTCAGTGTTGTCGGGAAAGGCTGCAGCTACCTGTGAACGAGAAGATTGTAGTGCAGACATCAAGGAAGCCAAGTAATCTGTCAGCATATTACAGTCAATATCAGTTATTTTGCGTGGTATGGGCGTCCCCCACATATTCGGTGGTCTACCGAAGATCACCTCATACGGGGATAGCCCTGTTCGAGAGTGTGCTACCATTCTCATGTAAAAGAGTGCAACTGGTAACGCTACTACCCAGTCGACACCTTTCTCTCTGCATATTTTGGACATTCTAATTTTCAGTATCTGGTTATGTCTTTCTACGAGACCTGCTGCCTCGGGATGTCGGACACAGTGGAATTTCCACTGATATCCTAACAGAAGTGAAACGTGTTTCATTAATTCGGATGAGAACGGCTGGCCGTTATCTGAGTAAACAGCACGTGGTAAACCGTATCGTGGGAAGAATTCTCGAACCAACTGTTTGGCAGTAGTCGGGGCAGTGTAATCTGAAACCGGGTATGCCTCCGTCCAACGGGACAGAGCGCAGACAACTACGAGAACATATTTGAATCCTCGACATCGTTCCATCTGGATATAGTCCATCTGGAGTACTTCAAAAGGATGATTAGGAGTATGAAATCCACCCTGTTCTACGGGAACGCTTTTTCCTGGATTGAACTGACAACAGATCATACAGGTACGGACTTTTTGTTTTGCTGCTGCTCGTAAATGTTTATTGAACCAAATGCGTTGAATGCTGTCTAGCATAGCTTTTTCTCCTAGATGTGCTGGACTATGTATAGTGTTTATTATAACTTGGACCATTGAGTCAGGAAGGAACCATACAGACTTTTCCTTCATCATCCATCCTTGGTCCGTTTGGATCCCCCCTAATTCAGTCCATTTCTTTATTTCATCTGGTGTAGCATGTGTCTGTATGTCAATTACGTCAAGAGTAGGATCTTTAACTGTCATGCAATGTGTCGGGACTATTGTCTTTGTCATATCGGGGGTTTGAGTTTGAGCAATCAGTTTAGCTGTTCTGTCGGCTAGATCATTGCCTTGGGAAATGATATCAGTAACCTTCGTATGAGCCTTACATTTCATAATTGATATTTCAGTGGGCAGATGTATTGCATCTAATAATGCATGAATGAGGGGTCCGTGCTGAATGTGGGCACCGTGGGAAGTTAAATAACCTCTCTCTCGCCACAGCACGCCGAAGTCATGTACAACTCCGAATGCATAACGTGAGTCAGTGTATATGTTGACTTTTTTATTCGTGGCTTGAATACAGGCTTGTGTCAGAGCGATAAGTTCTGCGGCTTGAGCTGACAAAGTAGTTATACGATTAGTTTCAATGACCTCAGTATCTGTTGTGACTGCGTAGGCGGCTACTAACTCTCCTGTACTTGTTCTCATGCACGAACCGTCTACATACAATGTCAGGTCTGGGTCTGATAATGGGACATCGGTTAAGTCTTGTCTGGGTTTCGTTGTTATTGTAATAACTTCAATACAGTCATGGGCTAGTGGGTCTGTTCCGACTACTGGTAAAAGTGTGGCAGGATTCAATGTGTTACAGCGTCTGATTTCTATATGTGGCTGAAACAATGTAAGCTCGTATCCTGTAAGTCGCGCTACAGTCAAGTGTTGTGTTTGCGTTCTATTTACAAGAACCTCTACTGCATGTGGTACTTGAACTGTCAATGGATGTCCTAACACTATGGCATCGCTTTGTCTGATTGCTAAAGCTGTTGCTGCTACTGATTTTAGGCATGCAGGCAAAGCCTGAGCTACGGGATCTAATGTACTAGAAAAATAAGCACATGGTTTGTGTGCTCCTGCTTGTTCCTGTGTGAGTACTGACAAGGCCGTACCTTCGCGTTCTGTAACAAAGAGTGTAAACTGTTTTCTGTAACATGGCGTTGCTAAAACGGGTGCTTGACATAGAGCTTTCTTTAAGCTTTCAAAAGCTTGTGTGTGTTCCTGAGTCCAAGGGAGAACAGTCGGTGTGGCTGCCTCCTGTGTTGTCAATTGAATGAGTGGTTTTGCTAGAAATGCATACTGAGGGATCCACTGTCTACAATATGAAGTGAGGCCTATAAAAGCCCGCACCTCCTTCTGTGTCTTGGGTATTGACATGTTAGCTATTAACTGAATGCGGTCGGGTGTAAGCTGCCTTCCCTCCTTGGACAGCGAGTGTCCAAGGTAAACAACTCGCTGGACACAGAATTGCAGCTTAGAAGGGGACACCTTGTGCCCCTTTTCGGCTAGGAATTGTAAAACTGTCAGCGATGCTTTTTCACATTCCGGTTCGCTTCTCGCGGTGATCAGCAGATCATCGACATATTGAAGCAGAGCAGTGTTAACTGGCATGTGGATACTGTCGAGTTCTCGTTTCAGTGCTTGGCTATAGATGCTGGGGCTTTCTGTAAATCCTTGAGGTGCGCGGGTGAATTTAAAGCTACGCCCATTTAAACTAAATCCGAACAAATATTGGCTTTCCGGATCTATTGGGACGCTGAAAAAGGCATTTTTGAGATCAATTACAGTAAACAATGTTGCTTCGGAATCAATAGCTGTCAATAATGACGAGATATCTGGGACCACAGGAAATTGTGGCACAATACGTTTGTTTAACTCGCGCAGATCAATAACCAATCGATATACTGGCGGAGCTGTAGGATCTGTTCGTTTAAGAATCGGAATTATCGGTGAATTACATATATTGGAGTCGGTTTCTACAACCACTCCTTGGGTAATGAGCTCGTCAATGATTTGTAGTAAAGCCGTTACAGCATCTGGTGGTAACTTGTATTGTCGCATTCGTGGTAGCACCACTCCTGCCTTTAGTGTGACTCGATATGGTGTAATATTCATGCAACCAACATCAGTAGGGCCTTGTGCCCATAGATGTGTAGGTAAAGTCTGCAGTCGGGGATCCATGTCTCTAGATACATAGTGACCTTTAAAATCACGTAAAAACAACCTTACTCCTTCCGGAGAACAACATATTATGGCTCCTAGTGCTTTCAACGTTTTTATTCCTAACAAGTTTTCTGGACATGATTTAGTAAGCAATAAATCTGTAGTTCGGGTCAGAGGTCCTATCGTAAGTGGCAGAGGCTGTGACACTTCATTAACAATAGGTTTTCCTGAAAAACCAAGGGAAATATTCTGTGAGCCTGAGAGGGGTGCCCCTGGGACTTCACTTCGTTTTATAGTTGTTCGACTTGCCCCTGTATCGAGTAAAAATTTTCTATCTTGACCTAATAATTCACTATGTACATAAGGTCCTTCTTGATCTACAGGAATCTCGATAAGGGGTAAGTCAACTTCCCTCTCTAGGCTAGTTCATGCGTAACGTTGATACTCCGGATATTCATACTGTGCAGTCTGATACATTTGTCGTGTTGTTGTCTGTGTAGCAGCAACAGGCAACGGTGGTGCAGCTGGCACAAACTGTATTGGCTGTTGTGCGGCTGGCATGGCCTGGGCATGCTGCGTAGCTCCTTGTTCATTCTGATCTTGTCTTAGTGGCCGTGATCTTTCTTGTGTTTTGCCTATGGCGATATTATGTTTTAGCACTGGACAATCGTGTACGTAATGACCTGGCTTTTTACAATAATTGCATGTCCCTTTTACAGGTCCTGCTGAATCGGAATGTGTCATACCCTTTTTGTGTCCTTCAGCTGGAACTGTCTGGGAAACTAGCATTTTCATTTTCGTGTCTTTCATGCGTCTGTGTTCATGTTCTTGTTCCTCTTTAATTCTATTGTGGTGGTACTGTAACATTTGTAACATTTGTGTTGGAGTGTTACCTTGCCAGGTACTCTCGAATTTTAATACTCTATTCTTTACTGGGGGCAGGGCATTTTCCACTAATTTTGTTACAAACAGATGCGGGTATGATTCGCTACTTGCTTTTATGCCACTATTTATACCAAAACATTTCTCGAATCGGGCATAGTAATCGCTAGTGTCTTCATCTTGCTTCTGTTTACAGGCTGAAATTGTACCCCAATCTTCCTTTTTCGTAGTTAATAAACGTGGCAGTACTTGTACTAGTAGACCTGGTAGTGCTTTAGTTTTGTCCCCAAGCCCCGAACCTGGACCTCGGGCCCTTTCTTCTGCTTCTAATGCTGACCATTCTATCTTTTGATCACCTACCTCCCACTCTTTTTCCTTGAGTTTCTCATAAATGCCAGCAGGCATCAACACCTTTAATATTGTCATAATGTCGGGGTAGGTATACTCTCCCATGAGTAACATGTCTTTAATTTCTCGGTGAAAACCCGCTGGGTCCTTGTCATGACTGGGTACTACTTTCTTCATTTCTAACAATTCTATTTTCGATATAGGCGTATATACAAATACACGTTTAAACTGATTGTCCTCGCCTTTTATTGGGTGTACTTCTCGTAAAGGATTCTGTCTATCCAGGTGATACGTCGTTCTTTCCTTGACAGGCAATGAGACATGTTCTGAGCATACAAAAAGAATATACTGCTTTCTAGATACTAGAATTTCTTTAATTAATTTGGTACCTGGACCTCTCCATTTATTCATAAGCAATTCAGTCAATATGTCAGGTAAGGGACCAGGGTCCGAATGCTGACTCTGATATAGTATAATGAGTTGTTGAATCATATAAATCCCAGCTAACCTCTGCTCATCTGGGGTGAGATTCAAAAATGTGCGTACTACTGTCTCATCACTATATTTTCCGGGACTGTCCACCCAATGAACAGCTGCCCTCGCTAAATCTTGTTCATCCATAGAATCGAGAAAATGATAACCTCTTCCTTCTCGGAGTAGTTTGTCGGCGGTTTGGAACGAATGCTCGTTAGACCTTATGTTAATTATAGGTATTTGGAGATTCCTGTCATTATCTGGACATATTGGACGTATTGGGTCAGTATGACATCTAGTCTGATTCCTATTACAAGATCTTCCTCTACCTACATAGGCTATGGTGTCTGACTGTCCGGCGGGCAGTCCTGACCCTTCTTCCTCGCTCTGCTCGAACTCGTCTGTCTCTAATCTCTCTTCGTGTAGGCGTTCTATTTCTTTACGGATCTTTCGGCACATGGCTATTATACAATTTTGCTTATCGTGTCTCCCTTCTGATATATTCTGGCTCCATTTTGTAAGAATTTTCATTGCTTCCGGATCTACCCCCGGTCGGTCTTGATTTCTGATCATACAGTTTATGAGGAAACGCAACAGTTCCCCCTGTATCTCTACTTTCTGGTATTCCATAGCTCTGTTAATACATTCTGGATCTCGCCCTGTTTGAACAAAATGATATATTTTATCTAGATGCGCAGTCATTCCTGGTAGCCTCGCTAAATACCCTGCGGCTCGTCTGATACGTAATGATGCCAGGATCATTTCGTCCTCTTTACCGAGCACCGGGTCATATCTACAATCTATAAGAAGTTCCTTAAGCGTACGATCACTTACGAATTTGGGTGTACGTGAATGCGCTGACTCTTGGAAAATAAGTTTATTTATTCTAGGTGGCGTAGAAAAAATATTGGTAGCACCTCCCGTGGCCCCGTCTGGGGCGTCGGGTGTGAAAGGATTCGTCGAACGTGACACAGCAACTATAGGTGTGGAATCAGCTATAGAAGTATTTGTAGGAACAGATGCAGAAACAGATGTGCTTGCCGGAACTTGTGACTCGATTTGTTGCTGCAGGGATACGGGTGCTGGATCTTGGCGTTGGACCTCCCTGGTATGCGGTCTACGTGGGGCGGAATTAGCATACTCGGGAGCTGCGTCATCTAAATATGAGGAAAGAAAAACATCTTCTGCGGTTCTAGGATGCCCCTTAGGATGTACCTTGATTGGGAATAATGGGGGTGGCAAGTCTTTCGGTATCTCTGGAGTAGCCTTAGGTAATCCTTCGGCCAGAAGGGGATACATACCATTCATAAGGGCATTTCTTTGTCTGTCTACTTGTTCTGATTTCACTCGGATACCTTCCTCAATTAATAGATTCTCTCGAACTTTATTGGAATTCTCTTTACTCTTCTCTTCCTGTCTACGTGCTTTTTCTGTTCGTCTATGTGATTCTTTACGCCATAATTCAACGGCGTCTTTCTGTGACTGTCTGACTTTTCTTTTCCATAACTCTTCCTCGACTTTCATGATGCATTCTGCATCCCAGGTCCCCGCTGTGGGCCACCTCTGACTTTCTGGTAATCCCTTGGTATAGTCTACCCATAAATCAAGAAATAATATAGCGTCTAAGCCATGTTTGTGATACATAAAGTGCCCTGGAGTGTCCCTAGGAGGAATAGGGACGGCTTCTTCGAGAACCCCTTTTCTGGTAGTGATCTGTCTTAATTTCGAAAAGAGCGGCATATTGAGAACTGACCTTATACTTGATTTTGACCTGATACTTGAATTTGAACAGACTTAATACAATAAACACGATAATGAACAGTCATTCATACCACGATATACAGAACATACTTAAACACTTTAAACATTTAACATTAAACCTTTAACTGAAACAACAATGATGATCGTCTGCATAACTAATCACCAAGCTTAATTCTCGACAATAACTGGACAATAACTAGATACTTCGGAATACTTCGGAATACTTGATATACTGCTAAACAGTACAGATACACTGCTAAAACAGTGCAGACCGGATTTGTGTACCCAAACCCGTCTTGACCGGCACAACCTATGTGCACGTCAGAGATGCCTCCCCAGCAATGGTACTCACCGGGTAGCTTCGGAAACGGAAGGCCTCAGTAACTTGAACTTGAACCGGACTGGACTCGACTCGACTCGACTCGTCGGACACTGGGCTTGACTTCGGACTGGTGGGTCTCTGTATACCTCGGATCTTGCTCTCTCAGCTAGGCTCTGGTCGGGATACTTCGCACTTCTCACCGCCTCGTCTGGGTGTTGATCGCAGTCTCAGTCGCCCCCGCTTGACCGGAGGGAGATACAGGAAATCCTGCTGGTACGCGTTATTGTCCGTCCAGCTGTGGCAGGAGACCGGGCCTGCAACGCACCGCCGGCGCGTGAGATGAGAAAGTGTCCCTGTTCGGGCGCCATCATGTGGTAAATAAAAATTCCTTTACCGGGACTGAATTTGATACATAATCATAATAAAATAGCTCAGTAAAATGAGAGGCAGAATCCGTGATATTAGAGTTTCGAGAATGGGCTTTATTCCAATAATCGATTATAATCGGATGCCTCAAGTTCCATCACCACGGGGGTTCAGGAAGTGAAGTACATACTTTATTGACAAGAAGTAACTTTTATAGTACATACATTATAATGAAGTGAATACAGTAGGCGTAACAATTGATAAGGACATTGACGTTTGGTCTGCGTAACCGAAAAATGGGTGTAATAATGAGTAAAAAGGAACATGATTGGTTATGACGTAATACATAGGTGGATCTATAAGATAATACTTGGCATTGATGCGCGCGCAGCAGTATGACGTGTAATTGACGTGTAACTAGGGGGTGACGGGAACTTGACGTTAGCTCTACATGTGGAGACGAAAAGTCTGGGGGTCAGATCAACCTAATCCCAAATCATATCTAACATCCTATGTTTAAAGAACTATGTTATCCATAAAGAAGGACTCTCGGACAGAATCTATTCTATACTGACTGTGCGTGTGTGTACAAGCGTCTAAGTGTCTACACTGAATGCGAGGGGGTAGGAATATTCCATGGTAACAGGGCTATGAATTACTTGCATGAGGGCAGAGAAGCCGGGCCTTTTTGCTTGGTAACTGGAAGAATGTTTACTTAAACTACTAGGCAGGAATGCATCGGCTGAGGGGGAAGCAGATAATTCGAAGGTGAAATACAGCTCTTGGCAGAGAATAGGCTGATGTCAGGCTTCGTGGGCCGCGCAGAGAATGAGACAGAGTTCATGGTCACAGATGCAGGCTCGGGTTGGAGCTTTCAGAGGCAGAAGGCAAAAGGAGTTTTGATGACAGAATCAGGGCCTACTTGCCTGGACTGTAAAGTGGCATAAGTGAACCATATAAAGCCGATGGCCTTTCATATTTAGGAATGGGATATCCGGCCTATACATGGCGGATCTGTCAAAGGACATGTTGACGGTGGACGCACATGTATTTGCGTCTTCATAACTGGAACTGGAGGGAACATACATGTACTTGTGACATGCACATAGAACCGTTGGGGTCCAAGATAGGGGACATAACTGACCAGGAAAATCCACATTTCCACACCTCTGTAAACTTTGTCTTCTGTTTAACGTGCTTCTTCTCCATTTTTCCCCCCGTTTCCCGCTGTGTCCGCTCCCGCTGCTTTTTCCCGCCGCTGTCTCCCCTGCGGCCCTGCCCCCTCAGCGCCCATTCCCCATCCCGCTCCCACCTCCCAGCTGCTCCTCCCTCCCTGCCCCCTTATATGGAGGCCGTGCAACGGACGCGCGCAGCGGGCATGCTGCTGGCGCGCCAAAGGTGTGCCTAAGGCAAGCCCGTATGCACCCGTCCGTGCCTGGACTGCGCCAAGCACCAGGACCCCATGCCCCCGTGAACACCACGATGACAGCCTCTGCTACGATTCCAGCACCCTTCACACACTCAACGCCGGACGATCACGCACCTGCTGCCTGGCCGTCCCGAAGTGCACCCAAGGACCCTTCTCGTGACGGAACTGCAGCTTCACCAGCATCCGGCCCGCCAACCCACCCACCGAAGAACCCAACTTCCTCAGATGCATCCTGCTCAACACCCGCTCCACGCGCAAACACGCCATCGAACTCTGGGACCTACTTGACACCAATGCCCCAGACGTCGCCTTCCTGACGGAGACCTGGCTGAACCCCTCCTCGGCACCCGACATCACCATAGCCATCCCGGAAGGCTACAAGATCACCCGCAAGGACCGCACCAATGGAGTAGGAGGAGGAATTGCCATCGTCCACAGAAACACTCTCAAAATCTCGACAGACACCCACAACACCCTCAGCACTGCCGAACACCTGCACTTCCAGATCCACACCGCCCCCAACACCACACTCAGAGGTACCGTCGTCTACAAAACCCCGACTGCAGTTCAGCGACTCCATCGCCGACTTCATCAGCAAACACACCCTTGCCTCCACGGACTACATCCTCCTCGGGAACATGAACTTCCACCTCGAGAACAACAACAACTCCAACTCTTCCACCCTTATCGACATCCACGCCAACCTCGGACTCAGACAACTCGTCATGACACCTACCCACCTACCCACTCCGCCGGCCACACGCTTGACCCCATCTTCTCAGCAAGCTCCCACATCTTCTTCAACCACACCACCAAACTCTACTGGACCGACGACCGCTGTATCCACTTCACCTTCCGGAAACCCACCACACACCACCGCACCCAGCAGATGCCTCGTCGCCACTAGAGCAAAGTCACCAAGGACCAGCTAACCACCGCCCTCGCCCAGAGCCCACCCACAGACCTGACCGACCCCGACGCCGCAGCCCGTACCCTCAGACAGTGGATCGACGACTGCGCCCTCCAACATCCACACCAGCAAGAAAGCCAGCTGGTTCACCGAAGACCTCCAGGCCTCCAAGCGAAGCAGACGAAAACTAAAAAAAAACTGGATTCATGAACGAACACCGGAAAGCTACAGAGCCCACAAGAACGCCACCCGCACACAGCGCCACCTCATCAGATCCGCCAAAAGGACCTCCTTCAGAGACCACCTAGACAACAACGCACACAACAGCAAAGAGCTCTTCAACATCGTGAAGGAACTCTCGAACCTCAGCTCCAACACCAACGACATCCCACCATCACAAGACCTGTGCAACTCACTGGCCACCTTCTTCCATCGCAAGACCGCAGACATCCACGACAGCTTCAACGCCGTCACCACCCCGGCAACCACTGAGACCCCGCTCCCACGACCACCAC
Source organism: Triturus cristatus (assembly GCF_964204655.1). NCBI lineage: Eukaryota > Metazoa > Chordata > Amphibia > Caudata > Salamandridae > Triturus > Triturus cristatus. The sequence continues at coordinate 1,341,606,546 of NC_140585.1, forward strand.
CCGCACCAACCGCCTGCTCACCTGGACCAACATCAACAACGACAACACCGTCAAGATCATGAACACCATCCACGCCGGATCCCCGGACGACCCCTGCCCACACTACATCTTCAACAAAGCCAGCAGCACCATCGCACCCCATCTCCGGAAAACCATCAACATCTCCTTCGAGACAGTGACCTTCCCGGAGAGCTGGAAGCACACAGAGATCAACGCCCTACTCAAGAAACCCAAGGCAGACCCCAAGGACCTCAAGAACTTCCGACCCATCTCCCTGCTCCCGTTCCCGTCGAAGGTCATCGAAAAGGCCATCATCAAGCAACTGACCAACTTCCTCGAGGAGATCAGCATCCTGGACCCGTCCCAGTCCGGGTTCCGCAGCAACCACAGCACCGAAACTGCCCTCATCGCCACCACCGATGACATCAGGACCCTGCTTGGCAAAGGAGAAACCGTGGCCCTCATCCTTCTGGACCTGTCAGCTGCCTTTGACACTGTCTGCCACCGCACACTACGAACATGCCTCCACGACGCCAGAATCTAAGAGAAGGCCCTGGACTGGACCACCTCCTTCCTCTCCGGCAGAACACAGAGACTCTCCCCCTTCTGCTCCGAAGCCACCAAGATCATCTGCGGCATACCCTAAGGCTCATCCCTCAGCCCAACGTTGTTCAACATGTACATGGCACCGCTCGCCCACGTCGCATGACAGCACGACCTCAACATCATCTCCTATGTCGACGATACCCAGCTGATCCTATCCCTCACCAAAGACCCCCACACCACCAAAACCAACCTCCACGAAGGAATGAAGGCCGTCGCCGACAGGATGAGAAACAGCCGACTGAAGCTGAACTTCGACAAGAGTGAGGTCCTCATCCTCGGATCCACCCCCTCGGCCTGGGACGACTCCTGGTGGCTGACTGCACTAGGAGCACCCCCTACACCCACTGACCACGCATGCAACCTAGAGGTCATCCTCGTCTCCATGGAACACCCTCCCTATCCGCTGCGGCAGACCGAAGACCTCCTAACCTTCAGGAGACTTCTCAAGACCTGGCTCTTTGAACAGTAGCAGCTCCCCCCCCCCCCAGCACCTTGAGACCCTCACGGGTATGTAGTGCGCTTTATAAATGCTATGATTGATTGATTGAGTGATTTTAAATGCAAAACTGTGAAGCCACTTCCCCATCTTCTGCAACTTGTACACTCCATGCTTTCTGTAATCTTTTACGACTGAGAATCTGTAACCAAAAAAAAGTTATCAAAACTTCTTATCCCCAAAAATGCAATAATATAATACAATGACCACATTTTTAAATTAAACAATTACTTATCACTTTATTTAATCTCAGCCTAAAAACTATTTTTTCGTTTTTTGGTGTTTATATTTCTGTATCATTAATTGGATATATTTATCCAATAACAGTTGCAAGCCTTTTAGTGTTTGTACTCCAAACAGGCTTTATCTGCAAACAGGAGAAAGAGGACCGGGGTTCCTTCTAACATGGGGGAGTCATTCTTACACTCTAGGAGTGCTTTCATAACATCGCTCACAAACAGTGAAAAGAGTGTAGGCGCTAACAGCAGCCTTGTCTCACAGCCCTATGTTTGGAATGTGAACAGTACATTGCCCCTGAGGGCCCTTTCGGACTTGAGCATAGTTCTCATGTTGAAGTCTTATTATTTGGATAAGCAGGTCTTTGTCAAGTGTGGCCCATAATAAACCCCTTGGGACTAGATCAAATGCTGCCCTTAAGTTGACAAAAGCAATATATAAGTGACCAACCCTCAGCTTTATGTACTTCCAAATAATGAGAATAAGCCTGAACACATGATCTATTGTACTCACTCTGGACCTAAAACCTGCCTGAAATGGTAACATGATCGTATTGTACTCTATCCATTCTGTGAGCTTACTAACAAATCTGCCTGATATAGACCCTCAGAAGAGTATCCAGGAGACTGATTGGTCTATAATTGTCTGGATCACTATGGTCGCTTTTTCATAGGTAGGAATAATCTTGACCCTTTTCCAGAAATCAGGTACTGGGGCTCCTGAGGCTATGGAAGTACATAACAAGTTGACATAAGGGGCCCTAGTTGACATAAGGGGCTCTAGTTTACAGATCATGCGTAATAACTTCCCTGGAATTTTATCTGGCCCCAGAGCCTTGGACAACTTGATAGCCTCTATAACCAATTTTGTCTCTTCCATAGTAAAATAAGATTGTGTTAGCTTGCCCTTTAATGAAGGATTACTAAGAGAGGGATGAGGGACTATGGGGAGTGAGTTAACATCTTTACTGCCCTTTGAATAAAGATTAGCAAAGCGTTCTACCCATTCATTTGGGTTTAGAAAGCATTCAATCTGTGAATCGGACCTTTTTCTCGCATTTGCTATGATGTTCCAGAATGTCCTATTTATGACTGATCTTTGCTGCCTCAACCAAGTCTGACCAATTGGTATCATCCTAGTTACGTTTCGCTAATGCAAGTGCTCTCATGCACTGTGTCCTGGCCACATGACCCTCCGACGAAAGTTTAGATTTTAGAGCCTTAACTAGGGACTTTTCCACTATACTACAGCTTTTCGTATTCCAATGATTTCTTGGATTATTCTTTATTGAAACTGTGGCTAGACGTTTGGTTGGTGCTTTAGTTAAAAGTTACAACCAAACTATTATGAATATGAACCATCAGAAAATCAAGAGAGGTAAAAGGTTGCGAATGGAGTCAGAGCATTCAAATAAGCCCTATAAAATTCATTTAATACCACCGTATTACTCAATATCATTGGCCACTTTATGGACCTACCATCATTTCCCATGGTTGACATTACACCAGGAATCCCGGAAGAAGTGCCCAATTCGTCAATCAAGGATACAGACAGCATTAGTTGTAGCAGGTTACGATCACTGTCATCCCTAGCGTCTATCCTAACATCAACCATTTTTGCCCTAAGGGAACTCATGTCATAAAATAATCAATTTTCGATCTAATCAAATCTCTTTTAAAAGTGTATGAACCTAGTTTATCTGATTTGGATCTGCCATTCCAGGCCCGCGGGCCATTAGCGACAGTTAAAAGTGCCATCTGCATGTCAGCCACCGTGCAGGGAACATAGGAGCTAGTTCCAAGGGAGAGAATACCCCACATCTCATCTTCACCTCTGTTACCAAATCAGAGCCACAAATAGGTTTGTACTTGATATTAAAGCCCCCGTAATATTCATACCCCTCGTTTTTATTGAATTTAGATAGTTTTCCAATAATGCTAAGGTAAGGGATTCCATATTTCTCTGTCTCAGCCTGATGTAGACATTGAAGAAGTACAAAATGGGTCGCTTTGGAGTATATGTTTTTGGCTCTAAAACATCGAGCGAATCAGTACTCAAAACCTCAATATGGATACTCAGCATTATTATTACCCAAACAGCAAGGCCCCCGACACTCTACCACAGGCAGAAGGAACAGTGTTCATACAAAAAAGGTATATCCTGGTTTTTAGGGTGAATTTGTTAACCAGGTTTCCTGTAGCATGCATAGATGACATTGATCAATATATTCCTGCCTGTCGGAGAGTTTTTGCCTTAGTCCCACAGTATTCTAAGATATTATATTTATAGACTCAGTACATTGGGTATCTACTTGGATAGTGGGAGAGGTGCTGATCATTACATACCTATGGTGGTCTAACGAAATGTCATTGGAAGCGTGAGCTACTGATCTTAGTTCCATAGAAACATTCTGTAGCGCCTGCAGGTTGCCTGCTTTTGATCCGCAAGAACGTGAAGGCGGGAGGGGGGGCTCTCTTATTTCATACTCTAGCTGAGCACATGACAAAGGCCGAATTTGAGGGGTCATCAGGCCTTGTTTTGTTCGAGTCTCCTGGCTGGGAGGGGTCAGGTGCCTCACACCTCACAAATGCAGCAGAGGGTACACAAAGGTTCACACCTTGTTAACACTTCACACATACTTAAGAGAGGCTGCTTTTCACTTCGTTCAGTCCCTGTTTAGGAGATCAATCAATCAATCAGAACATTTGTAAAGCGCCCTACTCACCCGTGAGGGTCTCAAGGCGCTAGGGGGGAAGGGGGAGGGGTGCTGCTACTGCTCGAATAGCCAGGTCTTGAGTAGCCTCCTGAAAGTTAGTAGGTCCTGGGTCTGCCGTAGGAGGATGGGGAGGGTGTTCCAGGTCTTGGCGGCGGGGTGGGAGAACGATCTGCCACCGGTGGTCGCTCTTCGGATGCGGGGGACGGTGGCAAGAGTGAGGTCGGTGGCGCGGAGCTGGCGGTTCGGGGTGTAGAAGGTGAGTCGTCTGTTGAGGTATGCCGGTCCGGTGTTGTGGAGTGCCTTGTGTGCGTGGGTGAGGAGCTTGAAGGTGATCCTCTTTTTGACGGGAAGCCAGTGCAGATCTCTCAGGTGGGGTGTGATGTGGCTGCGGCGAGGGATGTCAGGGATCAGACATGCAGAGGCGTTCTGTATGCGTTGTTGTTGTTTTAGGAGTTTGTCCGCGACTCCTGCATAGAGGGCGTTTCCGTAGTCCAACCTGCTGGTGACTAGGACCTGGGTGACCGTTCTTGTTTCGGTGGGGATCCACTTGTAGATCCTGTGGAGCATGCGGAGGATGAGACGGCGTTGACCTGCTTGGTCATGGAGAGGTTGAAGTCGAGGATGAATCCTAGGTTGCGTGCGTGGTCGGTGGGTGTTGGTGCTGCTTCCAGTGCAGTCGGCCACCAGCAGTCCCAGGCTGAGGGGGTGGGGCCAAGGATGAGGACTTCCATCTTGTCTGAGTTGAGCTTCAGACAGCTGTTCTTCATCTACTCGGCGACGGCTTTCATTCCTTTGTGGAGGTTGGTTTTGGCGGTGAGGGGGTCCTTGGTGTGGGAGAGGACCAGCTGGGTGTCGTAGGCGTAGGAGATAATGTTGAGGTCGTGCAGTCGGGCGACGTGAGCAAGCGGTGCCATGTAGACGTTGAACAATAAATACTTGTTGGGATCATTATGCCCTGGATGGAAATGGCGCTCACTATTTGCGGTGAATATTTGGTAGCTCGATTATCACTTTAGGTGCCTAGGGAGGAGGTAATCATCCAACACCTCAACATTCAGATCAACAGATCTGTACAAAATTCAAATCAAACTCTAGCACACATTCACAATGATATAACAAGTCAATAACTTAGGTTTCACAGCAAATACATAGAAAATATGAATCATTTAATAGTTGTCTTGTTGTGACTCCAGCCAACATGTGTGTCGTCGCTCGGGACAAGACACCCGCGACTTCCTCAGGGCTGGAAAACATATATAAAACAGAGTGTAAGCCCAAAACATTCGGGCATCAGTAGTCAAATATTTTACATGTGAATTATATGTGGTCCCAACTGTACCCCTCAAATCACATTGTGTATCTCTAAATCTGTACAGGTGCATCCAAAAAAGGACAGTGAAATGAATTATCTTGTATCCTTGTATTATACATAATCATATTGATATATCAGTTAATTATAGTATCCAATGTGCCAAGCAAACCAATATTGATGATCACCCGATAAAAAGGAATGGCCAATAGTAAATAGAAAGAAAATAGTGCAACTCATTATCACCAATCAAGTGTGAATATGTATTTGCTGTGAAACCTAAGTTATTGACTTGTTATATAATTGTGAATGTGTGCCAGGGTTTGATTTGGAGACGTTGAACAATGTCGGGCTGAGGGATGACCCTTGGGGTACGCCGCAGATGATCTCGATGGCTTCGGATCGGAAAGGGGTGAGGTGGATGCTCTTTGTTCTGCCGAAGAGGAAGGAGGTGGTCCATTCCAGTGCTTTGTCTTGGATCCCTGTGTTGTGGAGGCGTGTACGTAGGGTGCGGTGGCAGACAGTGTCGAAGGCGGCTGACAGGTCCAGGAGGATGAGGGCCGCGGTTTCGCAGTTGTCCAGCAGGGTGGTGGCGATGAGAGCTGTTTCGGTGCTGTGGTTGCTGCGGAACCCGGACTGGGACCGGTCCAGGATGCCATTCTCCTCGAGGTAGCGGGTCAGTAGTCTGTTGACGGTCTTCTCGATGACCTTCGCCGAGAACGGGGCAGCGAGATCTGCATGCACTGTAAGAATGTGAGATGTGTTGGTCTTTCCCAGTATTTATATAAAATAAATTGCATTTATATAGTGCTTATTACCTCTGAGGGGTACAAAAGGGGGTGGTGACGGATGGAGCATCAGAACCAATCAAACACTCACACCCAGTCAACAGATCTGGGTTTGATACATTACCGTTCTTTAGCCCACTCTGCCACCCCAGTTCAGACATGGCCATATGCAAATCAGTCTGATCCTGTGCCTCATGGGAACAGTCCAGCCCGAACTGCCAAGCCATGTCTTCCCTGGACCGGAAACAAGCTTCCTACGACCGGTTTCTGGCATTTCAGCCGTCTTCAGCCAGGCTTGCTTGAATCCCATGGCAAAGTGAGCAAAGGACTCAACGTCTGAGCATACCCTGCCAACTTATGGCGAACAAAGCGGTACAAAAGGGGGTGGTGATGGATGGAGCATCAGAACCAATCAAACACTCACACCCAGTCAAATCAAATCATATCAAAACCAGGCTTTATTCGATTTTAGGAATTAAAATCATAAAAGCAGACATATTAACAGAAACAACAATTAAAAATCAAAACATAGATTACATATAAAATACGTCGTTACGCATCAAGTGGAAATATGTTCAAGGTAATAAAAATAAATTCATAAAATGCCTGTAAGCCATAAAAAATTTCTTAGGCAAATGGTGCCGCCCTGACTAGTTCCAACCTGTAACGGATTTAACAGTTTAGTTATTTAAACATTTTCTGACTCGTAGCACGCCCTTTAAAAAACCCATCACTGAACCTGTACAGTAACAATTTTCCAGCTTCTGTAAGTACACAAGGGCTGGGCGGCATTGCCTCCATCCACCTTGTTTTAAGAAAGGAATCAACCATCTGCGCCTTTCGTTAACATAAAATTTACAGAATAAAATTACATGTAATGTGGATTGCGGTGAAATATTATCACATGGGCAGCAGCAAAGTTCCCTCGACCAGTCATTAATATTAGGGTGGGTGATAAGGCGATGAAAAGACCCAAATCTAAATCTGGATAACAGGTATCTGTCATATCCTCCTGCGACACATGATAAATATGGTTGAATCTCACATGTTACAGTAATAATTTGGTGATTAATCACCGTGATTTTGTTCAGTTCCAGGGCTAGCCTAATTTCTTCTAAATGAGTCATGCAAGTTTTTTTAAGATCCTTTCGATTAATAAAATTCATATTATCAGGTGAAAAGTAAAAATCTGGGCGTCCAATATCCTGCATGAACTTTTTGACATATCTGAGCCAGGATATTTTATCCACATTAACCAATCAGTCCGTTAATACTTCCCTATTAAGACCGGTGCTAGCTGATGTCCAGATTCTGTGCCATAGCAAGATTGGTTGAATTTTAATTAGGTCAGAAAAATAGACGACTCCTAGTTCACTATGGCAGTTAAAAACTGAGGTGCTAGCTGGAACTCCCAGGATGTACCTTAAGAACCCATTTTCAATACATTGTATTGATGTACAATCCTGGAAACCCCATATGGCTGCCCCGTAGATAGCTATACTTACGCATTTAGCTTGGTAAATTTTTAGTAGCATTACGGGCGGCCGTTTCCCCAGTTTTATCGAGAAGTTTTTTAGAGCGGCAATAGACTTCATAAAAAGTAGGCTCCTAGCAATCCATGAGCCGGTTCTATTAAAAAGGACGCCCAGGTAGCTAAACAGGTTGGTGGTTTCCACCCGATTCCCACTCGCCCGGTAGCTTCTAACTTTATTTTTCATCCCCCCACAAGGGATGTATGACGTTACAACGCACACTTTTACAACGCATGCACTTACAACGCATTTTTTACAACGCATAATCCATTACAACGCATGACACTACAACGCATTTTTAAAAAATACCTTTACAACGCATTGCCATTACAACGCATACTACCTTTACAACGCATACCATTACAACGCATTATATTAAATTACATTTAAGGTAAGTATTAGATAGTATAGGGGTAAAAATTACTATTCTAACTCCAGGGGGTGCAACAGTAGGGTAAGTGTTGGATAGTATAGGGGTAAAAATTACTATTCTAACTCCAGGGGGTGCATCAGTAGGGTAAGTGTTGGATAGTATAGGGGTAAAAATTACTATTCTAACTCCAGGGGGTGCAACAGTAGGGTAAGTGTTGGATAGTGTAGGGGTAAAAATTACTATTCTAACTCCAGGGGGTGCAACAGTAGGGTAAGTGTTGGATAGTGTAGGGGTAAAAATTACTATTCTAACTCCAGGGGGTGCATCAGTAGGGTAAGTGTTGGATAGTATAGGGGTAAAAATTACTATTCTAACTCCAGGGGGTGCATCAGTAGGGTAAGTGTTGGATAGTATAGGGGTAACAATTACTATTCTAACTCCAGGGGGTGCATCAGTAGGGTAAGTGTTGGATAGTATAGGGGTAAAAATTACTATTCTAACTCCAGGGGGTGCATCAGTAGGGTAAGTGTTGGATAGTATAGGGGTAAAAATTACTATTCTAACTCCAGGGGGTGCATCAGTAGGGTAAGTGTTGGATAGTATAGGGGTAAAAATTACTATTCTAACTCCAGGGGGTGCATCAGTAGGGTAAGTGTTGGATAGTATAGGGGTAAAAATTACTATTCTAACTCCAGGGGGTGCATCAGTAGGGTAAGTGTTGGATAGTATAGGGGTACAAATTACTATTCTAACTTCAGGGGGTGCAACAGTAGGGTAAGTGTTGGATAGTATAGGGGTAAAAATTACTATTCTAACTCCAGGGGGTGCAACAGTAGGGTAAGTGTTGGATAGTGTAGTGTAATATTATGCGTTGTAATGGTATGCGTTGTAATGGTAGTATGCGTTGTAATGGAATGCGTTGTAAAGGTAGTTTTTAAAAATGCGTTGTAATGGTATGCGTTGTAATGTCATGCGTTGTAATGGATTATGCGTTGTAAAAAATGCGTTGTAAAGGTAGTGCGTTGTAAAAGTTGCGTTGTAAAGGTTGTTCCCCCCCCACAAGTCATGACAAAACTTTTCTTTGCATTCAGCTTTAGGCCAAGCCTGTCCATAAAACACTTATAAAAGGAAAGCGCCCTCTGTAAGCCAACCTGTGTGCGAGCCATGAGCACCGCATCATCGGCGTAAGGAGGGAAGCTATCGGGCGTGCGTTTACTATAGGGTGATCCCTAGTATGTGACACCAACTCCTGCTCCAGGGCGTTGGTATAAAGTGAGAACAGGAGTGGTACCAAAACGCAGCCTTGCCTAACATCCCTCTCCACCCTGAATGGTGCCTTGCACTCTCCCTTCAATCCGTAACGAACTTTTGCCCTCGCGCCTGAATACAGCTGTCTCAAAAAAAGTAATAAAACAGGGTTGACTTTTAACTCATTGAGGACTTCCCACAACTTGTTATGTATTACATAGTCGAAAGCGGCTGTGAGATCGACGAAAGCCAGGTAGAGTTTCCCTGGCTTTGCCTGTGTATATTTACCGATTAATATGCTAAGATTCAAGATCTGCTCATTGGTGCCTAGCCCAGCTCTAAAGCCATATTGCACGTCGCTTAAAATATCGTTTTCTTCTGTCCATGCTTGTAAGTGATCTAGGACGATTCTACCAGCAATCTTCATAAGGGAATCCAACAAGGATATTCGACGGTAACAGGCAGAGTTCCCCCGCTCACCCTTTTTAAAAATGGGAACTACAATCGATTCTGACCAGGTGTCTATAAAACCTTTTTCACAACAGGCTTGTAGGACCCTTGTCAGGATGGAGCCCCATACCTCCAGGTTTGACTTATAGAGGTCTATAGGTATCCCATCCGGGCCCGCGGCCTTACCTCCACTACTGGCCTTCACTGCTGCATTCACGTCTTGAAGTGAGGCGTAAAGATGGATTGGCCTAAATTTCTGTTTTCCTCTAACGATATCTTGTTCCTCATCAGTGATCTCCACATCGCCCTGTGATGAGTACACATTAGTAAAAAAGTCTATCCAGGTTCTCTCATCGATTGCCACTTCGATGGATGGTGCATCCAGGTTATTATTTAAAAATGGGGCGTTCACAGCCGACTAAAATTTCGAGCTGTCTTTGCTCTCGGCTGCCTCGCAAAGATTTTTCCATACATTATCTTTCAGCTCGTTCACCCTAGATTTTCTTGCGGCATTGTACAGTTTCCTGCAAGCCCTGATCTTGCTACTATCTCTTTCGGAGCTATGCAATGCTCTCTTCAAGTTTGAGTAGCATCTGGTGCAATTTTGGTCGAACCATCCCTTCCTGGAATTACCTGTGCCTCTACGTTCCCTGGACAACGTGCTTTTCACTACCTCAGTGATACGGTCAAAGGCTTTTAAAACATCATCGTGCGATGGATTATCGCTTAAAGATGTTGAAATAGGATCTATTGCCTTGGAGACTATTTCTTTATTTAGCTCAGCGGGGTCCCGGCTAGCCCATCGAATGGCATAGCCGTTCTTCCTACCCAGCTCTATTTTCTGCACCCATGCAATTCTATTACATGGTTTCCGAGATACACTATTAGAGGCCGCTATGTTCACACTGATTGCCAGGTGGTCACTCATGATGTTATGATGGATTTTATAACCTTTCACGTAACTAGCGTAATGATTTGGGGTGAGGATAAAATCAATAGTTGATTTGGCACCTCTGCCTATAAATGTATGGCCAAAATCCACCTTGGGCGTACATAAGCGATTAGAAAAACCACAGTCGTATTTAAACGTGAGCTCATTTAAGAGCTCGCCTTTGGTTGTATGGTGGAAGTGGGCCGGAGGATCATTCTTATTCAGGGTTAGGCCACATTTTCCCAAATCCCCAAGTGGGCACAAGCTGGTATTAAAATCACCACCCCAAATGGGGATTAAGGTTATATCACCTCTTAGTTTTAAATTGTTAATATCCCTGATAAGCTTTTCTAATACAGTCCCCAACTGATCCTTTTCAACATTATTATAAAAATTGATCAAAACCAGGACAGTGGACAAATCCATATGTATTAAGACAATTTGGTAAAAAGTTTCTGCACACACCATCTCTAAATTACATGCCCCCAACAGGTTAGATACATATACACATAATCCCCCTTTTGGTCTTCCGAAAGGTGATCGAATTGCAGGTGTATAGTATGTTTTAAAACCATTAATGTGGACTCTGTCGATAACCCATGTCTCTTGTAAACATAAGACATCAAAATTACTAACAAAATCCAAGCAGGCCGGGTCGTTCACTTTATGCTTTAGGCCTGCCACATTCCAAAAACAGATGCTACAAGCCCCTGCCTGGTGGTCTGTTGGATACACAGTAATCCCCAAAGTAATATTTTTCCTAATTTGGGTACTATCTTCCTCGTCCACTTGTTCAACCACGATCTGGTCCTGCAAGGTTGGTACGCCCCGTATTATACTAGTGGGAGGGGAAGGTGCCCTCCGGGGTTGTGAACTGTTAATTGATGGTCATTCATTCTCGTGTAGAGCAGATAAAGGGCCGAATCTATTTGACACTGCTAAATTGTAATGGGAGCCCTCCTTATTCCCACAGTACTGGCCTTGATTTTCCACAGGATTTTTAAATGGCAGGCGATAAAAAAAGTCCAGCTGACGGACTTGGATACTGGTATTGGAAAGGTTCGAATGGTAAATTCTTGACAGGATTTCGCTAACAAAAGCTGGTGAACCTAACGATAGCACTATACAGTCTCCTTTATAAAGTTTACTGCTAGTTCCAACCCAGTCGACTCTCCTCACCATCTTGAATTCCCTAAAAAGTTCATTTGTTAGGCCAGTCCTATTTCCCAACCAGTTTACGGTTTTATTTCTTAGGGCAGGCCAGGTTTCGGTTGTTGCCGGATCCAATATAGGTACATTTGCTAAGATGATTGTATATGGTGTAGCAGCCGGAGGGAGGTTAAGTGTTTGGGCTCTATTGTCCACCATCTTGTTAATATCTTCTCCCCCCTTACATTTGTCAAAGGATTTATAGCCTGCCGTGCTCATCTCTTTGTACCTAGAAGGCTTGCCGTCTACTGGGGGACTTCTGATAGTAGCCATGGGCCCATGTTTAAGCGAGTCCAGACAACCATCCTGCCCCTTAGCTGCTAATGCACCCCTATCGGGCCGCGGGACAGCTCCACTTAAGACCGCCCTCTCTGCTTGTCCGCAGCCTCCCGTTGGCCTCTGAGTCGCCATGCCTGTCCCTTGAACGGCATTGATCTGGGCCGCTAGCATTTTTTCCATGCCTTTTTCCATTTTTTCTAGCCTAGTAGAGAAAGTGTTCATTGATTGCGTGACGAACTCCTTTAAATCTTTAATGATTTTGTATAAATTAGCTGATTCACATATGGATTCACTACAAGGCTTTTTCCCCTTGGGGGTAGCTCATATTCTGTTGTACATTGTGTTTTACACTTTTCAATTTCCCCTGGCACTTTTTTGGATGAATCTTAATTTGTATAGGGGTGGGGGTGGGGGTTGGATGGATTGCAACCACATCCTCATCAGGAATGTTATTTGCTGGCTTTAGAATTAGTAAGGTACCTACTTTGTTTGGTGAGGAGAGGGGATCACAAACTGCTATTCCTACAAGGACAGCATCATTGTTCTCCTGAATACACCCGTTGAGCTGTTGGGCGTGATTAAAGGTACCAGGGAGATCCCTCGTTCCCAACCCTTTGTCCCTTCATCTGTTACTGTCCATTTTCTTCGCTTGAAATGATAGAGGGTCTACAGTGTCAATATTTAGGGTCTCTTCCACTGAGTTGATCTGTCTTTTTATATACCCGACGGCCCCTGTTAGGTAATTTAATAGGGTCATATTGACCTTCCTATGTTTGCTTGGTACTTTAGGCGAATGATTCGCTGTCTGTTTTCTTTTCCCCATTGCAAACGTTTAGGTCGCCTGTGATCTCACGGAAATAGACAAATTAAACACTCAAACAGCACTACAAAAGCGCGATTTGCAGATTTTGTACCCTTGGGGCGAATATCGACACTCCAGGTAGAAACAAAACTAGAGCTCCACGGATATGCCCCTAAATTCTCTTTCAATTAACCTCCGTTTTGCTTAAAATATCATTTGTGACTAGAGGCAATTTTAGGAGAACAAATAAACACACAAGCACCCAGGGAGAGGAATGTCCAGAGGTGTTAGCAACAGAGATGCTGGTTGTGCTAAATGCCAAATAGTCCCACCTGTCCAAGAAATATCAGCAATCCGAAATGGGGTGCAGGAAGGTGAAATACACTCCCACAATGAGAAGCAACAGGGATGGTCACAGTACCTTAATCAGCAGTCCAAGTGTAAGCACAGGAGCCCAGAAGTTAGAGGGCTGGCCGTGACCTGGCTCCAACTGGCGATGACGGGCAAGGATGGGCCCGCCCTTGGCCCGGGCTTTGCCCGGGCATGGCCCGCGCGCGTCCCGCGCCACGAGGTTTACTGGCGCTTTTATGCGCGATGCTGGTTGTTGCCGCCTCCCTCCTGGGAGCTATGCCTCCTGGTAAACAGAGTCCAAGTAAAGTGCTGGTGCCTGGAGATGATTGTGGACGGAGTATCAGAACCAATCAAACACTCACACCCAGTCAACAGATCTGGGTTTGATCCATCACCGTTCTTTAGCCCACTCTGCCACCCCAGTTCAGACATGGCCATATGCAAATCAGTCTGACCCTGTGCCTCATGGGAACAGTCCAGCCCGAACTTCCAAGCCATGCCTTCCCTGGACCGGAAACAAGCTTCCTAGGACCGGTTTCTGGCATTTCAGTCGTCTTCAGCCAGGCTTGCTTGAATCCAGTGGCAAAGTGAGCAAGGGACTCACGTCTGAGCATACCCTGCCAACTTATGGCGAACAAAGCGGTACAAAAGGGGGTGGTGATGGACGGAGTATCAGAACCAATCAAACACTCACACCCAGTCAACAGATCTGGGTTTGACCCATCACCGTTCTTTAGCCCACTCTGCCACCCCAGTTCAGACATGGCTATATGCAAATCAGTCTGACCCTGTACCTCATGGGAACAGTCCAGCTCGAACTGCCAAGCCATGCCTTCCCTGGACCGGAAACAAGCTTCCTAGGACCGGTTTCTGGCATTTCAGCCGTCTTCAGCCAGGCTTGCTTGAATCCAGTGGCAAAGTGAGCAAGGGACTCACGTCTGAGCATACCCTGCCAACTTATGGCGAACAAAGCGGTACAAAAGGGGGTGGTGATGGACGGAGTATCAGAACAAATCAAACATTCACACCCAGTCAACAGATCTGGGTTTGACCCATCACCGTTCTTTAGCCCACTCTGCCACCCCAGTTCAGACATGGCCATATGCAAATCAGTCTGACCCTGTGCCTCATGGGAACAGTCCAGCACGAACTGCCAAGCCATGCCTTCCCTGGACTGGAAACAAGCTTCCTAGGACCGGTTTCTGGCATTTCAGCCGTCTTTAGCCAGGCTTGCTTGAATCCAGTGGCAAAGTGAGCAAGGGACACACGTCTGAGCATACCATGCCAACTTATGACGAACAAAGCAGTACAAAAGGGGGTGGTGATGGACGGAGTATCAGAACCAATCAAACACGCACACCCAGTCAACAGATCTGGGTTTGATCCATCACCGTTCTTTAGCCCACTCTGCCACCCCAGTTCAGACATGGCCATATGCAAATCAGTCTGACCCTGTGCCTCATGGGAACAGTCCAGCCCGAACTGCCAAGCCATGCCTTCCCTGGACCGGAAACAAGCTTCCTAGGACCGGTTTCTGGCATTTCAGCCGTCTTCAGCCAGGCTTGCTTGAATCCAGTGGCAAAGCGAGCAAGGGTCTGAAGATGGCTGAAATGCCAGAAACCGGTCCTAGGAAGCTTGTTTCCGGTCCAGGGAAGGCATGGCTTGGCAGTTCGGGCTGGACTGTTCCCATGAGGCACAGGGTCAGACTGATTTGCATATGGCCATGTCTGAACTGGGGTGGCAGAGTGAGCTAAAGAACGGTGATGGATCAAACCCAGATCTGTTGACTGGGTGTGAGTGTTTGATTGGTTCTGATACTCCGTCCATCACCACCCCCTTTTGTACCGCTTTGTTCGCCATAAGTTGGCAGGGTATGCTCAGACGTGAGTCCCTTGCTCACTTTGCCACTGGATTCAAGCAAGCCTGGCTGAAGATGGCTGAAATGCCAGAAACCGGTCCTAGGAAGCTTGTTTCCGGTCCAGGGAAGGCATGGCTTGGCAGTTCGGGCTGGACTGTTCCCATGAGGCACAGGGTCAGACTGATTTGCATATGGCCATGTCTGAACTGGGGTGACAGAGTGGGCTAAAGAACGGTGATGGATCAAACCCAGATCTGTTGACTGGGTGTGAGTGTTTGATTGGTTCTTATACTCCGTCCATCACCACCCCCTTTTGTACCGCTTTGTTCACCATAAGGTGGCAGGGTATGCTCAGACGTGAGTCCCTTGCTCACTTTGCCACTGGATTCAAGCAAGCCTGGCTGAAGATGGCTGAAATGCCAGAAACCGGTCCTAGGAAGCTTGTTTCCGGTCCTGGGAAGGCATGGCTTGGCAGTTCGGGCTGGACTGTTCCCATGAGGCACAGGGTCAGACTGATTTGCATATGGCCACGTCTGAACTGGGGTGGCAGAGTGGGCTAAAGAACGGTGATGGATCAAACCCAGATCTGTTGACTGGGTGTGAGTGTTTGATTGGTTCTGATACTCCGTCCATCACCACCCCCTTTTGTACCGCTTTGTTCGCCATAAGTTGGCAGGGTATGGTCAGACGTGAGTCTCTTGCTCACTTTGCTACTGGATTCAAGCAAGCCTGGCTGAAGACGGCTGAAATGCCAGACACCGGTCCTAGGAAGCTTGTTTCCGGTCCAGGGAAGGCATGGCTTGACAGTTCGGGCTGGACTGTTCCCATGAGGCACAGGGTCAGACTGATTTGCATATGGCCATGTCTGAACTGGGGTGGCAGAGTGGGCTAAAGAACGGTGATGGATCAAACCCAGATCTGTTGACTGGGTGTGAGTGTTTGATTGGTTCTGATACTCGGTCCATCACCACCTCCTTTTGTACCGCTTTATTACCTCTGAGGAGCGTTGAAATAATTTAAATACCACTATTTTTTCATTAAGTTTTTACATCAATGTACCGGATGTGTTACATAAAACAGTGGGGAGTTACAAGGTGTAGATGTCACATATCTTTCATAGCTCACTGTGCTGTATTAGAAGGATTACAATGCAACTGCAAGTAACATAAGGATCTCTGTGTTGAAAGCAGTAACCCACATACCTATCTACATAAAATAAAATTTATCATTTGCATGTTACGTAGTGTGCTTTGCAGGAGACACATTAATCCTCTATGCTACTGTGAGTCAAAACAGAGGCTAGACAATACACAATTCTTTCCTGCAAGTGCCTTAACCTCCATAGTTATCTTACCTTTATTATTAGCTCGGATTTACTTGGAACACACATACCTCTGCAGCAGGTGCCTTAACCCCATAAGATATTTTAAATTACAGTCTTTTTCAACCAATTAAGTAGAACATATTTACTGTCAGTTTTCTCCGTGTTGCAGCTTTCTTTGAGGCAGAGTTAAAAAAAAAAATGTATGAGTTGAGGCCCAGATTATGCATCAGGGTTCAGTCACTTTTCTGGCACACCCCTGACATAAAATCTATTTTGGGATTTACAGTGCCACAAAAATCTTATTTATGTGGGTTTGGAGAAAAAAAAGAAACTAGCGCAAGGCAGCACATTGTTGTGCGTTACCTTATGTTAGGTAGGCATTACATGGGTGGTGCTAGTGCGTTCCTGTGCATCCATCAATGTATTTTAATGCAAACACATATTTACAAAGACTTGTAAACCTAGGTTTGCACCAATCTGGTGAGTGTACCTGAGTCTGGCGTAACAAGGAGAAATATATCAATTTCTCCTTCTTACTTCCTCTTTGCATGCATGCTGCATTCCGCAGCACACATACAAAGAGGAAATAGCTTCATATGATAGTTTTTGCATGGCTTTGGGAAACCATATGTAAGGCAGTCAATTGGGCTGCCTTGCGTTAGTGTACGTCAGGTAGGTTTTACATTGGTGGTGCATTGGCGTTCCTGTACACCCACCCACGTATTTTGTGTGCAAATAATATACGTAGACTTCTAAAGGCAGGCACACTAACTTTCCTTAAATCGGTGCTTGAATTTCAATTCCCTGTAAAAGGATCAAGGTTATTCCCTATTTATGCGAGGCGGCATTCCAGCTAGGCCTGCTAGTGAGTTTGTCTTATAAATTCCATGATGGCTTTAAGAAAGTCAAAGTGCCTCAGTACTGTAGGATGTCAGTCCGTGCAAGCCATGTATTGGTAGTACTGTATTCAGTCTTACCCGCTTACGCTGGAGTGGAGGGTCGGAGTGCCCTGCCTCCAATCTGTGGCCAGGTGGTGAGCAGAACATTGGATGCTATGGTGGAGGCGGCAGGCGCTCACAGGCTCCTACATCTATTTACTAAGCCTCCCTGAATCCGGCAGCAGGTCTTGGGCCCTCCTAGATTGTTGAGTATTTCAATCATTGTTCTTCCTCCGGGAGTAATGACTTGCTTCTTCGATATTGTTGCACCTGTTCCAAGGCGACAGCCCTCTCACTTCACAATGGTCCCCCTCCTGGCATATGGGGATTGCAACAGCGCACACAGGAAAACAACCCCTTAAGGTCACAGCATTGCACAGTGTGAGGGCCCTATTCTTGATAGAGCAATGCACAAGGGCAACAGCCCTCAATCATCACCGCGGCCCTGACCAGGCATAGGGAGGTCATGGGAAGCACACAGGTTTTCTGGGGAAACAGTCGGAAAACTGCAGTCTGCAGCACACGTTTTCCGACTATGCAAGCTCTACCATGTTTGCCTTAAACACACATGTGCCGTAACCACGCATATGTGTGGTTAAGGCAGTGTGTGCTCTAACTGCTGGAAGACGGAAGCAGGAAGACACTGTGGTGAGGAAAGTGGGGCTGTTTTTTTTAGAGCTGCAAGGGGGGTCAGTGTAGGTTTTATGACAGTAGAAGGGGTTGGAGTAGTTTAAAGCACAGCAGGGGGGTTGGGGTAGTGTAAGGTAGGGTGCAGAGTTTTAGGCCTTAGGGCAGTGGGAGGGGAATGGATAGTTGGGTTCATTTTTAGGAATGGGGGTTGGGTAGGTTTTAGGGCAGTGGAAGGGGTTGGGGTAGTTTAAGGGAAAGTGTAGGGAGGGCACAGGGGTTGGGTAGTGTAGGTTAGGGTGCAGGGTTTTAGGCCTTAAGTCAGTGGGAGGGGAATGGGTAGTTGGGTTAGTTTTTAGGGCGGGTAGGTTTTGGGACAGTGGAGGGAGTTGCAGTAGTTTAAGAGACAGCGTGGGGGCGGGCTAGTGTAGGGTTTCAGGCCTTATGGAATGGGTAGTTGGGGTAGTTTTTTGGGCTGGGGGTGGGGTAGGTTTTAGTGCAGTGGAAGGGGTTGGTGTAGTTTAAGGGAAAGCACAGGGGAGTGGGGGATTTGGGGTAGTGTAAGTTACGGTGCAGAGCTTTAGGCCTTAGGGCTATGGGAGGGGAATGGGTAGTTGGGCTAGTTTCTAAGGCACAGGGGTCAGGTAGGTTTCAGGGCAGTGGAAGGGGTTGGGCTAGTTTAAGGGATGGTGGGGGCAGGGTGGTCGGGTAGTGTAGGGTTTTAGGCTTTAAGGCAGTGGGAGGGTAATGGGTAGTTAGGGTAGTTTTTAGTGTTGGGGTAGGTTTTAGGGCAGTGGAAGGGGTTGGGGTTGTTTGAGGGACAGTGCAGGGGTCAGGAGTGGAGGTGGTCGGGAGGAAGGTGAAGTTGAGGTGAACTTAGCCTCACATACCCCTTTACCATTTATACCTATACCCCAAAGTTTTGCGGTAAAGGCATGCAAGGTTTAGGGCTGGGGGTCGGGGTAGGTTTTTGGGCAGTGGAAGAGGTTGGGGTAGTTTAAGGGACAGCACAAGGTGGGGTGGGGGGTTTGGGGTAGTATAAGTGTGGGTGCAGGGCTTTAGGCCTTAGGGCCATTGGAGGGGAATGGGCAGTTAGGCTAGTTTTTAAGGCACAGGCATCTTGTAGGTTTTAGGGCAGTGAAGGGGTTGGGGTAGTTTAAAGGATGGTTAGGGGAAGGGGAGTCGTGGTAGTGTAGGGTTTAGGCCTTAGAGCCGTGGAAGGGTAATGGGTAGTTGGGGTTGTTTTTAATGGTGGGGTAGGTTTTAGGGCAGTGGAAGAGGTTGGGGTAGTTTGAGAGACAGCGCAGGAGTGGGGGTGGTCAGGAGCGAGGTGTAGTAGAGGTGAACGTAGCCACACATACCTCTTTACCACATGCCTATACCACAAAATATTGTGATAAAGGAATGCGTGGTTAAGATGAATTTGTGGTTGGGCTGCATGGTAGAGGCACAAGTGGTAAAACAATTTGTGCTTCTATAATACGACCAGTTTTCTGCATTCACTTTGTGCAATTCAACCACTAAATAAACATCCCTTTATTTCTCCTATTTCACATCAAAGGTCAATTTTTGTCTTTTATTCTTCATTCATGAGGTAAGAGTGTGGCTAGCAGGTAGAAGCCACATGACAGTCAAGTGTCGAATGAATTATATATGTGGGTTAGATTCTTATTACTATATTCCAAGAAGGAGTGAGGGAGACAGGGTTTGCTCACCTTCCCAAAAACCTAAACATAGAAAAACAACAGTTGCCAACCTCTACCATGCTTAGCCTCTCTCTCCATGCCAGCCCAAGGGGATCGCCCTATGGTATTAAAAGGGCTCTCACCAATTGGCATTGTAAGTGGCATGCTTCATCATAGAGTCCTCGTCCAAATAGCAGGTGTATCAGGGTGGGCTCAACCTTGGTATCCAAGGAAGCTCTTTGGTTATTGGGTGGAATCCTAGCTATAAAATAGTCTAGGGTATCCTGAGGGTTAATTTTATTTTTAACGGGCACCCTGACGGAGTTAAAAATAGGTGTGTATGCATTAAGGAAACTAGTATCCTCTGTAACCCTGGGTCAACATGTTTCAGCAATCCCACCAATGCCTCACAGGCTATTTGGCTTTCATCAGGACCTCACAAGGATTCCATTAATATTCTATAGTTTGCATTCAGTTGTGAAACTTTCATTCGCCATACTCATACATGTCATACATACTGACCCGTTTGGTCACTATGTTAGTATTTCTTTAGTAGCATCTTATTGAGAGCTCGATGAGGGTAGGAAAGCAGGTGGACCTTGTAGTCAAGCTTTCATCAAATGTCTCTTGCCAGCTGTGAACCTATTTGGTTCCTTCTTTCCCCACATCCAGTGCTTAATTTGAGCCGGTATTTTCTTAATTGGTGTCTGGTGCCTGGCATTGGCACCTAATCGTCATCACCATACTTAGAACAGTCTACCACATGGTGGCGCTGCTCATCTAATTTAGAGATGAGCAGAACAACAGTTGTTTAGGAATACAATATACATTACAATCGTGCTAATAACCTGCCTCCCCAGCCATTCCTTTAGCTTTGGGGACCTGGAATAATCTGAGCTGTCGCATTTACATGCAAGAGAGATGGTTAGTAGTTGTTTTGGCAGCAATGACAAGGGCGATGGGTGGTGCAAGCTGCAGTGGCATCCAGGTCAGAGCACTGGCACTTAACATTTTACAAATTAAGCACTGCCCGCATCTTTGATTCTTATTATACATGATACAACTTTACAGCCTATTAAATCAAACGCACAAGAGATTTGCCTTGGATCACAGAATTTGGTCAAGCTGGGAAGCCGGGATTGATCCCAGGTTTTCTGCTTTGACATTGTTCATTTCAGCAATTTGATGGACATATCTTTATTTCTCCTGATTTGCATCAAAGGTTAATGCTTTGTCTTTAATTCTTGGCAAATTAAGTTGAAGCATGGGTGGCAGGCAGATCGTGCAAGTGTGCGCTTTTCACTCTAAATAAGGACTGCCCTGCATAATCCTGCCTGCTCCTCTATGACCCAATTATTTAAGTTTTGTGCAGAAGTATCTAAATCTGTCACACCACAACAAAAAATGATTTCCAAACATTTCAAACTGTGTGCTTTATTTACCAGCTCCAATCACTAAATGTTGAAGAGCTGTTTTCCTTCAAAAGAAGACAAGTTGCATTTTGTTAATTCTGGAAATATGGCTGAGTTAAATTTTGACAAGTAGTCTGCCCTTCTCACACCCACATACTGCAGCAAAGTTGCAAGGTAGTGTATTAAAACACAATAGCACAGGTTAGCGTTTTTTGTTATGATGATCTTAGGTCTGGGAGAATAACTTAATTCAGAGTTATGCTATCTATGAAATGAAAGATCATGTGTGCTTACCAAGGGCTGGCTACTTCAGGATGAGACCACAGTGAATAGGTGATCCACATGTCAGTGTTTCTGTAAACAAGGAGGTCAATTAGGCCATCTCTGGTGTACCATGTTGGAAGTGTAACATGTCTAGAATATGCAAAGGTCTTACTAGTGAGCAAAGTCTACTATAGATTCTGATTATTGGCATTAGTTTGTGGTGTCTCTTGCTGTTCCTACATCTAGTAGATTTGTATGCAAACATGTCATGATTCCTTCAGAAGTCCAATATTTTCTTGAAATTGCTAGCTGGGACTGGAATTGCAGGTGCACTTTTCTTGTGAGTTACCTTTATCACCATTACCATTTCATCCTTGGATACTGTGCAGCTTCCACTTATTTTGATGTGGAGCTGATACCTCTTACTTTGAAATTTATGGTCCATTCTTGGTGTGGGCATTCTGGTGGTACTGATTCCAGGTGAGCTGTCTGGTTAATGTGAGGGTGGTATAGATATAGTTATGCCAACAATAAGAACATGATAGATGTCTGCTGCTAAATTAGATGACATTTTTGGGGGCAGTGTGTATTTGTAAAAACATAAATGCAGAGACCCAAACGTTTTCTTAGGGTCCTATTGCTGAATGCCAAGGTTGCCACAACCTATTTCTTTCACTACCCTAATCTTGCAGGTTGTTTTTTCATCCCCTTTTCTACCTTCATCATTGTTTTCTTATCTCTTTCTTTTCTTCCCTTTCTGTCTTTCTCTTATGGTTTGGGTCATGGTCTGGCGGCAAAAAATGAACCCCAGACTCCTAAATTTAGTGCAGATGGATACGGCTGTGTAAGAATTCTTCACATTGGAGAGTGGTCTCACTTCCGGAAAGCACAGGCAGCTAAAGCAATCACATCTACATGGAAATGTGCTGCATATGGAATATTATGCCTTGTTGAATAGGCTGGCAGTAGAGTTAGTTTGTTCTGTCCTCAGGTAAAGGATGCTTTACTCTGACAAAAGGCAACATCGTTTTATGTGCATGTTACAAAAGTGTGAATCTTCTGCCTAAATCAGGAGGGTTTGCTTGTATCCTCGAAATGCCCTCAAATGTCCTCATGATAGACCTGTAAACATATATGTGAGGGCTTAAGCTCTGATGTCACTTCTTGTGATGCCACTTCCCTCTGGTGTCAATGCCTGTGATGTCATGTGCAATGTCATGTGCCCTGATGTCAAGTGCCATGATGTCACGTGCCATGATGTCACGCTCGTTGATGTCACTTGCATATTGCCTAACTAGGTTAATCAGCCCACTGCTTCTTTTACGCCTTGTAACCTGCATATAAGTATTAAGCCTTGAAGTCTGTATTTAGGCGTGGGAGAGTTTCATGTTAGTTGAGCCTGCATAGCAAGTAGTCATCGCAAAAGGAAGGAGTCATTGATGGACTCCAAGTTGAATGAGGCACAATCTGCATCTGATAGAAGCTTTATTTTCCTCACAAGCAGTGTTAAACTCTTAGAAGGTCTGTGCAATGTCTACAGAAAGTAGAGATGGAGGTTTGCCTGCTTGTGTCAAATCACGGAGTGAACATGGTGTGGCGATATTTAATTTGAACTGTATTGAGGAATACTCAGGTGAAGAAACCTAAGCTCCACTGTTAGCAATCCATCAACCATCCATTTGAGGGCTCTCAGAGTGAGTCTGGCATTATCAAATACTCCTGTGTCACTTAAAATTTGCTCAGTACATAGTATGGCAGAACGCAGTAATGACAAACAGTGATGTTTATGCCTAATCCAGTGTGTTATTTTGTTTATTAGAGATTCACCATCCTCCCGACCATTTTTGCTAAATTTAGGGACAATTATTTTCTATTTCTATTTAGGGAGTTTTGTAAAGCGCTTGGTGACGCACAGCGGCGTGTCCCCGCGCTAAGGAGCGGCTGCTAACTGGAACCTACAGATGTGCATACTTACTGTTCAAATAGTGCAGTTTTGAGCTTAGCTCTAAAGATTAGTTCAGAAGGTTCGAGACGCAGTGTTAAGGGTAATGTATTGCATCTGACGGCTGCAAGGTACCTGAAGGATCTTCCGCCCATCCGTGCTCTTGATACCTTGGGGACAACAAGGCGTCCTGAGCCAGAAGATCTGAGGGAGCAGGGCGGTTCATAAGGCGACAGCAGTCCTTTCAAAGGGAGAGGAGACCTCCCGTTGATGATCCGATGGCACATGCAGAGTGCTTTGAAATCAACCCTACTTCTGATTGGGAGCCAGTGCAAGGACCGAAGGGCCATCGAAGATGCGGCTCTTCTGGGTAGTCTAAGTACCAGCCTAGCAGCGGCATTCTGTAGGACCTGTAGACGGCTCAAATTCTTTTTCAGAGTCCCTAGATAGAGGAGGTTGCCATAATCCATCTTAGAGGTGACCAATGCGTGCACAAGGGTTTGACGGGCCTTTACCGGTAGAAACTTCAGTGCCTTCCTGAGACTTTTGAGGGTCCCAAAGCATGATCCGACCACCCGGTTGATCTGAGGGCCGAAGGTTAAGTCGGAGTCGTACCAGATGCCTAAATTCTTCGCTTTCAGACACGGAATAGGTGTTGAACCTAAGCAAGGAGGCCACCATGCCGACGTCCACGCCGAGCGATCTCCCCCTACGACAAGCACCTCGGTCTTATTTCCGTTAAGCTTCAGGCAATTAGCGGACATCCAGGCAGCTAGATCTTGCATACAGGCTCTAAAGGTGCCCGCCGAAAGATTGGGTGCGCGCGATAGGGAGATGACCAGCTGCGTGTCGTCGGCATAGGATACCATTCGGAGGCCGTAGCTCTCTACCAAGGAGGCAATCGGGGCTACATAAAGGTTAAAAAGTGTTGGGCTCAGGGACGAGCCCTGCGGCACCCCCTGGTCCAGAGCGATTCGCTCAGAGTAGTAGTCCCCCTGCCTTACTTGGAAGCCACGGCCAACAAGAAATGAATAAATCCATTTCAACGCTGCCCCTCTCACCCCACCTTTGCTCAGACACTGTAGCAAGATGGAATGTGCCACAGTGTCGAACGCCGCGCTCAGATCTAAAAGGATGAGAGCCATGGTTTGACCCTCGTCAGCGCCCTGCCTGAGGGTTTCGGAAGCCCTGAGAAGGGCGGACTCCGTGGAATGGCGTGGCCGAAACCCGAATTGAGTCGGATGAAGGAGGTTGCTGTCCTCCACATATTTCATTAGCTGCTTATTTACCACCTTCTCTGCTACCTTCGAAAAATAAGGCAGGAGAGAGATGGGGCGTAGGTTATCCAGCTTGTCGAAGCCGATATTGGGCTTCTTCCGAAGAGGAAGCACCACAGCCTGTTTCCAGTCCTCAGGTAAATCATGTACACTATGTTCTTGGTCAGTTTATAAATACCTGTTTTGGTATATACATTAGATCGTTGCAAGGGCATAACTTCCAGGTCCACTGTACAGTGAGGAGTTTGCAGGAAAATTATTTTCCATGTTCCCATTAAGAGTGGACCACAAAGTGTACTTTAGAATGGGGGGGTGATAAGATGATGCCTAGGATTATTATTTACCCATGGGCCAGATTTAACGTAGGGAACAGTATTCCTCAAGCCTCCCCACCCAGGCCTGTAGGATCCTTTTCTTTTATTGTTCAGGCGACTGTTTTTTTCTCAAGATAGATCAGTGGGAACTAGCTTAGAGGTAGAAGCTCCATGTTTATGTCTTTGGGGAAAAAAAATGTTTTTTAGAAATACCCTCACCCACCAACCTAGTTGGTGGCATGCTTCATCATCGGGTCCCATCTAAGGCCCCGAGTGTGCCTTGGGTGTGCCTCAACGTGTGATTAAAGCAGAGCGGGTTGTGTGCAGTGAGTGTGTAGTGACAGTGGAAAGTGGAAAGTGTGTGGGTTAAAAACTGTCTGATGGGTCCCTGGTATGTGCAAATTTAATGGTTGGGCCTGTGGCAGTATTAAAGCAAGGTGGATATTAGTGGAGATAAACTACGTCTCCAATATCCAGTGCGGTCTACATGTTTCAGCCAGGACTTTATAATATGCTGGCTTTCATCAGGACCTATGTGAAAGATAAATATGCGATGGTCTAAAACCAATGTGTATTGAAGACCAAAGATGTGTCGCACACACTAAGGTGCGTTATCTGGAAGAGGAGGTATTCCTCTAATGACTCAGTACCTGTTTGGAAAGACAGAAGTACAGACAAAAGACATACAAACATAAACATTTAGGCAGTGCTAGCTTCAATTTGCACAATAATTCATGTGACTGAGTATACGTCGTGCCCGTACACTATTCGGTAAATAGGCAAAAGTGAAACCGGAACGTGACGTTTGTGGAGAAAGTGGCTTTATGATCATGCCGGTTTATGCGCTACTGTGTAATAGTTGAAATAGCGTCAGGGTGGCAAACTGTATATGTTTGTGGTGGTAAATATTGCTTAAAAGGAAGGTATGCTTACTCTGAGTTTTTCAGAATGAGCCCCATGAATCCCATTGGGGAGCCTGACCTGTAGTCACACTCTGGGTGTGAAAGAAGAGAAATAAAGAAATTGTAGAGGGAAGCCTGCCTGCGTGTGGGCATATGTCCACCGGCCGGCAAAGTGAAGAGAAACCCCCCCGTTGGCACCCCACTTACTTCATCAAGGTCACTGGCACTCATCCATACCTACTGCGGCCTGCATAGGGGTCCATCGATGTGAGCCGATGGTCGGGAGAGCCTTTAAATACCTTGTGTTTGTCTCAGGAGCTCGGCATCAGCGCGGGTGTGTCACGTCAGACAGCTGTTGCTGAGAGTGGCATCTGGAGCCGGCGATTGTGGTGCGCTTGTCTCGTGCTGTAGTTGTGAAATGAAGAAATTTACAATTGTGTGTAAGGAGTGTTTTTTTGGACTAGTAGGGATTTAAAATGTAGCCAATAGAAAAAGCTCAGCGATGAGTATCGCTGCCTAAAGCATGTAAAAGACATAGAAAAAAGACACGTCCTATATCGCTGGTATCTCTACTGATTGTCTGTGACAAGTGGGTGGTTGAGAAGTAAAGAGCATGCGTATGTAGCCTGTACCATCATCCTTTATCTGTACTGACTGGCAAAATAATGGGAGCTTGTGTTTATGCCCGGGGAAATCAAGGCTGCGCGGGTTAATGCATGCATGCCCAGGAGTGGTTTCAGGCAGTTACCTAGTGCCTAGGTGTTGGCTGGCGGGGATTGAGTGAACCAGTGTGTTCACAGGTCTGGGTGTGCCTGCTGTTTTAATGATGGACGGAGGCCTTGAACAGAGGACCATGATAGTGTATTGACTAGTTCAAGGACTGTACCTTCAGGTAACGGTTTATCAGGGTTAAGAGTTGCGTGGTCAGACAAGTAACTGGACTGGTATTCAGAAGGTCACAATGGCCCATTAAGCCCGGTTTGGTTGTGCTGTAGTGGGTCCAAGTTCGCTAAGCGGATGTGCAGCATCTCTGGTGGAGTATCATGGGAGTGTCAACGATTATTTAAGCTGTTCCAAGGAATGTTATCGTTGAGCCCCCTATATGCGTGGAAAGGCGGTAGATCCACCGTTGTTCCTTCTGGAGTAAGGTCTTTTCATCAGTCTGATTGTTACACTCAATCTGGTCGATTACTGTCCACCTCATATCGTTGGGGGTGTGTCTACTTTGAATAAAGTGGTCTGTCAATTTGGTAATATTTCTCTTGCACTCCCATGATACCCCACCAGAGATGCTGCACATCCGCTTAGCGAACTTGGACCCACTACAGCACAACCAAACCAGGCTTAATGGGCCATTGTGACCTTCTGAATACCAGTCCAGTTACTTGACTAACAACGCAACTCTTACCCCTGAAGAAACCGTTACCTGAAGGTACAGTCCTTGACCTAGTCAATACACTATCATGGGCCTCTGTTCAAGGCCTCCGTCCATCATTAAAATAGCAGGTACACCCAGACCTGCGAACACACTGGTTCACTCAATCCCTGCCAGCCAACACCTAGGCAATAGGTAACTGTCCGAAACTACTACTGGGCATGTACGCATTAACCCACACAGCCTTGATTTCCCCGGGCATAAACACAAGCTCCAGTTATTTTGCAAGCCAGTACAGATAAAGGATGATGGTAAAGGCTACATATACATGCTCTTTACCTCTCAACCACCCGCTTGTCACAGACAATCAGTAGAGATACCATCGATATAGGATTAGTCTTTTTTCTATGTCTTTTACATTCTTTAGGGAGCAATACTCATCGCTGAGCTTTTTTCGCAACTATGGGGCTACATTTTAAATCCGTACTAGTTAAAAAAAACACTCCTTACACACAATTGTAATTTTATTCATTTGACAACTACAGCGCGAGACACGCACACCAAATTCAGTCCTCCAACACTTTCACCGGCTCCAGATGCTACTCTCAGCACCAGTTGGCTGTCGTGACACACCTGCGCTGATGCCGACCACCTCAGACAAACACAAGGTATTTAAAGGCTGTCCCGATCACCAGCTCACATCGACGTAATCCCGATGCAGGCCGCAGTAGGTATGGATGAGGGCCAGTGACCTTGACGAAGTAAGTGAGGTGCCAATGGGGGGGTTTCTCTTCACTTAGCCGGCCAGTGGACATATGCCCACACGCGGCAAGGCTTCTCGCTGCAATTTCTTTATTTCTCTTCCTTCACACTCAAAGTGTGACTACAGGTCCGGCCCCCCAATGGGATTCATAGGGCTCATTCTGAAAAACTCAGAGGAAGCATACCATCCTTTTAAGCAATATTTACCACCACAAACATATACAGTTTTTCGCTCTGACGCTGCTTGAACTATTGCACAGTAGCGCATAAACCGGCATGATCATAAAGCCACTTTCTCCACAAACGTCACTTTCCAGTTTCACTTTCTCCTATTTACCCAATAGTGTACGAGCACGACGATTACTCAGTCACATGAATTATTGTGCAAATTAAAGCCAGCACTGCCTAAATGTTTATGTTTGTATGTCTTTTGTCTGTCCTACTTTCTTTCGAAACAGATACTGAGTCATCAGAGGCATACCTCCTCTTCCAGATAACGCACCTTAGCATGTGCAACACATCTTTGGTCTTCAAGACACATTGGTTTTAGACCATCACGTATTTATCTTTCACATAGTGTTGCAGGGATTCTGCACATACACAGAACAATGCGCAGGAAACCAGGACCTCGGTGTGTAGTGGTGTACCAGAAAACCCACCTCGGTGCCCAGAACCCCAATCCGACTAACTATAGTGTCTCTTTCGCTCTCCGTACTTCAGTGAAGCTACCAATGATTAGACATCCTAGAACATGTCACTTCGACCCTCTCAGGAATCGCGGGAATAAGAACACTCTTTTGTTCAAACACTCATACTTGTCCACAACGTGAGTAAACAGAGACACAGTATAGTTTAAAATGTTTATTTTAACTAACGTGCTCTATAATGCAGTACGCAAGCCAATACTAGCAGGAAATTGCATAAGAAAAATATGATCAGCATTGTTACAAATCCATAAAGCACAAAAGGGGAAACCATATTATAATGCCAGGGGAAACATGACTACAGTGCCTTACCACCCTCCCCGTGCTATGAGCTAGTTTATTATTATAATAGAAGACCTCTTGGCTTTGTCAGGGGGACCCTGTACCTCCAAGTGTAGATGCAAGGATTTACATCTCAGGAGAAGCACAGCTCTTCTTCTTTGGAATGATTTTCTCCAAGTGCCTTTTCATGCATGTAATGCCATATTAAAAGCACCCAAGTTTCATTAGTGCAGCTGTGTTCCCTGTTATGTCTATGGGCGTGGGACTGACCAAAGTGAATCAACAGCATACATTGTTTTTAGACCTTGAACACATTGTGCAGACTAAGAGCACAGTGCACAGCTAGATGTGTGAAAGGCAGACAGTTCTCATGTGAAAAAGCGCAAGCAGAATATTTACGAGAACAGAGCCATGTAGGAACGCGTGCAAAAAGCGGCAAAATGGCGGCCAAGCACATACTAACTTATGCTAATTTAGCAATGTCCGCAGTTAATCTCATGTCCTTACTACACCCTCCCCTGGTCAGACCATCGGACAGAGGTTTATGGAGAACACAGAGTTCTAGAAGTCAGAGCAAGAATTAAGAGCATCTATCTTTAGGTGAATATAAATTCAGGCCAAGAGAGCTAATATAAAATCTTGCACAAATAATAAAAACATTTTTTTTTAAATGTATCTTGTAAAAAGGTAACACATACAAAACAAAAACAAAAAATATGGCAATTGATGGGCGCTAGCCAAGTTAAACCATCAGAGTGTATGAGCAGTAAGTTGCAACAGCTTCCAAGAGGAAGTCATTATTATTGTCAGAAAAAAGAGACGCCATCCAGTCAAGTAAACAGAATGCTCCTCAATAATGGGTGCATCCAGCACCATTATAAGACAACTTGCGTGATACTCGATGTAACTTCGTTGTAGGAAATCCTGTGCCGCTGCACAGATATCCCATTGCGCCAAAACTCCAAGAGCAGCCGCGCAGACCATAATTCCAACACCGGAACACTCTTGCTCATGGAACACAAAGGGACTCATTAGCAGATCAAAATCCGGTGCAGGAGATACCGTATTGGAGAGGCAAAGATCCAAGGCCCATTCAAATGAACATTCCAATCAGGTGCAGACTGGTTGCACGCAAGTGTAGTAGGCAAACCTAAAGGATAATCCATAAACCACGCTGAGTGTGAGCAGGGGCAGAGTACCATAACAGGCAAATCAACGGCAGAACTCCAGCAGCTAAGGTAAGTAATAGTGGCAACCCTACAAAGACGCTGGAAAAAATAGAATGAATAAATGTCGGTATCACATCACATATAGTTTGTAAAGAAGTCACAAGGCCAGAGCCCACAACTTCAAAAAAATGGGCCAAGCCTGTAATATGAGAGGCATTGAAAATGGTATGAATTAAAGCACCGAAATTATTAAGAAGGGCTTGGACCTCTGTCCGAGTGTTAGCTACATGAAGGACGAATGTCTCACCTGCAGATGTGAGAGAAACTTCTTTTTTTTTTTTCTTATTCTGCTCAACTTATTGAAGTCTGCCCTCAAGGTCAGAATGGAAGGCCAGACCGAGTTATTGAGTCTCCCGTGTGGGGGTGGAAATAGTACATTTTTACAGCAAACCACACGTTGTGAGACAGTCACAATGTAAGGGGTGCCGGCAAGCATGCCGCAGCATTCCTCATTATTTAAAAGCAGATAACTACCGCTTGCAAGCAGAGTGAAAGTAGTGGTAATAGCTGGGACTGGAATACCTTTCAGAACACATGCAAGATTCGGGCCTGTAAGGTTACAAGCTCCGTGCAACTGTATAGTCTTGCAAATAAGAGAATGACCTATGGTTGAGTCGCATGATTCCCCAATAAGGTAACCTTCTTTGTCATCCCGCAAGCATCTGTAAGCGAATGGTAACAACCATACCTCATGAAGGAAAGCGCTGCCTAAGGGTTCATAGCGGTTTAGGGGGTAATGCTTCATGCAGTAGCTAAACTTAAACAAAGGAAATAGTAAGGTTATTACCCCATGGATGAGCCAGCCAGCAGAGTCAGTTTCGGCAACAGAAAATGGTAAAGGATCTAACCTTTCAATATGTAAAAGCTTATATGTAGCATCTTTCATGGACAGAAATCACTGTTTGTCTGGCAAGTTAAAAGGCAAAAATAAAGATGACACGTTCAAATAATCCCAAGGATTTTTCAACATCTTCAGAGTTTGTAATGTACATGCAAACTGCATTATTACTGAACGCAATTGATTTTGACCATGATACAAAACTGACACATCTTGTACAATATCAACAACAGATGAAACAATATTATCCAAAGTGTAAATGCGGAAAGAAAGTGTGTTAATACTATTATCAACAACAGCAAGTACTTTTTCTAAATTAACCTGGTCTATTCCCTCAAACATGAAGCAGCTTCAATTTGAGACAGCTTCCAGATTTCATTGTAAGCTGCGTATATAAATCTTTTTGATCTAGGACCAGCAGGCCCTTTTATAAAATCTGTCAAATCAATGGCACCTGATAATAATGACAAATTTTGTTTTACTGATGCTAGTGTTGAATGTTGAAACCAATTTTGCATCACTTTCCCACTGAATAGGTGGTAACCGAATGGGAGTTAGAAAAACGTGGATCCGGCCTATCCTTTGTGTAGTCAGGGGCCTTGTCATGTAATTGAGTTGGCAAGCATCCGAATTGGTCTGCCAAACCAACCAACCTAGGGGGACTAGACGAAATATTAAAGGCATCATTTGTAAACCCTGATCGCAAGTCTTCCATGGAATAATCCATATGACTGCTCCAGTTCTGATATGTAGCTAGAGTAGGAATGGTAGGGGCATTCATTTGCTTTGAAGTAGCCAATCCAAAACAAGTAGTCTGATAGGCCGAATCATGAGGCACGTGCGATGTAAAGCTTCTGTGCCCCTCACTTGCAATGATCTAGAACCCCAAATAGGTTTAAGATCCACTGTCGCCTTCCACAGATCTTAGCCACCCACTGACAATTTATCAATAAAGGATTTGGAATATAATAATTTAGTGTGGGTGAGCATTACCTTAGGATTGGACGAAGTATTTAATCTAAAGTAGAATGACTCTGGTTTTGACTTATCAAAATCTGTAAAATATGTAAACTTTTTCAAAAGTGTTTTTGAGCTGCCTTCCAAAGGAGTCGGGCAATGTTCCCACAGTGTGTAGTTAAACACATTTCTAAATGTACTAATTTTATGCAGGTAGTGATGTCCATAATGCTGGCAGCAAAACAAATCAGCATAATTTGCAGTATTCAAATACAAATCTTCAGCATCAAAAGCAGCATAATACTTCAAATCTAGAAATAACGATTGCATGGCTTGTACGTCCCAATCATCAGACCGTATGTTATGTTTCACTACATCACCCATCAACACACAAAGTATATTTGGTAAATTAATTATCTCGGTAGGGCCATGAATTTGGAACTCCACTGCATCCCAAACTATTCCATCCGCAACTGTCAAGGCAGAGATGTTGACAAAAGTCTGGCCTCTTTTTATGATGTGAGAAGAAGAGTGCAGAGCCAAAGTTCCATCAACCAGTTTTACAGCAGAGCATTCAGATAGGTAGTGTCCATTGATTAGAAGGAAAAAAAATGTCACAAATCCAATTGACATGAACAAAAAAGTGGCGATGAGCACCAACCAGATGTATGTCCAAATTGGAACCAAATAAGTCTGTTTAAACCAGGTGACAAAAATAGAGATTGTGGTAGGGGGTCAATGATGATGTGGAGTGTGAGTCAAAAGAAAAACGTGACTGGTTAAGGGTATCAGGTTGAAAATCTGGCAATGACTCGGTAGTGGGATAACCATATTAAGTTTCTTCAATTTGACTGGAAGCAGGTGGGTTTAGCAAAGGATTAGTAACAGAGTCCATCTCTATGGCAGTATCATGCTGTGTGTTGTCAGAAGCACCCAACATCGGATTTCT
Organism: Triturus cristatus; assembly: GCF_964204655.1. Taxonomy (NCBI): domain Eukaryota; kingdom Metazoa; phylum Chordata; class Amphibia; order Caudata; family Salamandridae; genus Triturus; species Triturus cristatus. The sequence goes on from NC_140585.1 coordinate 1,341,639,512, forward strand.
GGATATTGCTGGCCAAGAAGCCGCTGGTGTTATATTATTCAGGATCGGCCAGATGTTGTAACTTGACATTGTCCACTAAGATGTATCTGTTGTCTTTGCAACCAGGAAGTGGTGGTAAAATGACTGTACGTGTTCCCTTCACGCCAAGCACTGGGACAGGTGCATAATAAGAGGGGCCAAACTCTTTTTTGTTCTTCACCTTCTCTTGGACCAGGTCTCCGACTTTGGGTAGCCAGCCGACTACCGGAATCTGCAGTGCTGCATCAGTGGCAGAGGGTAAATGTTCCTTTGCAAGACTGTCTCGGGTCTCTTACAGTTTCTGTAATATAGCAGAATGATTATCTACATCAAAGGATGTGGCAGCCGCCGCCATGTCTAGACCATCAAGGTCTGGCACAAACATTTTCATGCTAAAGAGCATTTCGTATGGGGTCCGCCCACCCAGAGATCTTCTAGGGAGATTATTAAGTGCAAGTTGTACCCTATACAAATGGGTGAACCAGTTCTTGCCAGTACCTAAGACTCTAGCTGACAAGGATTGCTTTAAGTCACGGAACATTCGCTCCACAACTGAGTTGCCCTCAGGCCTGTATGGAGGTGAAAATTTGACCTGCACCCCGCATACTGTCTTGGTCAGTTTTGATTCACCTCAGGGGCTGAACTTTGTCTAGATCCCCGTTCCCGCTGTTTGCTGAGCCCAGGGTGAGACGTTTTCTTCTTCTTCTTCACGCACCATTGTGCGCCTTCACACTCTGGTGGAACTCTAAGTCCCAGAGTGCAACGTGTGTTTACTGGTTCCCACAGTTGCGAGGGAGGCGTAATCACCGGCATCAACACGCTCAAAAGCGTAGCACACGCGGCGCGGGACGCGTGCGGGCCGTGCCTGGGCAAAGCCCGGGCCAAGGGCGGGCCCATCCTAGCCCGTCAATGCCCGGAGGAGGCCGGGCTGGGCCAGGTCTCTTGGTTTTGCCCATTTTGTGACTCGTGAGTTAACCGGGACTATTTGAATTTGTTTGTCTGTGTTTCATTAGCGTTGGCGAGTCTCTCTCCGCTTGGTAATACTGAAGGGTCCTTGGTACACTGGTTATGGAAACCTACTCATTATATAGATGACCTATGTTCTGCTAGTGGCTGAATAAGGGGAGATACCGCTATTCATTGTTGTAACTGCACGCTGCATGTTGCACCTCAGTCCCCATGGCAAGGGGTTATGAGTTTTAACTGTCTGTTTTTTGGTTAGTATTTTCTTCGAATCAGGACCTTGCTTTTTACTTTGCACTTTATTGATATCATTGTGTCCAAAATGCTGACAATATCCTGACTGCTTAAAAGCTGCATGCACGTGTCACTTTATTGGTCAACAAATGACCTTATGATAGTCTTTTTCGGGTAATTTTAAGGTCTACGCTTTAGTACTGTATCGCACTATATATATTGCACATTGTTTCTGTTATTGTTGTTTTAATCTTGTTTTCCACGCTGCATTTTTACTGACAACATAGGGTTGTCTGATTACCATCAATTATTTAGGTACTGTATGGCCAGTAATCTAGAACTGTATTGTATTTTTGCACATTGTATAGTATACCCTGTGCTGTCAGTTGCGAAGGACTTTTGCAGGGATCTGTTAACATATCTGCGCCCATATACCTGTCAAACATGAGTAAGCGTATGCCGAGTGTAGGCAGGAGTGTGGTGGGAAGCCTGTATGCCTTCATATTGAGGGCAGAATCAGTCCTCATTAATGAGATTAAGTTAACGGAACGTAGGTTATCTCTTGAGCCCCAACACCCGCAAGGCAGACTTTCCTTAACTCCTGTAATCCCCGAATCTTTGGTGGTTTCTAACCATGATACATCCCCAATCCGGCTTAGTCAGTCTTTTAATACTATTTTGGACCCAGTGACTAACTTTGTTCCTTGTTCATTGCCGTCTGACCAAGAAACTAGCCCTGTTAAGCTCAAAGTTCTGACCAGAGGGCAGAAAGCTAAATTGAGGTTACCCCGTATTGTTGTCTCCCCGCCCAAAACAAGGAAGAGTCGAGGACCATCCAAAGCCAGCAAACCTGCCCAGAGAATAAATAGTAAGGAATCATTAACAAATAATCCTTTAAGTGGCACTATAAAGGGCTCTACTACCTCAACGTTTCAGTCACCTACAGGCCAACCTGACGATAGTCCTCTGGAGGAGAATTTTTGGTGCAGGTTGGAAACCATGATGTCCACTTTACTAGATCCCATCTTGCAAAAACTAAGTACAGTTGAAGCTAGATTATTAAAATTAGAAGGGTTGGCTAGCTGCAACCCACCGGTCACCCAGGCAGCCAATGTTAATATCAGAAGTGACCATCCAGCCACTGAGGGTACAGGTAGAGGGGCAGGTCCATTTATAAGCTCTGCTCCACATAGAGAGGCGACAGATAAGAGTAGCTCTAATACCCTTATGCCCAGTAATACAGATAACACAGTTTATACCCGTCAGCCCCCTACAAGTGTAGGGCCTTCTGTGGCTTCTAGAACGGGGAGGACAGATAGCAGGGAATCACAGCTAACGAGCCTCCCGGTCATAAATCTTCCACCGGAATCTATTTCCTACTTAGTAGTCTTGGGGAATGTTCCATCTCTCTCACAAGGGGTTGGCGAAAACTATGGGCAGCTGTTAAATAAACTTACACACTGATTTACACATAACACCACCCTGGGTGCCCCTGTGGCAAAAAATATTCTTATGGCCCGCAGGGTGAGTTGGATTGGGAGCTCGCGGAAAATGGGTTCGGGGGATTGTGTCATAGTAAACTTTGACAACCCCCATATTGCGGGCAGGATCTTATCTAGGGATACTAGTTGTGCTCCTTCTTCTGGATCTGTAATCAGGGCTCTCCCCTTGTTTTTTTTTACAAACCAGTCTCAACTAGGGAGATGTATGATAACATTCCGAGGGCATCTCCCCGAGGAGGGTGGCAAAACAGATCGGCTCCTAAGCAGCAGTTCATCTCTATGGCCCATCCATCCCTTGTATCAGTTGGCCAGTTTGGTGTTGACCCCACAGTAGACTTGAATAACAGGTTTACAGTATTAACTGGGTTGGAGAAGAGCGACTGACTAGGGTGTCCAAGACCTTCCGAGATCGAACCTGCTGTACTTATCCAGTCCCCATCTGAGGTTGCTGAGAGGCCCACAGGGGATAGATTGAACAATGTTTTATCTTGGAACATTGCAGGGCTGGCAAACAAGCTCCAAGACCCTCTTTGGGTGCATTTTGTGAAACAATCCTTGGTAATCAGCTTGCAAGAAACATGGGCAGTGGATTGCGACTTGCTCTTGGAAGGGTATAAGGCTTTCTTTGTTCCAGCCACTCCTTCTGTGAGTGGAAGACCCAAGGGTGGTCTAGCCGTATATATCTCTGTAGCTATTGACTGCCAGATCCAGGTCGTGCCAAACTCTAACCCAGGAACCCTTGCACTATTAGTAAAATGGGGAGATACTAGATGGGGCCTCATTAACGTCTACAATTCGGTGGCCTGTTCTCAGGGCATTTGTAATATCATTATCTTGGGAACTTTTATAAGACGATCTTTTGGCTCTATCCTACACAATCTTTTGGTTTCTGGTGATTTTAATATACACCCTTGTGGCAACCCTACGTTATCTAGTATCTCTGAGTTAAGAATTCCCCGTATCAGGGGGTTTCATTTTGAACATCATGCTCAGGGGGAATCAATGAATAACATGATAAATGAATTAGATATGGTGGTCCTGATGTCTTTAACCGCCCCGCAAACCAAATTCTACGTGCCAACTTTTAAAGGGCACGGGAAGGGTTTGTTCATAGATTTTGTTTAAATCTCCTCCTCTCTGCAATCTTTATTTCATGGTTTTATTATCATGGAGAGTGAATTTAGTGACCACAATCCACTCTGTGTTCACATGTTGGGCCCATTATCTGTACAAATCAGTAATGTTTTACCGAGGGGTATACTAAGGCCGACTGATGGCAAGCGAAGACTTAAATGGTCTCAGATCTCCCCACATAAATTTTACAATAAAGTAAAAGTTTCTTGTGCCACTGAGCTAGCATGTTGTACAGCTGCTGGCTCCTCTCCTAAAGAGATTATGGGCGCATACGAACTAATAGCGCATAAGGCTGGTGAAATTTTAAGTTTTCCCGCTAATAGAACTGTCACCTATGGCCCTAGATGGTTTGACTTTCATTGTTCCAAGGCAGCTAAGTATCTGAGGGAAGCTCTGTCAGCCAAACCAAGGAGCCAATCTGATGTACGCGCTTGTCGTAAAGAATATAAGTTAACTCTGGCTAAACGAAAGGGTCAGTTGAAGGAGGAGGCATGGAGGGAATTGATTGCCGTTAGTACACTTAGAAATAGCTCCAGGTTTTGGAACGTTGTGAACCAGCCATTCCTCTGCCAGGAAGTGGGGGGGGGGGGCCTTAGACTCACACATCACTGAGGGGGAGTGTGTGCTTCATTTCCAATCCATGTTTGATTGTCCCACGGAACACAGCTGCCAAGGGAGTCGGGTTGTAAATAACCCGCCAATAACCTTCGAAAAGGACGAGGTTATAGTTGGTATTGAAGGGTTATCCATTAACAAAGCACCGGGCCACATGGGATTCCTCCGGACTTATTTAAGTCCAACCCCCTGTTTTGGGCACCAATTCTAGCGGCTCTGTTTAACGCAGCGGCAAAAATTGGGTGCCCTCAATCATGGTCTTCTTCCACCATTGTCCCTGTTTTTAAGAAGAGAGACAGAAATAGCACCCACTGTTACAGGCCCATATCTCTTATTCATTCAGTGGTGAAAGTGGTAGGACGTATCCTCTTGCAGAGATTGTCAATCTGGGCAGAGGAGGAGGAGATTCTGTAGGAGGTCCAGTATGGTTCCGGTCGGGTCGTTCTACCATAGCTCAGTGAGCAAATATACTGTGGCACGTTCTGGTACCATCTACCTTGCCTTCATGGACTTGTCCTCCGCATTTGATTACGTTAACAGAGCTAAATTGTGGCAGTCCATGAGGGCAAAGGGTGTGGATAACAATATTGTCAGTGGACCTGCACAAATCAACTAAGGCTAATGTCAGGTTCTCCCAGGACCTTCGGGTTACTAGGGACCTTGATATTAAGAGGGGTGTACGGCAAGGCTGTATTTTGGCCCCATTTTTGTTTAATATTTATATTAATGACCTGGAGACTGAATTAAGAGCAACAGAAGTGGATTGCTCATATGTAGGGCGGCGTGGTATTCCCGTTCTGCTATATGCGGACGATGCCATCCTTATATCGAGGACGGCAATGGGTCTACAATCCCTTCTAACAGCCTTTTCTAGTTTCATGTCTGACCGGGACCTATTAATTAATAATTCCAAATCTTATGTAATGGAAGTGGGGCAACGATACAAAAAGAGTTTTCAATTCAGTGTTGGCCCTGCCAAGATCCCCCGTGCTAATGTATTCTCCTATTTAGGAGTTCTTTTTGATGATAAATTAAATTGGGGTACTTTAATCTTGAGGAAAAGGGTGGACGTGGTTCGGGTAAATGCGTCAATCTTTAATTTTGCCTCTAAAACAGGGAGGAAACCAATAGGAGCTATGCTAAAGGTTTACCAAGCCAAAAGCCTGGCTATAGCTACCTATGGTAGTGAAATATGGGGATACACTGATGTGGACTCGCTTCAGGTGATGGAGAACGACTTTTTGAAACACCTCCTGTGTCTCCCGCACGGAACCCCCAACTAAGTGGCACATGAGGAATTGGGGGTCTCTTACGTAAGTGATGTTCTTGCTCTGCGCCCTCTGATTTTCTGGTTGAAGTGTTGGTTAAATAAAGACTTAACCCTCAACCACATAATCCTAAGAGAGTGCATGTCCCTTGACAATGCAATCCGAATCCCGTGGCTCAAGTATATTAAAAGTAGCCTGTAAAAGGTAGGGTGCGGTGATCTATTTTGTAAGCCAGAATCGATTGTCAAAAAGGAGGTGGAACTTATTAGAGCAGCCTTCCTGGCCCTTAGGGAAGTGGACAGGGAAGCGCGGAAGTTACTGAAACCTAGTGTCCGCACATTTTTACTACTTAAATCAACTCCGACGCGGAGCCTTACCTAATGGGGTTTTTATCAACACATGAGAAATTTTTATTAACTAGTTTCCGGTTGAACCTTTTTCACTTTTTGCTAGCTGGGCCTAAGGGATACAACAGAGGGCAAGTGTTAGCTCCCTGCGGCTGCGACGGAGAGTCTCCCTAGGATTTGCAACATTTTATGTTTTTATGCAAGTTGTATGAAATTCCCCTAGGCACTTTTTGGTTCCCATTTTAAAAAGATTGAATTTTAGTCAGGCCCGTCCTGCCCTTATGTACCTTCAATTGCTAAAAGAGGACTGCATTATTTTCATAGTAGGATTTTTAAAAGTTTATGGGAAATCAAGGGCCTGTATGGATATGTAGATCGTGGAAGTTTAAGGTTTTAACGGCTTAGCTGATTCTGTTTATTCTTTTAATTGGAGGTCATGTTCTTGCAGCATTTATATATAAAGGCCCCGAAAAAATTAGGGGGGGCTCCGGGCCTTATTTATAACCTGTAAAAGAGATCTGACTTCAATATTTTTTTATGTATCACTGTTTTTGTATTTGTTTTATGTTTTTATGCACTCTTATTTGTATAACTTTTATGGTTTTTGGATGTAAAACCGAATAAAGTTGAATTGATTGGAATTGATTGAACTGCACCCCTAAAGACCTCATGGCATCCTTGTATGCCTTAGAGACGAACGCTGAACCCTGGTGTAGGAGAGTAGGATCTGCACTTATGTTGCCCCCAATTTTTTTCTGATGTATACACTGGTTTCTGGCTACAGTCTGGCTGGGTCCCTGCTAATCAGGGCCCCAGTCTCTGTTCTCTCTAAACGACTTGGTGTGCATATTAGATGCACTAGTGATTGGATACTGTGGTACCTTATGAGCCCCTAGTATATGGTACCTTAGGTACCTAGGGCATTGGTACTTCACAGGCCTACCAGGGGCTGAAGCATGTATTATGCCACCCCTGGCAAGCAGTCTGACACCACAGGCCTGCTACTGCAGCCTGTGTGAGGTAGTGTTAGCACTCGTTCCTTTTTTTTTTTTTTTCTTCTTTTGTCCTCATCTCACCCATAAACTGCTTGCAGGACATAACCGGTCAGTTAATAATGGGGCGCCCTCCGACCACCTGCACTTGTTTAGGTTATCCAACCAATCCCCTTATGTCGTCCGGGATTTAGGTGTTAATCATAGGACCGTGATATTTATCAACCCTTAACATCTGCAGAATGGAATCAGCAGAGTCTCAATTCCTGACCCAAACGTATAAAGGGTGCCCAGAATGTAGGGAGGCTAGGGCTAGTGCTCAAGATTTCTAGCCGGGCCATAGCAAGTGCGGATTTTAGCCAGTCTTCGAGTTTTGGGGGGAGGGGGTCTTTCCATCTAAGACAGATCTCCCTTCGGGCCAACAAAATCAGACGTAGTAACAGCCCTCTGTAAGGTTGAGCCATACAGGCAGTGGACACCTGATCATTAGCAAAGAAAATCAGAGAGCCGTTCAACACAATATCGATTCCAAAGGACATACTTAGATATCTACACACCCCTTCCCAATATGATCCTAGTTTGGGACATTCAAAAAAGATATGTATGTCATTGGCTTTAGGGAGCGAGCACCTGGGACAGCTCGGTTCGGGGTTAGGGGCGAATTTCGAGATCTTCTTCGGAGTGTAATAGATTCGATTGGTGACAAAAAAATGGTTTTTCTTCAGACTGGCAGATTTGGTGTATTTATAAAGCAGGATCATGGAGGGTTCCAAGAGATTCCCGATATCCGCTTCGAAGGGAGAATCGTTCCAGGCTGACACCTGATGGGGGATGCCAACATCATCTGCGTTAATCAGGAGCCTATACCAAATGGAGATTTCCTTCTTCAGATGTTGAATGTTTTTTAGAGCGGCTTCCACCTCTCCATTACCCCTTAAATTCTCCTTTTCTGTTTCAAACCAGGATTTTAGTTGGATAAACTTGAATCTTGAGAACCCCGGGCCAATTCTTGCCTTCAATACCTCCCAAGGATGTATGCCATTTTCGTCCCCCAACTCAGACCAAGTCACGACCCCAGCTCTTTTAATTGGAAGTGCCATACTGTCCTGGAGGCAGGGGGGGGGTCCCCGGGGAGTCCCAAATCGGTGCCTGATCGGAGTAGTAGCCTATCCCACATCTGGAGCGGATGAAATACCAGACCTCCAAAGCATTTTTGATCACCTTCAACCTTACCCGTTTGAAGAATTTTGGTGAGCCAAACTTGTAGAGAACCCTACTTTATTCCCCCGACCTTCAGAGTTGACCATCTCCCCCAACAGCTTACCCCAGGAACATGCAGTCGGATCCCCTAAAAGCATCCTAATAGCCTTAAATTGAAAGGCGACCAGATAGCACCGAATATCTGGGAGGGCCAATCCCCCTTTAGCTAGGCGGCGCCTCAGTTTTTTCCAAGAAAGCTGTTAGGTTCTGGTTGTGGAGTTCCACGTGGAACCTTCGTGTGGAGGTTCGACGGGAGTTCGAGAAGCTTAGGGAGAGACGGTTGAGAAGGAAAGAGAAGGAGGGAGCTGGCATTGTGTATGTCCGTGTGTCATGCTGCCTAATAAAGAAGTAACTCACCTTACGAAGTCTTCACTTCTTTTCACTGGCGACGATTGGCCAGCAGGACGTCCAGGCGTGCAACGAGAGAGCTTTGGACGACGGAGCCCTGGAGATCTTTAAGATAAGTGGTATCCGAGTGTCCCACGACGTCCTGAAGCATCCGGACAACATTGATCCCACAGTAGCGGTGTGTGTATTTCCACAACTTTGAGGTATGTGGCGGCAATAAAGGAAGCGAGCGAATCATCGCGTGCAGCGCCGCCCGCCCCTCCTCGATCTCTGCGTATGACGCACACGCTTCAACCGGAGCTTCCAGCGCGTTTACTCGTTGCTTAGCAACGCGCGCTGAAGCCAATCTCTTAGACTGTATACGGGCAATAGCGCATTTGTAACACAGCGATGCGCACGCTAACACATTGAAGAGGATGTATGACGTTACAACGCACACTTTTACAACGCATGCACTTACAACGCATTTTTTACAACGCATAATCCATTACAACGCACTACACTTACAACGCATGACACTACAACGCATTTTTAAAAACTACCATTACAACGCATACCATTACAACGCATAATATTTAATTGCATTTAAGGTAAGTATTAGATAGTATAGGGGTAAAAATTACTTTTCTAACTCCAGGGGGTGCAACAGTAGGGTAAGTGTTGGATAGTATAGGGGTAAAAATTACTATTCTAACTCCAGGGGGTGCAACAGTAGGGTAAGTGTTGGATAGTATAGGGGTAAAAATTACTATTCTAACTCCAGGGGGTGCAACAGTAGGGCAAGTGTTGGATAGTATAGGGGTAAAAATTGCTATTCTAACTCCAGGGGGTGCAACAGTAGGGTAAGTGTTGGATAGTATAGGGGTAAAAATTGCTATTCTAACTCCAGGGGGTGCAACAGTAGGGTAAGTGTTGGATAGTATAGGGGTAAAAATTGCTATTCTAACTCCAGGGGGTGCAACAGTAGGGTAAGTGTTGGATAGTATAGGGGTAAAAATTACTATTCTAACTCCAGGGGGTGCAACAGTAGGGTAAGTGTTGGATAGTATAGGGGTAAAAATTGCTATTCTAACTCCAGGGGGTGCAACAGTAGGGTAAGTGTTGGATAGTATAGGGGTAAAAATTACTATTCTAACTCCAGGGGGTGCAACAGTAGGGTAAGTGTTGGATAGTATAGGGGTAAAAATTACTATTCTAACTCCAGGGGGTGCAACAGTAGGGTAAGTGTTGGATAGTATAGGGGTAAAAATTACTATTCTAACTCCAGGGGGTGCAACAGTAGGGTAAGTGTTGGATAGTATAGGGGTAAAAATTACTATTCTAACTCCAGGGGGTGCAACAGTAGGGTAAGTGTTGGATAGTATAGGGGTAAAAATTACTATTCTAACTCCAGGGGGTGCAACAGTAGGGTAAGTGTTGGATAGCATAGGGGTAAAAATTACTATTCTAACTCCAGGGGGTGCAACAGTAGGGTAAGTGTTGGATAGTGTAGTGTAATATTATGCGTTGTAATGGTAGGCGTTGTAATAGTATGCGTTGTAAAGGTATTTTTTTAAAATAAGTTGTAGTGTCATGCGTTGTAAGTGTAGTGCGTTGTAATGGATTATGCGTTGTAAAAAATGCGTTGTAAGTGTAGTGCGTTGTAACAGTTGCGTTGTAAAGGTTGTTCCCCCATTGAAGAGTCTATCTACGCTTTAATTTGCAACAATAAAATAAGGAAGGAGAAGAATAAATAAACAGTATTGCCAACAAAACTACCAAGTTTAGTTCCCAACCATTTTCTCTTATCGTTTTAACCATTTTAATTGCTCACGCAAACAGCTGCCACTAAAATGCAACAATCTATATCTGCTCCTCCAGCGTTTTCTCCAAGCTCATCTTCTCCTGAATTAGATTGGGAGAAATGGAAAGAAAGCTTTGAGGCATATCTTGACGCTCTTGATGGCGATTCCTTTACACAAAAGAGGAAATTTTCGATTTTAAGGCACTGTCTTGGATCTGAAGGTCGCACCATTCTTAAACATACTACAAAGGTGGTAGTTTTTTTAAGCGCAGACGAAGGAAGCGGAGATGAAGCTCATGGTGCGGAAGATCCTTATTCTACTGCTATTAAATCTTTAGATAATAGGTTCAAGGCATGCAAGAACATAACACTAGAAAGACATAAATTCAGGAAAAGAGCTCAACTTTCTGGTGAATCTGCTACTACTTATGTTGGCGCATTGCGTATTTTAGCAGAATCGTGTGATTACAAAAATGTTGAAGAAGAGATGATTAGGGACCAGTTGGTAGAAAAGACCAACAGTAAAATGGTTCAAGAAGCCATTTTAAATAAACCTAATTTGTCCCTACAGAAGGCGCTCGAAATTGCCACAAGGATTGAAAGTACTTCTTCTCATTTAGAACAAATGTCCATAACCAGTTCAGAGGGTCAAGCGCAAGCAGTCTCTTCACTAAAAAACAAACCAAATTCCTTCTCAAAAGATAGACGCAAAGAGAAAAAGGATGGACAACGCAACACTGAGAAAAATTCCAGAGCTAATAAACGTTGGGAGTGTTACCGTTGCGGGAGCAGTTCCCACCTGGGCAATGCCAAGTTTTGTCCTGCTCTCAATAAAATCTGCAGCAAATGTCAAAAGAAGGGACATTTTGCAAGTGCTTGCAGATCCAATAGTAAGACGTCTTTGAGCCTACCCAACACGTCATCCACTAAAAAAGTCATGAACATTGAACAATCCTCGGACACATCGTCTTCTAGTGAAGAAGAACAGATTTGTACACTGTTTGATGCCCAAAATGCTGATGTCATTGCTATAATTGAGTCAGAGGCTAAACGACCCACATGTATGCTAACTGTAAATGGTGTCAACATCAAAGTACTAGCCGATTCTGGATCTCCATCTACTTTAATTTCAGTCAAAATTTGGGAAGAACTGTTTGAAGCTAAAGGCCATGTTTTGAGACATTCGTTAGTAAAACCTATAGCGTATGGTGGTAAAAACATTAATGTTATAGGTGAATTTGATGCTAACTTATGTTTTAAGGGTAATAACGCTAGTACAATCGTGTATGTTGCTAAAGATGACACGTGTCTTTTGAGTTGGAAAGACCAAGGTAATCTGGGAATTGTGTTAGATCCAAATGACCCTGAACAAGTAATATTAAAAAAAGACTTAGTTCTGGTACATGCACTCACGGATGAAACATGGGTGAATACTCATCCTGAGATTTTTTATGATAAACTAGGGTTAATTAAAGGTTTCAAACACAGAATTAAGCTAATTGAGGGAAGCAGACCTGTGGTGCATAAAGTTCGGAGAGTACCATTGGCCCTACGTGAAGCTCTCAAAAAAGAACTTGACAAACTCTGCGCCAGTGATGTCATCGAGCCCATAGAATCTTCGGATTGGGTTTCCCCCATAGTTTTGGCGCGTAAGGCCAATGGTTCTCTTCGCATGTGTGTGGACCTTCGAGAATTAAACCGAAACATTTGGATAGATCAGCATCCCTTACCAAACATTACCGAAATGACCAGCACCCTCAAGAATGGGAAAAAGTTCAGTTTGTTAGACATGACCTCAGCCTACCACCAAGTTGAATTGCATCATGATTCGTGGCATTACACTGCTTTCATCACCCCTGAAGGATTGTTCCAATTTAAACGTATGCCATTCGGTCTTGCATCCGCTTCGGCGGTTTTCGAAAGAATCGTCGAAAGTATGTTCAAGAACATTCCTGGGGTGATGGCGTTTCAGGATGACGTTTTGGTTTATGGTTCTGATCAAAGTCAAACATGATGAGACATTGTCTAAAGTACTCAACACTCTAAAAGAAAAAGGTGTTACCTTAAGTGTGAGCAAATGTAAAATGGACGTAGCTTCTGTGGATTATTTGGGGTATAGGTTATCTGATAAAGGGATTGAACCAAAGGATAGCCTAATCAAAGCCATAGAAAACTTCAGTATTCCAATTGACAAGGATCAATTAAGATCTTTCATGGGACTCATCGAGTTTTATGCTAGGTTCGTTCCTAATTGCTCATCCAAAACTTTTCATATGAGGAATCTTCTTAAGAAAAGTGTAATTTTCAAATGGTGTGAGGAATGCAACAAGGAATTTCAGATGATTAAACATGAGGTTGCTCATGCTATTCCTCTGAAACCTTTTGACATTAATGATAGGACCATATTAATGACAGATGCCAGTCAGAAAGGTCTTGGCGCTGTGTTGATGCAACGCAGGGATGGAAGGGAGGATGTTGTAGCCTTTGCTTCTAGAAGCCTTAAGGGTGCAGAAGGAACATACTCGGTAATAGAGCGCAAAGCTTTAGCTTGTTGGTGGTGAATTGTTCACTTTAAGCACTATTTGTGGGGCTCTAAATTTACGGTGAGGGTTGATCACAAACCCCTAGTACAACTCTTCACCACGAAAGGAGGGGAGAGGGCAACACCCCGTATTGCAAAATGGCAATATAGATTGTTGGAACATAATTTTGATGTGGAGTACGTTCCAGGAAAAAGGAACATAGTGGCGGATTGCCTGTCTAGGTTGCCAAATAGTGAGAACATAAAAGAAGTAGAGGAGGTGGAAGAAGGTGATGTATTTTGCTTTGCCATTTTTAATCCATGTAGTGCAATTTCACAAGAAGAATGGAGAGAGGCTTATGCCAGTGATGTGGACATCAAGGAGGTAATGAACACGATTCACACTGGGTGGAATAATGGATTATCTCTTGGTGATTCTATTGGTAAATTCAAACATGTTTTTGATGAGCTATCAATCATTAATGGTTGGTTATTTCGTTCCACTTCTCTGGTAGCTCCAACAGCCATGAGGAATAAGGTTCTTACCCTGGCTCATGAAGGACATATAGGGATACGTGCTGTGAAGAGAAGGATTAGGGAGCAATTCTGGTGGCCGGGTCTTGACAAAGATGTTGAACATTTTGTCAGGGATTGTATGCAGTGTGTTGTCAGCAACAAAACTCAAATTACTGTCCCCAGTCCGGTTCAGGCTGTAGAAGTTCCTTCAAAACCATGGTCCAAATTGGCCATTGATCTCATAGGTCCCTTAAAATTGTCGGATCATGGTGTGTCAGAGTATGGTATCGTGGTCATGGACTATTACAGCCGTTGGCCAGATTTAAAGTTTGTGAAGGTTCCCACATCTTCTTGTATTATAGAGTTCTTAGAGTTCCTTTTTGCAAGAGACGGTGTTCCTGATGAAATTGTTTCTGACAATGGCGGCCAGTTTACCTCCTCGGAGTTTGGGGAGTTTTTAAAATTCATTGACATAAAACATACCAAGAGTTCTCTTTATCACCCTAGGAGTAATGGCCTGGTAGAAAGGTTTAATAGGGTGATTAAGGACAACATTCAACTCTCTAAGGCTAGCGGTCTTGATTGTGAAAAAGAACTTAAGAATCTGTTATGGGCTGTACGCACTACTCCAAACTCCGATACAGGAGTTTCTCCTTTTGTTTTACTCAGGGGTCGAATTCCCTCTTATAAAATGTTGAGGGGATGGATGGGGGTGTTTAGCGTGCCTATAACAAAATTGCAAGAGGTTGATAAGAAAAGACATGATGCTCAAAAGAAGTACATTCAATCTAGCACCAGACAGCTAAATGTTAAAGAGGGGGATTGGGTGCGTGTTAAATGTTCTAGAATTTTACCCAAAGGATCATCTAAGTTTTCTCAACCTCAACTTGTGGTGAGAACGAATAAGAGTGCAGTACAATTGGATGATGGAAGGTGGTGGAATAAGGGCAAGATTTCTGTTTCTAACCACTGCAACTCATCTTGTATCAATTGGCCTGTTACTGATTCTAGCCAAACTAGTACATCTCTAGATTCCCATCTTCGGGAGCGTTCGTCCAGGTCAACAAAATTGCCTTGCAAATTTCGTGATTATGAAATGTATTAATGAACAATGTGACATGTTAGAGTTTGGTTTGTTATGCTGTTTTAGGGAAACATGGATGTATGTAATTTGTTTTAAACTGTATAGGGGAAAGATGTGTTAGGTTCTGGTTGTGGAGTTCCACGTGGAACCTTCGTGTGGAGGTTCGACGGGAGTTCGAGAAGCTTAGGGAGAGAACGGTTGAGAAGGAGAGAGAAGGAGGGAGCTGGCATTGTGTATGTCCGTGTGTCCTGCTGCCTAATAAAGAAGTAACTCACCTTACGAAGTCTTCACTTCTTTTCAAAAGCCTAACACCCTTCTCACCCCAAATGAAGCTCCCGATTTTACTTTGCGCCTTTGAAATAGAGTGTTTAGGAAAACCTAAAGGCACCGCGTTGAACTGGTGAGTTAATTTCGGGAGGATGGTCATTTTAACTAAATTCACCCTCCCGAAGATGGTCAGAGGGAGATTCCTCCACCTTGCGAACAGCTGATCAATTTCCTTTATTATTTTCCCTACATTGATAGATGGAATTTTTGCAAGATCTTTAACAATGACAATACCAAGATATTTAAATGTATTGCTGGTGGCCCCACTCCACTGATCTATGTTCCAGCACATAACATCCGTCTCCGTGGAGTTAGCCAAATATCCGGAGATTGCCCCAAAATCTTCCAACAGAGCCCCGACCTTTGGCAGTGTTATCTCGGGGTTGTCTGTGTAGATAATTATATCGTCCGCATATAGTGCAATTTTAGAACGATATTGCTGAGTCTTGAACGGGGTTATGGACTCATCTAGTCTTATAGCCTGAGCGAGAGGCTCAATGTAGAGATTGAACAGTAAAGGGGAGATGGGGCAACCGTGCCTAGTCCCTCTTTGGATATTAAAACTGGGAGTGAGTACACCATTGATGAGAATTTTAGCTGAGGCATCCTGATAGCACCCTTTCAAAGTATGAATAAAAATTGGACCAAATCCCATCTCCTCCAGCACCTCCCAAAGATAGACCCAACACACCCTGTCAAAAGCCTTGGCAGCATCTAGCGCGACCACTGCCAGGGGTTCGAGTCTAGAAATCGCCAGATCAATGTTACCGATAAGTAACTGGGTTTGTTCCTGAATGTGTCTCCCAGTAATAAACCCTTTCTGGTCTGTATTAACCAATCCAGGGGCTAATTTGCCCAATCTCCCTGCCAAAATGCCCATAAAGATCTTATAGTCTGCGTTTAGCAGGGAGATTGGGCGATAGGAATTCGCTTTAGCTGGGTCCTTCCCTGGCTTAAGAATCAGGACAATAATAGCCTCCCTCCATGAATTAGGAACAAGGCCTGTTGGGCTGTAGATTGAGTGAAACAGGGAACCCAAGACAGGAATGACTTCCTCGGAAAGGGATTTGTGCACTTCGTTTGGGAGGGCGTCATTACCGGAGGCTTTACCGTTTTTAGAGATCTTTATTTGAGTTCTTATTTCCTGCAACGTAATTGGGGAATCGAGGAGATCTTTATTGGCCTGTGTTAACGTGGAGAGGGATTTTGAGCTCAACCACCCGCGGATTTGTTGTTTAGAGGGGAATAAATTCTCCCTATAAAGATCCGCAAATAAGGTAAGTATAATATTTTGGATGTCACCTGTATCTGTGGATCTATCCCCTTGATTATTTATCACCAGCTCGACTATGTCATTCTTCGAGCGATCAGATCTCGCTTTCCACGCCAAGAGAGCCCCAGCCCTCTCCCCATACTCATAATTCTCCATCTTACTCCTTTCCCATTGCTTCTTGCATTTCTCTTCTAAAATACTTCTATAACTTTGTCTTGCTTGTTCAAGTTCAAGTTCTACCTGTGCCATCCCCTGTCCGTCTGGGAATTTTAATAGCCTCAAATGCTCGGCTTCTAGCAGTCTGATCTTCTCTTCACCCAATTTTAAAGCATACCCTTCGGAACGATTTTTAAGACATATAAGACTGTGGAATCGGCCTCTCAGGGTAGCCTTAAAGGCGTCCCACACTACCTCAATGGCAGCTGAACCTATGTTGGTGTCGAAAAACTCCAAAGACGATGTTTTAACTGCCAGAATTAGATCTAAATCGTCTAACCTTCCCCTGCTGAGTGTCCATCTCGATTGAGATTTTATTGATAATTTTTTGATGGAACAGAAAACAGGGGAATGGTCCGAGAGATGACTGGGGAGAATAGATATATCGGAGTCCTTCCCAAGTAGAAGCTTGCTGGCTAGTAGGTAGTCGATCCTGGAGGAATGATGGAATCTCTTACTGTAGAAGGTATATCCAGCCCTGTCACCTTTTGTGAACCTCCACACATCGACCAAGCCGAGATCATGAATCAGATTCTTCATTGCCCGTCTGACAAGGGGAGTGGAAATGGAACGCACCTGATTCGACCTATCCAAAATGGGATCTAATAAGGCATTGAAATCTCCTCCAACAATTATTGGGGGAGCCACCAACATAAGCTTGGATTGCAGCTTAACAATATAAGAAGGGTCATCGATGTTCGGACCATAGAATGAAGCGCACGTTAAAACAGTCCCCCCAAAGTCCAACTGCACTATCACCCATCTCCCTGATTGGTCGGTCTGGATGGATTTAATTGAACAAGTTAGCCCCCGTTTGACCAGGACAGCCACCCCACGACTATTCATACATTGGTCCGAGACACCATAAGCTTTTATCCAGGGTACTCCTGAAAATAATGTATTCGACTCCCCTGTGGTCAGATGGGTCTCCTGTAGGAGGCAAACCCGAGCTTTTGCGAGTTCCAGGTATTTCATAATCAGCCTTTGCCTCCTAATACATCGTAACCCATTTACGTTCCAGGAGAGAAGGCCCAAACCGGCCAGATCAATAGTTACATTTGCCATCCGTGTACATCACCCTCCCACCTTGGTGTCATTCCGAAAGTTAAATCCCGAAAGTAAGATGAGGTTATTTTAGTTTTATTATTTTTATTTTATTTTTATATTTATTCCTTGCCCACCCATGGTGACCCCCCCCAAGACCCCCCCTCCCACATCCCCGTGCGTACCCCTAATCCCTTGAGGAACCCTCCCTTGAAGATGGGTGAACCCATTAGGTCACGCTCACCTCGGGTTTAAAGAAAAAGAAAAGTAATATACTAGGGGAAAAGAGTGGAGGCAGGTTAGGAAAAGAAAGTGCAACAAAAGGTATATTATCCTGTGAAGAGGCCCTTGCTTGTTTACTTGACAAACCTCACTTTACCTGCTCTGCCCTCCTTAGTCCAGCCATGAAGTGGTCTACTTCTTCAACTGTATGGAATAAGTGCATCTGATTATTATGCATGGCACGCAACTGAGCCGGAAATTTTAGTTGTACCTTAACACCCAGAGACCTCATTTCCTCCCTTCTGCTGCCCATTTCCCACTGCCTTGTGGCCGTTATGTGGGAAATGTCCGACCTAATTTGAAAGGTAAAAAGATCCGAACCATTGGGGGGAAAAGTTAAAGAGCCCTCCTTAAGACCGAGTGATAGAACTAGCTCTTTTACTGAATATGAAAGGAAGTTGACCAGAATCTTTCGGGGTTTCTGTTTTTTCGGGTTTTTCCTATAGGGATCTCGATGAATTCTTTGAATTTCTGTCAACAAATCGATGTCAGACTGATCCTTCAAAACAGACCCCTTAAAAATAGAAATAACAAACCCCTTTAGGTCCGAACCTTCCAAGTTCTCGGGGATATTAAGGAGCCTTAGATTATTCTTCCTTGAATGGTTTTCCAGCCTTTCGATGTCGTCTTTCAGAGCCTTTTGTTGTAAGGTTAGCTTCCCTACTTCCCTTGTGGCCTCACTTATGGTTTCTTTAATGGCAGGTATTTCTGCTTCGAGAAGACCCATCCTTACTACCACCTCATCGAGCCTCTGAGACAGAACTTCACAGGAAGCCTTGATCGCTGCCTGATTGGCTTCAGAAACAGAGAACCTTCCAGCGAGTTCTGCTTGATTTAGTTCTGAAACCTTAAACCCACTTGACATCTCCTTTTTCATGGCGATCAATATATCAGACAGAGATCGCACTTCGGAGCCCTCTGCTGCTTCCAAGCTTCCTGCTATGAGACACCCAGAAGGCGCTCCTGTTGATAAGTCTCTGGAGGAATCTTTAGACGATGCAGGTCCTTCCTCGTCCCGTGATTCCAAGACATTGAACCTATTCGAGAGGGTTACACCTTGTTGTGAGGCCTTAGGCACTGGGGAGTCAGTTAGAGACCCAATGGGTCGCTTAGTAAATTGCTTAGCCCCCCTTTGTTTACATTGAGAAAACGGGGTCACAGGGGAGGGGGCACCCCCATCACTTACAGCTGGTTTCTGTTTAGACTTTGATTTTACTTTGGAGAAAAACCCCTCCGGATCTTCAAGGGTCCCTTCCGTAGCTTGATTAGGCTCCACTGTGGCGGCCATGACTCTATAGTAGGTTTTTAATGAGGGGGTGATTTTTTAAATAAGTACGGGTTTCTTTTTTACTCTAATTTTAGTTTTAGAAACCCCTCTCTGTTTCAGTTCCTCCTCCTCTTCTTCGCTCTCCCCAAATCTAGCTCCGGACCTCCTTAACTTTGCTTTAGTTAAGTTAACAATAGATGTCTTCTTTTGGGTCTCAGAGACGTGGGTGGCCTCTGAATTCTGCAGTGAGTAAGCAGCTCTTGCTCTTAGGGTATAGCGGCCCGCTCTAGGAGGAGAGACAATTCCTTTTGTATAGCCACCTTCATTCACCTCCATACAGTTACTAAGTGTATCAATGCCGCCTCCCCAAGACGTCGGGACCAATCCAACCAAGCTTAAAAAATTGTCGTTACACCTTACCGGAGATTTGACCCCCTCTGAGGCTTGAATGCCACCTTTGTCTTCTCCTGCGGGATGGCGTGCAGTTCGTCCTTTTGATATCCCAGCTGCCTGCTCCCAATGCTCTCGATAGGGATCCCCCTGCTGCTCTGGTATCGCTAGCTCAGCTGCAGTCACCGCTGCAAGTGCTGACACTGCCCCCGAGACCCGGAACCAAAAACAGGCAGAGACCCGGTGCCTGTGGAGCCTCGCTGCCTCCTCCCACCTCCAGCCGAGAAACTGAACGCTGAAGCCCATCAAGTCCGGGCACTTGAAACGGAGGCTAGCCCTCCAAAGCTGCGTGCACTTCACCGGGCAGGGAGACCAGCGAACAAAAGAAAAATCTACTTAAAGGGCCCCGGGAATGCCTCTCCTACCTCCCTTCATTCCCCCCTCATCCCGCGAAAAGACCCGAGGTGAGTGCGGCCACGACCGTTATCTGCCGGCAGCCATGTTCCTCCCCCCGCGCTTAATTCCCTTCCCGAGGTATAGGTTCCTATATCTCACCATACACACACATATAAACCTATCAGCCACCCCGATGGCAGGCCCTATCAATCCTGAGGGCAGGGTGCTTGTTTTACTATGTGAGGGGGTTCCTCTGCCTGAGCAGGGCCCCTCTGCAGCTGGCAGGGTCTATTCCCCGAGGCTGTTTGTGGATGCGGTTAAACCATATACTCTTAAGTGCATTATAACCTAGCGGTAAGTGCAAACTTTGGAATGACTGCATCAAAACATGTCGTGTTTGGTGTCAAATAACTTGGAATCATACCTCCACACCAGTAACTGGTGTGGGAGTATGATCCCACCCTTCTAGAGGGAATGACATGTACCCACTGTACTAAATGACAGAAATCCTATAGCGCCCTGGCATCACAAAATGGATGCCACCAGCACAGACACTGGGCTGCCTTCCTGCTGCTGACTGAAACTTGCAGTGGAAGAGGCCCAACAAAAGGCATGCTGTCACAGGGAGGTGTCACCACCTTCCAGACAGGATTTAGTGTATTGGAGCTGGGTGAGTGCACTCCTAGAGTGCTTTGAAGTCCTGCACTGGGGGAGCAGTAGGCTCCTCTGTGCATATGCCAGCTCAAACCGGTTCAGGGGCTACCTGCCCCTGCTCTGGCGCAAAACTGGACAAAGGGAAGTGGGTGTAACCACCCCCTACCCTGACCCTCCTAGAGGAGTGGTCATAGAGCTAGTCCCTCCCCTATCTTCACTATGAGATAGCAAGCCTTGCCTTTACAAATCAGATAACCCTGGATGATGCTCCACAAAGAAGAATCCTGGCCCTTCAATGTTCCACTACCTTTGGAAGACAGAAGAATCTCCCTTGGAGTCAAGGAGTGACTCCCCTGCTTGGCAGGCACCAAAAACCTTAATCAACGGTTGCAAACTTTCCCGCTCCCGCCAGAGTTCGAAGTCCCTGCTGCCCCAGAAGTAAATTTCCTGACTTCTCGATGGCCATTGTGAGTCCCCAGCGAAGCTGTGGTGAGTGGACCCCACGAGTGATGAGGAACAGCAATACCCGGGGACCATTCACTATTGTCAAGTGCAAACCCTATACAACATTCTACAAACTTGTGCATTGGACCATTTGTGGCCCAAGCCTCCAGCAGGTCTTGCATCAAAAATCAGCAGCCTACCCCATCCCGAGTGACCGTGGGCTCCTGTGAAGCATTTCCTGAAGAGGCATCTTTGCGATCACTTGCCCATTGGCTAGTGGGTCCCCCGAAGACTTTTCTATCAACTCAAAGGGCTCTCCTGGTTGCTCCAGACCTGTCCTCACTTACCCTTGCTGGGTGAGTCCCTCAGACCTTGCTTGTCCGCACCATCAACCTTCTTCAGTCTGCACAAGACTTGTAGTTGCCAAAGCTTGTTTGCTCCAATCCAGTTGCCGACACTGCCATCAGCTGCAGACGTTGTGGGACACTCCAAATCCAGCTGCTGGTCATCATCAATCTCTCCTGGACCTCGTGAGTGAAGAGTCAAAACATCATCGATGACCTGAAATCACCCAACATCCGTGGTCATCCATCTTCCTGAAAAAAAAGAGAAGAGGGGGACCAGGAGCTGGTTATGGTCCAATGTCCGTGCTCCACTCATGACAGTTAAATCAATGAGGACATTGTTCCCTGTTGGCGGTGAAACAAAAATAACGATCACCTGCTCAACACAAGTAGAAAGAGAAGAGAGAGTATAGAGGGGGGGAGGGGGGTAGAAGGGAGATGAAAAGAGGCAGAGAGAAATTTCCCCAGTCTCAAGGATCCAATCCCGAAGGGGAGGACTCTATGTAGCCTCTAGTTAGCCCTCACACACCCCGAGGGATGTCTTGCTTCATCATTGGGCTTGTTGTTGCTCCTCGTCGGGCCGGCGCTGCAATGCCCGACGGTCCCCCGAAGGGTCTCTTTATCGGAGGTCTTTTAAAGAGAAAAGCCGTAAGGTGAATGCGGGTATGTGGGCAAAAAAACAGTAAAGGTGGATCCGAGAGGTAAGTGATTGCGTGCGTGCAGGGTGTGTGAAATAAAAATGCCTAGGGGTGTCCAAAAAGTGAGTTTTAATATTATGGAGCCTCTGGCAAAGTAAAAAGACCACAAGGTCGCAGAGTCACTAATAAGCGCAAGGTGCTAATGTGACTTTAATAAAAGGTCGACATGTTTCACGCCTTAAATGCCCGAACGGGTCAGTGGCGTTTCATCAGGACCAAATAAGAGTGAAAGGTTGTGCACGGTGAAGACGAGGGTGCCAGAGATTGGAAGGGTAACCCACGTCTAAAGGAGGTTAAGAGAGGTACGGGACTGCGGGGTTACAGTGACCTAGTCAGCAAAGACAGAAAGAGCGTACCAAGCTAGTGTAACCTGTGGGGGAAATAAACGGGAAGGGAAAAAGGGGAGGAGAAGGGGAAGGTAGGGGTTTGGAAGGAAGGGGAATAGAGGGAGTAGGGAGGGGTGACAGACACACATGAAGGGTTTAGACAGAACTGGTACATAAAATCAGTCACAGTTTAACGAGAGAACACAGCGAGGGACTGTCTGTGACCCCGAATACCATTTGCATAGTAGTAGTGCGGTGACCGCACTACTACTACTCCCTCCTCCCTCTATTCCCCTTCCTTCCAAACCCCTACCTTCCCCTTCTCCTCCCCTTTTTCCCTTCCCGTTTATTTCCCCCACAGGTTACACTAGCTTGGTACGCTCTTTCTATCTTTGCTGACTAGGTCACTGTACCCCGCAGCCCCGTACCTCTCTTAACCTCCTTTAGACGTGGGTTACCCTTCCAATCTCTGGCACCCTCGTCTTCACCGTGCACAACCTTTCACTCTTATTTGGTCCTGATGAAACGCCACTGACCCGTTCGGGCATTTAAGGCGTGAAACATGTAGACCTTTTATTAAAGTCACATTAGCACCTTGCGCTTATTAGTGACTCTGCGACCTTGTGGTCTTTTTACTTTGCCAGAGGCTCCATAATATTAAAACTCACTTTTTGGACACCCCTAGGCATTTTTATTTCACACACCCTGCACGCACGCAATCACTTACCTCTCGGATCCACCTTTACTGTTTTTTTGCCCACATACCCGCATTCACCTTACGGCTTTTCTCTTTAAAAGACCTCCGATAAAGAGACCCTTCGGGGGACCGTCGGGCATTGCAGTGCCGGCCCGACGAGGAGCAACAACAAGCCCAATGATGAAGCAAGACATCCCTCGGGGTGTGTGAGGGCTAACTAGAGGCTACATAGAGTCCTCCCCTTCGGGATTGGATCCTTGAGACTGGGGAAATTTCTCTCTGCCTCTTTTCATCTCCCTTCTACCCCCCTCCCCCCCCTATACTCTCTCTTCTCTTTCTACTTGTGTTGAGCAGGTGATCGTTATTTTTGTTTCACCGCCAACAGGGAACAATGTCCTCATTGATTTAACTAATTAAACATCCATCTTCCTGGCCATCGGTCACTGGCAAGTGACTTTGAACACTGTCCCTTCAATTTTCAGGTCTTCTCCATCTTGAATCCAGGCTTGGATTCCACCGGACACTTCTTCAGACAACACAAGCAGCAAGTCTTCTTGGGTCTCCATAGAAAACAGCGACGCGACCCGACACCAAAAGACACCTATGCACCCGGCTTCCCTGGGTGAGGTAACTCGTGTACTCCGGTGCCCAAGTGTGTGTTGGCCCTCAAAGTACTTACCTTGTAAGTGGCTTGCTTGTAGTCTTCCTCGAAGTACCCTAGAACTTTAAAAATCTGACCGCGACTTGCACCATTATAACCAATAGGGAACCCGCGACTGTGTTCACACAATGCACACGTCTCCCGTGGGCCTGTTATTTACCTGCTAACACTGCAGTAGTGAAGCCCCAGCGATTCCCCAGGCCCTAGGCCTTGTTATTTTGCAAGTCGACATCCTTATACCACTTTCTTAGTATATGGTCTGGTACGCCCCTAGGGCTCCAGCCATATTTGTGCTTAATTTATTGTGAAACGTTGACATTTGAATGTGTTCCTGGTTTCTAATCTCATAAAGAGATTAGTAGAGTGTGTCTAGTAATAAATACATATATATTTGATATACATACCTGTGTGGTGTCCTTTCATTTGGTAATTCAAGAGATTATAAGGTAAAACAAGCTGCTTTACATTCCTCTGAGACTTAGCCTGAAGGCTGCTCTCCACAGCTACCACTAGGATAGCTTTCTTTAAAAGGTTGTCTTAAACCTATCTATCATAAGAGTCGAATTGGACTGGTGCGAGGTGGCCACTATAACTAGTGACCAGCATATTCCAGGCCAACTTCTCACACCTGGTCTGAATGTAAGGTGCCACATGCAAAAATTCCCACAATGACACGCAAATCCCTGATGACAGTTTGTGCGTCAGCACTGCGTTGTAGCCACACCCAAAGAAAACATGTGCACGAATCAACTGCAACTAAGATGAATTTATAGGCAGTATCTGAAGAAAACGGACCGCATTGATCCAGATAAACACATCCAAAAGGTCTATTAGAAATGCACAGCTGTGTTTGTGGTGGGCGTGTTACCGTAGGCGTTTTAATCTGCTGACAAATGTCACAAGAAAGCACATAATTACGGGTTTGTTTATATAAACCACGCCACCAGTAACGCTGCTGCAAGATGGAAACAGTCGCTGACACGCCAGTGTGTGAAGAAGCCATGCCTTCGTATGCGGCTGTTATCAGAGAAGATCTGCGGTCTGCGTTGGGAATCAACCTGTCACCAACGTCATGAATTCTCACATAAGGAACCTTATCGGGACTTAAATGATAAGAGTAATTTGAAGGGAAACTCTGCGGGTAATTGCCACCCTTCTCTGTAGTAGCTATTGCTGCCAAGATGTCATTATCAATCTTATTCATGGATCTTGTAACTGCTGCAACTGAACACGTGGCTACTACAGATTTAACTGACGTTCTTTAAGATCTGCAACGCGAACCCAAAGCATCTTATGCTTAATTGCGCTGCCTTTTGAGTCACGATACTCATTTTGTGACCAAAAGAATAAGTTGTTATTGAAAGACTGAACACAGTAGTAAGAATCACTTACAATGAGAGTAGTCACATTTGGATCTGCAAACTCCAGCGCAAGAACCAGCGCTCGCAGCTCAGCTAATTGGGTGGTACAGTCACCTAATGCCTGTGTGTGAATAACACTGGACTTGTGAACTCTCCGTTCACCATGGTACCAGCCACAATAGCGCAGGCCGCTGAGTACAAATGCTTTGAACCTGTCGCCGGTTGTGCTAAACCGTCGGTGCAAATGATACAATGGTACTCCTCCAACGGACGCATAGACAGAGGAACAGGATGAACAAATTAATACTGTAAAAACTCCTGTGTTTGCAGGGAGGAGTCAAAGATAACGGTGACATCCGGAGATGTCAACGAAGCAGCCCATTGTATCCAACACGGATATAAAGCATTTGAGATTGGTACACTTGCTTTCGTCACTGCTTCCAGAGCAGGATATGGTGTCACAACCAAAATGCGTTTCCCCTGCGCCAGTGCGCATTCCTTCAGAATCGTCATCTGGACAGCTGTCAAGACTTTTTCAACAGTGGAAAACCGCAGTTCAGCCAAAGTTTACAAATGTGATTCGTAAGCAGTAGGCACTGTGTCACCTTCATTAAACGTCAAGTAAATGAAACCCACCGTGCCTGGCATGATACGTATCACCAGGTTTGTGTGGTTATCATGCGTCAACAAGTATTTAGATTCAAGAAGATCAGACTGCAAAGATTGTAGGATAGATGAATGTTCCGGAAGCCAGCAGGCCTTTGAAAAGGAAGGTTGTATCAAAGCATACATTGGCTTGATACGCTGGGCATATTCGGGAATGTAAGTTCAACCGAAATTTAAAAATCCCAGCAAAGACTGTAGTTTTTTTCAGAGTTGTAGGAGATCGCAACTGTGCGCATTTCTCCAAAAAGTGAGGCGCCAAGCCTCTACTTTCATTATTGAGCTCGTAACCCAAGAACAACACTGTGTACTCTGCAATGTGTGATTTTGCAAAGTTACATTTATAGTCGTAGTCGGCAAACAAAACTATGATGAGGTCCACGTGACAAAGATGCAGCCATAATTTGTCGTCCGTGAGATAAATATCATCAGCTCACGAGTATGCATCAGGGTCTATGCCGTCTAACAAAGAGACGACACGGGCGGCGAATATACCCGGGCTGTTTTTGTAGCCCATGGCCAAATGCCAAAATTGTTTTTGTTTTCCGCCGGCGGTAAAGGCTGTCCATTGACTGCTTTCAGAGGACAAGTTGTGACTGAAAAAAACGTTGGAAATATCAAGTGTAGTTTTATATTTTTTACGAATAAGACTGTCTACCAGAGCAGAACTATGGGTAATGTGAACGGCATAGGTGTGACAATGAGAGTTCAAATGCCATTAATCCAAAACTAAGCGGTACGACCCATCGGGTTTGGTTACAGTAAAAATAGGGTTATTCATTGGTGACGCACATGTCTCAATCATTCCTTGATACTCTAATTGATTGAGAATCTCAGAAACAGGAACTTTCGCTTCCCGCCGGAGGGGATACTGGGGTTGTGGCTGTGGCATAGACAGTAATGGTATCTCATGCGGGGGAGAATCTTTATCCCAGCCCACCTGAGTATGGTATAGAGCCGGTGCAAGCACCAAAACCCACTCTTCTGCAAAAGCCTTTGCCTGCTCCCTGGAGACGTTATGTGAAAAACTTGGGAGTATAACCTCCTCTACCTGCGGAGCTGCCAGAACAAAAGGCAGGGGCCAATCTGCCTCTGCCAACAAAATGTCATAGGAAGAAGTCAGATTTTCCCCAAAAATTTCTTTAATTACACGTTGTATGTCACCTTCAAACAGAAGAACTATATCATATAATCTGTCAGGGGGAGCTACTCGGGTGTCAGCCATTTCAACTGTGATGAATGTTTCAGTTGCTGTCGCCTCCAGAAATGGACGCAATGCTTGCCCCACTATAGTAACCTCCACTGCTCTGTCTAGCAGCGTTACTGCCCATGATAGGTTCCGGAGCCGGAAACTGTGGGCGCTGACGAGGAAAATCGTCTTGTTTACCCTTTCCGTCAGTCTGACGAGGATGCTAGCGTCCTTGCGGGGCACCTAGACCTCTGCTGCACTCCTGGCGTTCCCCTCCACCGGCCTGTGAGGCTGATGTTCCCTGTGAAGAACGAGGAGAACGTTGGTCAGGAACCTGAAACCTGTCAGGAGACCTAATACTTGCGCCGTCGCGCAAATCATAAGTGCGCTCAGAAGACTCGGGTACCGGTGACGCTGCACGTGACCCTTGTTTCTGTTGTTGCTTCCCATGCTTATTATTTTCCAATTCTTTTTAGGAAAGATTAGATGGTCGTCTTTAGTAGACTGCGCCATCTGTGTTTGCTGTTGTGCTGGTATTCTAGCAAAAGGCTTAACACCCAAACTATTGTGTCCAATGGTCTTATAAGCTTTTGCAATACTTTTTGGTAATTTGTGGGGTTTCTCCTCCTCCGGGACAAGGCGCAAGGCAATAGACACTTGAAACGTAACTGCATCTCCCTTGACATTAGCAAGGATTAGATCAGCAACTACATCGAACACTCCAACCAACCTCATCCCCAACTCCACAGCCGCCTCCGGTCCGTGCTTATCTTGAACACGCTTAATCATGGAGCAACGCACTGTCATAGAAGGTGTGCCAAAACAATTCGCATACACCGCCGCGAACACTTTACCCCAATTTTCACAATCGGTTACTTCGGTATTAAGTCTTTCTGCAAACTAATAGTCAAAATCCTGTGCTTTTCCACAGGAGTGGTATTTGGAAATGCCGCTTCAAGCTGGTCAAATTTCTCAGCAAGCCAGTAAGGTAAATCATCCTTATTCTGAGGATGCTTGCCCATAACTGAATTAACCATGACGGGACTAATAGTCAGTCCGCATGGTCCAGCTGGTTGTGCAGCAACCCCAGGTGCTCCCACCTGGAGATTGTGCAAGACGAATTGTACTAGAGCCCTATGCACCTCAATTAAGGAGGTGTGCAAGACACGCAGGTCGTCAATCGGGACTGCTAGATAACGTGGATGTGGTGTGTACCTGGCCAAAACTGGCCAAGTGGCCCCTGGAATTGTTGCATACACAGAACTATGCACAGGAAACCAGGACCTCGGTGTGTAGTGGTGTACCAGAAAACCCACCTCAGTGCCCAGAACCCCAATCTGACTAGCTATAGTGTGTCATTCGTTCTCCGTACTACAGCAAAGCTACCAATGATTAGACATCCTAGAACATGTCACTTCGACCCTCTTTCAGAAATTGCGGGAATAAGAACACTCTTTTGTTCAAACACTCATACTTGTCCACAACGTGAGTAAACAGAGACACGGTATAGTTTAAAATGTTTATTTTAACTAACGTGCACTATAATGCAGTACACAAGCCAATACTGGCAGCAAAATGTATAAGAACAATATAATCAGCATTGTTACAATTCCATAAATTACAAAAGGGGAAGCCATATTATAATGCCAGGGGAAACATGACTACAGCGCCTTACCACCCTCCCCATGCTATGATCTAGTTTTTTATAATAATAGAAGACCTCTGGGCTTTGTCAGGGGGACCCCGTACCTCCAAGTGTAGATACAAGGATTTACATCTCAGGACAAGCACAGCTCTTCTTCGTTGGAATGCTTTTCTCCAAGGGCTTTTTCGTGCATGTAATGCCATATTAAAAGCACCGAGTTTCAGTAGTGCAGCTGTGTTCCCTGTTATGTCTATGGGCGTGGGACTGACCAAAGTGAATCAACAGCATACATTGTTTTTCGACCTTGAACATGCTGTGCAGATGAGGAGCACAGTGTGCAGCTAGATGTGTGAAAGGCAGACATTTCTCATGTGAAAAAGCGCAAGCATAATATTTACGAGAACAGAGCTATGTAGGAACGCGTGCAAAAAGCGGCAAAATGGCAGCCAAGCACATACTAACGTATGCTAACTGCAATGTCCGCAGTTAATCCCATGTCGTCACAACAATAGGTCCTGACGAAAGCCGGCATATTATAAAGTCCTGGCTGAAACATTTTAGACCGCACTGGATTTTGGAGACATAGTCTATCTCCACTAATATCCCCCTTGTTTTACTGCAAGGGCCCAACCATTAAATTTCCACATACCACGGACCATTCAGACAGTTTTTAAACCACACACTTTCCACTGTCACTGCACACTCACTGCACACAACCCACTCCACTGTAATCAGGCGTTGAAGCACACCCAAGGAGCACTCAGGGTCTTGGTTGAGACCCGATGATGAAGCATGCCACCAACTAGGTTGGTGGGTGAGGGTCTTCCAAAAAAAACAAATGTTTTTTTCCCCAAGGCATAAACATGGAGCTTCTCCTCTTAGCTAGTTCCCATTGATCTTTTACACATATCAACAGGGGAAGTCAACTAGTACTCTGTTTCCTCTCTCTCCCTTTGATACATATTGGGGCAGATTTATAAGCCCTGTGCGTCACTTTTGTGCCGCCGTTGCGTCACTTTTGTGACGCAGCGGCGACGCACAGCCAGCGCCATGCTACGGCAGATTTACAACGTGACGTATCTAGGAAGATGCGTCACGTTGTAAAGCTTGTGCCACATGTGGGCGTACCTGCACAGGGGGGGGGGGGCGTTCCGGCGCAGGAACGCCTCCGAAAAGTGGCTGAGTGAAATCTACAAGATTTCACTCAGTCACTTTTCCGGCCATGCTGCGTCAAATCCCTGCGCCTGCTTGAAGCAGGCGTAAGGATTGACGCAGCATGTTAGGGATAGGGGCACCCCGAGCCTTGCTGGAGCTGTGTCGCGGTTGCGACGCAACTCCAGCAATGCGCCAACCTTACGCCGGCAGATGCGTCACACATCTGCTTGTCCTTGCACCACGATGCACCGCATTGTAAATGCGGCGCATCTGCGGTGGCGCAAGGGCAAACTTGCGTGACGCATCTTCCCTGGCGCATCCCTGCTGATTTGCAGGGATGCGCCAGAGAACATAAATCTGCCCCATTGTTTCTCAAGGTTTTGAATCTTGCCAGTGCGTTTAGAAGGTTCATCTGTCGCTGGGTGTTTTGGTTGTAAGCTACTGCTGGATTCTGCCCCCCTGGCCTTCAATATGTTCTCACTAATTATTTTAATTCTTCTAGCTCTTTTGTCAGGGAATCAATTCTTAAACTAAGCTCCCTCAAAGAGGGCTCTTTCTGGGCTTAACTTTCTATTTTGACAATTCCACTTCACTCAGGGAATGCCAGAGGCGAGTACCTATTGGTGCATAGAATTGAGGGGCCTACTTCAGCAAATACAGAGGAGGTTCCACCAGCCAAATGTATTGTCTCTTTAGATGAGTTAGTTAATACCTGAACGGTGTAGGAGAGAGTGTGGCTCAACGCTAGTCTTACAGGGGGGGAGGGGTATTCATCTTGACGCTCCTCTTGGCTGGGGGAAGGTATTATGCATATTGGAGAGTGTAGACTGTCATTATATTTCTCATAAAACTGTTTTGCGCCCTCTGGTTTTCTAACATCCCCAAGCATGTTGTCAACCTCTTCTGTTAAATGTTCAATCTCCATGATAGTGCAGTTTCCCGCAGCACTCCTGATTTGAGGAGTTTTGCCTTTACTAGGTGCTGCCTCCGTTGCCTTGCACTTAACCATTCTCACG
The DNA here is from genome assembly GCF_964204655.1 of Triturus cristatus. Lineage (NCBI taxonomy): Eukaryota > Metazoa > Chordata > Amphibia > Caudata > Salamandridae > Triturus > Triturus cristatus. Next base: position 1,341,670,145 of record NC_140585.1, read on the forward strand.
GAGTGGCTAGGGTCATAACAAAAGTTCGACAAAATCGTTCACTCCAACTGTAATGCCAATTGAACCCCAAGATAGTAATATTATTGCACAATCCCCTTAATCAATAGCAGAATGTAATTAGCAACTGGTTAGTTCACACTAATGTTACATACACAATCATAAACAAACTCTGGAGTGAAAGGGCTCACATTTATTTAAAGTGTGGGGTGCAGCCAAGAATTTCGACAATGTAGCAAAATGCAGCTGCAAAGATTGAACAGCTGTTTAGGAGTCCCAGGGTTCTTTCGTTGCTATCACATTCACATACAATTATTTATTTATTTAATTTTCGCTCTCCACTGTCCCTTGAAATCCGCCCCCCCCCCCCCCTTCCCCACACGGCCCCACCGCCCACTGCTTTTACCTGGCTAAAAACTTCACTAAAACCTTGTAATGATATATCGTACGTATACCAAGTTACCTCCTCAGATAGGAATTTGTTCAACTCTGACACATAAGATCCCTGTATGAAAGTTTGTCTAATTGACGCATTACCGGCCGATATCTCTAATGTGCGTTTAATAGACAATGACACAGCTGCTGAACTGTAATACATTCAGCTTCGTTCCCAGTCTATAGGGTCACACAACTCCTCCGTGGCTCGCACTCCCTTATGAAAGCAGGACGCGTGCAAGGAAAATGCAGCTCCAGCACGGTTTATGAAAGTCACGCTTTTGGAGAGGAGGTGATGAATGACTCTGCTGAAGGCTAGAGGAGTGTCTTGTAAAACGAGAACATAACCTTAATTTGGATTTGGCAACTGGTATGTTATTAGATATATTTTAAAGATATTTATGGAATGGGAAGGTCAAACCCGGACCGGAGAGGGTCAAGCGGTGACTGGTGAGTAAGGAACACTAAAGTGACGTTCTATGCCAGTTGTTGCAGCAGCTTAAATGCGAAGGGGAGAAAAAGGCGGGGTGTTATCCGAAGCAGCAGCGAAGAACGTACGTGGTTTAGTTTAATTAACAGGATTAGAAACTTATTTATTACTAGTCATGCTAACCAGAAGTCGGAGTGGGGCTTCAAGTCAAGTCAAAACAGCTTTATTCGATTTTTAAAAGAAAAACCATAAAAGCATACATATAAAATAGTTCATTATTTACAAGAAGCAGTACAAATTAATAACAGTTAAAAACATATCCTAATTCATGGAGATCCTAAATCTTATAATGGTTTTAAGAAATGTTGAAACAGAGAAAATAAGGAATTCGTCATCCAGCAATTGCAGTTTAACCAAAGCCACTCTACATTGCCTCAGCCCTAGTTTTTTTAAAACGGGTCGGAGCAACCTTTTCCTAGGTTCTGAGTAATATTTGCAAAAAAGGATACAATGCAGAGAAGATTGAACGGAAACCTCGTCACAAGGACAGGGAATAAGTTCCTTAGACCAACAATTCATCACAGGAAAAGTCACTAATCTAAAAAAGGCATCAACCCTAAATCGGGTTAAAAGCATTCGAGAATAGCAGCTAGGGACAAGATTCAAGTATGGCTGTATGCCTTGCTTCTGAATAAGTAAATGGTTAGCCATAACGGAGCTCTTACATTTCTCCAGAAACCAGCGTTTCTCTGACAGAAAGACCAGGCATAATTTCTTAAGTTTTTTTCTTGACAGTTCTGCCATGGTGTCTGGGGATTCAAAGAATTCCGGATGGCCCATCTCAACAAAGAAATTTTTTAGATATTTGAACCAGGAGATTTTTGGAGACCCATCTAAGCCAAGACAGTCCTTGATTATATCCCTGTTCAAGCCCGTCTCGGTACCCGACCAAACTTTGTGCCACAACAGAATGGGCTCTAGGTTAATGAGGTCAGATATATACGGTACGCCCAGCTCTTGATGACAAACGTAAGAGCAAGTGGACCCAGGTACTGCCAGTAAAAAACGAAGAAAAACATTTTGACAGATCTGGATGGTCGAGGCGTTTCCTATACCCCAAATTCCTGCACCATACAGTGCGGTGGATACACATTTGGCTCTATAAATGTCCAACAGCACTGATACAGGACGACCCCCAACCTTGTTAGAGAAATGTTTGACGGCTCCTATAGCTCGTGAGAAGGCTAATTTTCTTGATTCCCTTGCTGCTAGCCAAGTGCCCTTTTTATCAAAATTAATACCCAGATAGGAGAAAGTGTTGACAATCGCAAGTTTTGTGTTGGATAAAAAAGAATTGCAGCGAAGGTTCTTCTTTTTTGTGCAGCACATAGTAAAAGTTTTGCTGATGTTGATCTTTAAACCCCTATTGCCCATGTACTCTGAGAATTTGCTAATCGATCTTTGTAGGCCGATTTGAGTCCGGGCCATAATTACAGCATCGTCTGCATATAAAAGAATGGGGATGTGGGAGTTGCCGATTTTTGGATAGTCCTGCTTATCTTCCAGGAGGTGAGATGCGACTGAGTTAATATATAGGTTAAACAAAAAAGGAGCTAAAATGCAGCCTTGTCTCACGCCCTTTCCTATAAGGAATTTGGAAGAGCACTCCCCCTTATCTCCGAAACGAACCCTAGCACCCGCATCTCGATATAATTCTCTGATAAAAATTAGAAGGTTTGGGTCCACACCCATGTCCTGCATGGTTAGCCAGAGTTTGTTGTGGTTGATGCAGTCAAAAGCCGAGCTTAAGTCCACAAATGTGAGGAATATATTTTCGTTTTTTGCCTCAACATATTTGGCTACTAGCAGAGCTAGATTCAATCCTTGCTCAATAGTTCCCAAACCTTCCCTAAAACCATATTGGAACTGGGAGAGAATACCTTTTTCGTCGGCCCATGTTTGCAGTTTATTAAGTATAACTCTCCCCGCGATCTTCATGAGAGAATCAAGTAAGGAGATCGGTCTATAACACTTCGGTGTGTTACGATCTCCTTTCTTAAAAATGGGGACCACGATGGCTTCCTGCCAAGTCCGTGGGAAACCCACTTTAGTAAAGCTGTTAAGAACATTGGTTAAAAGAGGAGCCCATAACTTATTGTTTGCCTTATATATATCCACGGGTATTCCGTCCGGGCCCGGAGCCTTTCCCGCTGGGCTCTTATCAATGGCTATCAGAACTTCATCAATAGAAAAGGCAACGTTAATTGGAAAGTGCAATCTATCCTGTGATCTTAAATTTTTCCCCCCTTCTGTAACTACCGTGGGGTCTTCTTGATAGAGTTCCCGAAAGTAAGTCACCCAGGTCTCTTCAGTGATTGCTATTTCAATAGAGTCTGTTTCATTATTAGTAAAAAAAGGAGCGTTCACTGCTTTCCAAAAGGCAGTATTGTTTTTAGATTGACAGGCTTCTCGGAGGGTGAACCACGCATCCTGTTTAATTTGTTTCTTCCTTTTTTTAACTGCCTTTTGATAAGCGGATCTGGCCGATCTGACATCCACCATTACTCTGGGGTCTCTCTTTAGTTGGGTCAATAAGTAGGCGTGAGTCCTACTACACTCTCTGTCGAACCACCTCTTGGTTTTGTTAGCCCCATGATGAAGAGGTTTTGTAAGTAGATTCCCAATTTCCGCAGAGATACTAAGGAAAGCATCGGTCACTTTTAAAGGATCGGCGCTCTCAATTAGACAAGTATTGAATTCATCTACCCTGGAGCGGATTAAAGTACCAAGAAAGGCCGCTGGTTCTACTTTGTCCCATTTTAAGGTATAACCATTCCTCCTGGCAAGCCGCAATCTATGGTTGTATAGATTCTGAACCGTAGAATCAGTGTTGCTTTTAGCCTTCGGAATGGCCAGGGACAAACTGAGGGGTAGATGATCACTCATTGCTACCTCGCGTAATTCAAACGAGCAAATATAGTCAGAATAGCATTTAGATATAAGCAGGAAGTCAATGGTGGAGTTACATCCTCTGCCTATAAAAGTGGGGCTGAATGGGACTGAAGGAGAACAAAGTTCGTTAGCAAAACCCAAATCTAAGGAGAAGAGTATGTCGTTTAGATTTTTTCCTAAAGGGGTGTGGGAAAAATGTGCAGAAGGAACGCCCTCCCTTTCCCCCAGGTCACATATGTTTTGATCACTGAGTGGACATAACGTGTGATTAAAATCGCCAGTCCAAATAACACAGGTATCAGAGGAATCCTTGGCGTCCAAGTTTTTTAAGGATTCAATTAGTTCCTTAAGTGTTGAGGCCCACAGATCTTTCGGTATGTTGTTATAAAAATTTATCAGATCTATATGTAACTTTCCCCCAAGCGTGATGTGCAGAATTTGGTAAAAAGCAGAGGCTGGAGCAAAGGAGATTTTTATGTCTTTTACACAGTTGGAGACATAAGTGCATAGACCCCCTTTGTTTCTCCCTCTAGTGGTGGGTATTGCAGGAGTGTGATAAGTTCGGTAGCCCATCATATGAATGGGATCAACCGTCCAACATTCCTGGAGGCAAATGAACGAAAACGTTTTCAAAAAAGTGATACAATTTGTGTCTCCTAGTCTGGAGGACAGACCTGCAATATTCCAAGACAAAAGGGAGAGGTCAGAGCATGTGTCAGCCTCTTGCAAGGAAGGAGGAATAGAAATTTCACAGGAAACAACATTGACAACCGGACCACTGTTTGGACTTAAGGGATAATTCGGAGTCTCTACCGTCATAAAGTTGCTAAAAGTAGTATCAGGATTAACCCGAGGGGGGACTATCAATTGTGCTGTCTGTGGATCAAATGGTTTTAACTCATCCTTATTTACAGCCCTCCCTACAAGTTCTGAGGCTGGGGTGTCATTAGGGGGCAGTCAATCAACCGCATCTAGGCAACTGTACCTATTTGCGCATGAAAAAGACTCCAACCAGTCCTGGTCGGTTATAGCCATCCCGCCTCTTTCAAAGCTGCCGTTAGCTTTACCTCGCCCAACCTGAACCCACCAGTTGTTATTAGCTTGGGGAGGATAGAAATAAGCAAGTGGGAAAGGGGTAATGCTGGTAAAATGTAAGGAGGATCGTGTCTGTTGGATGTGTTTAACCACATGAGGGTTGCTAAAATTGATCACAATACAGTCCCCTGTTGTATCCTTATTTCTTCTGCCCACCCAACTAACTCTCCGCACAAACAGAATCTTTGCGTGGGTGCCAAGAGGGAGTGATCGGTTGTTGTTGAGCCAATGCATTGTTTTGTTCTTTAGCTCGTGATATGACTCAGTATCATTAGCTCCAATACAAGGTACACCCGTCAAAACAATAACATATGGATCGGATTCTGGTGGAAGATCTAGAATGGGTAGGTTATGTACGTTTTCATTGGGCAAAACCCTACTGCTAACTTTCGCATTATTATTATGTACCGTGTCGTTAGTAACTATTATATTAGCATCTGGGGATTTCTGCTGAGGTATTTCTGCTATAAGTTGATCTTTAGTGGCACTAATGCTGGTAGATTTTACAGTGCAAGCAATAACCTCACCGGTTCTCCGGGATGTATCTAATGGCAGAGCCAAATGAGGAATAGTCAGGAGAGGAGAGGTTTTCTCCATAGAGTTACTTGCAATATTAGCTGGTGCGAGGGATTTATTATGCTCTCTATGTAAATCTATCTTCATTAGTTGATTAATTTCAAGATTTGTTAGAGCAGTTTGTTCTATTTTTTTAAGGCGCTCTTCTATCTTGATGAGCCTGTCTAAAAACGGTCGCGTAGAGTTATCAAAAATTTCCCTTATTTTTGCGAAGAAACCCTCATCTATTTGCGTGGATTTGTTTGGGGTTACTTCAGACAGAGTTTGTTCGTTAGTCCCCCGAGAAAGATTAGACGGGAATTTATCGTTTTTGGATTTGTTCGGTATAGATTTATTCCCCTTTTTACCACGCGGGGCAGCCTTTTGTTTTGGTTTGGCCCCTAGGGTTGAAGCAGGAAGGGGGGAGGTGACATCAGAGATGGCATGTGATTGAGCTCGAGTCGAAACACCGTCAGATTGAACATTCACAGCATCAGACAAGATGTCAGATCTGTTGGTATTTCTAGCAGTATTAGCCCTTATCCTTTCCAAGCTAGAGTCCATAGTTAAGTCAATACTACCCCCCTCGCTAATCGTACCATTATTTGTGCCAGAAATAGTATTATAAGGCGCAGGTGAAACAACTGTGGCAATAGTCCCCAAAGAAGAACGTTTGGCAGTAAGCGAGTCCAACGAGAGACGACGCTCTGTTAAATCAATTTCACGTTCTAAAATGTTGGCTGCCCTAACAATGAAATTGTCCAGAGTTCCAGCCAGAGTAGTATTGGTAGCGGTGCCCTTAGCCCTAGGCATTCTTTCTGCAAGTTCTGATATATATATCTCTCTCACTAAGAAGGCCGAGTTGCAGGGGGGGTGGCCCAGCCCAGTGTCTCCAGTCTCGAACGGCCTCAAACGGCCCGCTCTTTGCCCGGTCTTAGCCCCGTGCTAAGACCCGCGCGCGTCCCGCTAGCGCGTGAGGGCAAAATTATGTTTATGAAGAGAAAGGAAACGGTGTTGGGGGAGGAGTCGGGAAGAGGACCAGGTGCGGATGATCAGCTTCCCGCACAGCACCCTGGTCCTCGCAGTCCCGGTTACGCCGGTCGCTCACCGTAAAACAAGCAACCAGCAACGTCCCCTCACCACAGCAGAGCACAGCACAGCACAGGGGGGCCAACAGCGTAGAGCGTAGAGTCAGGGCATCAACAGGGCGTCCACAATGACCCAGGCAGTGAACAGCGAAGTCCCGGTCCCTCGAGCGGCGCCCGCGCAGCGGGGGCCGCGAGGCGCGATGGAAGATCAAAAGGCTGGGGTAAGAATCCAGGCAGTCCTGGCAGTGACGAGCAGCACAAACCAGTTTCTCCAGCGAAGCCCGTAATGCAAGGGCTGCACCGCCTGATGAAGGTGTTGGGGGAGGAGTCGGGAAGAGGACCAGGTGCGGATGATCAGCTTCCCGCACAGCACCCTGGTCCTCGCAGTCCCGGTTACGCCGGTCGCTCACCGTAAAACAAGCAACCAGCAACGTCCCCTCACCACAGCAGAGCACAGCACAGCACAGGGGGGCCAACAGCGTAGAGCGTAGAGTCAGGGCATCAACAGGGCGTCCACAATGACCCAGGCAGTGAACAGCGAAGTCCCGGTCCCTCGAGCGGCGCCCGCGCAGCGGGGGCCGCGAGGCGCGATGGAAGATCAAAAGGCTGGGGTAAGAATCCAGGCAGTCCTGGCAGTGACGAGCAGCACAAACCAGTTTCTCCAGCGAAGCCCGTAATGCAAGGGCTGCACCGCCTGATGAAGGTGTTGGGGGAGGAGTCGGGAAGAGGACCAGGTGCGGATGATCAGCTTCCCGCACAGCACCCTGGTCCTCGCAGTCCCGGTTACGCCGGTCGCTCACCGTAAAACAAGCAACCAGCAACGTCCCCTCACCACAGCAGAGCACAGCACAGCACAGGGGGGCCAACAGCGTAGAGCGTAGAGTCAGGGCATCAACAGGGCGTCCACAATGACCCAGGCAGTGAACAGCGAAGTCCCGGTCCCTCGAGCGGCGCCCGCGCAGCGGGGGCCGCGAGGCGCGATGGAAGATCAAAAGGCTGGGGTAAGAATCCAGGCAGTCCTGGCAGTGACGAGCAGCACAAACCAGTTTCTCCAGCGAAGCCCGTAATGCAAGGGCTGCACCGCCTGATGAAGGTGTTGGGGGAGGAGTCGGGAAGAGGACCAGGTGCGGATGATCAGCTTCCCGCACAGCACCCTGGTCCTCGCAGTCCCGGTTACGCCGGTCGCTCACCGTAAAACAAGCAACCAGCAACGTCCCCTCACCACAGCAGAGCACAGCACAGCACAGGGGGGCCAACAGCGTAGAGCGTAGAGTCAGGGCATCAACAGGGCGTCCACAATGACCCAGGCAGTGAACAGCGAAGTCCCGGTCCCTCGAGCGGCGCCCGCGCAGCGGGGGCCGCGAGGCGCGATGGAAGATCAAAAGGCTGGGGTAAGAATCCAGGCAGTCCTGGCAGTGACGAGCAGCACAAACCAGTTTCTCCAGCGAAGCCCGTAATGCAAGGGCTGCACCGCCTGATGAAGGTGTTGGGGGAGGAGTCGGGAAGAGGACCAGGTGCGGATGATCAGCTTCCCGCACAGCACCCTGGTCCTCGCAGTCCCGGTTACGCCGGTCGCTCACCGTAAAACAAGCAACCAGCAACGTCCCCTCACCACAGCAGAGCACAGCACAGCACAGGGGGGCCAACAGCGTAGAGCGTAGAGTCAGGGCATCAACAGGGCGTCCACAATGACCCAGGCAGTGAACAGCGAAGTCCCGGTCCCTCGAGCGGCGCCCGCGCAGCGGGGGCCGCGAGGCGCGATGGAAGATCAAAAGGCTGGGGTAAGAATCCAGGCAGTCCTGGCAGTGACGAGCAGCACAAACCAGTTTCTCCAGCGAAGCCCGTAATGCAAGGGCTGCACCGCCTGATGAAGGTGTTGGGGGAGGAGTCGGGAAGAGGACCAGGTGCGGATGATCAGCTTCCCGCACAGCACCCTGGTCCTCGCAGTCCCGGTTACGCCGGTCGCTCACCGTAAAACAAGCAACCAGCAACGTCCCCTCACCACAGCAGAGCACAGCACAGCACAGGGGGGCCAACAGCGTAGAGCGTAGAGTCAGGGCATCAACAGGGCGTCCACAATGACCCAGGCAGTGAACAGCGAAGTCCCGGTCCCTCGAGCGGCGCCCGCGCAGCGGGGGCCGCGAGGCGCGATGGAAGATCAAAAGGCTGGGGTAAGAATCCAGGCAGTCCTGGCAGTGACGAGCAGCACAAACCAGTTTCTACAGCGAAGCTTAGTTTCTCTACTTCTATTTTTTACCGTTATTTAGTTGAAATACTTAATACAACCAATTCCACAGTTGTGGCGCTTATTCAGTTAGTTGTTGGTATGAACAAAACGCCAGTACCAAGATGAAACACAAATAGCATTGCATTCGTTGCAATTGGAAATAACCAAATAACATGTCGAAAGCCCCGTTGGTGAACAACTTCCACAAAAGGACAAACTGAGGAGTATTTGAAAGGGACAGTATTCCAAGTGTTCCACCAAAATCTGGGTAGATACAGCCTTGACATATTCGGATTGGTAATTTTGAAACTGAGAATTGTCGTAGAAGGTTTGAAAGAGCAATCTGAACTTCAAAAATTGGTTAAGTGTTTTTATTAGCCTATTCGAGAGCTAAATGCACAGTTTGCAATCTTCACATAGATGTTCACAGTATGCGTGACTCATACAGACACAGCATGCAGGCCTGAGTGGTATATGGACAATATTTCGCGCTCGGAGATACATGCCAGTATGCACACCATTGGTATACACTCATAATAGGCAGTGGCGGATGGTGAGTTTCGAAAGTAGCGATGGGTAAATGTTGTTGTTGGAAGCGAGAGCAGGCAACCTGCTCTCGCTTCCAGGAAGCAGGGCAGAATTGCTTTTGGGCAACGGGAGCAGCATGTTAGCAGCTCCCGTTGCCCAAAAGCAATACTGGCTCCCACAGGAGTCAGGGAGCCCTCTGGGACTGTTGGGGCATTTGGGCTACCCCCACGGTCCCCAACATGAGGCCAGGCCTTGGGGGATAGGGTCCCCGGGGCCAGTAAAAATAATTAAAAAAAATAATGTGTAAAAGGAAGGCCGGCTCCAGGGGATGGGGTCCCAGGGGCCATAATTGGCCTAAGGAGGGGGGCAACGAGGCACCAATCAAAACAAGCATTGGCATAGCCAATAGGTCTTGCCTTTGGGACCTTAGAAGTGTTTAGTTACCCAGCACAAAATCCTTGGTGCAACAACATCAGGTGTTGCATGGCTAAATACTTATAAGGTCCCAACGGCGAGACCTATTGGCTATGCCAATGGTTGTTTAAGAATATTTAGAGTATTTTAAACCCAAGATCATCTATTCCACAGTGGCATATAAAAGTTTAATTGGGCCTGCCCTCATTGATTGCATAAAATAACATTAATATAATCAATTACTGTTGTGATTGCATGACCTCAAGAATTAGGACACATTAAAAAACAAAGTTATTACATCAACTGGAAACTTTCAATTCTTAGTCAATCAACTCTTTACCAACTGAATATACCTTAACACCAATAGGTATATTTTCTATTATGTGCTATATAAAATACATAAAATTTGCAACATGTGAGTCTGTGGACTAGAGTAAATTGGTGGAATTACTTTACCAGCAATGGAAGTCACTAGATTATTGATCTTGGCATGCCTCACCTTCACCTTGCATACTGTAAATGAAGACGCGGTCAACCTTCCTGGGGCGGTGAGGTTGCAATCGTCTTTGCAGGACTGCGGAAGTAAAAATAGCAGCCACTGCTAAATGTTGCCGCTGGCAGACATCTCCCTAAACCTCATCCTCTGGAGGCTTATTGGTGCTGTACTGAAACTACAGCTATGCCTCATACAAAGCCTAAATTCGGGCAGGAGGTCAAATGGGAAGGGTGGATATTCAAGGCACACTCTATGCTCAGTGTTCCCCTGGGCCAGCCTTTGGTCATTCTTTATATGACAATGAGCCATCTGCGGTAGCTTTTGGGCTGTGCGGGACCGGAACAAGCTGACCTGAACATGCACAAAGTAGGCAAAGTGTCCCACAGCTTGCTTTGGCCACGGGCCACTCAGCCAACCTGACCATGCTCATTTTGACAAGGTTGGTCATTATTTCTAGATTAGCACACATTCTTTGCAGCTTTTTTTCCAGGTATTTGTCAGAAATCAGACCATTCTCAAGATAGACCTGCCTTACAGCAGAGCTGTGTGTCATATGTCACAAACTTGTGAATTCTCTTAAAATAAATACAGAACAAATCATTCAGTGTACTTATCTGGAGGAAACATAATTATTAATCACATAACACATCTATACATAGGAAATGCTTCACCCAGGGCACACATATGATCACAAGACATAATTCATACAAAATAGCTACTACTCGCTGGCCTAAATCAATACCAGTGGTCCTGCATACGCCTTCCCCCATCTATACAGCACATATGCACCACCAACCTCTTCATCACTCCCCACACAGCCTCTAACACATGCAACTGTTAATTATGCTTTAACACTCCTTACTAATACACAAGAGGAAAATCTACAGTATTCTCCCAACACGTCTTATTACAGATAGTTTGAAACATCTAACCCTTTTTTCATGCATGTCTGCATGCACCGGAGGATAAAACAGGAAACCCATGAAGCCACATTATTGACAGCAACACACGGTAGCAATTCAATGACAATTTAGCAGTTTAATGAAAAGCCTTTCCAATAAATGAAATAGGTTTGCTTAATGATGAGCACTTCATTCAGCTGAAGAGAATGTTATATTGTGTTAGCATGACTAGTTACAAACAAAGTATAAGTAAAAACGTCCCAATAACGTACAGATAAAATGTACGTTCATATTTTCTGTAAAATAAGGACTTTGAAAATACAAAGAGAGACCAGTGTGCCAGACAGCTAGTAGACTAAAAGTGCCGTGGTGAGCAAGCTTATATAAATAACTGCGATGAGAAAGCATAATAAGAGTTGATACACCCAATATAATAAACATCACAAGCCTCCTCCAGCTTGTGTAAAAGGTGTTTCCAAGCCCAGCCTTTTCCGCGTTCACTACTCACATTACTGCTAAATAATCCTAGAATCGACAATCACATTAACAGTTTTATAAAGAAATTATACTGAAAAACCTCGCTAACGATTGCAATGCAAACCTTGAAATTGTGCACATTACCTTCCAGGAGGCAGCCACCACGTCTTGTGACTACAATTCCCATGATGCTTGCAATGCAAACCGGATGTTGTGCTCATTACCTTACGGGAAGCAGCCATCAGCTTGACCACGTCTCGTGACTGCAAGACCCATGATTCCTGCGCAGACTACAACTGCCATGCTGCTGTGTGCACATTTACCCTTCTACTGCATCCCGAAACACAGCGAATAATATTGGGTGAAAGGGAGAGGGGTGATGTATGTGCTGTTAATGGTAGGAATAATCAGCTGCTGAAATAAAAACCATGAATATTTGTAATGCGCTAAACGGCGGCGCATTTGTTTGGTTTCTTATGGAGGCATTCGTTCACACAGTACTTTGCTGCATTCATCAGATTATTCAGATAATAGAAATCCTCTTATTATTAGGGTAGTCACTTTCTTGATGCAAACACACATCTTAACAACACTGAAGGTTAGATAAAGTAATATTGGTTCAGGTTCAACCTCCCAAGTGAAATGAATTAAGAATAGATTTAAAAGAACAAAGATGAAAAAACGCACCATAGTAACAACTGCAGTTCATGTTTGTATAATCTCTCCTAAAACAAGCATTGGACGCGCGAGACGCGATGGGGGGGGGGGGTGGCAGAGAAGCGCGTCTCAGCGAGACCTAAAAAAAAACAGAAGGCTGGCCAGGCCCTGGGGTATAGGCTCCCCGGGGCCATAATAGGTCTCAGGAGGGGAGCCATGCAGACCCCCTCCAAAATAAAAAAAATGAAATATTCATCCAAATGCGCGTGACTCTAGGGACGCTTCAGCCTCTCAGGTCGGGGCCTGTATCGGTGCATCTGCCCCTAGTACATTTCAAACGAAAGGAGGTACTGTTCCAGTCACATGCAAACAAGCCCACGAGGTGTGCTTCTTGAAGAATTATTTTTTCCAGACAAGTATGGCAGGGGAACAACCTTTACAACGCAACTTTTACAACGCACTGCACTTACAACACATTTTTTACAACGCAAAATCCATTACAACGCATGACATTACAACGCATGACACTACAACGCATTTTTAAAAACTACCTTTACAACGCATTCCATTACAACGCATACTACCATTACAACGCATACCATTACAACGCATAATATTACACTACACTATCCAACACTTACCCTACTGTTGCACCCCCTGGAGTTAGAATAGTAATTTTTACCCCTATACTATCCAACACTTACCCTACTGTTGCACCCCCTGGAGTTAGAATAGTAATTTTTACCCCTATACTATCCAACACTTACCCTACTGTTGCACCCCCTGCAGTTAGAATAGTAATTTTTAACCCTATACTATCCAACACTTACCCTACTGTTGCACCCCCTGGAGTTAGAATAGTAATTTTTAACCCTATACTATCTAATACTTACCTTAAATGCAATTTAATATTATGCGTTGTAATGGTATGTGTTGTAAAGGTAGTATGCGTTGTAATGGAAATGCGTTGTAAAGGTAGTTTTTAAAAATGCGTTGTAGTGTCATGCGTTGTAATGTCATGCGTTGTAATGGATTTTGCGTTGTAAAAAATGCGTTGTAAGTGCATGCGTTGTAAAAGTGTGCGTTGTAACGACATACATCCAGTATGGCAGCATTACGTTATTATATAATGATGCCAAATGACTCTGCCATGCACGTAATTTTCCTATGAAGGCGTGATGAGGACTTTTGGCATATGTACTTCCAAAGTGATTAATGGAACAAAATGAAAGTGATTGAAGGATTGGGATAGAATGTAGAGGAGAATACGAAGCATGATGGTAGTTCTGGTTCTTAAGATCTGAAACAACGCACCAAATGGAATGAGTGGAAAGACCTGCATATGTGAACTAATTTATTTTTTAAATACTGACGATCACACTGAAATTTGAAAGTGTACACTGTTCAATGCGTGGATTGATATTGAATATTCAAGTGACTGACACACTGCCACTTTATAACTCAACGTTATATACTCATACTCTGCAGTCCTTCATCACTTTCTTGAAGCTGACCGGAAACAAGATCAGATGGCTGCTCACTCATGTGTCACATATGATTAAGACTCCTTAGAGTTGAAACGCGTAATGCTGCAATACTTGTCGAAAATAAAGCATTCTTCAAAGAAGCATGTTCGGTGGACCTATTTGCATGTGACTGGAACAGTACATGCTTTCGTTAGGAATGTATTAGGGGCAGACGCACCCGTACAGGCCCGACCCGAGAGGCAGAGGCTTCCCCGGCGTCACGCACAATTGGATATATATATATATATATATATATATATATATATATATATCCCGCTCCCGTGCAGCGATGAACGAGTCACTCCGCGGGCGGGTGCTGAAATGCGGCGATGCTCCGCATAATATGTCTGCTCCACAATTCCCTCAGTTTGTCGAAGGAAAAACAGCACTCGCGGGACCTTTTCACAGCAGTGATTTATTCTTAGCCAAACAGACGCGTTTCGGAAAAAATCCTTCGTCAATGAAAACAGACAAGGGCTGGCGTACCGCCGTATTGCGTGCGCCATTTTGGAGCGATTATGACATCAATAGCAAATGCTACAGAGACAAATAGAAATCAGTGTAAGTCATACGTTTCTTAATAAAAACATTTCAGTTCATGCTCTTTCTATGTGAATATCGCTCATGAGTCTTCAAGAGTTCTTAATAGTTTTCAAATTGTCTTATCGTTAATCTGTGTTTTACGACCAACACATTTGTGTTTGTAAGCGCCATTTTAGAACAGTCATTGCACCATTGAATGAATTTCATCTGTTTCTGGGGCATTCGCCAATGGTGCGATGACTGTTCTAAAATGGCGATCAGTGATGTCATTTGAGATGTCATCAGTGATGTCATGAGTGATGTCACTGACCATGTCATGAGTGATGTAATATGTGACGTCATCAGCAGTGCATTGCGGGCGCGCGAGTTATAGTTAGCTGAACTAACTATAACGGGGGAATTTCAATGGTTTTGTACAAGTGAAAAGTCCAGCTAACTATAACACCCCTGAAACCTATGGTTTTTTTCAGTGAATTTCTGAGGTTTTTTAAATGCTAATTCCTAACTATAACGTGCCTGAAACCTATGGTTTTTTCTGTGAATTTCAATGGTTTTTTAAATGCTAATTTCTAACTATGCCTACAGAGATAGGACATGTGAAGAAAGAAGAAAAAATGCACAGAAAGAAAAAAAAGAAGTGCAGAAAGAAGCAACAGAAGTCCTCAAAGATGAAGAAAAGTGCAGGAAGAAGGATAACGTGCAGAAAGAACAAAAAGAAGAGCAGAAAGAAGCCTTGTTGCAAAATCATCCTGTACCCTCAACTTTTTCAGACGGATACTGGTGGTAACTGAGTCTGACTAACCAGTCCTAGAGCCAGTGCTATGTTAAAAGACACTTAGAATACAGTGAAAACACTTACATACACTAGGGAACACTATGCGTTGGGGTCCCCCTGTGATTAGCATGACCTCCTCTGTAAGCCCCTAGTATATAATAGGGCAGGGGGATTAAAACTACCTCTTAAAACAGGCCACAGGGCGTTTTTGCACATGTTAACTCAGGCCCCGTCCCCTCCCTTCACCACTGTGTAAACGCGCCCTGTGTCCGTTTTTAGTTGGGAGATTAAGTTCATTTGAATCCTGAGGGTCCCTAGGGTCCAACTAGCCCACTAGGTACCTCCAGTTAGTGCCACAGAGCTGCGTTGCAGAGAGGTGTAAAAAGTGGCACGGCCTGGACCACCTCTCTGCAATGCAGCTCAGTGGCGCTTACTGGAAGCACTTGGTGGGCTAGTTAGCCCCCAGGGGCCCTCAGTATTGAAGGGAAATTATATCCCCAATTTAAAACGTGCCATAGTGCGTGTTTGCACACGTCACCTCAGGCCCTGTCCCCTCCCTTCACCACTGTGTAAACGCGCCCTGTGGCTGTTCTAAGTTGAGAGATTAAGTCCCCTTGAATCCTAAGGGTCCCTAGGGTCAAACTAGACCACTAGGTACCTCCAGTAAGCGCCACAGAGCTGCGTTGCAGAGAGGTGTAAAAAGGGGCTTGGCCTCAGAACACCTGTCTGCAGCGCAGCTCCCTGGCGCATACTGGAGATGCCTGTTGGGCTAGTTGGCCCTCAGTATTGAAGAGGAATTAATTCCCCAACTTACAACTCGCCAGGGGGCGCGTTTGCAGAGTGCTGCAAGGAGGGGGCGCGGCCTCCGGCACGATGCCAGTCTTTTATTTATTTTAATTTTTTAAGATTGGGGCTGTGTGGTTCCCCTTCTTATTCTAATTTATTGGCCCTGATGACCCCATCCCCCAGGGCCTTTCTCCTAATTATATTTTTTTGACCCCAATCCCCAGGGCCGGCCACTGTTTTTAATATTTTAAAAAAATATATATTTATAGACACACCTAGGACATGCTGGACAAACCGTACGTACCTATCACCATGACGATTTGCGTGATATTCATTAAAAGGCGACTATGCATACAATGTGTAATTACACCACTAGTGAAGCTCTGACATGTCTGATGCCCTACCGTGCCTAGTCCCGGTAGACACCCTTGTCGTTTATTTATACAAACATGGGTAGCTATTGACGGGCACATTTAATACACATGCACACCAAGCTATTTAAAGGGGATTCGGCAAAAATTCGACCAAAACTATGCAAGAAACCCCCCTCACGGTTAATAAAACACACATCCACTGCCGGATGTGTAATACTTTTTATTTTACTCTCTGGAAAGGGGACGAACATCACTTGAGAGTCACAGCGCGCTCCTGGCAGAGCCCAATGCTGTTTTACACCCACCATTGCCTGCTGAGTGCCACACACCTCTGTGTTGTATTCCACTAGCTAGTGCATATGCTATGACACTCTCTAGCCCATGTGCACTGTAACACCACCCCGTGAATATGTCATGCCACACTTGTCTTCGCACGGGTTATATTGCCCCATCTAACGTGCCTTCCTCGATGCCTATGTTATAACGCACAGTGCTATGCCATACATATAACAATCTGGGATCCATATCTTTGTCACAGTGCATATGCAACGTTACACTCCCCAGCACATATTTTATATTACAACTTTAGAGACTAGCTAGGTTACACAACACTGCCCTGTGCATATTACACTCCAAGGCGCATATCGCATAGCACGCGCTAGTGCCTGTGCTATCTCGCGCTCTCCAATGAATCTGTCATTGCGCACAATGTATTGCATATTATATTTCACGCCCGGTTCATCTTATATCACACTTTTTGGTGCATAGTTTATACCATACACTATATCTAGTTTTCATTTTCAATCGTGCTCTCAGGACTATGTTCTATATAACACTGTGTTCACCTACCCTTTTCACGGGCATTACATTTTGCGATAGGGGGTGGAGGGTCAGAGGGTGTTTCTGCCAAGTGAGCCCGGAGTCACAGTCACAAACGTCCTCTTCTTCCTGAATAAAAGTGAGATTATGCTGCATACTTGTTCATATTTTAAGTAGTTCGCACAGACACACGTTTTAAAAACAATAAAGTTCCTAATACCCGCCTTCTCTGAACAGTTAGCTTGCTGCCCCATCCCCCTCCTCCCTATCCTCTGTTGTGTGAATCCATGGACTAGCCTCCTCCCTCCTGCCATGCATGGTCTGATGTGCTGCCACTGCCCTCAATTTAGTATGATGTACCAGTCCACTCCTCCTGCCCTCCATTGCCCAATTCTATGCCCCATCATTGACCTCCTGCTTAAACTCTGTGCTTAGCTTGCTGCCCCTATTCTCCTTCCCCCTGCCCTCCGATGTCTTTGTGCATGCCCCTGCTCCATCATTTATGCCCACCATGTTCCATGGACCTGCCACTCCTATCTACTCTGAGTGTTCTGTTGAGCTGCCACTCTCCTCCCACCTGCCTAGCATTGTCAGTTGACTGTAACCTGTCCCTGCCACCTCCACCCTGCCTGTCCACATGCCATGCCCCTATCCTCTTCCTCCTGTCCTACATGGTCCATTGTACTGCCACACCCTTCTGCCCTCCCTGGTCTGTTGTGCTGCAACTGCTCCTCCTGCCTGCCCCGTGCGGTCTGTTGTGAGGCCCCTTCCCCTGAACTTTCTTGTCTGTGCACCGGTCCTGACCCTCTCTTCTATCCTCCATCATCCTTTGTGCATGCTCCTGCACCCTCCTTCTTGCCCATCATAGCCATTGTGCTGCCACTAACCCTCCCACTTGCCATGCATGGTCTTCTGTGCTGCCATGGCCCCTCCCACCTTCCCTGTGTGGTCAGTTAGCTGCCCCTGACCCCCTCCCACCTTCCCTCCATAGTCTGTGTGTATGCCATCACAGTCTCACTGTTGCTCTTCATGGTGTGTCTTGCTCTAGTGCCCATCCTGCCTGACTTCCATGGCTATCTTGCTGCTCCTGCCCTGCCCCCTTGCCCCCAGCCCTCTGTTTACATGTGCAGACCCCCACTCCCTCCCTCCTGGCTTGTCTGTTCCATTGTAATGCCCTTGATCTGTCCCTCCTGCCCTTTATGGTCTGTTATGCTGCAGCTTTCTCTCCTGTCTGTCCATTATGGTCAGCTAGCTACCATTGCCTCTTGCCCCTCTGTTCTCTGTTGTCCATGTGCATGGTCCTGTCCCCTACCTCTTACTTTCTATGGATTTTTGTGCTGCACTCCCATCCCGCATGCCCTGTGTGGTGTATTGTGCTGCTGCAAACCCTGATGCCTGCCCTGCAGGGTCAGTTTGGTGCACCTCTCCATGTCCCTCTTGTCCTCTGTTATCCAAGTCCATGTCCCTACCCCATTTCCTTCCATGATCCAATGTACCATACTTGTGAACATTTTGAACTTGGTAAGAGGGAGATTTTGAAAAAAAACTGGGGTATTGATTTTCCCCTTTGAGTTACATTGAAAAAGAGGAGATTGTAGACAGCAGACAGATCAAATAAAGCCCATTTGAGCTTAAAAACATTGGACGTTTCCTGGCTGAATCGGGTCTGTTGGCATGTATGGTTGTGCTACCATTGCCTCTTCCTTCTGCCCACAATGGTCTACTACATTGCCACAGCCTCTCTTGCAAGTCCTGTATTGTTGGTTTGTTGCCCCTGCCCCCCTTTCCACTGCCCTCCATAGTCTGTTGTGCTGCCACGGCTCTTCCTGCCTGCTCAGTGTGGTTAAATTGTTGCATTTGCACCCTCCTACCTGCCTTCAATTTTCAGAGTCCATGCCCCTGGCCTCTGCCTCTCAACAGTATCCTAATGAACAACTAGATTGCTAACATTCTATATTTATTACAAAAGTGTGGAACGCCTGACGTCATCTTGATGTAATCAAAACTGTAATACCTAGAGCATTTCCTTTAGAAATTACATATATGAGAGGGTCTTATTGGCATCAAAATTATGGTTAGTGCTCTAAAAGACTAAAATAAGGACATATTTTCTGAGTTTTCAAATAGCGACAAAGCACTTTTTAAAATTATTTGTTATCTTTATGTTTTTTTATCCAGTTGACCACTTGATTAAATGTTGCACTTAGGGGAGAGGATGTGGTGTTACTTCCAGAACTGCAGACTTTGCAACTGGGGAACCAGGTTGGAGTTTCTGCTTCAGCTCGACATTCTGTGATTCTGGTCAAATCACTTAGTCTCCCCATGTCTACAACCAAAATGAATTTGTTCTTGTGTGATGTAACCAATGCTCATGTAAAGCACTCCAATACCTGACAAGTCTGCACTATATAACACTGCAAAAACACAAAATAATAAGTATTTTGCACACTTCTGTCATTGGGCTATATTTGGGCTACATCTGGGTGATTTTGGGCTACATTTGGGCTCTTTTGTCTCCGGTGGCCATCTTGGGAAATTTATTTGTTATGCAGTTTCCTAATTTCCTCATGTACTGCAGTCTCCTCAGTAGGAAATGCTTTCAGTTTTTTACTTTCATTCCATCATGAAGGTATTCAGATATGTCACACATTTGCCATAAATTCTGAATGTTAGCACTCTAGTTGCTCATTAGATCACTGTAGTAAAGCTACTGTTCACCATGGAAGTCTGCTCCTGGTATTAAAAGTGCATGTTTCAGTCTGCATGTCAGAATATTTTTATGAAATAGAAGAGGATTTGAGAAGTCACTCAAAATGTGCCCTCATTTTCTTTCTTCAGCATTAATCATAATTTCTATGGCAAAATGAACCCCCTCATTGTGTTCCTTTTTAAATTAAATGTTTTAAGTGTTACCAGTTTATTCCAATCAAGATGGCTTCAGGTGTGCCATACTTTTGTCATAATGAAGACAGTAAGCGCTCTAGTTGTTTTTAAGAACACTCTGGGACATTCTGTCATTGGGCTATACTTGGGCTACATCTGGGTGATATTTGGGCTACATTTGGGCTCTTTTGTCTCTGGTGGTCATCTTGGGAGACTTATTTGTTATGAAGTTTCCTAATTTCCTCATTTACTGCAGTCTCCTCAGTAGGAAATACTTTCAGTTTTTTACTTTGATTCCATCAAGAAGGCATTCAGATGTGTCACACATTTGCCATAAATTCAGAATGTTAGCACTCGTTTTGCTCATTAGATCACTGTAGTAAAGCTACTGCTCACCAGGGAAAACTGCTGCTGGTATTGAAAGTGCATGTTTCAGTCTGCATGTCAGAATTTTTTAATGAATTAGAAGAGGATTTGAGAAGTCACTCAAAATGTACCCTAATTTTTCTTTCTGCAGCACTAATCATACTTTTTATGGAAAAATGAACCCCCTCATTTTGTTCCTTTTTAAACTAAATGTTTTAAGAGTTACCACTTTAATCCAAGCAAGATGGCTTCAGGTGTGCCATACGTTTATCATAAGTAGGACTGTTAGCGCTCTAGTTGTTCTTTGGAACACTCTGGGAAGCTGCAGTAGAACACAAAGGAATCAACTGACAGTCTCTACCCTTGTTGGATGTACATGTTTTACTGAGAATGTCAGACTTCATTCTCACATGACTGAGAAAGATAATGTGAATTTACAGAAAATAAGCTCTCAGTTTAGCTTATAGATCACCTTCCAAACCTCTGTGGGAAAAGCATGAGAAAATATTTTTCTCTCAATCATGATATCCCAGCAGAAGGCTTTTTCACATGGTGAAATCACCTTAGAACATACCACAGTTCCTAAAATGAGTATGGTACCATCAACAAATGATTTATAATGTAACTAAAGTCTTAAAACCTTCTATTAACTGCAAAGCTTTTTAATGAGGTGCTATCATGTATATTGGTCCCAAGATGGCTGCCAACACTTCTTGGATGAAGTGCTGACAGCCAATCAGATCTCAGGATGAGATGTGTGGTTAGGCTCCGCCCACATATATATATGATTTTACTTTTGATTTTCTCAGGAACTACTGAACAGATTGACACCAGACCTGCAAAAGACACATCCCTGAGCTGAGGACTACCTCTCTGCCAATTTTCAAGTAATTCTGTTCAGCCGTTCAGGCTGTACCTTGGACTAAAGGTCCCTATGGAAAATTGCATGGGGAAAATGCGTTTTGGGACCCCCCTTTTTTCTCAGCCCCCGCTTGATGAATCCCCCCGAGACATTCAGGGTAGGAGCGGAGCGGAGCGCCCCACCTATTTTGAAAATTTCGCGAGGATTCGTCAACCGGCGCCAAAGTTATTCCAAATAGAATGTTGCGGATTTCCTATGGAAACACGGTCCTAACTATAACTATCTACTGGCGACCGCCAGTAGATAATATATATATGTGTATATATATATTACCTACTGGCGGTCACCAGTAGGTAGTTATAGTTAGGACCAAGTTTCCATAGTAAGAGCATTTTTTGTTTTGCTTATAACTTTGGCGTCGTTTGATGAATCTTCATGGAATCTTCCAAACTAATTCTTTGTTCATATCAGCTCCTATGTGGGAAGTTTGGGGGTGATTTGTCAAGGGGGGGCGGAGAGAAAAGGCGGTTCCAAAACGTGTTTTCTCCATGTTAATTTCCTTAGGAAACTTTAGACAAGGCTACAGGTCGAACGGGTGAACGGAATTGCCCCAATTTGGCAGGGAGAAGGGTCTTGGTCTAGAAAGCATGCTTTTGTTTATTTGGTGTAAATCTGTTCAGTAGTTTTGGAGAAATATCGAAATTTACAGATATCGATATTTGGGAATTCTGCCATCTGATTGGCTGAGGTGTTACGAGCACGAGCTTGCTGCTTATTGGTTGTGAGCGCTGCGAGCGGTTGCAACTAGGAAGTGTTGGCCACCATTTTGTGATTCCATTGAAGCGAGTAAGGGGGAAAAAGGGCGAAAAGATTAGGAAACAGGAGGATAGGAGCACTGTAACCTCTGTGGGGGAGTGCGAAGCAAAGTAGTCACTCCTACCGGACTGAAAGTTTGCTGTTGCTCAGATTGACATGGTGGTGAGATGAGATGCTGCTACAGTCGGGTATGAAACCTAGAGCCTAAACCGGGAGGTCATTGCTGTAAAGTGCTGTGCTCTGGTGTTTGTAGGATACCTGTGGAAGTAGTGTTAGTAGGCGTTTATACCACACAGGAAGGGGGAAGCGAACTACTGAGCTCTACCGTGTGTTTATACTATACCGGAAGTGGGAAGTGAAGTACTACGCCTACCGGTGTGAAGAGGGATCAAACCGAGCTGATTGTTGTAAAGTGATGGGCTGTGGGCACTGTAGCATACTGGCCGTTGTGGTATAACTGTAAGTAGTGTTAGTATGCCTTTATACTATACAGGGAGTGGGAAGCGAACTACTCACCCCTACTGGTCTGAAGACTCAGGGATTAAACCGTGAGCTCATTGCGGTAAAGTGATGTGCTCTGTGTACTATTTCAATGTAAGTCCTAGTACAATATTAGTATGTAATGATACTATAATGTAAGTATGTAATGTTAGAATGTAGGGCTATCATGAGGGGAATCTTGGGGAGTTTGCACACGGTGCTGGAGAAGACGGATACCTTGGTGTCTGGTCCTGTTGGTGGCTCTTTAAGCTGTCTTCTTTTCCTGCAATAAATCTACTTATAGGATCCACTGCTGTCTTCCTGTTCACTACATAAATTTGTTGACGAGCGGGAGACGGTGAAAAGAAGGCAGCAGTCACCAAGATTTTGCACTTGCTTGCATTGGGCTGAAGACCCATTTTCTTGGTGAATCTGTTTCTACTCATCCCAGGGTCATGTATTGAAGACCCGTTTTCTTGGTAAATCTGTTTCTACTCATCCCAGGGTCGTCGGCTGATCGAACAATGTGATCCTACCTCTGGTAGGATTTATATTTTTTGATTTTGGGCTTCCTCTGCCTCTTCACTACACTCTGGGTGCTGTACCACACATGTGCAAGTAGTGTTACTATGCGTTTATACTAATTCTGTAGTTATGCATTAAACAAAGCATCATGGTCCCATGGAGCGCCACCTCCCAGGCGCAGATCATACAATGTCCCGGCGTGTGCAATCACGGGACATTTATGTTTGCTATTACAGGGTGGGAGCATTGCTTGCACCCTGTGATAGTAAATTCTTGTTTGCCTCGTTGAAGCAAGAGGAGGAAAACCTCGTATCGTTTCAATAAAGCAGAACCGGATGGTAAAAATGGAGAAAACAAAATTAAGCGGGGTCTCAGCTGTTCATTTAAATGAGCCCACTGGTGGGTAATGTTCCGGGGCCAATCTTATTAT
The DNA here is from genome assembly GCF_964204655.1 of Triturus cristatus. Taxonomy (NCBI): domain Eukaryota; kingdom Metazoa; phylum Chordata; class Amphibia; order Caudata; family Salamandridae; genus Triturus; species Triturus cristatus. The sequence continues at coordinate 1,341,693,583 of NC_140585.1, forward strand.
TGTATTGCGGGGTCTCTGCAGCACTGGGGATCTTAATCTCACATGTAAATTAGGCGCGGGAGGGCACAGAGACGTTTCGCAGACTAGGGGATCGACACATCCCCGGGTATTGTTTACGAATTGTTCGGGGGGCTTCAAGGCCAACTCAAGACCGGGGATCGGCAACCTCCGGGGCTTTATTTAAATATGCAGTGTGGGCCTCGCCAGTCCTTGAAGCCTCGGTGGCCCTAGGCAGTGCGTCATTGGTTCAGCAATCACACGGGCATTACTCATGGTATTATAAAGTGATACACTCATAGAACTCTTGCCGTTGTACAATTACCCAGGCTTCATTTATGTAATAGTCTGTTGGTTTATATTTGGTTGGTGCACTGGAAAATTAAACAAAACTTCCCTTATACCTACTATCAACCGCCGATTTTCACAGTAAACTACAGCCAAGTGTTGTCAGAAAAAGAAGACCCATACACTCAGTTATTTATTGGTAAAAAAAATAACTTTTATTAACACAACACAAATAAATGGAAATTTAAGTTTATTAGAACAACAGTAAAACATGAAAGAAGTGGGTGGGACTCCTCCGGAAGCAGCGTACAAAACCTGCAAGACAAAAAAGAAACATAAGTATGTGTGCAATGTCTAAAAGAAAAATAAAGGTAGTGAGAATGAACGGAGGAAAGTGAGAATGGGACAGAGAGTGAGTGGGTGGAAGGGGGAAGGGGAGGGAGAGTGAAAAGAACAGAGGGAGGAGGAGACAGAGCGCCGGCCTACTGCACCCAGCCCTCACTGTTCACCTCCCGGCACCCGTGTGTCTGGGACGCTGGGGTCCGCAAGAAAGAGTGCGGTCCAGCAAGTCCTTAAAATGAAACAGAGATATGAATGGGGCCAGAGATTACATTATTATCTATGGCAACATCGCTTGCCTGCACCTGTGCACTCAGGCTGCTGCACCCCAGCCCCTTTCTCCGCACTGTTCTCAATTGCAGCTCCTGCGCGCCGAGGCTTGACTGCTCACCTGCCACAAAAGGTGTGTCCAAGAACGTGCCGGTGCGAGCTCCAACTCCGGGGTGCCGCTATCAGGGTGGCCCAGCAGGTCTCCGGTCGGGGACGGTGTCTTGATACCACGGTGGAAGGCGTCAGAATGCCCAGGGCATCTTCACGGGTTGAGCACCCGCTCCGCCCATTTTGGATCCACTAACCCAGTGTCTGAAAAGGGAGAAAAAATATAATTTTGGAAACGTCTTGAGGTAAATGAAGGTTTCTTTCAACGTTAATAGAGAACACCAGTTGAGTGCATCCTTCCTTCTTGAAGTACGATCTTCGAACTGTTAGTGGTAATCATGGTTCAAAGAGAAGTTGGAGTGCACGAGAATACACAAGGTTAAATAATAATACGTTATGCCAACGTTCACATACAAAGGAACAGAGCGCATGGTAGAAGCGTAATGTGGGCGTGTAATGCAGTGGCACAAGCCTGTGTGCATGTACACCTAGTAATAAACTCACTACAGTACCCCAAAAGCCACCACCACGTGTCTGTAGGGCAGCGCTGCCCACTGGCTCAGGCCTACAGTACGGTCCAGCAGGTCCATAAAATGAGACAGAGATGTGACTGAACGAGGTCAGAGATCACATCGGTACGCTGGGTAACATCGGTCGTTCGCACCTTTGCACACAGGCTGATGCACCCCACCCCTCCCGCAGCACTGCGCTCAACACGTGTCGGTAGGGCAGCGCTGCCCGCTGGCTCAGGCCTACAGTATGGTCCAGCAGGTCCTTAAAATGAGACAGATATGTGACTGAATGAGGTCAGAGAACACATTATTAAGAAGGGCAATATCACTTGTTTGTACCTGCACACCCAGGCTGATGCACCCCACCCCTTCCGCAGCATCGCGCTCAATTGCAGCCCCTGTGCACCCAGGCCCCACTGCTCACCTGCTGTCATTGTTGTGTGTCCAAACAGCAGGATTCACAATTCAGGTGCAGTGTTGATTGCGACGATGGTGAACACCTTATTGATCCCTTTTTTTATTGCGCATTGTGATATGCGAGGTGGATGAGGCCATATCACCTGAGGCAGTGTAGAAGAACTGGGACATGTGGTGTCGTCGTTATCCTATTTATACGTACGCAAAGTGGGCTGGGCTTGCATACACCAGGCGAGCGTAGGGGTGTGAATAATAGTTCCAGGGACCTGGGCGTTGTTCAGTTCCTGCCTGGCCAGGAAGTGTACTTATGTGTGTTTCTGTTGCAGTTTTGTCATCGCAGAATGCACAATTTACATTAATGTAGCATGTACCGGGAGGGCGGCAACTATCGCTAATGAGATGCTGTTCAAAAACATTGAATGGCCAACATCACATGTCGTTGTCAAGGTTGTGGATATGCGCAGACACTCATGTCAATGGTGTGCGGTATTATTGAAAGTGTTGCTATCTCGAAGCGCATACATGTGAATGTGCTCGGATGGAGGGAGGATCAGCAGTGAGGCTACGTCATAAATAGTGATAACGTTCATTATAGTCAAGCAATGCATGCCAAACGTGAATCTGAAAGTTTCACATATGACAAACAGAAATACAAATGTACACATTACTGTTTACTGTTTGTCACATGTGATCTAGGATGTGCACTCTGCCCGTGGCTGATGATACCCCTTCAGGCCAGCAATACCCAGGCCGAAAGGCAGCACAATAATGTGCACACACACACACCAGGGGAATCGTGTAACACACATTTGATTTTTGATGTAACGTTTGAGCTGCATGGCCATCACACCTGGATGGCTAATGTACAGAACATGAATATTGATCAAGATGATCGTTGCATGTTGTGTGTAGTAGAAGATATGTGTACACAGAAAAAAACTTTTCAAAAAAGCTCTCTAAGTAGAAGGGGTGTGTCTAATCAAACGCTGTAGAGAGAATGACTAAAATGGGTGGGGTCCTCCAACTGTTAGAATGGGAAATGTTATGAACTAATCAAATGCTTTTTTTTAAGTTCACATGGCAATCACGCATCGAGGGCGCAAGGAGGCCGCACCCAACAAGATTTTGAGAAAATATATTTATCATAATATAAGTTTGTTACAGTTAGAAGTATATACATGTTTAAAATATTTTAGATTATCGCTTGCTCTCATATACAGTTTAAAGTTCTTTAGATATAGCTTGGAGACATAAAAAAAAAAGAGGGAATGGTGTACCCGGCACGACACCATACGTCTATGACGTAACACAGGGCCTGGCAGCGTGCACTTGTCGCATACACAACGCACAGCGGGCGCGACCCCATACGTACATGATGCAACGCGTGGCTTGGTACTGCATACCTATCGGATACCTATGTAACAGCTGGCGTGAACTCATATGTGTATGATGTTACACGGGACGTGGTGCCACGAACCCGTAGGATATGAAATGCGCATCCTTTACGAGTTTAGCAATATGGCGGATAGGATTCGGGTGGAGATGGAGCTTGGTACACTACAGGTATGGGAGTGCAGTTGTCTCCCCCCCAAAAAAATACATATTTTTGGGGGAAGATATAAAAAATTACTTAATTTTTAATGTTAAAAAGAAAAAGTATGATAGAGTTCCAAAATATTACAAAAAAACTTGAAAAAATATAGGTTTTATAAACATTAAAATATGAAATTAACATTTAAAAAACCTTCGAAATTCACTGAAAAAACTATAAGTTTTACAGACATTATAGTTAGGAATTAGCATTTAAAAAATCTTTGAAATTCACAAAAAAACCATAGGTTTCAGGGACCTTATAGTTAGTTGGACATTTGACTCATATAAAACCAGAAAAATTCACCTGTTATAGTTAGTTGAGCTAACTATAACTCGTGCGCTTGCAATGCACTGCTGATGATGTCACATATTACATCACTCATGACATGGTCAGTGACATCACTGATGACATCACTGTTCACTGATGGGTTCCCTTAACCTGTTTTTTGGTCCTGAAGAATCGCGAGTACATCCACTCTTTGCAAGAAACATGTTGACCCATATCTTTTAGCATAGGACACTCTAACACGAGACATTATACTCGGGCGAGTGCCATGCTCACGCGTTTTTAATCAGGGTAGGAGACCTCCAGAATAAAAAGTTAATTCGTACCAGGCACTCCCAACCCTGTTATAAATCACCACTACACATCTACACTACTCTGGCCCCACACCCGCACTTCATCATACGGCAGTTGGATAAAAGATCTCCGACAAAGCGCCCCTTTTTCAGGGAGCCCGTTGGGTATTGCACTGCCGACCCGGCGAGGAGCAGCCCATATGATGAAGCATGACACCTGAAAGGGTGTGTGAGGGCACCATAATGCAACAGATGGATTCCCAACCTTAGACACATTGTCGATTTAGTTGGATCCAGCTTCCTCTTTGACTTCACCGACTCTATCACAGAGGAACGACATATACTCAAATTTTGTGATTCTTGATGGTCAGTGACATCACATCACTGATGTGTTTTTTTCCGTGAATTTCGAAGTTTAAATAAAATACTAAATCCCTGAAACCTGTGATTTTGTCAGTGGATATCTAAGGTTTTTTAAATGCAAATTTCTTACTATAACATCCCTGAAACCTGTGTTTTTTTCAGTAACTTCTATGGTTTTTTAACTAGCAGTTGTGTTTGAAGAGTGGTGGATAAAGGGGGCTGGACCTCCAACCAGCGCTCAGGAATTTCGCTGCATAGGACTTACAGGAGGTACCAGGAGGGCTTCTTGGCCCCAGGGTCCCTCACGAGTTGAGTGGACTTCATCCCTCAACCAGTTCTCTGCTGGGGGTCCTTAGGGGCCATCTAGCCTACCTGTTACCTCCAGTAAGCCCCACACAGTGGGATTGCTGATATGGTTGTTGCAGGCCACACCCTCTTTCTCCACCACCCTGCAAACGCACCTCCTGGTGTGCTCTTGGTTGGGGGATGAAGTCCCCTTGGCTCTTGAGGGTCCCTTGGGGTGAACGAACCCTCCTGTTACCTCCAGTAAGCCCCACACAGCTGGATTTTTGAGAGGTGGTCAGAGACAATGCCCCTTTTCAGAGACCACACCCCTTTTTACAGCACTCTGCAAACGTGCCTCCTGGTGCACTGCTGCTTGGGAGATGAAGTCCACTTTAGTCCTGAGGTCCTCAGGACACAAGGTGACCTCATTGCCCCACCAGCAGTGCACCAAGACGTGCGTTTGCACAGAGCTGTAAAAAGGGACGTGGTCTCCGACCACCTCTCAGCAATCCCACTGTGTGGGGCTTACTGGAGGTAACAGGAGGGCTAATTGGCCCCTAAGGATTCTACGCATTGAAGGGGACTTCATCCCCCAACCAAGAGCTCACCAGGAGGCTCGTTTCCAGAGTAGTGCATTGAGGGGGTGGGGTCTCCAGTGAGATGCCAGCTTCCTCTTTTTTTTAAAGAAAAGGTGGGCTGTGCGGCCCCCACTTCTCTTGATTATTTTGGGTCCAGTGACACCATCCCTCAGGGCCTGACCCATTTTTTAAAAATAAAATTACCAGCAAAATGAGGGGACCCCATCCCTTGGGGTTGTCCATTTTTTTCATTTTAAAAGGAGGGGGCTGAGCACATGGTGCAGGGATGAACAGGGGAGCACCATAGGTGCCCCCTCAGCCCCCATCCGGAAGCGGCTGGCTGAACCAAAGTCACTTTCTGACAGGCATTTCATGTCGGAAAGCCTGGAATGGAAACCCTGCTGGAAACTGACATTGTAATCAGGCCGGCATAAAATGCCTTCCACAGAGATTAATTGCCGGTTTCGACTGGCAAATGGGCTCCTTGAGTCCATTGGAAGCCAGCTGGAATGTCTGGCCGGGTATAAACTCCATAGCCTCCATTGTAATGAGCCTTTTGTTTTTGACACCACAATGGGTCTCGGAAAGCCTCCGAACTGCTATCGGAAGCTTTCTGAGCCTCATCATAATGAGCTTTCATGTTAGGGTGTTAAAGTTAGAGATGGAGGAACAATTGTGCCATAATCGCAAGAATGAGCCAAAGGTGAATTTTCTTATAGCTCCTAGGAGTGAAGGCTATCAAAGGACAAAAAGCTGTTCTTGTCTGCCTCTTTCCAGTACACACACTTTCAAGGTATCCATTCAAGCTGTAGATATACCACAATAAAGAAGAAACAGTTCGTTCTTAGATAGAGTCTGTGCAAATTTGAGCGACTAATGTTGGTAATATCACTATGCGAGGGGTGCAGAAAATCCTCACAAACTCATGTGTGCCTTGTGTGCCACATATAATAGGGGCTTCTCCATTTGAATAAACTCCTAACTGTCCATTGCCATACCATATCTCTCATGCCATAGGTGAATGCTCGTTGGAGAACTCTGAGTGGGGCTGTTTATAAAGGATATATTTATGGTGGATATAATTATAGTCATCTTGTTTCTGCGTTAAATTTTGGAACTTCAGAATAAATTTACAATCTACAAACAGGGGAGAGGAGTTGGCCTAACGGCTAGGGCGCTTGACCTCGGACTGGGGAACTGGGTTCGAGTCTCGGTAATGATGCTAAACATCCTGTGATTCTGGGCAAATCACTTAATTGTGTGTCCTCATGTAACATAACGTAACTGGTGCTATGTAAAGCGCTCTGATACCTGATTGGAATCGGGTCAAGTTCGCGCTATATAAAACTCTGCAAAAAAAAAAAAATACATAGTATAGAAAGAGTATGCGTCTTTCCCAAGAAGTTATCGGCAAATCCTAAAAATTGTTGGAGTATTAATCATCTAAGTGTTTGAAGTTTAATAGGAAATTGAAAGATGTATGCTACTTTACTGTTTATGGATTCAAAGTGCAATATCTTTGAAAGGATAACGGAATCTGAATCCTACAGGTGTCTGTTGGATATGCCTGTAGAGCTGTGAATCTGATTTAGTCTGGGTCTTTTTTTTTATAGGCACTCGAAGTAGAGGTGAGCAGGGGCAGACCACTACATCTACAAAATAACCATGCTGGAGTTTGGAAGGTTAATGAGTAATGAAGATGCCATCAAGTTTTATTTTTATTTTGTTACATTTGCTGTGCATTCAAAGTCAGAGTTCAAATGTCAGGCTATGTCCTCTGACAAAATTGCTTACTCTTTTAACATGGAGATTGGTGTTTTCTTTCCCTGACTGTAAAGTGAGAGGGTTTTTTAATGTGAACTATACCACTATCTTACTGAGAATTTTGTAAAATGAACTATACCACTATCTTACTGGTGTGAAAAGGAAGACTGCAGGATATCTTATTTTTCAAAAACACATCAAAAGCTAAAAACCTATGAATTAACTGCACAAGTATTTCAAATATATCAACAGTTAGGAAAGCATTAATGAAGCACTTTATTTTTGTAAATCTGAAGTGTAATAAAACCAAAGATTTTAATAGGAGCAGAACAAATCATGACACTTTACTTGGTGATGTACAAATGACAAATATTTGCTGAAACCTGATTTCCACAAACTATTGTTTGTGCTCTTTATATTTCCATCAGCAAAACTGTGTGTAGGCAAATTTAGTGTCACTTTCCTTGAACAATTTGCTGTCTGTGAAGACAGTGCTCTACTACACAATGGTTTTGTAATATTTTTGTAACAGTGTGGTCCAAAATGCACACGAAGCTACATACCACACCCTTACTGCTCTCTTGCTGAATGGGCATGGCTCATTAGCTATACTTGTTCTTTGTGTGACGTATCGATTTTTCGCAATCCTTCTGAGTTTAGTGACGTCATTTTGATTGCAGCATTCCCACTCTGAAAAATTTCCCAGCATCTCTGTCTTTTTTATAGTCTTATTATTGGGACGACAGTCCAAATAGCATCTTGTACCTTAAAAAAAGAATAAGAAAACAGCACTGCACATGTTCAAGTATAGTATTTTAATTAGTACACATTTAACATGCTGCACCTTGAACTGTGAAGATGGTGGTAGAACACATAATTGTGTTCTTCAAATTATTTATTAGATGTTGCTTGATATAAATGCCAATCAACTTTTTTACAACAAGAATAAATAATTATATAAACGGATTTTGAGGCCGAATCTACTTGCTGGGGCTCACCGCTGTCACCTTACCTGCCTTGCCTGCAATTTCGTCACTGCTCCTGGGCTCCACACGCTGGTGTCTCCCCTGCCGCCGCTGTTTAATCTCGCGGCTGAGAGCGGGGGGAGACTACAGCTCCCAGGCTACGCAGCGGCTGGTGACGACACTCACGTGCCCGGAGGCGCACAAAAGGACGCGGCTCCCTCGGTGGAGCGGGGAACGGAATTTGAGGCCGAATCTACTTGCTGGGGCTCACCGCTGTCACCTTACCTGCCTTGCCTGCAATTTCGTCACTGCTCCTGGGCTCCACACGCTGGTGTCTCCCCTGCCGCCGCTGTTTAATCTCGCGGCTGAGAGCGGGGGGAGACTACAGCTCCCAGGCTACGCAGCGGCTGGTGACGACACTCACGCGCCCGGAGGCGCACAAAAGGACGCGGCTCCCTCGGTGGAGTGGGGAACGGAATTTGAGGCCGAATATACTTGCTGGGGCTCACCGCTGTCACCTTACCTGCCTTGCCTGAAATTTCGTCACTGCTCCTGGGCTCCACACGCTGGTGTCTCCCCTGCTGCCGCTGTTTAATCTCGCGGCTGAGAGCGGGGGGAGACTACAGCTCCCAGGCTATGCAGCGGCTGGTGACGACACTCACGCGCCCGGAGGCGCACAAAAGGACGCGGCTCCCTCGGTGGAGCGGGGAACGGAAATTGAGGCCAAATCTACTTGCTGGGGCTCACCGCTGTCACCTTACCTGCCTTGCCTGCAATTTCGTCACTGCTCCTGGGCTCCACACGCTGGTGTCTCCCCTGCCGCCGCTGTTTAATCTCGCGGCTGAGAGCGGGGGGAGACTACAGCTCCCAGGCTACGCAGCGGCTGGTGACGACACTCACGCTCCCGGAGGCGCACAAAAGGACGCGGCTCCCTCGGTGGAGCGGGGAACGGAATTTGAGGCCGAATCTACTTGCTGGGGCTCACCGCTGTCACCTTACCTGCCTTACCTGCAATTTCATCACTGCTCCTGGGCTCCACACGCTGGTGTCTCCCCTGCCGCCGCTGTTTAATCTCACGGCTGAGAGTGGGGAGAGACTACAGCTCCCAGGCTACGCAGCGGCTGGTGACGACACTCACGCGCCCGGAGGCGTACAAAAGGACGCGGCTTCCTCCGCGTCGCGGGACGCGCGCGGGACGCGCTGGGAGAAGCCCGGGACAAGGGCGGGACCGTCTATTGCAAACAGTGAGTATTTATAGTGCTCCTCTAAAATTTAACTGTCGATTAAAATGGCTGCCAGAAGGGGTGCTAAAACTACACCAATAGGGATGGTTGCTGGGACATTAGATCAATTCATCACGAGAGTGTCATCGGTGTTGGAACGTGAAATAGAAATGACGCAACGCCGTTTGTCCCAAGATCCGGTCTTCTTAAGGAGATCTTCTCTGGGCCCTGTTGCTCATGTAAGTTCACCAGTCTCTACCCAGCCGATTACAGCGCTTGTGGACCCTCCAACAAACTCTCATAATACTGGGTCTAACAAAGGTGCTCAGGTGGATGGCCCAATTCAATTATTATGTGGTCAGTCCACAAACACTTCTGTGACCCCAATTGAGGTGAGCCCAAATGCCCAGAATGAGACAAGACCCAAGGAGGGTGCAATTCCGAAGAAGAAGAAGGTCGACACCTTGTCACGGGGTAGAAAACCCAAACAGTCCAAACTGTCTAAATCTACTACTAAATTGGTACCCCGGACTATGGAACAAGTAGAGCCTTCCCCTCCTGTGACCTTAACAGACAGCCCTGCCAAGACTGGTAGACAATCCACAGACTTATGTTCCCTTGATTTAGATTTGTTGATAAGGAAATTGAGTTTGGTTATATCCTCTTTTATCCAGCCTGTGGAGCAAAAGCTGAAACACCTAGACGATAGACTGGGAAATATGGAGGCTCTGCTTATGGAAAATATGGGCCTTAGAAAGGATTTTCTAGCTATCCAGACCCAAGTTAAAGCCTTAGCCAAACCAGTTAATGCCCCACAGCCACAACACAAGTCAACACATACAATTGCAATGATCAAACCACATTGACCTCTACACTGGGATCGACCCTGGCCTCCAGAACAATGGGCACAAAAAATAACCCACCCCGTGTAGATAAGGTGCAACCCTTGCAATTGGCAAATCCCGTAAATACCGCAACTTCAGGGAAGGAACTTCCAGATCAACTTGGAGAAAAATATACCTCTCGAGACCTGCCATGTATTAACTTACCTCCAGAATGTGCCCCATACGTGGTTATCTTAACGGAGGTCCCTGAGTTGCTGAGTACGAAATTGGAATCATATGAGGAACTGAAAAATAAGACAATGCATTGGTTGAATACCCACAGACCCCTGCCTCGATCTATTCATAGTAAAATTCTGTTTGTCAGAAGGGTGGGGTGGGTGGGTTGTAAACCGAAAAATGTGGGTGGTGATTGTGTAATCATAAATTTTGAGGATCATAGGGCAGTAGACCATGTATGTAGTTGGCAACAGACAAGTCCTAACACAACAATTAAATCTTTGAGGTTAGACTATTTTTATCCAACAGATCACGTTTATTCCTTTTTAGATTATAGGAGGTATGACTTGAGGCCACAGCAAGAGGACCCTTGGCACTATGTACATAGTAGCAGGGGGGGCCAACTTAGGGGAGAAGCGATGGGAGTTCTATTAAGTAATAGGTACAGCCTACTTGATCAAGTGGACTGACTCCCGGTGCCCCCTAGTCCCTTTTCGGTTCATCGAATAGCTGCTAATAAAAGGGAAGGAGTTTTGAAGACTACTAGAAGGAAGTATATGGGGGTGGTAAAAGCTGTAACCAATCATCTGTCCCCTATAGAAGCAGGAATGACATACAAGGAAAAAACCCATGTATCTAATGGGGAGTTAGGGGATGATTTACTCACCACTATGATTGACAAATGCACTTTGGAGTTACAACCCCAGACTGCCGATGTACATATAGATCATGAGCTAGTTGGCCCTGGGATGCAAGGCCCTGTTGGGCCCTGCCACAAGGGAAGCCTGGGAAACAAGCAGATATTGCCTACAGGGTCCCTAAAAATTTTATCTTGGAATATAGCGGGCCTTACATCCAATCTAGACAGCCCGGATTGGTGTACATTTATAGATTCCCATGGGATCTGTTTATTTCAGGAAACGTGGGCGCCAGGTCCTACTCATAGAGTGGGATATGTAACCTTTGCGGAAAGTGCAGTAAAAGGCGCAGGAGGCAGGCCGTCAGGGGGTTTGTGTATTTGGGTAGGCATCCATCTTGGATTCACGTTAAAAAGGATAGAGACAAATAGTCCTGACCTTACGTGCATCATGTTATCCCATAAAAAAACACCTAAACTGGCTCTGATTAACATCTATTCACGGCCAGTACAATCTGGAGGAACATCTACTACCTTGGATATGCTAACCGCCCTACTGCATTCGCTCGGGGGTGATGTTGTCTTGTTGATTGGAGGTGATTTCAACTGCCACTTCGAACCACTACAAGGGGTGCCTCCAATCACAAAGGCTGAAGACGAAATCTGGTCAGTCCCACCCCCCAAGGCTTATCCCGCAAAAAATTGGTCAGCATTAGTCCTTCAGCTGACCTCCCTCACCTATACATTCTCTGTTAGAGCCTGCAACGGTCGATTCAAGAGTGATACCCCAGCTCAGTTCACCTCTAATGGTATGGGGCACACATCTGTGATAGACTATTTTTTGGTGAGTTTGGTATCTTGGCCAAAAATTTTAGACTTTAGCGTTCCCACTCGTATAGAAAGCGACCACAATCCTTTGATAATCGAGATGGATTTCCAATTAATCAGTGGGGATTGTACCATAGCCAGCACCCCAAGTAGCGATTTAAGACTAGAGCAAGGTGGGAGAAGAATTCGATGGGCGGCGGCGAAATTATCTATCGAAACAATGGCTAATTTATACCGAGATGTTACCCCCCTGCTCGAAAGGGCTAATCTTACCCTTAACCATGTTTTAAATACAGATATGAATATAATTGCTGATTTCCATAGTGAAATGGTCGCTTTATTAAAGGATACCTTCTATAAGAAAGGCCCGGTTAAACCTAGATTATGTCATGGTGACAACCCATGGTTTAACAGAGGTTGTAGGAACGCGAAAATTGCGCTATTACTGGCTTTAAGCCAAGATAATAGACACTGTATTATTGAAGCCAGACAAGTATATAAGAAGTTGCTAAAAAATGCAAAATTAGAATGGGAGGCAGACCGTTGGGTTGCTATTACATCTGCACTCGTGGCAAAGGACTCAAGGACCTTTTGGAACCTTGTCCACACTGGAAAATCAGAAGGAAGGTCCGCAATTGTTCCAAACATATCCGAAGAAGCCTGGTCTACCTATTTTAAAGATCTTTATTCTCTCTCTCCTTCATGCATTAGTGAAGCTCCTTTGAGCCTTTTGGCTCCGAATCCTATGTGGCCAGTACAACCGTTCTCATTGGAGGAAGTAAAGTTGGCCATTTTAAGTATCCAGCCTAATAAAGCGCCAGGACTCGATAGGATCCCGGGTGATTTATACAGAGACGAACCAGTAGTTTGGGGCCCTTATCTTTTGGTTTTGTTTAATACGATACTGCAGGGGCTACCATTGCCTAGTACCTGGTTAGGGGCGGAGATAATTCCAATATATAAGAAGGGCTCTCCGCTCCAACCTTCTAATTACAGGCCAATTAGCCTTATCGATGTAACCCAAAAAATCTACGCCAGGGTATTGTTACAACGTTTACAGACTTGGTCTAGCGATAACAATATTCTGACGCCGCTCCAGGCAGGATTCAGGGCCAAAACATCAACAATTGACCAACTATTCCGGCTGCAAGTGCTCTACTGGAAGCATGTGGTCTTGGATGGGGGTAGTCTTTATCTTACATTTGTCGACCTAAAGTCGGCATTTGATATGGTGGATCGGAACCAGCTATGGACCATTCTATTAACAATGGGTGTTCCACCATACCTATGCTACCAGCTTAAAATCCTACACGAGGGTACATTTGCGAGAGTACGCTTTGGTAAGCAAGGCCAACTAACTGGAGCCTTCCCGATTGAGAAAGGTGTTAGGCAGGGCTGTGTCCTTGCTCCGACCCTATTCTCTCTTTTCCTCAACGGACTTATCGAAGATCTCTTAGCTAAAAATGACATTGACTCCCCCAAATTGGGCACCCGAAGATTTCCTGCCTTAATGTTTGCGGACGACACGCTTTTGTTTTCAAAATCCCCTATGGGGATGCAGCGTGTGCTAGACCAATTTTCTAAATTCTGTATAAAAAGGAATCTGGTGGTTAATATAAATAAGACTAAGTACATGGTCTTCAATGCAAATACTGTTAACTGACCCCACCCAATGATGGATGGCAGACCCCTTGAAAGGGTCCCAACCTTTGAATATTTGGGTTTGACCCTTAATGACAAAATGGGTTGGGGTCCCCAAGTGGCCAAGGCCAATTTAAGATTAACCCAAGCAGCTGGGGGAATTTTAAAAGTACGAAAGAATTGCACTCATAAATTAATAAGTGCCCCCCTTGAAATTTTGAAAGTTCAAGCTAGGGCATCATCCCTGTACGGGGCAGAACTCTGGGGACACACACCAGTAAGCAACCTACCAATAACGGAAAATAATTTTATAAGACAACTACTGGACTTGCCAAAAAGCACTCCGTTAGTTCCGCTAAGACTCGACCTAAATATTTGCCCAATTGCAGAAGTCATTGCTGTTCGGCCTTTACTTTATTGGAAGCGCCTGTGGAGCACTTACGAGCTGGCAAACTATAAGGAGGAGCTTAAAGTTGTTATGGCTTCATTAGGATCTGGTAGGATCCCTTGGTTGGTATTCGTAAAACAGTCACTTATATCGACTGGGCTTGAGGAACTCTGGCTAAATCCTGAAGTTTCCTGCCCAGCCATTTCAAAGAAAACTATGACAAGTACTGTTAAAGAAACCAACCTAAGGAATCTCTTTCGTACAATAAAAACTCCAAGCTTAACTGACACTTTTTTGGACGTTAAGTCCTCTTATAGCTTTGAGCCTGAGATTGACACAATACAACCTACCTTAGCAAAGAAGCTTTACCTACAATTTAGATGTGGCACGTTGCCTCTTTTTTATAATATTGATAGGTGGAAAGGGGGACCAGTACGCCCCTGTCCAGGCTGTCGAACAGAGGAAGAAACTCCTGTACATGTTATCCTTTTCTGCCCAGTCTATGCCCACATTAGGAAGAAATGGATAATCCAGCTGTGTAAAAATTTGGGTATAAAGCAATATCTGGCCTTTTTTAGGATATTAAAAACTGACACTGATGCAGTGATTGTCTCTGCAGTAGCCAAGTACTTACACACAATGTGGTTAACTCGAAGGAACCTGATAATTAATGCCGCTTCACAATAATATCAAGCCACATGAACACAGAGAGAATAGAAAACGTTTTATCTTTTTAGAATGATCACTGTTTTTATTAATTTTTAGAGTATTGGAAAATATTTAAATTTTTTAAAGAAAAAAAATGTCAAACAACAAACTAATTTCTTGAGATTATATGTATGGAATGGATTATCTGATTTGTTGCATTGTTGTGTATTTTTTATGTACTTTTATGGTTAATTCAACCGCAATAAAGTTTAAAGAGAGAGAGAGAGAGATAAAATAAATGTTCAATCAAGAAAGTATTTTGCTTACTAATTGGCCAAAAGCTTTAATCATTCTGGTTTATGAGATACAAAATCAAAGACAACTTCAAATGACAAACCAAAAAAAACGCATTATGTAGGAAATTACCATCTTTTGCGTAGTGTACCCCCACATCCCCACTTTTTGACCCTATCTGTTTTTGATGGCTGCAGAACTCTGTGCACTTTAGTCTTGTTAACCAGTGGTAAAGTGCCTGTGCTCCCCCTTTAAACATGGTTGAACTGGTGTAACCGTAAAACCTGGCTATAAGTCCTTATTATATATATATTACAAAGTGTACTCAGGGCCTACAAGTTAAAAGCTACTAGTGCAATCAACTACAGAGGCAGTGCAAACAAGACCTAGGCCTAACATTCTAGCCTGACTGCACAGCTTTCAATTTAGCCGGTCAAGAAAAACTCTTTAACATATTAATAAATTATCCCTAAGTAGGTCATATAGCCCATAAGGCGGGGTGCATGGTATTTAAAAGCAGGACATATAGAATTGTATTATTAGACATGTTGTTACAATGACTAGCTCCTAAAAGCTATTTTCACTGTTGAAAGGCTAGCTATTCAATAAGAAAAAACTAGATTGCAATATTATATGTAATAATGCTATATTTGGCTAGGAAACAAATAGAAATTTCATTCTTGGACTCTTTTTAATATTTACTAAAGGCCCAATTCATTATTAAAGTCAGAAATATTAAAGAACTAAGTACTTTTAGAAAGTTACATTTTGCCTGCAGCCCTCTGAATTGCTCAAGCTTGAATGAGGTGTGAAAACTGTTTCCAGAGCAGAGACAAAGGCCTGGGTGTGGGCTGGTGTTTCTGTTCCTCTAGCAGGATACATAACAAGCTGCAAGAGGCCTTTCCTACAAATTCCCAGCCAGCTGACTAGTTCCAAGTGAACTGCCTGTGGACCCTGCTGTTGACCTCTACTGGAGTGCTGTCCTTGGGTCATGGAAACCTTGGTTGTGTCAGGCTATACTTCTTCTATGAATCCTTAACTCCTGGAATTTAGAAATGTTTTTGCTCCAAAGACCTCTGGAGGATGGGGACAAACCTCCTAAGCTGATCCGGCAGTGGTCATTTGCTACTGGGTTAGAAAGTCCAATTTCTTCCGCTCAGAGCTTTTCTGCAGCACCAGATCCAAACTAGCAGGAATTCAAAGAGAGAGTCTCTGGACTCAGAGAGCCCTTCTCAGCTACATGCTGCAGCCTTTCCCCACTGGAAGAATTCGAGCTGTAGAAAAGTTACTAAATGGGAACGAAGAAATCTTGACCAGGAGAAGGCAACAACATTATGTTGCTGGTTAGGGACCTTGTTTAGGAGTGACATTTTAATTTCTCTAGCTTGGAGCTTTCCTGCCAAAAACCAGCAGCTTCCCTGGACCTCATCTATCCAACCTTGTGAAGTACTTTTGGGCTATAGTCTGCTGCCTTGCCATGCTGAAGCTTTTTAACTTCCATGCTTGAGTCTGACGCCCAAGGTAAACCTTCCGACCAGGTTGTAACTAGTTCCTGTATCTGATCCACGCTCCATCATGATGGTCTTCAAATCACACCTAGGTCCTGATCTACTGTTACCATTTAATCACAGTTGGTGCTAAATTTTCATTGCGCTATTTTTATTTAAAACTATAACCATTCCTATCTCTGGTCCCCATAGTTGTATTTTTGTTATTTTTGTATAATTTAATTTATTAAAATGTATTCCTTTTTTCTGGATTGATTTGGGATTTTTATTTTGTGGTGTTTTTACTTTATTACTCTTTTGTACTGCATAAATACTGTACACATTGCCTCTAAGTTAAGCCTGACTGCTGTGTGCCATGGCTACCTGGGGAGTTGAGATCAGGTTAAATTAGTGACTTTAGTGCCTCACACTGTCAAGGATTGTGTTTATTGCTTAAGGTGGGGGCATCATCCCCTTTTACTAACTTAGTTTCTTTCATATTAGATTGGAAAGTCATTTTAAGACAAACATATTTCGTTATAGGTATAAAAAAACATTCACCAAGTAAAGATTCTATCATGTGAAATCTGAACAATGATAAATCCCATATTCTTCAAATATGACCACTTCTAATTGTGAACCCAGATGAACAAGTTACTTACCTACAGTAATGCTCTTTCTGGTAAGGACTTTATCTAACCACAGATTTCTCACCTTTTAAATATTCTCCTGCTCTAGATGTCACACTAAATCTGGAAAATCTTAAGCAGTTCCTCTGTACCAATGTCGCTGCGCTTTGGAAGTGATGTGCAGTGTCCTATATAGGCACTATTCATGTGCACTGACATCAGTGGCTTTCTGAACTGTACATGCCTGTGGATGCAGAATCCAATCCAAATTAGTAGTTGCCTGTGTCCAGAACTCAATTGGGGACCTTTATAAATAAAAGCTTTTAAGGGAACAGACTTACCTTTTGGCTTGAATAAGTACTCTTTTACAAAATTCCCCTTCCATCTGCAATATAAGGATAAACCATTTTTGTCCTTTGTTCTTACAGCTCCTAATTCCATGGATTCTGTTGAGACTTTGGTTCCTGTGGTAACGGGTCTATTCTTGTCAAAACATATGGATGGACGATCTCATCTCATCTTTATGCTCCATGAATTGGTAGTCCAAATGAAGAATAAGATTAACAAGATTTGTAGTTGCATATCCATTTGAGCTATAACCATCTTTCAACTCAACTTTTAAGCCTTGATGAAATAATGCCACTTTTTTCACCTCAGGCCAATCTGTTTTCACAACTAAATGTTGAAATGTGCTCAAATAAATTACTAAAATCCTTATTCCTTTGTATAAGCTCCAATCTGCTGAGAAAGTTGCGACTCTATGATCAAATACCTTCACAAACTCTGAACGAAAGTTGTCCCAATTATGCAACATAGGGTTATCTCTATGAACTAAAGGGACAGCCCACTCGTCAACATCACCAGTCAAATACAAAATTATGAACGCCACTCTGTATTGAGCAGTAGGGACGAATCATGGCAGACAAGTGAAATGAAGTAGAACTTGGGTTAGAAATACTTGCACCTTGTTTACATCTCCGTGAAATTGCTGCCAGAGGAATGGGTGTGGGGATTTCTAGTGAGATGGGTAGAATCTAAGTGGACGAGGGTAAAACCCCTCTACCTGGCTGTCAGGTTTGTCCCCCTGTAAACCGCCCTGAACTAACATCAAAGGGATTCTGTTGCATTCTCTCTACCTTGTCTTGTAAGGTATCAGTTTCAGCCTGTGATTCTACTGTATCCTGCTGAACTAGCGCTTATGCCTTAATACATCTTCTTAGGTCACCATCATGGATATTGAACTGACCAGGAGGACAAAAAGTTAGTGGGCTTCTTATTCTGTCAGCCAGATGAGTCCTCAGGATCGGATCGATTCTCAAGAGGGTTCACCTCTCTACAGCTCTAATTCTGTGTACTATTATAGCGCCGAATATTGAGGTGATCAAGTGAGGGAAAGGCAAAGGAAAGGGGGGTTTGGGTACATCTGGGAGGTAGACCTAAGAAATGAGACATACAAAGAATCTACGAGCTAATTCTTATCTCCCTCAAACTACCTGAAAAAATAAAGTACTTTGAATCTTTTCCCTCAATCTGCTGTGAACATAGTGGATGTGGCATTACGTGTGAAATATAACCAATAACAAGGGTCATTATCTCATTCTCCATCAACTGTACTGTCTTTATTCATGCATTGATACTAACATGTCACCATCAATAGTATACCCACCATGCCCTTCTTTCACTGTGTCTCACAGGGGTCCTTTACCATTTCTCGGTGATTCGCCACACCTGTTTTAGGCAATAAAGGAATCTGCAATTATCACCTCACTCATTTATTGCTATATTTTCGACCAGTCTCTTGGTTTTCACCTTGCACAGTTTCCAGTCCCAGAAAACATTCTTTAAACTTTATTTATCGGTGCTTCTCATGTGCTCTCTGGCACCACAGTAATGCTGAATCACCAATGTTCTTTATTCTGAAATCTCATACAAGCATAATCAATACCCAAGTCATCTAATTGCAATTGTAAGTTGCAGAAATAAATGTGCGTGCACCAAATAACTAGTTTTACCTCAGATTGGGTTTCTCAAAACCCACATGACTATTGCCACACAATCGAATGAAGCATTCAACATCGCTCTGCGGCATCTCCCTAATCAACAGCTGACACAGTAGAGACAGTGAATACAATACCGGTTCAATTGCATGCTTATCTCTCCGTAATTCAAACCGCTGTGTTTAGCCTTGTAATGTAGTGGGGCCCTAGGCCCCCATACATTTAAAGAAACAACATGGACCCAGTATTATAGTGGGTAGAACTGGCCCATGGCGCGTGAACGCTTGGCCCCTTTTTATTAAGCGGGTCACATCTCCTGTGACGCCTGTGTTGGATGGGCGTCGTTTGGGGTGTAAGCCAGCCCACAGGAAGTGGCTGGTATAAATTAACAACTAGAACAGTGACCAGTAGGTCACTGCAAGCCTGACTCGGACTCCTGACTGCTGATCTCCTGGAAATACTGAGCAGAGAAGACTGTGTCATGTCCTTTAGGTTAGTCCCATCATGTACATACTGACTACATACATTTTGTCCCATCCACACGACATAACGGTCTTAAATAAGTGACCTTTTACCTAGTAGCTTACTTCTGTCTCTCCGACATCAGGCTCTTGGTACCATATCCTAATCCTTGTACTGACATACATAAAGATGTCCCCAGGCACGGTAGATTTCTTCTGTATAAGGGTCACCACTTTTTTTCATCCATGGCCAACAGCCAGCTGTGCATGATCATGTTTGTTTAGAAAAGGATTAGCAGGGGATTAGCAAATGTTTTCAAAACATATTGATTCTAGAAAACCCCCGGAGTGACCACTTTAGTATGAAAGACCCTCACTTCCCCTTATAAGACAGAGGAGAAAACCTTCCAGGCTGGACTGAGACTCTGCAGGCTGATCCTTCGACCAGCAGAGACCTGACATCCCTTGTGGGTGCCATCCTCGATGTAGAGGGGGGGCCTTCATTCAGAACCATCAGGTGAGGGGTTAGCACTTCCCTGGGGGTTTCTTGGCTCCATTCAGTTCTATTAGGATCTATCTTGACATTTACATACACAGGCTTCACCCACATACATAGGCTAGGTACATTTAGGTAGGCTATGCATCGTAGGAGTACGCCAATGCTATTGTTTTATATAATCGACTTTTATTAATCTTATTAGCACTGTGGTAGAAATGTATCTGCTATTTACGATATTGGTACTAGTGACCACATTTGTCTGCTCCTGTCTTTTGATTGTCGTAGCTAATATGTTTCACACTAGTCTGACACTCAACCAATAAATAATTATTGAAACCGTTCCAATCGTCATCCTATGTGTATTCTGAGAAAAGCAAGCATGAGTGACTGAGCGAAAGATACCGCATTGTTTCACGATACCTGAGGAATCAGGGTTGTAATGTTCAGTGGTTGCCAGAAACTACGCACACCACTGTAGAAAACAGGGGGATGGTAGTGGCACTAATGGCTGACTCATCCTGTGGGGGTGTCCAGAGTCTGTCTGCACACCAAGCCCTCAGTTTAGGTAATCCAAAACACCCAGGTCCTGGAGGGGTCCTAGGAACTACACAACATGGCGCCGCCAATGTTGGTTTGGTTCTTATATTAACAGTTAAATCTGAGTAGTTTAGTCATGCTTTCTCAGACAGTCCTACTCACATTTCTTCAGAGACGCTTGAAGTGGGAGGGATAATAAGCCTCAGCTGAGCAGGTACATCCTGCGTATTGGCTGAAGGTTTAGACAAGCTGGTAAGGATTAAAAGTTCCATACATCGTGCAAACCCTATCATTTAAAACCTTTTTCTATTCTCTTCTACTCTCCTCCTTTAAAAATGACTGAGCCTTCAAATAGTTCAGGGGAGGAGGAGTTCGCTAACACTCTTAACATTACAGAAAACTGAAAACAGGCAGTAAATCTGAAATTGTTATACCATGGATTACCTGCAACTGGTGGTTATGTCACCTTCGTGATTGAGGCACACGAGGTGTTCGGATCAGAGGTATTCTATTCCTGGGTGAAATTCCTACCTGCAGATCCACAGACTCTATTATTCCACGAATACATAGAAGTGGATCCACTGGAAGAATACATCCCATACGAGGACATTGAAGTCCTGTTAACATACCAGTAACATAACAACTGGTTTAAAGACGCCCTCAAACACACAACCTCAGTCTTGAGACTTGGTCTGCTCAGCATAGGAGAAGCAACATGGCCGGTCTTAGCGACTTCCACTCCACATCCTGAGATAGACATGCTCCCAGTAGGGGAAGTGCAAACACTATACAAAGAAATAGTCAGGCTAATCAGACATATTGTTCAGTTTACCATGCGAACACTCACATTACAACAAATAATTAGTCCACAGACACCAAAAGCAATAATGGGTGCGTTCCCATCAAAGAGAGATCAAGTACCATTCTGGATTGCTAAAAAATAGCACAGTTGGAAGCAATATTTCCCCATATCGGTCCACAGGAAAAACACAAAATGTTAACAATTTGCTTGCCAATGGGAAGGGTTCCCTCACTGGAGGATTTTACCACATGAGGAGCAATATTTGCTGCTGTACACATTAGAATACACGGTACCCCGACCACATCAGTTTATCCTGAAGAATTGAAACAGATACAGAATGAGTTAGGGGCAGGACCTACCCTGGACTTGGGAATGAAAATAATGGGTCATTTTGACCCAGTCTTGGTAATTATGTAGAGCAACATCAAGGGGGAAGCAGCAGCGATGGCCATATGCCAACACTTAAGGGAAACAACTCCTGCAAATCAGGAGCGTGCATTACCAAAAAGTACCGAAGAAACCTTTGCTACATTAGGTAGATATAGCTTGGGAGCCAAACGAGGGAAACCACAAGTGGTGGGTAATTCTGACAAGGATAACTCAAAGCAAGCACCCAGTTCTTCTAAAAAAGAAATGGGATAATAATACTCAATCCAAAAATAATAATAACAGAAACACTTCACGATCAAGGGGTGGGTCTCCCCAACAGGAGTCCTCTGAAAAGAGGTACAACCTTAGGAATCGTGATAACATTAGGAAACCTGACAGGTATCAGGATACTGATACATGTTCCTTTCATTCCTTTCAGGGTTCATCAAAAAGCTTGGACAGGCAAGGACGGTAAGAACAAAAAATTGAAGACCGATCAAAGGGAGTAAGGGAAACACATCTCATTTTAGATTTCATTATCAAACAGGAAGAGCAACCTGAAGCTAAGACTCAATTCAAAAAGAAGAAAGTAGCTGGCCTAAAAATTAGAAATGCCCAGGTTACTGAGGACTCGGCTTCTGAACGGGGAATGGGCTATGACGATGCTAGACAGAGTGGCAAAAGTAACAATAGTTTGCCAGAATTTGAAGTAGTTTCTGGTGACAGCAGTATTGAATGAATATATCACGGTGGAAACACCTGATACAAGAGTGAGTGCCTCACACCGTCTACACGATATTAATCTCCAAATAAAGGGGGACATCGCAAGGAAAATTAAAGGGTTTCTTTTGGGATGAATTGACATTTGGATACAACATCCTGCTAACAGAAAAAGATTGGCCACCTGAATTTATAATGGATTTATCAAAAGGTGAAAGCGTATTTTGCCTGTTTTTTCTGACCTCGTTCCTGTTTCCTTAAAACACTCATATTCGCAGGAGTGAGCGCAAGCGCTAGCTCCGGCATTATACTGCAAGCATGTAGGGTGGGACATGTAGTCCAAGCACCACGAAATCCCATTAAAAACTGCTCCAATTCCACAGAGACAGTGCCCCATTAAAAACGAAGTGAAGAAACAAGTCAAAGAAATCTTAGACCAACTAGAACACCAAGGAGTGATTGAATCTTGTACCTCACCAATGAATAACCTTTTGTTTCCCGTAATGAAACCTGACAACACATATTGTTTGGTTTTAGATTACAGTTGAACACATACACAAAAAAATTGCAGTTCAGGATGCACATAGTGCTGCATTAATGAATAACATTGTGCAGAAAAAATACAAAAAAATTCTAGATATCTCGAATGGATTCTTCGGTCAAAATGTAGCTCCTCCAAAGCAGATATTTGACAGGATTTTCTGCCCTCAGTACTTAGCGTCAATTTTGCCACCTGCCCCAAGGCTATAAGAACAGCCTCGGATTATTTTCGGCAAGAGTGTCAGAGCTATTACAAACTTGCGATGAAGAGGCAGTGTCCTACGTAGATGATATTTATCAGACGGACGAGTAATTACTTGAACACTTGCGCATCTCAGCATCCTCTTTTTGGGATATGAGCTGTCAAGTGACGGAAAAAGCCTGGCTGTGGACGTTTTTGAAAAATGTGCAGTAATATAGCCTCCTAAAACTCTGAAGGATTTACAATCCATTTTAGGATTTCTAAATTTCGGCAGAACATATATTCAAGACTACGCAGAAATAGTCAAACCTTTCTATGACTTAATCAGACCAGATTTCACTGCAAACAAGTGGACTCAAAAACATACACTCTATGTTCAGTTCAAGCTGACATGATAGCTTCAAAACACTTGGAGACACGAGTAAACGTCTGCAACCTGGTATTACGGGTCTTCCCGGGTTGTCGGGATATACTTATATCATGTTCAATGAAGATGAGACAGTTCAAATTGCGTACAAATTCTCATTTGTACACGAATGCTGAAAATCGATCAGCAGCTACAGAAAAAATACTGACGGCAGTACAGACTGCTGTAGGGAGAGAAAGAGCACTAGCACAGGGGAAACACATTATCGTTGTGACCTCGATACCGACTTTAGAAGTGGTAACCAAAGCCGGCACTCCATTGGCGAAGGCACTGCATCCACGATGGATACATTGGGCTAATTCTCTCACTGCAACAGATGTAGAATACAGATATATTCCATACACTGAAAACACTTGCATTCCTGCTGTACGAACAAGAATTACCTCTCCGGGATGAAATCTTGCCTCTAGATAAGTATGAATACATCACTTACACTGATGGTTCTGCCCAACTGGCTCTTGGAAGTAAAGAGCAATAGAGCACAGCATGTGCTATCATGAAAGGTTGGATGCATGATGGTAAGTTCAATCCCAGCGACATGACTACGCAATCTCTAGGAGATTGTACAGAGCAGCTGGCGGAACTGAAAATCCAGATACTAGCACTACAGTATACGGATCGGGAATTCCCCACACTGATTGTGTGCGATTCATTTTACTGCGTGCAATCCCACAATGAATATCTTCAATACTGGGGCCGGAATGGGTTCAGAGACTCCAAGGATTGCACAATAAAACATCAATTGTTATGGGAACAAGTGGCAAAGCTGAAAGCATGCCTGCCACAGGCTCAAGTTATTCACACTTTGAGTGATCATCGCGTTGGCATACACGTTGAAGGGAATTCACTGGCTGATGAAGCCACCAAGTCGACAGTGCCAACTGCTGCCGTTGCCCTTGTTCACCCACAAGAATAGACGTAGATACACTAGTAGCTATAAATGCCACAAAGAACGGCTTTGCTGTCCTGCCAAAAGGCTTTCCACTCAAGTACTCCTACAAGTTAGATGCGCATAATACACCGCATGCTCAAATTCCAGGAGTAGGGGATAGATTAATACCAAACAAAGATTGCAGACAGGTTTAATTTTAGCTGCACACGAAGGTCTGGGGTCTGCACATGCAGGAGTCACTGCAACAATTTCATTATTAAAGCAACGTTACCGATGGTTGGGGCTGACAAAACAAACAAAGGACTATGGGCCATATGTAGGTAAATCAGAAATACCGATTTCTTAATACCGAATTTTACCGATTCGGTATTAAGAATTCAGTATTTCCGATGTAGGTGAAAAATCGGTCACTTTTACCGATTCGGTAAAAATTGGAAAAATTATACCGAATCCTTAATACCGATCGGTATTACCGAATCTATTCGGTAAATACCAATTCGGTGATTCAAAACACCAGCAATTGAGGAATCAGCCAATCATGTGCATCCACCCCACCTCCCAAACAGGAAGTGGCCACACCCATGCAGGTGCACTGAATCTGAACCTTCTGGAGAGGCTGGGAGTGCGGAGGAGGACAGAGGAGCCACTAGGAGAACTCTATCAGTGAAGCCTGCACAATGTCTGACAAGGAGACAGACAAAGAAGTTGCTGAGAGGAAGCGAAAGTTAAAGTTCAGCGAAAGGGAGCTCCAGGTCCTAATTGAGGAGGTGGCCAAACAACATTCCAAGCTGTTTGGCAAACAGTTCCTGCAAGTGGCTGAATCAGCAAAAAGGAAGATCTGGCTGGGGATACAGGCACAAGTGAATGCCATAGAAGTGACCACCCGGGAAATAGATGAGCTGAAAAAGACGTGGTATGACATCAGGGGCATCACCAAAAAGAAGATGGCAGAGCTAAAAAAACAAGCCAGCCAGACAGGAGGAGGAAGGAACCGGGCGCATGTACAGCAATCTGCGCCCCCCATTCCCTATCCCCATTCCCCAATGAGGCTGTGTGAATCCAACTCCAGTACAGGTTTTACTAATCACCAGCAGTGCATTCTGGGAGATGTAGTCAGTGGAACACGTATCATGACAGTCATCCCACTAAAACCAAGACATGTGACACACATCAGTGATAAGCAAGCAGAGGACAGAAAGATAGTGTTCCGGGAATGACAATTTATTATTGCTACGTAGGGCTGCCAGACTAGTGAGCTAATGTACAATTTCTGTCCACAGGCGAGACATCGCGCAGGGTTACACAAGACAAGGGAGGAAGGGCACCCGGTAAGGAGAGAGCAGAGGGGGCCAGTGCAAGTACAGGGCACACCACACCACCACAGCCAGCATCACCACTACCGCCAGCATCACCACCACCGCCAGCATCACCACCACCACCAGCATCACCAACACTGCTAGCATCACCAACACTGCTAGCATCACCAGCAGCAACCCCATCGCCAGTGGCAAGACCCAGGAGGCATGCTGTTGCCACTCTACAAGAGATGGACTCGTCCTTGGAGGACACCAGGGGTGGCGAAATCTCGACTGTGCCAGTGGATGGCAGTAATGCAGGGTCGCAGTCCACCTCAGGGAGATCGCATACAGGTGCCAGACTCCGCAGGCCCAGGGAACAAAGTCCACCTTTGCAGGGTGAGGACAATGGTGTATTTGCAGGGCTGGAGGTAAACATGATCAAGGTTCAGCGCCTGCAAGGGAAGGCAATACAGTCTGTACAGCGGCAAATGCAACATCTTAATTGTAGCATGCATGACATTGAAAGGGGCATCAGCACTATGAACTCGCTGTCTGAGGGCATGAAAGAAATGGCGGATGGCATGAAAGGGATGGCTGAGGGCATGAGGGACATGTCCCAGGCTTGATGCTGCTGTGCAGCAAACTTGATGGGGACAGGGTGGCACGGCGCAGGGAGAGGCAGAAGCAGGAAAACCATACCATCAACTGCCACATCTCTACTCTGCAGGCGCTCCGTGGCCATGCAAGAAGGGATGCAACAGTGCAGCCATGATGTCTCTAGGGGGCTGGTCAAGGTCACAACTGCACTATAAGTGCTACTAACAACTCAGGCCGCCAATACTGGTGCATATGATGTGGGGGACGCCGAGGAGACTACCAGTTGCAGCAGCATAATGCCCCCTGCAACTGAGACCAGAAGGAGTAGCAGGCGACATGGGGATGGCCGCCGGAGCATTGCAAGTGAGGACATTCTGCTGAGTGAACCCAGCAGTGTTATGCGTGGCCACAGGCGTTGATGCAGCCCACACTTTGTGTACTCTATTGGGTGACTTAACCCATGACAAGCTCTTAGCGTTGTCACAAATCGGACTGGCAAGTTTAGCCCTTTGTGTAGTGGTGTAGTGCCCAGAAATAAAACTATATCATTCGAATGCAACAACTGGCTGTGTCTCCTTACTTACTCAGAAGTAGTTGTGTGTGATCTCTGCATGTCTTTGTCTCCCATCTGGTGCTGGCGCCACCCCTGCTGCGTTGGGCTCTGGCTCAGCAATTTCATCATCATCGTCCTCTGAGTCCGTTAATTCAACTTCTGTGCCTTTCTTAGTGGCAAGGTTGTGCAGCATAGCACAAGTTGCAAGGATTTTGCAGCAGATGATGGGTGTGTACTTACGGGCGCCTCCGCTTTTGTGGAGGCAGCGGAACCTGCTTTTCAATAGTCCAAACGTGCGCTCCACTACGTTGCGTGTTGTCTTGTGTGCCACATTGTATCTTCTCTCACTCGGGGTTGATGGGTTTAGGTGGGGAGTGAAGATGAATGACCGCACAGCATAAGCGCTATCACCTAGGTGAGAAAGAGAGTGCCATTAATCACAAACACCGACACATTGATCTGCTGTATCCATCAGGGTGTTTCACAATGATTTACCTAGCAGGTATCCTTCTCCAAATTCTCCTGCAGCCAGGCGTGTGTAGATCCCACTGTTCTGGAACATGTAGGAGTCGTGGGTGCTCCCAGTAAATTTGGCCACAATGTCGGTGATTATGTTGGCTGCATCGCAGATTACCTGCACATTTGGGTGGATTTTCGGTTACTGTAGATATACTTAGTGGCTGCAGGTGGGCAGATTGAAATGTGTGTCCCATCAATGCACACTATGACAGGCGGGAACTGTGCCATTTGGTTAAAGTCTGTCTTGGTTTTCAGCAGTTCCGCCTGTGTGTTTTGGGAAGTGTATGTAGTGATGCATTCTCTGCATCATGGCTTCTAGGAACTTCTTGAAGAAACGGGACAGGCAACTTTGTGACACCCCACCTACCGCAACTATCACCCCCTGGTAACTGCCAGATGCAAGTAGGTGTAGGCTACAGAGCAGCTGCACATGTGGTGGTATGGCGTGCGCCCTTGTTGGATGGTCCAGGAGTGGGTGCAAGTCCCTTATCAGGTCCAGGATGGTTTGAGGGTGTAGCCTGTACCTTTCATGAATCTCAGCCTCAGTCAGTTGGAAGAGTGTGATGCGCTGTCTGTAAACGCGCTCCTCCCGTCTCCAGATCCTCACTCCTGCTGCCTGTAGCCGAAGCCGCCTTGCAATTACATAGAAGGCCGCCATAGTGATCACATTTGGGATTGCTTATATACTCTTCACCTGATTACCACCTGCTTTCATTCAGTGTTAATTACAGACTCCTAAATCACGAATTTCATGGAATTCAGTATTACCAACTTTCCCTACATCTATTTTATCGTTTTTACAGTTTCTTATTTACCGCTTCGGTAAATTAGGAATCGGTAATTCCGATTCAATAAATTCGGACTTGGTAATAAGGAATCGGTATTTACCGATTCCTTATTACCGATTCCTTCACTACATCGCGCATGCCTATATACCGGTCGATAACGGTGAAATTTACTGATTTTCACCATTTCCAACCGGTATTTGGCGACCTACATCGGGCCCTATGTCCTGACGTACGATATTTGCCAGGAGATGACGGGCTCCACCTTTCACAAGCCGACACAAACACCATTACTGATTTAAGACAGACCTCTCACATGTGTCTATTTGGGCCACTGCGGCCCCCTACATTCAGACGGGGCTTACAAGTACATCTTGGTGGCAGTGGAATCATGCTCTAGATTCCTGTGGGTCTGGCCCCAGTGCTCGGCTGCCGCTCAAACTTTTATAAAGGATTTGCGAGTCTTCATCGGTACATATGCAATTGGCACGTTACATTCCAACCGATGTCCTGGGTCTACCTCTAGGGCTTACAAGGAAGCCATGGAAGGTATGGGCGGGGCCTTGTGGTACTCCTCCCCCTACCATCCCAAGGGAAATTTGGTGGTGGAGAGGAAAAACCGGGACCTAATGCAATCCATAACAGCTCAGGTATTAGGTGTGGGTGGTACATGGGTTAATCACCTATATGGGGTCCTGAGGGCACTAAATAATACCCCCTATGAAATCCTGTTTGGGACAAGAATGTGGGTACCTGATCTTGATTGTGCCAGCACAGTGGAGGATGCAAAACCATTTGAACTGAATGACCGCTTGGCTGTTTTACAGAAACTCAATGAATTCCGAGAGTCACAAAGCAATGTGCAAGTCAAACGCACCACCAATGGGGAAGTGAAACCAGTACTGGCAAGACCTGCCTGGGTCCCGCAGATTGGGGACCTGGTCAGGGAAAAGATCATGGACATAAGAGAGTTTGGGCCATCTTACAGAACAGCTGAACCTGTCCTGGCAGTTGTGGGAACAAAATTAGTACTTCATCCATTTCTTGCCGGCAAAAAAGAGAACATATTTGTCTCCATTGACCTGATCAAACCACATCATGTGGCTGATTCTCAATAGTAGGCTACATGGGGTCCTGAGTAGCCGCAGATATCCTCTTGCTACTATACAGGAAGATCAGATGGAAAGACTAATTACCTTTAAGGATTACACAATGTGAAAGAGTAACGAATAATGGAGTACAAATCACACCAGTTGAAAGTTAAAAAACATTAAGAATAAACAACAATGCAAGTTGTAATTTGGCCCAACAATGATGATTACATTAATGTGTCTTCAAACAACACATCTGCCAGTTCTACAAAACCTGCGGAGCTACCAAAGATAGATCAAACTGTGTCTGGCTACTTCATCAACTTCGATGATTTCTCTTCAGATCCAAGTGAACCTGTTCAAACGCCACCCACTTCAAAGAAAGTACAATTTAGCTAATTCTATCTTTTGCTCAAAAAGACTTACATATGTAATTTTGCAGATAGCGGGTGCTGTGGTATTTTTTGTGATAAAGATCAGTCCTTTCAGCATTTTGTACATAACAAATATGGGCACATTTTAAATGAAATGATGTTCTATTCAGATTTGGGATTTGCAAATAAGTTATGTTCTAACCCTGTGCCTTTTAATCCTACCTTTAATGGGCAATCCTCAACAATAGATTTTATTTTGATGTCTTGTAGGTATACCTCTAGAGTTGAGGACTTTTACACCCACGAAATATCAGTGAGTGACCATTTCCCCTTGAGCATTTCAATATGGATAAAAAGAAACTTAGAGCGAATTAGCGACCATATCACTTTATCTAGGCAAAATGGTTCCGCCTTAAAATGGGACAAAATGAACCCAGATACGTTCACAGGGAAGGTCATTACAAACTGTAACGAGGCGTTTAAGGTCTGTTTAGACAAATGTCCCTTGCATAAATATATTATCGATGGGTTTATGGCAATTACAAATTACATTAAGCAGGATTTATTAAGGAAATGTAATAAAAACTAACAAGCCCAAGTTAGGATGGTTTGATGCAAAATGCTCCAAGGCCCATGCCAAACTTAAAAAAACTCTACACACAGAGCCCAGAGTTGCGGAAGAGATCAGAAAAGTGCGCAGAGAGTATAACGCAGCATTAAAATTAAGGAAAACAACTCTTAAAAATGAAGCCTGGCAGGAGTTTTACGTAGCATCAAAGTCAAAGGACTCCTCCGCCTTCTGGAAGGCAGTCAATGCGCCCTTTCTGATGGAGGGAGACAGGGCGTTGATTGAGATAGCCATCAGCGAAGCAGAGTGGATGGTGCATTTCGAAAAGTTGTATAGCAATTCCATCCTCACAGCAGTGAGAGAGTCAGGACCCGAAGAGCCCTTGGTAACTATACAATGCACTGAGGTCAACTTGAGATTTGAGCTGAGTGATGTCAATTTAGCCATTGAATCAAGCCTGGGAGGTAAGGCACCTGGACCGGATGGTATTCCAGTTGATCTTTTTAAACATAATATTCCATTGTGGGGTCCTCTTTTAACTCAAGTTTTAAATGCCTGCAGCACAATTGGCCTTTTACCCTCTTGGTATGAATCAATATTGGTCCCCATTTTTAAAAAAGGGGACAGGTCGGACCCAGCCTGCTACAGGCCGATATCTTTACTTGACTCGACAATTAAAATTATTGGTAGAGTCTTACTGCTAAGACTACAGGACTGGGCGGAAGATCACTTGATTCCTAGTGATTTACAGTTTGGCTCCTGCAAGGGCATGGGCACAATCGACCAGGGCTTACATTTGAATATTATGGTCAGTAAATACACCAAGGCAAAAAGGGGAAGGCTGTTTCTAACGCTTGTAGACTAAACGGTAGCGTTTGCGTAATTCACAAGAAGCTATGGAGAATTTTAACGAACCTGGGGGTGGAAAGTTCTATAGTATAATTTCTGAGACAATTATATGCGGGGGCTAACGCTAGAATTCGATATGCGGTGGGAGGGGAATGCACTAAGCACTTTAAGGTGAGGAGGGACGTGAGACAAGGGTGTGTCCTGGCACCCTTCCTGTTTATATTATATATTAATGATCTGGGAAGAACCCTGGAGAAAGAGTGCCCGGACCTCCCACAATATTGGTCCCCATTTTTAAAAAAGGGGACAGGTTGGACCCAGCCTGCTACAGGCCGATATCTTTACTTGACTCGACAATTAAAATTATTGGTAGAGTCTTACTGCTAAGACTACAGGACTGGGCGGAAGATCACTTGATTCCTAGTGATTTACAGTTTGGCTCCTGCAAGGGCATGGGCACAATCGACCAGGGCTTACATTTGAATATTATGGTCAGTAAATACACCAAGGCAAAAAGGGGAAGGCTGTTTCTAACGCTTGTACACTTAACGGTAGCGTTTGCGTAATTCACGAGAAGCTATGGAGAATTTTAACGAACCTGGGGGTGGAAAGTTCTATAGTATAATTTCTGAGACAATTATATGCGGGGGCTAACGCTAGAATTCGATATGCGGTGGGAGGGGAATGCACTAAGCACTTTAAGGTGAGGAGGGACGTGAGACAAGGGTGTGTCCTGGCACCCTTCCTGTTTATATTATATATTAATGATCTGGGAAGAACCCTGGAGAAAGAGTGCCCGGACCTCCCACAAGTTGGTAAGAGATCTATACCCGCATTAATATACGCCGATGATGCGGTTCTCATGTCGCGCACTCCAGTAGGCATGCAGAGGTTAGTTTGCAGCTTTTCTAAATATATGGCCAAACTGGGGTTAAATGTTAACATTTCAAAAATATTTGTGATGAAATGTGGATTAGGTAGCGCGAAATGTAGACCTGTCTCATTAGGAACGAAACACATCGAATGTTGCAATACCTTCTCTTACCTGGGGATCCTATTTTATAAGAGGGGGACTTAGACCCAGGCGATTAAGACCAGGAGGTTGCTGATTTCAAAAGCCGTAGCTGCACTGTTAAATTTTAGTAGGAAATTGGGAAAATGGGCACCAGAGGTCGTACTACAGATTTACAAGGCTAAATGCATCTCCATAGCTATTTACGGGGCAGGCATTTGGGGCTACGAGAACGTTAATCCACTACGAAGTATTGAGAAAAGATTTTTAAGATTTTTTATTGATAGTCCCTGATAGCACTTCCACTTTTATTTGCCACACTAAATTACGTATGTCTTACATTTCCGACATAAGCAAAATCCAACCGGTACTTTTGTGGCACAGGATCTGGACCTCGGAACAGTTGGAGCTAAACAGACAGATACTTAGGGACTGTGGCAGTCTGGATGGGGCTATGCATATTAAATGGCTTAAGTATATCAAAAACTGTAATCTCGGCCACCCTGAATACTATTTGGAGCTCCTTAGTTTACAAGACGTACAGAGGAAAGATCGTAAAACTAGTTGTCTGAATTACTTGGAAAGAGAAGATTTATTGAATTGCAAAAAATATCGGTTCAAGCACACCAGTCAGAATTCAGCCTTATTTAGGGATGCTAACAAGAGAACACAATAGATTTTTGTTGACCCGTCTGAGATTGGGCATTTTTCATAGGCTTGTTACTTTCCCGGCCCAGAACGACTGGTCAAATGAGCTGTTTAAATGTCCATGTGATGATGTGTGCATTCAATCGACTATACATGTTCTGTTCTTTTGTAAATTGTATTCCTGTAATAGGAAAAGGTGGATTCTCCAACTTAAAAAAAATAGTGCTTTAAGACAATGCCGCCCCACTTTCCTGTTCATACAAATATTAGGAGAAGAACAGTTGATTGTTTCAGTTCTAATAGTTTTAAAGTTTGTAGAAATGCAATCATGATGTAATCACATTTTTCAATTCTAGAGGTCCTTGATGTGCATTTGTTTTTATAGCAATTTTACAAATTGGAGTTTGTATAAATTGCGATTTATTTCTTCTTTTAATGTGCTTTTATGATTATCATTTTATAATCGAAGAAAGCTGATTGAATTTAATTGACTTACTTAATGCCACCTTGGTTGCATATTTAGTTTGCAATAGGGGTTGTATACCTGTCAATTTGAATCGACTCAGTGACTGTCTTTTTTCTACTTGTGAATGGACATTACCTCCCAGAATGCTCCGCAGTACAATCTTTGAACTTGGTCCTGAAACCACATGCATCACCACACCGTGACCAAAGAGACTTGTCCCTGGTGAACATTGAAGCAGTTCCAATACCTGATGGTATAGTTTGGGATAAAGTTTCATATGATGTTTTTGGCCCTACTGAACATTTAAAAATACCACATTTGTTTAAAATGTATTTAAATGATTTAATTACCCCAGTACACTCTCTGATGATTGCAACATTAAGACTGTTAATATTATTCTCACAGATTTAAAACAATCTGCTGCATTTTCTTACAGGGAATTGTATGACGATACAACCGATTACAATACCATGTTTTGTTACCAACATTATGGTAATATTTTTTGCATAGAGCAAGTGTACCACACACTGCTAATGTGTATCATCAATGGGATTATTACCCAACAACACCAAAAGCAAAAAGAACAATTGATAGACAGAATGCAGAACAATTTCATACATTTACCCCAGTACAGAGATATGGGCCTAAATCCATTGTTTTTTTGCTCACCATGCCATTCCAGTTTGGACCCAGCCATATGCAAATCAGTCTTGACCCTGTGCCCAATGGGAACAGTCAAGCCCGAGCTGCCAGACCAGGTCCTCCCTGGACTGGAAACAAGCATCCTCGGACCAGTTTCAGGCTTTCATCCCTCATCAGCCAGGATACCTTTACTCCAGTGGCATGGAGAGCACGGGACCCACGTCTGGGCATACCTGTCCCACTAGGGGTGACAAATGCAAAAAGAACTATTGATGGACAGAATGCAGAACAATGTCATAAATTTTTCCCAGTACAGAGATCTGGGCCTAAATCCATAGTTTTTTTGCTCACCATGCCATTCCAGTTTGGACCCAGCCATCTGCAAATCAGTCTTCACCCTGCGCCCAATGGGAACAGTCCAGCCTGAACTGCCAGGCCAGGTCCTCCCCTGGACTTGAAACAAGCATCCTAGGACCGGTTTTGGGCTTTCATCCCTCATCAGCCAGGATACCTTTACTCCGGTGGCATGGAGAGCACGGGACCTACGTCTGGGCATACCCATCCCACTCGGGGTGAGAAGTGCAAAAAGAACAATTGATGGACAGATTGCAGAACAATGTCATACGTTCACCCCAGTACGGAGATATGGGCCTAAATCCATTTTTTTTTTTGCTCACCATGCCATTCCAGTTTGGATCCAGCCATATGCAAATCAGTCTTGACCCTGCGCCCAATGGAAACAGTCAAGCCTGAACTGCCAGGCCAGGTCCTCGCTGGACTGGAAACAAGCATCCTAGGACCGGTTTTGGGATTTCAGCCCTCATCAACCAGGATAGCTTGACTCCAGTGGAATGGAGAGCACGGGACCCACGTCTGGGCATACCCGTCTCACTCCGGGTGACAAATGCAAAAAGAGCAATTAATGGACAGAATGCAGAACAATGTCATACATTCACCCCAGTACAGATATCTGGGACTAAATCCATCTTTTTTGCTCACCATGCCATTCCAGCTTGGACCCAGCCATATGCAAATCAGTCTTGACCCTGTGCCCAATGGGAACAGTCTAGCCCGAACTGCCAGGCCATGTCCTCGATGGACTGAAAACAAGCATCCTAGGACCGGTTTCGGGCTTTCAGCCCTCATCAACCAGGATAGCTTGACTCCAGTGGCATGGAGAGTACGGGACACACGTCTGAGCATACCCATCCCACTCCGGGTGACAAATGCAAAAAGAGCCATTAATGGACAGAATGCAGAACAATGTCATACATTCACCCCAGTACAGAGATCTGGGCCTAAATCCATAGTTTTTTTTGCTCACCATGCCATTCCAGTTTGGACCCAGCCATATGCAAATCAGTCTTGACCTTGCGCCCATTGGGAACAGTCCAGCCTGAACTGCCAGGCCAGGTCCTCCCTGGACTGGAAACAAGCATCCTAGGACCGGTTTTGGGCTTTCAGCTCTCGTCAGCCAGGACAGCTTGACTCCAGTGGCATGGAGAGCACAGGACCCACATCTGGGCATACCTGTCCCACTCGGGGTGACAAATGCAAAAAGAACAATTGATGGACAGAATGCAGAACAATGATATACATTCACCCCAGTACAGAGATCTGGGCCTAAATCCATCTTTTTTTGCTCACCATGGCATTCCAGTTTGGACCCAGCCATATGCAAATCAGTATTGACCCTGCACCCAATGGGAACAGTCCAGCCCGAACTGCCAGGCCAGGTCCTCCCTGGACTGGAAACAAGCATCCTAGGACCGGTTTTGGGCTTTCAGCCCTCATCAACCAGGATAGCTTGACTCCAGTGGCATGGAGAGCAAGGGACACACGTCTGAGCATACCCATCCCACTCCGGGTGACAAATGCAAAAAGAGCAATTAATGGACAGAATGCAGAACAATGTCATACATTCACCCCAGTACAGAGATCTGGGCCTAAATCCATAGTTTTTTTGCTCATTTTTGCAGCATTTGGATGTTGGGGACACCGTAGCTCTTATCTTGCTCGATTTGAGTGCTGCGTTTGATACGGTGTCCCACACTGTGCTCCTAAAATTCTTACAGGCCTCTGGTATCACCGGCACAGCTCTTGATTGGCTCGCATCCTTTCTTACCAAGTGGACCTTTCAAGTTTTTTCTTCTAGAGCTACTTCTAAAATGTACCCCTCTCCTTATGGAGTACCTCAGGGCTCTATTTTGAGTCCCATTCTTTTCAATCTGTATATTAAACCTCTGGCAACTATAGCAGAGGAAGCAGGACTTAGCCCGTTCTCCTACGCCGATGACACTCAGATCATCTTCTCCCTGTCTTCAGGACAGCGATGCAGATCATCTATGCTCCAGACAGGCTTAAGGAATATTGCATCGTGGATGCAGAGTAATCTCCTTAAGCTCAATGGCGATAAGACCGAGCTCCTTATTTTAGGGAAGAACAAAGATCTTTGGGGCACTCAACATTGGCCATGTGAGATGGGAGCTCCTCCTCAGCCCTCTGATTGTGTCCGTAACTTAGGAGTTTTGATCGATGTTGATTTATCCATGAAACAACAGGTTGTAAAAGTAGCTGCCACTTGTTTTACCATCCTAAAATGGTTAAAAAAAATCATTTGGATGCTCTCTGTGTCCACCCAGAAAACCGTAGTCCAAGCTCTCGTGACTTCGAGACTGGACTATTGTAATATCCTGTATCTGGGTGTTAACAAGGAGATCACACGGAAATTACAAGTGGTGCAAAACTCGGCTGCCAGGCTGCTTTGTCTGCTTTCTAAAAACTCCCCTACTTCAAGTGCTTTGTATAATCTGCACTGGCTTAAGATTGGAAATAGAGTGAAGTTTAAAACCATGTGCTATATGCACAAAATTAAAACGGGTTCTTCTCCTAAGTATCTACAAACTTTGGTGCACCCCTATTTACCCTCTCGTATGCTTCGATCAGCTACCCAAGATAAATATATGGTGCCTATCATCAAACTTAAAAGAATGGGTGGCCGCTCTTTTGCCTATCTCGGACCAGTGCTTTGGAATTCCCTCCCAATAGCACTCCGCATTGAGTCGTCATTTCTGGTCTTCCGAAAACTTTTTAAAACTTGGTTATTTGACCAATAGTCAGTTTCCGTAACTCCCTACATTGTCTGATTGCTCTAGTATTCTGTCAGTCTTAGCGCTGGGAAACCCTAGTTGGGTAGCTGTGGTCTCTACAAAATTACTATAACATAACATAACATAACACCATGCCATTCCAGTTTGGACCCAGCCATATGCAAATCAGTCTTGACCCTGCGCCCATTGGGAACAGTCCAGCCTGAACTGCCAGGCCAGGTCCTCCCTGGACTGGAAACAAGCATCCTAGGACCGGTTTTAGGCTTTCAGCTCTCATCAGCCAGGATAGCTTGACTCCAATGGCATGGAGAGCACAGGACGCACATCTGGGCATACCCGTCCCACTCGGGGTGACAAATGCAAAAAGAACAATTGATGGACAGAATGCAGAACAATGATATACATTCACCCCAGTACAGAGATATGGGCCTAAATCCATCTTTTTTTGCTCACCATGGCATTCCAGTTTGGACCCAGCCATATGCAAATCAGTCTTGACCCTGCACCCAATGGGAACAGTCCAGCCCGAACTGCCAGGCCAGGTCCTCCCTGGACTGGAAACAAGCATCCTAGGACCGGTTTCGTGCTTTCAGCCCTCATCAACCAGGATAGCTTGACTCCAGTGGCATGGAGAGCACGGGACACACGTCAGTACATACCCATCCCACTCGAGGTGTCAAATGCAAAAATAACTATTAATGGACAGAATGCAGAACAAAGTCATACATTCACCCCAGTTCAGAGATCTGGGCCAAAATCCATTGTTTCTTGCTCACCATGCCATTCCAGTTTGGACCCAGCCATATGCAAATCGGTCTTGACCCTGCACCCAATGGGAACAGTCTAGACCGAACTGCCAGGCCAGGTGCTCCCCTGGACTGGAAACAAGCATCCTAGGATCAGTTTTGGGCTTTCAGCTCTTCGCAGCCAGGATAGCTTGACTCCAGTGGACTGGAGAGCACAGGACCCACGTCTGGGGATACCCGTCCCACTCGGGGTGACATATGCCAAAAGAACTATTGATGGACAGAATGCAGAACACAATTGTACATTCACCCTAGTACAGAGATCTGGGCCTAAATCCATCATTTTTTTGCTCACCATGCCATTTCAGTTAGCCAAAAACCAGTCCCAGGATGCTTGTTTCCAGTTCAGGGTAGACTTGGCTTGGCAGTTGGGGCTGGACTGTTCCCATAAGGACAGGGTCAAGACTGATTTGCACATAGCTGGATCTGCACTGAGGTGGCGAAGTGAGCTAAAGAATGATGATGGATTTAACCCAGATCTGTGACTGGGGGTGAGTGTCTGAAATGTTTCAAAGCTCCGACCATCATCTCCTTGTGTTTACTTTGTTCGCCCTAAGTTGGCAGAGTAGGCCCAGACGTGGATCCCTTGCTCACTTTGCCACTTGATTCAAGCTAGCCTGCTGATGAAGGGTGTTACCCAGAAAACGGTCCCAGGATGCTTGTTTACGGTTCAGGGAAGACCTGGCTTGGCAGTTTGGGCTGGACATTTCCCATGAGGCATCGGGTCAAGACTGATTTGCAAATAGCTGGGTCTGAACTGAGATGGCGAAGTGATCTAAAGAATGATGATGGATTCTACCCAGATCTGTGACTGGGGGTGAGTGTCATGAAACATTGCAGCGCTCTGTCCATAAACTCCTTGTGTTTGCTTTGTTCACCCTAAGCTGGCAGAGTATGCCCAGACGTGGGTGCCTTGCTCACTTTGCCACTGGATTCAAGCTAGCCTGGCTGATGAAGGGTGTTACCCAGAAACTGGTTCCAGGATGCTTGTTTCCGGGTCAGGGAGGACCTGGCTTGGCAGTTTGGACTGGGCTGTTCCCATCAGGCACAGGGTCAAGACTGATTTGCATATAGCTGGGTCTGAACTGAGGTGGCGAAGTGAGCTAAAGAATGATGATTGATTCAACCCAGATCTGTGACTGGGCGTGAGTGTCTGAAAAGTTTCAGCACTCCGTCCATCATCTCCTTGTGTTTGCTTTGCTGGCCCTAAGTTGGCAGTCTACGCCCAGACGTGGGTCCCTTGCTAACTTTGCCACTGGGTTCAAGCTACCCTCTCTGATGAAGGGTGTTACCCAGAAACCGGTCCCAGGATGCTCGTTTCCAGTTCAGGGAAGACCTGGCTTGGCAGTTTGGGCTGGACATTTCCCATGAGGCATAGGGTCAAGACTGATTTGCAAATAGCTGGGTCTGAACTGAGATGGCGAAGTGACCTAAAGAATGATGATGGATTCAACCCAGATCTGTGACTGGGGGTGAGTGTCATGAAACGTTGCAGCGCTCTGTCCATCATCTCCTTGTGTTTGCTTTGTTCACCCTAAGCTGGCAGAGTATGCCCAGACGTGGGTGCTTTGCTCACCTTGCCACTGGATTCAAGCTAGCCTGGCTGATGAAGGGTGTTACCCAGAAACTGGTTCCAGGATGCTTGTTTCCGGGTCAGGGAGGACCTGGCTTTGCAGTTTGGGCTGGACTGTTCCCATGAGGCACAGGGTCAAGGCTGATTTGCATATAACTGGGTCTGAACTGATGTGGTGAAGTGAGCTAAAGAATGATGATGGATTTAACCCAGATCTGTGAATAGGAGTGATTGTCTGAAAAGTTTCATTGCTCCGTCCATCATCTCCTTGGGTTTGCAACAACACCAAAAGGTAGTTCTGACACATTCGCAGAGAAGTTTGCATACTTTTCGGGGTTCAATACATCTGATTCTTAATCGTTTTACTACAAACTTGCACAATCTAATGCAACAGCGAAGAAAATTATGCTAACAAACACAAAGCTGATATATTCATCACCTTTTATCTCCCAACTGTCTATACAGGGTTTCGACTACTGGAGAATATCCATAGATATAAAATCTATCTGGGGGACAAGAGAGTGGTAGGTTCAGGGAACTGAGTCTTTATTCAGCGCTTGCCTCATACCATTACAGATGATTTTTCGGAACATATCAGTACAACAGACTACCTGTTATGGGTTTGCAAAAGTCAAAGACATGAAAACACCGAGCATCTCTTCATCCACACCTATTAAGGGTATTTCAAATAACACGCTAACGAGTGAAGGGACACACGGTACAAATAAGTACAATTCATCATCTCCCGATTGGAAGGGTTGGTTGGTTTGACCTGTCGACATAAATATGTGTAATGGAAGATTCAAGGGTACCACCAAAGGGTCTAGTATCCATAGGCCCGACTCATGTTATGTACACACAGACGACCCAGGGGTAGTGACTTCTTATAGTGTCGGAAAGTTGTGCCCAGACTGGCTAAAGAAATTGACACTTTCACAGTGAAACATCACTTGTCCCTTCTGTCAGACAACATAAATCTTAGGGATTTCTTGTCATGTCCCAAGAAACCACGTAGGAAACGCTTCTTATATACCATCTATAATGAGGTTTGGACAGTTTCCCAACAAGAAGCTGCAGAGAGACTTTGTGAAATCGATATAATTAACCTAGAAAAGGCCTAGCTGTAGTAGACATTGGCATTACCACACTCTTGTCTTGTATTTATTTATTGGGCAACATTGTGTACTCAGCTATCAACATATTGGAACAAGATTTGTCTATTCTACAACATGGGCAATGTCAGCTACGCGCTATTATGCTTTTCCGCTGGACGCTTCAATCATTGCATTCTGGACACGTTCCATGGCGATACATTAAAGACACAAATCTGTTTTCGGCTTACAATCTGACCGAAAGACAATTGACCATGGCATGCAGAGATGCGATGTACACCATTCTGCTCATTGAAAAACTAGAGAAATTAACTTTTACTGTAGCAGAGTCACGGTCTACAGAATGGTTAATTCATGGCTATATCACACTGCCAATCACAACGTTCCAATTCCAATACTGTCTGAAATATTACCCAGTAGGCAGGTATGAAGCATTGGCCGAAGGGTACGTAAGAGAAACCTGGGAGTTGTCATACACATATAGGAGCAGGAACAAGGACAAGGAGGTTTTCTTGAGTGGTTCAAACTGCGAAAAGTTCTTAAGTTGGTCTTTAGTGTGTAAGAAAGCGTTGCTGCATGGCCCATGTAATCCGTCAATTCTGAACTTGTGCTGCTACCTGAAGGGTTCTCCAGCTGCCGTAATTCATCCGGTTTTTGAGTTACTTTCTAATGGGAGTTACTTGATGCTGAATGACCAAGCCTGTTGTGGTATGACGTCCGGCATTGCTTATCTAGTGACCCTCAACTCCAGGGTTATTTGTTGTAAGCAAATATTGTTTCCCCCAGCCCGTATAGTTAGGGAGGCACCACTGTGACCTTCACTGAATGTAACCAACATAGGGTTTGATTCTGTGAGCAGAATGAAATCCATGCTGTTTCAGCAAAATGTGGCCTTAGCTTCAGCCCGAGAGACTTTTGATCTCCAAGTGGTAAGGTCTTCGGCAGAAATACGGGCTCTGGGGCGTACAAACTTCCCGCTCCATTTTGGAGAAATAGTCCATTGTATCTTTAACATGTCTGATACGAGGGGGATAGTACACTTATTTAAGAGCATTGGATCAGGTCTGTTAACCACGTTTCAAACCAATTTTGGAGTGATTCCATCATTTATACACTCCTTACTAGGAAGCATTTTTTGAGGGCTTCCTTTGGTCCTGCTTTCAGTGGCAGGTATCGTGATTTTAATTCTATTGCTTCGCAATGGATGTCAATATCACTCAAGACATGGAGAGAACAATACTGGAGCGACGCTGTCCTGAGCGATTGGTATTCTTCCTGGGTATACCTCGGCTTCGAGAGCTGAGCGAGCATTGGTTCCTGTCTTTTAGACCGGGCTTGCTTGACTGCATTCTACCAGTATTCTGCTGTCTCTTTTACATATTCAGTGCACGTTGGATCTCTATCTGACACTTCCATCGGTTGGGTCACCGGACATGAACATGCTCCTGGCACCATAATAGGCCCATTTGCACAGTTGTCCACAGCTTATTCCCATGTTGATGATGGCATTCCTAGAGCCTCCACAGGATGCTTCAGCACCTGTTGGAACGGAGATCGGCTCTCCTAAAGATGTGCAGGCATCAGTCTCAGGCACACAGGCATCTAATTCTTCCCCGACGGATGCCGTAGGAACTAGTGCTGACCACCTCTGCTCATTGGATCGCATATTGGAGGTACTAGAAGGACTGCCTCCTGTGGATGGCATGTACAGTGATGTTGAGCCTTCAGCGCAGGATTCTTAAACAATCTGGCCTTTCCTGTGCTGGGAACCGTTGGGAAATGTTTAAACATGTACCAAATTGAAGATCTTCTCTGCTCTATATGAACATAGTGGCTTTCAAGGTGCTCAGAAAAACAATGACATTATATTCAAAATATAGAGGACTTTTTATGAACGCTTTTTGGGGAAGAATATGTTTCATATAGACCTTGCTTTTATGGACGCTTTTTAAGACCTTTTAAGTACTTTATAGTATGTTTTTAATGTAAAGGATTTTTTATGCCTTTTTTAGCATTTACTATCATTACGTAGCTGACCTTGTTGACCTTTTGATGAGGAGTGGGTGACATGTCCTTTAGGTTAGTCCCATCATGTACATAACGATTACATACATTTTGTCCCATCCACACAACATAACGGTCTTACATAGGTGACCTTTTACCAAGCAGCTTACTTCTTCCAACATCAGGCTCTTGGTGCCATATCTTAATCCTTGTACCTGATGTACATAAACCTGTCCCCAGTCATGGTAGATTTATTCTGTATAAGGGTCCCCACTTTTTTTTCATCCATGGCCAACAGCCAGGTGTGCATGATCATGTTTGTTTAGAAAAGGATTAGCAGGGGATTAGCAAATGTTTTCAAAACATATCGATTCTAGAAAAACCCCGGAGTGACCACTTTAGTATAAAAGACCCTCACTCCCCCATACAAGACAGATGAGAATTCTTTCCAGGCTGGACCGAGACTCTGCAGACTGATCCTTAGACTGATAGAGACCTGA
Source organism: Triturus cristatus (assembly GCF_964204655.1). Lineage (NCBI taxonomy): Eukaryota > Metazoa > Chordata > Amphibia > Caudata > Salamandridae > Triturus > Triturus cristatus. Next base: position 1,341,736,430 of record NC_140585.1, read on the forward strand.
CATCACTTGCGGGGTGCTATCCTCAACACAGGTAGAGGGTCCTTCATTCAGAACCATCAGGTGAGGGGTTAGCACTTCCCCGGGGATTTATTGGCTCCATTCAGATCTATTAGGATCAATCTTGCCATTTACATACACAGGCTTCCTCCACATAGGCTAGGTACATTAAGGTAGTCTACGAATTGTAAGAGTACACCAATGCTATTGTTATATATATTCTGCTTTTATTCATTTTATTAGCACTGTGGTACAAATGTATCTGCTATTTACGATATTGGTACTAGCTATCACATTTGTCTGCTCCTGTCTTTTTATTATCGTAGCTAATATGTTTCACACTAGACTGATGCTTGACCAATAAATAACTATTGAAACCATTCCAATCTTCATTTTATGTGTATTCTGAGAAAACAAGCAGGAGTGACTGAGGCAAAGATACCGTATTGTTTCCACGATACCTGAGGAATCTGGGTTGTCATGTTCAGTGGTTGCCAGAAACTACACACACCACTGTAGAATACAGGGGGATGGTAGTGGTACCATATAGCTAGCTGGTCTAACAGCTGACTCAGCCTGTGGGTGTGTCCAGAGTCTGTCTGCACACCAAACCCTCAGTTTAAGTAATCAAAAATGCGCAGGTCCTGGAGGGGGCGACCTAGAACCTACACGACAAATAGGTTGGCCGCTCTTTATACTCGGGCTCCACCCTGCCATGGCCATGGCCGGCTCTTGCTGTACGCCCTCATGATCATGGTACATGTAGTCCCTGCAGCATTGCGCGCCCTTCACAATGTAATTTCTGCATACTAGGGCAGTGGTTCCCAAACTGGGGTCCGGGAACCCCTGGGGGTCCCCAAAGCCTCCTCAGGGGGTCCGCGACTACTTTGAAAATTGAATAATATTAACAGATCAATAAAGTGTAGATATATAAAGAGGCTAAATGTACAGTTGAACATTTTAAAACATACTGTAAATGTGAAGGAATTTGAAACTGGAGGCTAAAAATTAAGGGGCATATTTACAAGGGTTTTATCTCCGCTTTTTTGGCTTACAAAGCCAAAAAAGTGGAGATAAAACCAGCACCCTATTTACAAGAGGGTGCTAACATGCATAATCGCATGTTAGCACCCTTTTTCCCAACGCCTCACTTTGCATCTCCAATGAGATGCAAAGTGGGCGTTACTGGGCGTACCCAAGATGGACTACCTTGCAAATATCGCTGATGTTTACATTGCGATATTTACAAGGCAGCCCACATGATTTTAGCACACATTAGATTTTGGCGAAAACTGCAGTTTTCGCCAAAACCTAACGTCTGCTAAAATCCTGATTTAGCCATCCCTAACATAGGGGGTGGATTATGCTGATACGACCCTATGGGTCGAATCAGCAAGGTTATCGCCCTTTTGCAGGGAACATCGCTGAAAAACCAGCGATGTTCCCTGCAAAAGGGTGATAACCTCGCTATCTCTGGAATTTTTATCGCCCTGTAGTAACACGTTGTTAATAACGCGCTACCAGGGCGATAGGTACCAGAGATAGCCAGCGATAATATAATTATCGCTAAGCACGGCCAGCGATCATTATTGCTGGCCGTTGTTAATATGCCCCTTCATTAGTATCCTCAGATTGATTTGCGGGAGCAGTGCAAGTGCATCAAACTGAATATAGTATGGATGATGAACGGCCTCAATTGAATTTAGAAAAGCTCCAACCATTCTATTAAAATTACATTTTGATTTCTTCTTTATTTATATGTTTTCTAATTAAATAAAATGTGTTATTCGTGTATTTGTTTGAATGCTTTTTTGTATTTTTGTGTATTGTTTTGTGGTTCAAATCATCAACATTGCTTAGGCCGGGGTCCCCGACTTCCAGTAATGACTCGTGGGGATCCCTGGATTCGAATAATGTTTCAGTTGGGGTCCCCGGGTTCCAGTAATGATTAAGTGGGGGTCCCCAGAAGTCAAAAGTTTGAGAACCACTGTACTAGGGTATAAAGGCATAACAAAGGGTATTCAATTGTATGCTATACATAATGTACTACAGACAGTCGAGGTTATGCACCATGATACCTCCCACCTTTGTAACCACCAGCAAATATGACCTAATACAGTGGTATTAACTGTGATCTGAAACTATCTGAGGGTTTGATTTGTGTCACCATAGTGTTCTTGTGCTGTTTTTGATTGAACTGAATTTAGTATTGCACTTATTGTCATTCTCTGTTTTGGGGCAGACCTGGCAGCTTTCTTGATGGGACTGACAGAGCATTCCTGAAGATAAGTACCTTGTGCGTCTGGTAGAGACTTGCAACTGCAGATTCCTCACCCTTGAATAGATGCTAAAGCAGAAGGCGTGGGCAGTTCAGGTAAGAGTGGTGGGGCAGGGTGGGAGTGGAGAGGTGAGTCGTCAGACAATGGAATGGAGAAATAAAATAAAAAAATAAAACCACTTACCTTGCACTCATCGTTGGCAATGCGGCGAGCGCAAGGTAAGTAGTTTTTTTTTGTTTTGTTTTTCCCCATTCCATCATCTGTTGACTTCTCCCTCCCACCCCACCACTCTTGCCTGACCATGTAGGCTGGCTCAAACCCAAAAGTCCTGCAGTGTTGAGGGGCAAAGTGCCCCTCTCAATGGGCCTGGCTTTCCAGACAGTAGTGCTTCTTGAATGTATGGACCTTCGCACATGCAGCCACCTGGCAAATGTCCAGGACAGGTACCCTATGTGCAAATGCAATAGCAGTTGTACTTTTGGCTCTGGTACAGTGAGCCTGCACAACTTCTAGAAACTGCTTCTAGGAAAATGCTTTGCAGATCTTAATGCAGAGCATGTTTAAGTGAGAGATAGTCCTCTTCTGCATTGCCTTTCTTTACTCCGGTGAATCAGATCAAGAGCTGATTGTCCTCCCTGTGTTCTCTGGTATGAATAATATGGAAACTAAGAAGCCTTTTTCGATCCAACCGATAGAGTCTCTGCTCCTCCTTATAGGGACACGTGAAGCAAAGAATGCTGGGAGGGTGATGTTCTGACTGACATGAAATTGAGTTCCTAATTTTGGAAGATAGGAGGCTCGAGTCAATAGAACTAACTTGTCTAGGTAGAAAGTGGTGTATGGTGGGTTAATGGAGACAGCTTGAAAGACAGTCTTGAGGGTAAACAGCTGGAGATAACAGCTGTGCAGAGGTTTGAAGGTCGCACACATGAGGAACCTAAGAATCGAATTCAAATCCCATTGGGTCATCATGAACAGACAAGGGGGGGAAAATGTATTGTAAAAACTTGAGAAAGTGCACCACAACAGGTGGTTTAAACAATGAAGGCTGGTCTGGCTATTGTAAAAAGGGTGAAAGAGTTGACGGATGCCCCTAACAGTGCCCACAGCAAGTCCTTTCTGGATTTGAAATAACACAAACAACAACACTTTGTACAGCCTGGAATAAAGTGGGCCAATCTCCCTGGTGATAAACCAAGCCACAAACATTTCTCAAACTTGTCTCAATGGCAGAACAAATACAGAATTAGTTGAGGGGCGCCTGGCTGTCACAATCACAATCACATCAACAACCTCAGAGGGGATGTCAAAAGCCCTCAACTGTTGCAGCTCAGTCTCCAATCTTAGAGTTGGAAATTGTACAAGTTTTTATGCAAGACCCTGCCTGAACGCTGCAACAAGAGGTTCTCCTGAAGGGGCAGCCTGATCTGAGGACAGATGATCATACCCAGGAGTACGGGATAACAAAGTCTCCGTGCTCAATTTGGAGCCACTAAGATGACTTAGGCGTGCAAAAGTGCTGAGAATAGACATCCTCAGCAGTGGCAAAAAGATCAAACCAAGGTGGACTCCATTGTCCTTGTCCTTGTGTCACCTTCGGATGTAGTTACTATTTGTGATCTGGGAGGTGCCAACGGCTGAGTCCGTCCACCCTGGCATTCAGAGATCCTGCCAGGTTGCATACCGCCACAATATCTCCTTGTGTTTCAGCCATGTCCAGAAGTCCAGGGCCTCCGGTCACAGAGTACATGACCCCACCCCACCCTGCTTGTTGCAGAAGCCCATGTAGGTAGTGTTGACCATGAGCACATGCACCCGTTTCCCTTTGATGGTAGGGAAGGAAGCTTTCAATGCTAAGTGGATGGTTTGGAGCTCAATAAGATTGATATGGAGTTAAGCCTCTGCCGGAGACCAGTGGCTCTGATCTCCAACTTTCACAGGTGGCAGCACAACCCAGAAGCGATGCATAGGTTATCACTGTTAACTCTGGGTGGGGTAGGAAGAGGAATCTGCCATTGACCAAATGGTGGTCCATCTGGTGTGCTTAACAAGCAGGATAAAGGAGAACATCAGTTCCAGCAATCTCAGAGTCATCATTACTGAGATCCAGGACCAAGGCTGAAACACTAGTATCATTGCCCAAATGTCTGCATCCAGAACGGCTTTGGTAAAAGGGAGCATCTGCAAAGGAGTCAGGTGTGACTTCAGCATGTTGATAGTGAACCCCAACTATGTCAGTATGTTCTCTGTACCCTGGAGGTAGGTGATGACTGCATGGGACAAGTCAACGTCAGCAGCCAGCCGTCAAGGTAGGTGAAGACTGGGACCTCTGAAGATGTGCTGTGACCACCGCCATTACTTTCATGAATACCCGAGGGGCACTGGTAAGGTCAAAGGGGAGCACAGTGAACTGAAAATGCTCCTGGCCCACAACAAATGGTAGCTTACGTCAGTGGGCCTGCAGAATGGGGATGTGGAAATAAGCATCCTACAGGTCAAATGCTACCATCCAGTCTCTGAGTCAAGGGCAGACAAGACCTTGCCAGGGTGAGCATCTTGAACTTGTCCTTCTGGAGGAAGACATTGACAGGGTCAATGTGCAAGATGGGATGGAGGCATCCGTTTTCGTTCAGCACCAAGAAGCAGCGAGAGTAACCACAACAAACTTCTAGCAGCAGAACTATGCGCAGGAAACCAGGACCTCAGTGTGTAGTGGTGTACCAAAATACCCACCTCGGTGCCCAGAGCCCCAATCCGACTAGCTATAGTGTCTCATTCGTTCTCCGTGCTACAGCGAAGCTACCAATGATTAGACATCCTAGAACATGCTACTCCATCCCTCTCAGGATACGTGGGAACAAGAACACTCTTTCGTTCAAACTCTCGTTCTTGTCCACAACATGAGTAAATAGAGTCAAGAAATAGTTTAAAATGTTTATTTTAACTAACGGGCTCTGTAATGCAGTACACTAGCCAATATTTGCAGCAATATGCATAAGAGCAAACAAATCAGCATTGTTACAATTCCATATAGAACAAAAAGGGGAAATCATATTATAATGATGGTGGAAACAGGTGTATAGCGCCTTGTAACCCTCCCCGTGCTTGAAGCTAGTTTATTATAATTATAGAAGACCTCCAGGGATTGTCAGGGGGACCCCATACCTCCGAGTTCAGATGCAGGAATTTACATCACCGGACGAGCCCAGCTCTTCTATCTTGGAAAGCGGTTCCCCGAGTGTGTTAACATGCATGCAAGGCAATATTAAAAGCACCAGATTTCCAGGTTTGCAGCTGTGTTTTATGTTATGGCTAGGGACGTGAGACTGACCAAAGCAAATCAACAGAGCTCATTGTTTTTTTACCTTGAACACGCTGTACAGACGAGGAGCAGAGTGTTCAACTAAATATGTGAAATGCAGACAGTTCTCATGTGAAAACGAACAAGCAAAGTATTTACGAGAAATGTGGCATGTAGTAACGTGAGCAGAAGCGGCAAAATGGCGGCCAAGCATATACTAACTTATGCTAACTTTGCAATGTCTGCCGGTGTGTCCTTATCCTCACTACACCCTCCCCTTGGTCAGTCCATCGGACAGTGGTCTTAAAGAGAACACAGCTTTCAAAAAAAGTCTGAGCAAGAATCAAGAGCATATGTGTCAATGATACCTCAGATTTGCGGGGAAAGAATAACCCAAAAATTGTTTGTGTCAAAAGGGGCACACAAAAAAGTAAAATAATAAATCCAGCAAGGATAAGGTGGCTGAGTCAATCCAGTAAGGTGTTTGAACAGTATGTTGCAATAGCCTCCAAGAGGAAGTCATTGTTATCATCAGAAAAAAAGTTATGCCACCCAATCAAGCAGAGTGAATGTACATATATGTTCCTCAACAATGGGTGCTTCAAGCACCACCAAAGGACAACTTGGTTGATACTCGATATAACTCCGTTGTAGGAAATCCTGTGCCGCTGCACAGATATCCCATTCAGCCAGAACTCCCAGCGCAGCTGCGCAGTCCATAATTCCAACACCGGAACATTCTTGCTCATGGGCCGCTAAGGGACTCATTAGCAGTTCAAAATCAGGTGGAGGAAATGCCGTATTGGAGAGGCAAAGATCCAATGCCCATTGAAAGGAACAATCCAAGCAGTTGAAGACAGGTTGCACACAAGTGTAATAGGCAAAGCGAAAAGATAATCCATAAGCCATGCTGAGTGTGACCAGGGGCAGAGTACCGTAGCATTCAAGCATACTGCTACAGAGCATCTGCAGCCGGTCTTGGCTGTTCAGGACCACAGGAAGAGCATTCTTTTCGTAGCAGGCAAAGAAACAGCAAAATCCCAGCAGCTAAGGCAAGTAATAGTGGCAAGCCACCGAAGACGCTGGAAAAAATAGAATGGGTAAATGCTGGTATCACACCAAATATAGTTTGGAAAAGAGGTCACAAGGCCAGAGCCCAGAGCTTTAAAAAAATGGGCAATGCCTGTAGTGTTAGAAGCATTGAAGATAGTGTGAATCAACGCACTGAAAAGTAGTTGGAGGTCAGTATTAAGAAGCGTTTGTACCTCTGTACAGGTGTTAGCCACGTGAAGGAAAAATGTCTCACAGGCAGATGTAAGTGAAACTTCTTTTTGGGACAACAATGCTCTTATGCTGCTCAACTTGTTGAAGTCTGCCTTCAAGGTCGGAATGGAAGGCCAAATCTAGTTATCGAGCCTCCCGTGTGGGGGTGGGAAAAGCACATTTTTACAGCAAACCACATGCTGTGAAGCTGTTACAATGTAAGGGATGCAGGCCAGCATGCCACAGCATTTCTCATTATTTAAAAGCAAATAACTACTGTTTGCAAGCGGAGTGAAAGTGGGTGTAAAAGCTGGCACGGGTATACCTTTTAAAACACATGCAAGATTCGGTTCATAAGGTTACAGGCGCCATGCAACTGGATGTTCTTACAAACAAGAGAATGACCTATTGTGGTATCACACAATTCCCCAGTTAGGTATACTTCTTTTTCATCCCGTAGGCATCTGTATGTGAATGGTAATGACCAAACTTCGTGTAGAAAAGCACTACCTAAGGGTTCGAAGCGACCCAGTGGATAATGTTTCATGCATGAGGTAAATTTAAACAAGGAAAATGGGAGTGTTATCACCCCATGGATGAGCCAGACAGCTGAGTCTGTTTCTGCCACAGAGAATGGTAATGGATCTAACTTTTCAATATGTAAAAGAGAATACGTAGCATCTTTCATGGACATGAACTGCTGTTTTGTTGTCAAGTTAAAGGGCAAAAATAACGGTGAGGCGTTCAAGTAATCCTATGGAACTTTCCCCATCTTAAGAGTCTGTAGAGTCCATGCAAATTACTGAACGCAATTGATTTTGACCATGATACAAAACAGAAACATCCTCTTGCACGATGTCAACAACAGATGAAACAATATTGTCCAATGTTTAAATGCGGGAAGAAAGTGTGTTAATACTATTATCAACAACAGCAAGCACTTTTTCAAGATTATCCTGATCAATTGCCCTAAAACGTGAAGCTGCTTCAATTTGGGATACCTTCCAGATTTCATTGTAAGTTGCATGAATAAATCTTTTTGATCTTGGACCAGCACCAGCAGGTCCTTTAATAAAATATGGCAAATCAATGTCACCTGCTAATACCGACAAATGTTGTTTCACTGAAGCTAGAGTAGAGTGTTGCAACCAATTTTGACATAACTTTCCAACGGAATATGTAGTAACTGAATGTGAGTTAGCAAAACGAGGATCAGACCTATCCTGTGTGTAACCAGGAGCCTTGTCATGGAAACGAAGTTGGCAAGTATCCGAACTAGTTTGCCAAATCAACCAACCTAGGGGGTCCAAACTTAAAAAATTAAAGGTGTCATTGTTAAAAAGTAATTGTAACTCAGCCATGGAATAATTAGTACAATTGTTCCAGTTCTGATATGCCGCAAGTGCAGGAATAGCAGGGGCATTCATTTGCTTAGAAGTTGCCAATCCAAAACAAGTAGTTTGATAAATCGATTCATTTAAAAATAGAATCTGTGATGGGATGAGGCATGCGCGGTGTAATGCTTCTGTGCCTTGCACTTGCCAGGATTTAGAACGTCAAACTGATTTAAGATCAATTGTGGACTTCCACAGATCATAGCCACCCACTGACAATTTATCAATAAAGGATTTAGAATATAATAATTTAGTGTGGGTGAGCATTATTTTAGAATTAGAAGAAGCATATAATTTAAAATAAAACGACCCGGGGTTAGATTTATTAAAGTCGGTAAAATATGTGAATTTTTTCAAAAACATTTTAGAGCTGCCTTCCAAAGGTGCCGGGCAATGTTCCCATTGTGTATAATTTAAAAAAATTCTAAACGCGTTAGCTTTATGCAGATAATGATGACCATAGTGCTGATTGTAGGAGAGTAGGATCTGCTTCACATGGGTACCCCCGCTTTTTGCTGGTGTTTCACTGTTTTTCGACCTTAGTCTGGCTGTGGCCCTGCTAATCAGGACCACAGCGTAGCTGCTTCCTCTCTAAAATGGTTTCCATGTACCTTAGGTACATATCTAATTGGATTCTGGAGTGCCTTATAAGCCCCTAGTATATGGTATACTATGTACCTAGGGCATAGATACCTCAGAGGCCTACCAGGGGCTGCAGCATATATTATGCCACCCCTGGGAAGCACTCCAAAATGGCACCACAGGTCTGCTACTGCAGCCTGGGTAAGGGTGTGCTTGCACCCCTTACAGTGGTATAGGCTACCTATATCACTACGCTATACAGACACATATAAACCTATAAGCCACTCCTATGGCAGGCCTTGACAATCCTGAAGACAGAGTGCTTGGTTTTATGTGAGAGGGTGCCCAAGCATGAGCTGAGCCCCTCTGTAGCTTTCGGAAATACTTCCTTATGGCTGTTCTGTGATACACCCATACCATATACTCTTAAGTGCATTATAACCTCGCGGTAAATGCTAACTTTGGAATGGCTGCATCCAAACATGTCGTGTTTGGTGTCAACCGCTTTGGAATAATACTGCCCCGTCAGTTCTGGCGGCGGGGATAGCATTCCACCCTTTTAGAGGGAGAGACGTGTTCACACTGGCTAAACCCGGTAGGACTTTCCTGAGCCCTTGCATCACAAAATGGATGCCTCTGCCTCAGACACGGGTCTGGCCTCCTGCTGCTGACCGAAACTCCGGCAGGGGAGGCCTGAACAATAGGTTTCCTGTCGAAGGGAGGTGTGACCACCTCCCCAGACAGGCTGATGTGTATTGGGGCTGGGCGGGAGCACTCTCTGGTGCTTTGAAGTCCTGCACTGGGGGCACGTTTGCTGTCCCTGTGCATAGCCCAGTTCAAACCGATTGCAGGGGCTAACTGCCCCTGCTCTGGCGCGAAACTGGACAAAGGAAATGGGTGTAACCACCCCTCTTTCCAGGCCCACCCATAGGTGGGGCCTTAGAGTTAGTCCATCCCCTAAACTTACTATAAGTATAGGAATCCAGTCCCTAGGACTTTAGATTACCCTGGACGAAACTCTGCAATGTACATCCTGGACCTTCGACGTTCTATCCTGACTAGAAGACTGAAGAAATCTCCCTTGGGGTCAAGGAGTGACTCCCCTGCTTGGCAGGCACCAAAGAAGCCACAGACTGGTCTGCATCGCTGAAGTTCCCGCCGGATGCCGAAGTCTTTGCATCACCAGAGGTGGATTTCCAGACTTTGCCGATGCTACCCTGAGTCCACAGCAAAGCTGAGGCCCGTGGCTATCGTGGGTGACGTGGAACCGTGACCCCTGGACACCGTGAACTTTTGCAGCAACACTATCTTCCTGGTACTCCTCAAAGTTGTGCTTTGGGCTTCGAGTAGCCCCAGCCTTGAGCACCTCCTGCACCAAAGATTGTTGGCCTCCACTCATGGGCTAGCTTCAAGTGCGACCGCTTTGAGGCTCCTTTGCGATCACTAGCCCTTTAGCTAGCAGGTCCCCACGAAGGCAACTCCTTTTCTGCTTGGCCTTTCCTGGTTGCTCCAGACGTGCCCTGACTTACTCTTGCTGGGTGAGTCCCCCAGACCTTGCTGGTCTGCACCGCAGTCCTTTCTCTGAATTCCAGTGACTTGTCGTTGCCAAGGCTTGTTGGGTCCATTCTGGTCACCGACACTGCAGCACTCAACAAACTTTGTGGGACAGCTCAAATCTGGCTCATGGACTTCGTTGACACCTCCTGGACCTCGTGGCTGAAGAGTCAAGACACCCATCAACTCACCTGAAGCACCCAACATCTGTGGGCATTGGTCCATCCTTTCCTTGGTCACTGGCAAGTGACCCAGACTCTGTCGCCTAGGCTTTCAGGTTCCTTCCATCCCAGATCCAGGCTTGGATCTCTCCGGACACTTCTCCTCTTCACAGCAGCAGCAGTTCTTTGCAGACTCCCATTGAAATCGAAGACGCGACCCGACATCAAAATGCACCTATGCACCCGGCTTCCCTGGGTGAGGTAACTCAAGTACTCCGGTGCTCACGTGGGTGCTATCGCTAGAACTTCTTAAGTCCAAAAAGGTTTGGTCCTGACCCGATTAGAAGTGTCCCTAATCTTTAAATTTCCAACCGCGACATTGCCCATAGAAGACTGCATGCAGCCACTGCCTCTCCCTCCCACAGCGCCGGCGATGCGACCTGATGCATGGCGGCCATCCCATACTGAGAGTGTGAGTCCCTCGATACTTGCTACCCCTCCGGCCCGGGTCCAACCACCCCCGCCAACGCCGATTTTATGCGCAGGCTCCGCTCCCTGAATTAACAACCGGCTAATAGAGGACATGTTGCTCTTAGAAAACTCGAAGCTTTCTCACAGTTGTGAGATGAATACCGCGGCAGTGAAATGCAAGTGGCGAACTCTCATTGACACAGGAGTCCACAAACATGCCTCGCTGAACAGCGCATGTCTCAACTTAAAAAAACAAGCACGGTCCCCTTTCACTTTCGTCCGTTGTGAAAGCTTTCTTGTCTTTATGGGGCCATGTGTTTGAAACACATGGCCCCATAAAGATAAGAAAGCTTTCACGACGCACGGAAGGCAGACGAGCCCATCCAAATGGCACGGCTCAAAAAGCCGAACAAAAACGTCACAAACAGCTCTTTTCCAATGGCTGGCCACCGTTTAGCATAAACGGTGACGCCAGCCAATGGAAAAGAGGGGCGGGGCTTAATGCCCTTTACAGAAATACCCGAAATCATTAAATGTCGCCAGCAAGTCCGCACATGTGCGCAGCCTATGCCAGGTGAGACCTGAAAAGGACCGCAGTGATCTAAATTAACACAATTAGAAATGCATAGCTGTGTTTAAGGTGGGTGCGTTGCTGTAGACGGTTTAATATGCTGACAATTGTCACATGAAAGTACGTAATTAAGGGCTTGTGTGTGGCTTGTGTGCGGCTATTATCCGTGAAGGTCTGCGGTCTGCGTTGGGAATCAACCTGTCACCAACATCGTTAATTCTCACGTATGGAACATTATCGCGACTTAAATGATAAGAGTGTTTGGAAGGTCAACCCGGCGGGTAATTATCACCCCTCTCTGTAGCAGCTATTGCTGCCAAAATGTAATTATCAATCTTATTCATGGATCTTGTAACTGCTGCAACTGAACTCGTGGCTACTGCTGATTTTGCAGCTTCATCTGCCAAACTGTTGCCAACTGCGTGCACTCCTACACGCTGATGGCCAAGAGTATGAATTACCTGTGTGGGAGGCAGACGGTCTTTAAGATCTGCGACTCAAACTCAAATCATTTTATGTTTAATTGCGCTGCCTTTAGAATCCCGATAGTCATTTTGAGACCAAAAGAATAAGTTGTCATTGAAAGACTGAACACAGTAGTAGGAATCGCTTACAATTAAAGTAGTCACATTTGGATCTGCAAACTCCAGAGCTAGTACCAAAGTGTGCAGCTCTGATAATTCGGCTGTACAGTCTCCTAGTGCCTGTGTATGGACCACATTGGACTTGAACTCCCCGTTCACTATGGTACCTGCCACTATAGAACAGGCCGTCGAGTAATACTGCTTCGACCCGGTTGCCGGCTGCGCTGAACCATCAGTGTAAATGATACAATGGTACTGCTCAAGGGGGCGCATTGACAGAGGTGGAGGATGAACAAATTCAAACTGCAAGAACTCCTGTGTACGCAATGAAGATCAAAAATAAACGTGACATCCGGAGAGGTCAACGATGTAGCCCATTGTATCCAACGGGATGCAAAGCCTTAGAGTTTTGTACACTTGCCTTTGTCACAACTTCCAGAGCTGGACAAGGTGTTACAACCAAAATCCGTCTCCCTTGTGCCAGTGCGCGTTCCTTTAGGATCGCAATCTGGACTGCTGTCAAAACTTTTTCAACAGAGGAAAACTGCAATTCTGCTGAATTGTACAAATGTGATTTGTAAGCAATAGGTACTGTGTCTCCTTCATTAAACGTCAAGTAAGTGAAACCCACATGGCCTGGGACGATTAGTATCACCAGGTTGGTATGGTTATCACGACTCAACAAGAATTTTAATGCAATATGATCAGACTGCAAAGACTGCAGTATAGTAGAATGTTCCGGAAGCCGGCAGGCTTTTGAAAAAGTAGGTTATATCAAAGCATACAGAGGCTTGATACGCTGGGCATAATCGGGAATGTATGTTCGACAAAAATTCAAAAAACCCAGCAAAGACTATTTTTTTCAGTGTAGTCAGAAGGCGCAAACGTGCACATTTTTCCAAGAAGTGAGGAGCCAAGCATCTTCCTTTATTGTTGAGCTCATAGCCCAAAAACAACACTGTGTACTCCGCAATGTGTGATTTAGCAAAGTTAAATTTGTAACCGTGGTCAGCAAACAAAACTATGATGCGATCCACGCGACAAAGATGTGGACATAACTCGTTGTCTGTCAGATATATATATCATCAACGTACGAGTATGCATCTTCGTCTATGCTGTCTAACAAAGAGACGATACGGGCAGAGAAAACACCAGCCAATTGCCAAACGAGTCATTTTTTTTTGTTTCCCGCCCACTGTCGGTCCATTGACTGCTTTCAGGTGATAGATTGTGTGTAAAAAAGCCTTTGGAAATGTCTAGTGTAGTTTTGTATTTTTTACGAACAAGACTGTCAACTAACGCAGAACTATGGGTATTCTGCACCGCACAAGTCCAACAATGTGAGTTCAAATGTTGTTAAAACAAAACTAAGTGGTACGACCCATCGGGTTTTGCTACTGTAAATAGAGGATGCGTAACTCATCTACAGTGACTACTAGATAACGTAGATGTGGTGAGTACCTGGTCAAAACTGGCCAAGTGGCCCCTGGAATCGATAAAGTGCCTAACCGGACCGGGGTCACGGTTTGGGGTAGGGCACCATTAAACCAAATACGGTGTTGACATGCTCAAATCGGAACCTCAAGTGTGGTATGTGGCCGATACGCTACAGGTATTGCAGTGCGAGTGTATATTTGGAACAAGTTATCATCTCCATCCACTGCCGGAAAGGTCACCCAAGAATAAAACACTTCAAAGTGGTGAGCTGGATTAGCCCCTACCACAAAAATGAGTGAGATACCTGCGTCGGGCACCCTAAAAGTAGTCAAATGACAACAGAGCGCCCCGTGGCTATGCGCCGCAATACCTACCTCAGTCAAATCGAGTAGAAAAGAAGGACAACTTATAGCATGGCAGCGCAATAGGGTAGTAATTCAAAAGAAACATAAAACCATTTAATGTATCAAGCTTGAAATAAAACCTATAAAAAAAACTTCAATGTAGGTAGGTTATGCCGTCACTGCTGTTTACCGGAAAACAGATTCGAGGGTATCATGGACAAGCACAAGTACTTCTAAAGTGCCTCGTAAATAAGAACCAAACCAAACGTTAGGTGCGCCATGTTGCAGGGATTCTGCACATACACAGAACTGTGCGCAGTAAACCAGGACCTCAGTGTGTAGAGGTGTACCAAAATACCCACCTCGGTGCCCAGAACCCCAATCCGATTAGCTATAGAGTTCTCATTCGTTCTCCGTGCTGCAGCGAAGCTACCAATGATTAGACATCCTAGAACATGCTACTCGGTCCCTCTCAGGATACGTGGGAACAAGAACACTCTATAGTTCAAACTCTCGTACTTGTCCACAACATGAGTAAATAGAGTCAAGGAATAGTTTAAAATGTCTGTTTTAACTACCGGGCTCTATAATGCAGTACACGAGCCAAAACTAGCAGCAATATGCATAAGATCAAACAAATCAGCATTGTTACAATTCCATATAGAACAAAAGGGGAACTCATATTATAATAATGGTGGAAGCAGGACTATAGCGCCTTTTTACCCTCCACATGCTCGAAGCTAGTTTATTATAATTATAGAAGACCTCCAGGCTTTGTCAGGGGGACACAAAATAAACAAAGAAGGGGGTATCCTTAAATGAGAGAAGGTAAAGACCTTCTGTCTGTTAGAGAGTTCTCAGAGAAGCAAAAAGAGAAATTATTTCTTTTTTATGAAACCCCTCACTCACCAACCTGGTTGGTGACATGCTTCATCATCGGGGTCCACCCGAGCAGTCGAATACCACTCGGGTGTGCTTCCACGCCTGATTACAGCGTAGCAGGTTTGTTATTACATCAGTACGTGTAAGTGACGTGTGTGAGTGAGTGAAATAAAGTTAAAAGTAATCCTACTGTACTCACTAACAAATTTAATATGGAGCAGCAGGGTCATGATTAAAAAAGTGGTAAAGTGTAATACTAATGTAGGTTTAATTTGACCTAAAGTATTATCCAAATATTGACAGTCTACATGTTTCAACCTTTGAGTGTAATCACAGGTTTTCGTCAGGACCTATCAACACACCGGGCGGTCTACACGCACTAAGGTGCATCCAACCCTGGAGCGTCTGTGTGCCACCTACATATACTTGCGAAGGTGGTAAAAAGGGTTCAAGGAGTCCTCTGTGTACAGATGAACCTGAAAAAAGCACATACAGTTCTGGGCAATCAGAAAATGATCTATTTAGAATTAGAATGAACAGTGCCCATTTCCGTGTGAACTCTCATTTGTGCGCATATAATCACCCCATTCTGAGTTATGCGCCCCATGTAATTACCATTGGTTGTTGGAACCGAGCATTCGTTCCATATTATGCGAAATTAGCATCAACCCACTAAATCATTGTGGAAATCGTGGGTGTCTTACGGCTACACAGCAATTGTGAGTATACTTGATGTGTGATTCTATAGAGCGGACAAAGACGCACGTGAAAAAAACTCTATTTGTGACATGCGTGCGCTAAGGAAATTATTTAAAAACAGAACACGGTGGAAAAAGGAAACGACTCAAGACTCACTCGCGATTCTTACTCGAATCGTGTCATGGGCTCATAAGGGAGACAGACGGTGCTGCATTACTGTTGGACAAGAAACACAAAACACGGGCGGCAATGGTCAGAACACTTAACTCTAAGTGCCTCACGTGTGCGTGGCCACCAGCTCTTCCCTTCATATTCTTACCTCAGCTCACCGACTGCCTGCCACAAACCTGCGGTGCTTCCCCCAGGCGCCCGGATGTTACTGAATGGGCAGCAAGGCTTCAACTAAATACTCCTCACTTCCTGGTCACATGACTAGTGGGCGTGGCCTGGAGTGAGGAGACAATTTTTAAAGCGACAGGTCGATTTCTGCCGGTGAATGGCTAGTCATAGGTGAGAAAATAAAAGGAGTCAAGGGGTTTATATTCCTGGCCGAAGTTATAGGTAGAACCATAACCTATAAACGCATTGATTACATTAAATAATGACAAAGATGGGTAAGTGACATTAACTTACCCACGTTATCGCTATGACTACGGGCCTGATGAAAGTCCACCGATCTTTAGAGACACCCGAGGACTGAAATATGTCGACCACTGAAATCATCATTATATAGGTGCGGTGGACCATTCACACATCCATCAGAGCACCACACACTGTTGAATCTTACCCCATCCTGACGAATGAAACAAAAGTACAGGATAGGAGGTATTTTTAATTTATCACTTTTTTCCGCTAACACTATTAAAATCACAACCGTCATAGAACCAGATGGTCTCCCTCCAGGTGGAGAAAGGTTGACTGCCTGGAGAACGGGAAATGCAGGCGTAAAAGGACCGAATTATAAAACCAATCACCTGAAGTTGTTGTCTGTCATGCTGGCAGGAAATGTTGGTACCCTGCCTCCGACAGGGTTGCTGAGTGCAAACAAGGGTATGCTAAAAAGGTTTGGGGGCTGCAGCAGCAGGAGTGGCTGAAGACTGAGCTGCACACTGCCCCTGTTGTCCACATAGTCTGTGGGTTCAGCGCCATGGCCACATATGGGCTGGGGGTATTGAACTGGTTGTATCTGCTGGCAGTATTGGAAACCCCAACCATAGCCAAGGAGGAGTCAAACCAGGTCACGAAGCTTATGTGGAGGTGAATAAATGGCATGGAGAGTATGCTGTGGCCCTGCTATCTTGATAAAATCCCAGGGCCGAGTTGGCTTTATCCCTGAAAAAATAGGAACCATTGAAGAGCATGTCCATGACACAGCCTGAATATCACCCGAAAAACCAGTGGACCATATCAAAGCACGCCTGCGAATGGCCACACTGGTGCCTATTTTTCTACCAGTAGAGTCCGTGGTATGGAGCCCACAGCAGAGGGTAAATTCACCCACATCTTGACTGTCTTGTATGGGAATATGACTATCGATTCCTCAGGTAGAACAGGCAACACCTCGGCCACCAAGTTCCACCAAGCGTGAGTGTAGCATCCTAAAATACAGTTGACATTGATAGAGTGAAGGGCCAAACTTGTAGATGAGAAAGCACGCCTTTTAAAAATCTCGATTCTGTTTGATTCTGTTGGAGGAAGTAGAAGGGAACTCATTCTGGTTGACCTTTCTAGCCAAAGTATGTACCACAAGGCTCTCACGTGTGGGGAGCTGGGTGAGGAAATCTGGGTCAACCGAAGCATGGCGATGGCGCCTGGTGACCTGCTGATTGAGAGTGGGGCCTGAAAAGGGTTTAGGCCAGGTCCCCAAAAGCGTGTCTGTAGGAGCCTTGTTGATGGAAAGTAGGGGATCAGAGCTTATTTGACAGGGCTGAAGCACCTAGGTTATAGCATTGGTCATAATTTCCTGAGTAGGGAGATGAAGATTATGGACCTCTCCCACCTGCTGCACAACCATTAGAGAGGAGACGCTTTCCTCTGTGGCAAGGCTCAGAGGTGAAACCAATAAAGTATCCAGGGAAGTATCCTGACCACTGGTATTCTGGAAGTCTTCAAACCAATTGTCCTCCTGATAAGGTTGGGCAAATTCATCCACAGCATCATATCCAGCATTATTTGAATCAGTGCTAAACAATTCATGTAGGTCATAAGCTCTTCTGAGAGGCAGGGGCACCATATCAGAATCAGAGAGGTGGTCAGTAGACTGTGGGTCCAAGAGAGAGGCCTGCGATCTTGGTCGAGGTTGAGGTGCTGCCATTTCGCCATTTGACAGCAAAATGTGATGGCCGCTGTTGTCAAGAGTCAATGGTGTTGGCATCGGAATCAGAAGATCATGATCTGCATTGGGAATGTGGTATCAGAGAGGGAGCCACAACTGAGGTCTGCCTGGAGCACAGAATTATATCAGGGGACCTGACTGGCGCCAAGGTTGAACCCACCGGCGAAAGCCCAGTTGTCAGACACCTCGGTTTCTTGGGGTCCAAAGGTGAGCCAGAGGGTGCCGGTAGCATGCCATAAAGCTGCAGCACAGCATCACAGAATTCTTTGATTTGGTCCGACGTAGCCAACTGCCCTGGGAGCTCAGGCTGCCTCAGTACAAGGTTAGTGTCACCTCTGAGGGGAAACAGCTTCCAGTGTGTCATTGGGAGGCACATTGATGCCCTCGCGCCTTTTGGGTTCATTGAACGTGACAAGAAGGGGCAAAGTCCTGCTTAGACTTTTTGTATTTTTTCTCTGACTTACACAAATATTTGGACCAAAATGATAATCTGTTAAGTAATCGAACGCAGAAGCAGTACCGGAACCTCTCCTTGGACTACAACAAGACGCAGAATCTTGCAGTGGTTCAAAATAAACAGCTCTGCTTTCCAATCCCGGAGGATCTTCGGGTGCATCAAGGCACTGTCACTGCAGGCCTTGGAGTTGTGGTCTGACCCTAGGAACCATAGACAAACCACTTGCTAATCTGTCACAGACCTTTTTTTTTGTCATTTGCTACAGGGATTGAACGCTGTAGATTTGGGTGGTGACATAGTCCCTTGAACACTTTAGAATTTCCCAGAATTTTTTGAGAAATTGTCTCAATGAGATGAGGGTAGGCTCTGGGTCTGTGACTGTTGGCACAGATAGAAAGTAACTGATGTCAGCATAAATGAGTGATGCCTAAATGGGGCCTTGCGTGCCCCTTTCAGAGTGGAGTGACATCATTGTGGAGCTGTGTGGCACAGGGGTGTTGTTTTTTTCTGGGTACAGACTGACACCTGAGGAGTATTCAAAGGGTGAAGAATCTGCGGTTAAAAGTCTCTAATAAGAAGCCAAAAACAAAATTTGCACTTCAACAAAAGGTCAGTAATTATAAATATCCACACATCACCAAATACTTCCCTTAGAGATTTGCCTGTTTTAGTGAATTTCAAACAACATGTATTCATCTTATTATGTATTAATATTGTATATATTATTAGTATTAGTATTATTAGTAGTAGTATAGTAGTACTACTGGTGATATTTGGATTGTTGTTATAACAACTCAGTAATGACTCTGTATTAATCTTTTTCAGTGAAGCTTTATGCCTTGACGAGCCAAGTTATTGATGGCGAGATACAGTTTTATGCCATATCAAGAAATTTCTATAAGGATGTGCCAGCGACAGAGGAGGGTATGATGGGTGACTTCCTTGAGCTATCAGATACTGATATTGCATCGTCCCGGCAATTTCTAAGAAAGTTTATCGGGGTAAGAAAAAAACATTCTTGCCCTATTGAATTGGTATGTTTGGTGGGCACACATTCAGCAGTCGCCTTATAAGCTAATTTGAAACTGGACAGTGTCTTGTGTGGCATTATAAGATTTCAGTGTTCACAATTCTGGTGATCTCAAGAACAGTGAAAGTAACCAGATTTTTGACTCACACAGAGGGGCATATTTACAATAAAGTGGCGAAGCGTGTTGTGAAGCCCAGAAGGCTAACAACACACTTCGTCACTTTAGAAACACAGGGCTGCACCATATTTAACAGAATAATGTGCAGCTCTGCGTTTCCCCCTGCGCAGGTGCTAACTTTATGTTGTTCACATAGAAACAACAGGTTTGCGACATAGTGCAAGGGTGCCTGTGTTAACTCCAATGATTGTTTATGTGCAGGAAGGTAACCCTTCCTGCACATAAATAATCTTTAAATGCCATTTTGTAACTTCTATGTGTGCTACTGAATGCAGCACACATAGAAGTTGCAAAATGCAATTTTTTCAAAATGATTGTTTATGTGCAGGAAGGGGGACCTTCTTGCATATAAACAATAATTGGCATTGACACAGACACCCTTGCACTATGTCGCCAACCTGTTGTTTCTATGTGCGCTGCACACATGGAAACAACAAAAACAAAGAGAAATATAGCATTTCTCCTCGTTTCGCCAGTTTAAGACTAGGTTTTCCCTGGTCTTAATTTTGGGGCTGCCTCCTATTTACACGACTCTTGTAAATATGGGGCAGCGTCAAAATCAATGGGTATTGGGGTGGAAAGCCCACCATGACACCCATTGAAAGCCTCTTTCATGCTAAGAGTAGAGTGAAAGGGGGCCTTATTTACAAGGCAGGTTTAAGCCATGTTAAGTGTCTTAACGCTGTCTTGTTAATATAGCGAACCTCCAATCACCACCATAACGTCACTTTTAGTGACGTTGTGGTGGGAGACAGCGTTTACCACGCGCGTTGATAACAACGCAGACGTTACATCGTCCGCGTTGTTACCACGCATGGCATTACATCGCAAGTCGCTAGATGGCATGCAACACCAGGGAATGTGTTGGATTATAAATCCAACACATTCCCTGCTGTTG
Organism: Triturus cristatus; assembly: GCF_964204655.1. Classification (NCBI taxonomy): domain Eukaryota; kingdom Metazoa; phylum Chordata; class Amphibia; order Caudata; family Salamandridae; genus Triturus; species Triturus cristatus. The sequence goes on from NC_140585.1 coordinate 1,341,756,847, forward strand.
CACTAACTGGAGTAGGAATAGTAATTTATACTATTCCTAAGTCCAGCGTGCCATCTAGTGCAAGTCGTAGAAACGACTTGCGATGTAATGCCATGCGTGGTAACGCGGACGATGTAATGTCCGCGTTGTAACCTACCGCGTGGTATTTGCTCGCGGTGTAACGTCATATATTTGTTGTGGAAGCGATAGGGTCTTGTAAATATGAACCAAAATTCTTTGCATATCAATAAAAAGCAAGTTACTGGAAGCTTGCAAACATTTTCCTAGGATCAGCATAGACTAATACACAATGACACAATTCACTTTTCCTTCAACAGAAATGTAAACACTGACGTGCTGGATCTGTTCATGTCCGTTTACAATGTGAAGAACGTGCTGACTTTTTAGGTCCCGGCTAGGCAGCGCGCATTCGCTGTCTCTCCGCGACATCAAGTAATCTGTTAATGGGGAGAAACTCATTCTTTTACCGGGGAATTTCTCCTGCCGCTAGCCATTTGTAAACAATGCCATTGCTTTTCTTTATAGGGCTTATAATTGGCTGTTGATCCGATGCGTCACTTCCGGATATTCGGGAAGCAGCACCGCCTAAGTACAGTTTCCCTCCACTCTTCTGGTTAATGTTTGTCCGAGAGGGTCTTTCTTAACCATCCACAGTCGAGATAAGTTTAGTATTCACGGGCGCCGCACTTCACCATGCGAATAAGTTTAATATTCACGGGCGCCGCCATGCCCATATTCACGGGTGCCGCACTTCATCATGCGCATAAACAGCATTTTTTGGCCTTTGTTTCCCTAATGGGTTGTGACTGACGCAGTATTGCACACTCCGAGGCTCGATTTCTCACTAATTAATGTATGTATGGTGATAAATTGTTAAGCTTAAATGCAAAGGCCATGTTAACCTTTTATTAATACAAACCTAATTACACAAGCGGGCACCGTGCTACATACAACATGAAGTGCGGCGCGCATTCATGAATATTAAACTTATTCGCATGATGAAGTGCGGCGCCCGTGAATACTAAACTTATGCGCATGATTAAGTTTGGTGCATAAACAAAGCCATTGGCCGTCTCGCCTTTGAAACTATTGGCTTTGCCGCTTGCCATTTGCGAAGAGGCACCTTTAGAATGCTAAATCCTTTCAGTTTAGAAATGTTTACCCTTTTTAAAATGAGTCAGTATACGGAACGCAGGAAGATATTGTAAATCCTTAAGTTTCATAAACACCTTAAAAACTGCATAAATCTTCCGGCCTTATCTCTGTGTAGCCATACCACACAATGCATGTTTATCTTTCTTATATTTAGATGATGGCAATGCTTGAAGCACGGCTGTCTCACGTCCCATTTTTGTTTCTAAAGTCATGTGGCTTAGCTGGTTTAGGAGGCGGAATTTCGAGATTTTATTTGGACAGTACGGCGCATTTTCTTCAGCCTATGTAAAGAAGTAGATCGGAAAGATGTTGCACCAGCATTTTGTCCAGGAGGCATCACTTTGAAGGACAGCATGCACATCATGGTCACATTCTTCTGTGAGTAGGGAGTCGTACCCCTAACGGATGCAATTTCCCATATGCTGCTTCTTCTAGTATCGCTGTCCTATGGAGATGTTGTAAATGTCTGGTTGCAGTGCTCCTTCCTCTTGCAGTTGGTATGTAACGTTAGTACCCCCAGGGGCACCCCGCTTTCCCCCCTCCCCCAAATTAGGTTACCCAATGAAAACACAAGAAACAGTTGTAAGTGGGTAACAAATGCTGCAGGTTTATTACATAATTCCAGTATATGTAATAGGTGGGTTATCTTACGGGCGATCCAAGGGCAGGTGGCCATCTACTTCACCTGCCCGCCTGACGAGCCGGGCAGCACGGGAACGACCCGCAAGTGCTGCCCCCCAAGTGATTCTTTTTTACGATCACGTGCCGTTGAAATTCTACTCACACCCCCCCTCTCGGGGCGGAGCGTCGCATAGCAAGTCCCCGGTTGTTCAGGCCCACAACTGCCCGCAGGCCTAGCGGGGCGCCGACCGGCTTCCGGGACCTCTCTGGAGGCTCCTCGTTTTGGCTCAGGCACCACGTGGTGCCGCGCAGAGGTACCCTTTGTACCGGCCTGCTTCCAGATCGCCCTGTAACTCCGCCTGCAACGAAAAGGAAAACATTACAACGCTCAGAAAACCCCCCCCCAACCATGCCTACGCCGGGTAAGCGGTAGGGAGGGAAAAGGCGAGGTGGGCGACAAAAGAGGTCGCCAGTGAGGGTGGGGGAAGGCTAAATAGCCTCCCCCTCACACCTGGGCCCGGAAGTGACGCGCATTGCGCGTCACTTCCGGCCCTGACACGGAGGGGGGGAACCAGTCTGTGTCCCTGCCCCCCCCGAAGGAGGGAGTGGGGAGGGGTGACCGGGGCCACTAAGGCGCCGACCGCCGAGTGGCCCCCTGCGGGGGCCGCGGTCAGCGGCATAGTACCCCCAGGGGCACCCCGCTTTCCCCCCTCCCCCAAATTAGGTTACCCAATGAAAACACAAGAAACAGTTGTAAGTGGGTAACAAATGCTGCAGGTTTATTACATAATTCCAGTATATGTAATAGGTGGGTTATCTTACGGGCGATCCAAGGGCAGGTGGCCATCTACTTCACCTGCCCGCCTGATGAGCCGGGCAGCACGGGAACGACCCGCAAGTGCTGCCCCCCAAGTGATTCTTTTTTACGATCACGTGCCGTTGAAATTCTACTCACACCCCCCCTCTCGGGGCGGAGCGTCGCATAGCAAGCCCCCGGTTGTTCAGGCCCACAACCGCCCGCAGGCCTAGCGGGGCGCCGACCGGCTTCCGGGACCTCTCTGGAGGCTCCTCGTTTTGGCTCAGGCACCACGTGGTGCCGCGCAGAGGTACCCTTTGTACCGGCCTGCTTCCAGATCGCCCTGTAACTCCGCCACAGCCCTGGAGGCGGCTAACCGTCGCAGCCAGGGCCCCCCACCAACCCGCTATAGTCTTACCTGCACCTCTCCTATCTAGGGCTTCCTGCAACTAGCTGCAAGGGAACCATCCCTGCAGACAGAAGAGTTTGACATTCTGCCACCTCATGACAGTTTGACAGTGCTCGCGGGACTCGAACCCTTGTCCTGTGAGACCATTACAACCGTAGGCACAAGACTTATTGAGCTATGGCTCCTGGTTAAAGAAGAGTTTGAAATTTTGCCAACTTATGACACTTTGACAGCGTTTGCGGGACTCGAACCCAAGACTTACCATTGAGCTATAGCTCCTGGTGTTGTAGATGGCCCCATCTAAGCCCCCAAGGCCCGAGACGCTATCCTAATCGGAATAGGGTCTGCTGAAATAAAGGACCAGTTGGGCCTGGGGAGATGTGCCAAGAACTATTCGCCCCCCATGCGGGCAGGTTACCCTCTTCACAATTCTGGGCCTGCCCTCTTAGGCTATGAAGGCGAGAGGGGGTTCACTTAACCTTTGGCCAGCCCCCTCTGATTGCTAAACCTGGAGCACAGGAGTGCTCCTAGCTGCCAGCGCGTGACCGTGGGCAAGGGGCGACTCCTGCCCCTGCCCACCATCCCCTATTCCTTATGGGAATTATGCCCCTACAGATCCCTCAGTGATGTAACCCCCTAGGTATACCAGCTTCGGGAATCTGTCTGGCTTAACATTGCGCGCCGTCAGTAAAGTTCAAGCATTGAGGATTGACTAAGTCCTACTACGCCCCTCCCATCATGCTCCTCAGAAGGAGGGTGGCGGGGGGCCCCCCACCGCAAACCCAGAGCATCCCCAGCGGTGCCAAATTCCTGCTCCGTTGAAGTGGAGATTTAGTGCACCCTGGGCGTGTCAAATGTACTATTGACATACTGTCCCCTTGCGATTGCCCCGCCGACACCCCAATTACTGGGACAGCAGCACCGTATGTTTGCTGGCAGCGCCCCTGGCGCGGTAACGTGTCCGTAAACCCGGATCCCAGTCTCCCGCAGCTGTGGTACGCGACCAGGGAATCCGGTGGGGGATACCCCCAACCGCAATGGTCCTCTAGACATTAAGAAAAGCCCTATTTTCCCTGGGCCCAGCTGTGAGGCCCGAGGCCCGCCTATGGAGCCTATTTACTTGTTTTGCTACTCTGCCCCTTTATGGGTAGGTCTCAGAATTAGGGCAACGCGCGTGCTCCCAGGGCACGGTGCTCCCAGAAAGCAGATGTCCTATACCCACACGCTGATACTTTCATCTGTTGCTACCTGCCCACGGCTGGAAGCTTCCCAGGAACCGTAGACTTCGTGGGCCCACCTAAAATGATCCCATCGACTGGAGGGAACCCAGTGGTGGCAGGACCTGCATGGTACTCCATCCCCGCGTAGCTAACGCTTATTTGTGACGCCCGAGCAGGAGATGCCCCCTTAGTCTCAGGTTCCACCCCTAAAGGGTAACCTCGGGGGCGGACAAGTCTGTGGGAACCAACCGGAAACTTTGGTGCAAATACCGGCCCTATTCTGAATGTTGCGAATGCTGCATGGTCCATAATGCCCTGACGCCATGAGGCTCTACGTGGTGTTTACCAAACTTTTTGAACGACCGCACCCTTGCTATATAACAACTATATCACCCACAAGCCGCTCTGGCTAAAGCGCGGGTGGAAGGTCTTTACTGAAGCAACCCAAATCTGTCTTTGGTTGCAGTGGTCCAAGACACCGAACAACCACGGGTTAAAATCTGCTCGCGAGCGGCGCACCCGCAACCCCCTGGTCAATCACGCCGGTAACCTATGTGGTGCTAAGTCAGTGCGTCCCCGTATTCAATGCGATTGGGGCACTGAGCTACACCCATATCTACACTCATCTAGTGGCTCAAACCAGACTTCCTTTAACATTAGATAATAACTACCATTCTATCTCGGTTGCGTTGCCCTGCCCGACTAGGCACCCACCTGGGTGTCTAGGTTACAGTTAGTTATGTGTGGTTTCCCCCATATCAGTGCCACTATGAGTGACAGTTGAAGGCGGCCCACATAAGCATGTTGGCGGGGCAGAGTTGCGGGCATAAGCATACCTCTTATAGACTGTCGGCAGCGACCCGTGTTTAACTGTTACTAATATGGCAATGACCGTTCTACGTTAGGACTATCCCGACTCTGGTCCGTCCTACCCAAGGACTGATGCACTTGGGAGCGCGAGGCCGTAAGCAATGGGGGTGGGTGTCGAGACAACAACAACAATGACAAACGACCCAAGCCCCCTTTCAGCAAAAAGGTTGGAGACGAGCTACACGTGGTCACGTGTGGTCAGGATCGTACCGCGCGACCCTTGCTGTAATTAGCACTCTCATATTGCGCGAACTCGACCCGAATGGTATGGCAGCGCTGTGCATGAGCAACATATTTACACACATATTCGGGCACGGGAGTGAGATCATGAGCCGCCAGGTCCGTGACCCTCGGGAACCCAGGCATACCAGGTCCAGCAGCTCGCATACATATTCGGGCGCAGCGATATTCATTGATTTACCCAGCGTCGCAACCCAGCGCGAACTCGATCCGAAGGTAATGGCGCGCCATTCATGAGTACCGTATATACATGCATCATCGGGCACGTGGATATTAAATTATCTGCCCAGAGTCACAGCGTGACCTGCCCGAAGGTGTTCGAGTGCAGTACATGAGCCCCGTATTCACATACCTATTCGGGCACGGTCGATTAGTGATTAGCTCAAACCGTAATGTGCGTGAAATTATTCGAGCGCCGGACACAAGCACCGACCGAATAACCCATTCGGGTGCAGGGGGTGTCGTAATGCCCGGAATCATCTAATGCGGGCGAATGTGGGCACAAACAATTCTTGTGAATAATACGTACACTTGTATCATGTGTCTGCATTATAGCAAGCCGGCACATACATGTTGCATATTGTATAGCGCAAACTCTACGCCAAAGGTATTGCACCGCTTTACATGAGCACTGTATTTACGTTACACATACAGGCACGGGGAGCGTGAGAGATTCGTACCATAGAACACGAACCCCGTTCCAGGTCACGCGAGCACCGCACCAGATTAACCCTTGAGGTGCGGGGGGGATTAGTAATACCCGTAATCGCATGATGTGAACAGTGCATGTACTGGTATCATGTATCTGCCTTATAGGAAGCCTGCAATTACATGATGCATATTTATATAGTGCGAACTCGACCGGAAGGCATTGGAGCACTTTACATGAGCACCGTATTTACATTACATCTTCACACGGGGGTGCTTAAGAAATTCGTACCATATTACCCGCTCCCCAAACCGGATCACGCGAGCACCGCACCAGATTTTCCATTGAGGTGCGGGGTGTTTATTAATGCCCGTAATCGCGTATGTGAACAATGCACGCACTTGTGTCATTTATCTGCCATATAGGAAGCCAGCACATACATGTTGCATATTTGTATGGCGCGAACTCGCCGCCAAAGGTATTGCACCGCTTTACATGAGCACCGTATTTACGTTACACATACAGAGCACGCGAGCACCGCCCCAGATTAACCCTTGAGGTGTGGGGGGCCCAAAGCACAACTATGTGCTCAGCATACTGTGCGGGCCGACTTGTAATTTCGCTGTTTCTGACCTAGCTCCTAGCTGTATGATACGCGTAACATCATACCTACCACAAGTCCGCACTATTGGCTTCGTTCGTGACTCGCACAACTGTCCCCTTTACATCACGCGACAGTAGCGGGGGCGCTTCCCCCAGCTCAGCGTATGGAGCGATAGGCCACCACGTCAATCTACCGGCCCCAATATACGCGAGGCCAAACAACCCGTTTACGCGAAGCCTCTGTCGCTAACGCCACCGCGCGCCAAGGCAACTGAGCCTGGACGCGAGCACCGTACCACCTAACTCAGGTCAGGTGAGGGCGCATGTACTGGAGCGCTGGACGCCCGCTACATGCTACACATGCCTGCGCGGGGAACGACGAAGTTCCTTAAAACAGTAATACGCGCCAACGAGTAATGTCCTGAATCGCCCAATGCGCGCGCATATAGGCACGATCGAGATCTTGCGAACACTGCCTGCACATGAGCTCATCGGCCTCCAGCAATCGTAGCTTGCATATTCATCTAGCGCCAACACGACCCGAAGGAATTGGCGCCAAATTCTTGTGGCCAAGCAATCTATGCATCGCGCATCTGCCCATGTAGGCAACCAACCAATACCTGTTGCCTACTATATAGCCCGAAATCGACCCGAGGTATTGAGCGCTTTGCATGAGCATCACAAGGCACTGGGAGCTCAGTACCGTATTAGATGTTCCAATACGAAATCGACCCGAGGTATTGGAGCGCTTTACATGAGCACCGTATTTACATCAGACAAGCAGGCACGGGGAGCGTGAGAGATTCGTACCATATAACACGAACCCCGTGCCAAATCACGCGAGTACCGCACCAGATTAACCGTTGAGGTGCGGGGGGTTTAGTAATGCCCGTAAGCGCGTGATGTGAATAATGCTTGTACTTGTGTCATGTATCTGGCTTATAGGAAGCCAGCAATTACATGTTGCATATTTATATAGCGCGAACTCGACCGGAAGGTATTGGAGGACTTAACATGAGCACCGTATTTACATTACGCATTCAGGCACGGGGTGATTAAGTGATTCGGCCAGAATCACAGGATGTGGACGCGACCCAAAATGATCGAACTCTGGTTACCAGCACCCAAATCAGCAGTCCAGCCGAGGCCCATCCCTTCCGCTTTCTACCTGACCTGCTCGTTCAAATCCCATGCTAACTGCACTTGGATCCCCATATATGTCACTTAAGGCCCTAAAGGCAGCCAGCAGTTGCAGCGTGCATATTTATGTAGCGCACTCTCAACCAGAAGGTATGGGCGCAAAATTCTCCTGCACCATGCTGTCTCTGCACCAAGCATCGGCCTTCTAGGCCGCCAGCCACTACATGCTGCCGGTTTACATAGCGCAAGACCAACCTGAAGGTCTTGGAGCGTTTTACATGAGCGCCGCATTTAAATCACACGGTCCGGCACTGGGTGCTTAGTACCGTGTCTCCTGCCCGACTGTCCCCGGTCCTGATCACCGTCCAACATACCCCCGGGGCCGGGGGGGCTTATCCTAATCTTCGCATGCTCTACCGTCCCCGATCTCGCGAGCCCCGCCCCCGTGTGTAGCATAGCATGCCGCCTGTTGTATTTATATAGCGCGAACCCGACCCAAAGTTATTGGGGCGCTTTAACATAGCCCGTATTTACGTTACACATTCAGGCACTGTGCGGTTGAGAGAATTGCCCAGAATCGCAGCCCATCGGTTCAGAGGGCTAAGCCCTCCATACTCATACAACCGTGCCCGGTCCGGTACTTCCCATGAACCAACACAGGAAGACTGCCAACCAAAGCAGAGACTTACTTTATATTCTAACGCTCTGCCGGCAGAGCCACATCGAGCATAGCAGGCCGCCGGTTCGAAAATCGAGCCGGGCGCGGTTCCCCCGGACCAGGGCACCGGGTGCACGACCCAGTGGTCAGCCGCCGGAGCACTGAAAGCACCCCAAACATACATCTATAATCCCAGGACTCCGAGGTTCGACCCCGGTTCCCGAAGCTCCAGAGACGGGCGCGGGTCCCCACGGACCAGCCGTGAGCACCAGGTGAGGCGGGGTGTCCGCGCAACACCGCGCGTTAGGCCCCGAGACGCAAAAACACAAACATTCGCGCACGAAGCAACGTCCCCAGCCATGCACCCACGCTGGGGAGGGAGGGGGGGCAGGGTCGCACACAACACCCAGGGCAAGCAAGAGCAGGGCCCCCAAACCGAGCACCCACGACCCCCACCACCCACGCTACTACCATCCAGGCCGGGGAGAAAGGAAAGCCGCGGCGGAATAATTTCATGAACAACCCCACGAGCTTTGCTCCGAGCACGGCCCCCCCCCCGCCCGTGGTACTCCGACCACAGGGCCCCGTCTCCTGGTACTGCCCAGGGACAGGGCCGGGGCGAGGGGGTCAAACCGGCAAACTCACCACCAATTTATTCGAGCAGCTGACGGTCGACGATCAACGGGAGACGACCGATAAAAGGCGAGGTGGGCGACAAAAGAGGTCGCCAGTGAGGGTGGGGGAAGGCTAAATAGCCTCCCCCTCACACCTGGGCCCGGAAGTGACGCGCATTGCGCGTCACTTCCGGCCCTGACACGGAGGGGGGCACCAGTCTGTGTCCCTGCCCCCCCCCCCCGAAGGAGGGAGTGGGGAGGGGTGACCGGGGCCCCGGGGCCACTAAGGCGCCGACCGCCGAGTGGCCCCCTGCGGGGGCCGCGGTCAGCGGCAGATCATTCAGGTCTCCCGGTTGGGTACAGACATCAGCACTCGTCTCAAGACAAGGGAACATTCTTAAGGGAGGCGCCTGACGCTGCTTTGTTTCTAAATGTCATTTAAAGCTGTAGGTACTGGCCCTCCAAACTGCCTACCGCCCCTAACTCCCTGCATGGGCATACCTGTGAGACTTAAGTTACAACTGCTTGCTGCCTCTGCTTTAGGCAGTGCTGTATGTTGGCAGTCGAATGCTGATACGACTGCTTTGTAGGTTGACTCCGCTGCAGAAATTAGCGTACATATTTGGATGTTAGCTTCAAATACTACTACGAGTCTGAATGTAACAAGATATCTTTATAAAGTGTATGTATATCTTTGTTTAAGAGATGGGGAATAGAGGTATGTGATGAGGGTTATCATGAGGGCATGTAAGCCTGTTACTGACCCGAACGTCTAACCTGCCCGCCACTCATGTGCCAGGTTCATTTTTTGACTGTATTGAGCAAGAATTCGCAGCAGTGGAACCTGACTTCTAAACACTCACATATTTTCCAATTTATTCTGCCTGAGTTCAGTTCTGAGTTGCCTTGCCCTTGACTTGCAGTGCAATTGGTCTCGCATTTACGTAACTTTAAGCTATTGATATTGCAAATAACAATGCCTTTTATTTTTGTTTTCGTTTTTAAAACATAAATAAAAGGCATTGTCATTTACAATGCCAATAGCTTAAACTCTGGCTTTACAACGACTCTGCTGACCTGGTTCTATGGCTCTAAATGCGAGACCTAGTGCATTGGAAATTCTTGTTTCTGTTCTGGCCTATTTTAGCAAATGTTTAATAAACTGACAGCAATGCCATAGAAAACAGAGGGGTAAAATTTCAAGAATTGGCACTGAGCAAAGTTAGCGTTGCTTAGCGGCAACTTTCTTACCGCCGTGTATTGTCAAACTATTACCATGGTACTGACATATTTACAGTACATCGCTACATGGCGATCGGAACAGATCGCTGTGGCAATTGTTGTGGTAAACATTAGTGTTGCAGCAATAAAAAATCTTGCCGCTAACGTTTAAAAAGTAACTGCCTACCATTTAGCAGCCGGAAAACTCATGCTAGTTAGCCTCACATCACTTTTTTCATGATTCATGGGAAAAATAACCAAAAAAACTCACGAAATAAAAAAATAAAAATTAAACTACATGGAAGCAAAATGAAGCAGGCTGGACCCAGTTTAGCAGGACAAAACAACCCCTCTAACCCCCCTAACAGCCAGGATGACCAGCCAGAGTCCCGGGGGAAGAGGAAAACAAGATTCAGTCAGGAGGAAAATTAGATCCTGATTGCTGAGGTGACGGAGAACCAACACAAGCTCTTCGTCAGCTCCAGGGTGTCAACCAAAAATGCCACGTGCCAGTCCATTGTGACCAAGTTGAATGCAGTAACAGAAATCAAGAGGATGGTGACTGGCTGTAAGAAGCGCTATTATGATGCCAGGCACAAGACTAAGCAGAAACTGGCAATCGACAGGCAGCACTGCAGCCCAGAGGTGGGAGTCCAGTGCCGCAGGAGCAGCTTGACGCATTGGAGGAACAGGTGTCCGCGGTCATATGCGAGAAGTCAGTGTTTGGAGTTGAGGGACAGGACAGTGCTGATTATGACCAGCTACATCAGCAACAGGGTAAGCAACAGCCGGGGACATGGGGGGTGGGGGTGGGGAGTAATGTTGCATGCATACATCAACTATGTCTCAGTGCCCACCCACACTGTGGGCAAATCAAATTCCATATACATAGGTACTTGGGGGTATATTCACATGTCCCTTGAGCTGTTGCATCATTAACAAATACATAGAAAGACACATGATGGTGCTGTAAGGGACTTGTAATCCAGCACATATGCATATATATAATGACAATTGACCACACATGTGTCTTCTAACTCTGGGCAATATTATCAAGCAAAGAGGCATATTCACCAGAGAAGCGACAGAGCATGGCATTGGCCTCCTTGGCCTAAAACCACGCTCTGCCACGTCTGAAACCCAGGGATGCACCATATTTACAACAATATGAAGTAGGCCTGCATTTCACCCTGCACTGGCGCAAAAGTTATCAGCCAAGCCCCAACACAGGCACCCTTGCACCATAGTGTAAGGGTGTCTGCATTGAGGGGGAGATATTCATGTGGAGGAAGGTCTGCCCTTGTAAATAGGAGACATTGTAAAAAAAGGGTTCTAAGGTGGAACGCCCACTGCCAAACCCATTGCCCTCCCCTTCCACGCTAAGTAAAGCATGAAAGGATGCCTCATAAACAAGGCAGTGTTAAGCTACGTACAGTGCTTAATGCTGCATTGTAAATAAGGCGAAGCACATATTGCCACAGGAAAGCCACTCAAAGTGACACTCTTGTGGTGATATGGGCCTGTAATTATACCCAAAAGCCACTGAGCATTGGGTCAGCCCACTTGGCTCAACACAGCCCTCAGCCAATTTCCAAACACAGCACTGCACTGTATGTACAAATATATGGCTCAGTCCTGTGCCACAACATGCACTGCTGATCAATGTAATTGCCTAGCGCAAAAGTAAGTACTCATGCACAATGGTTCAAGAGTGTCTGCATTGGGACAAGCCAGCTACATTTATTGCATGTGCATGCTGAAAATCCATGCCTCAAAGTAATGGAGTAAATAAGTCTGAGAACCGCTTCACAGATGTGGCTGAGCACTGTGGCGGTCCAAGAAGACTAGAGCTGCGTAACGTTACAGGTTAGTACATATGACCCCAGGTCCATAACGAAAGTTTACCACCTTAACCAAGTTTGACCAATCCACATCAAGTGGGTCAACACTGCCTTGTAAATATTGTGAATCGTGCTTTTCCGCATTAAACCTAAAATTGAGGATGATCCTGTTGCAACAGTGCCTTGGAAATATGCCACAAGCAATTATAATGGCTTACCTGCTTCTTTCATCTGTGCAGCTAAATGAAGCACACATAATCACATCTAAAACTGTTTGAGAGCACTTATTAAAGTAGTGTTGTGTTTCGATTTAGATGTCCGTATATAGGTATTCCTAAATCATATCCTTATATAGGCACAATTCGCATTGCCCATATTTAGGCATAACAGTGCTATCCAAATATAGGGATGGTCACCTACATCTGTCCATCCTAACGCCATGAGTTCTTAGAAACCAGACCCTTAAGCCTTTGGAACTTTCCCTAGCTAGGATTATTGATTTCTCCAAAAACTCATCTATTATGCATGATCTACTATTCCTTAGGGGTTCATTCATGACGTCTTCCTCTGCCCGACTTTACGTCAATGCTAACATTCCTAAGCACTTTCCAGGTATAAATCTACCTTCCCTTACCATGGCAAACGACGGCTCGGCTGCACAGCTCGATACGGCTCGCCACGGCAAGTTCGGAAGGAATTCGAGTCCCCGCCTGACGCACTGACCAGACGCTGTCATCTCTGCTTGCAAGGAGTTTCTAGTGGCCTCTGAGTTAGCTGGCACACAAAGTAATTAAGTTTAATGTACTCGATAGAGGCATACTGACCTCAGTCCTATGCCACAACTATAGTGTATATTATTCCAATGCGCAGAGCCTATAAGGGAAAGAGAAACTACACTACATGGCAGCCAACTTGTTTGGTAAGGCAGTAATTTAACGCCAGATACTGAAGTAACTCAGACGTGCTTTTCTCAGAGACCCCTACTCATAATACTCCGTAAGACGTCTGGAGTGGGTAAGGTTAATATCCGCCATAGCTGAGTAGGACGAAAATCCTATGTATTAGCTGTTTGGTTTGTTCAACGTTGAAGGATACAGTGTTCCAAAATATTGTGCACCTCATCTTTGTTTCCTTGAAACTTGTTCTACATTTTTAAAAAACAATGTCCCAAAATGGGGATAATAATACCGTGACCGGTGAGGCTGCGACTGACCAAGTCGTAACAGCTTTTAATCTTACAGGTTTAAATGAAAACGATGAGGGTGTTATAAACATCCATCCAAATTTAAGGAGAGCCATCACTCTAAAACTTATAAAACATGACCTAACACCAAGCGGTGGTAGAGCAGTTTTCGTGATAGAGGCACATGAATCTTTTCAGACAGAAGTATTCTATTCAAGGATAGAATTCCCAGAATCAAATCCAGTAACAAAAGTGTTTCACTTCTATAAAGAAGATGAACCACCTGAGGAATATATTCCCTTCGAGGATGTTGAAATTCCACTCACATACCAGGAGCATAATCTCTGGTTTAAAGGCACCCTAAAACATTACAATCACATTACCAGGCTCGGTCCACTAGGTAGACCAGGAGCAACAAGGACAATGTTAGCCGGCTACACACCTCATCCTGATTTCGAAGAGCTGTCAGACGATGAATTACTCGCTGAACTCAAAGAGTTAATAAACATTTACAGACAGTTAGCCCAATATGTCATGCAGACTTTCACAGTCCAACCACCATTAACTATTCCAAATCAAACCCCTCACCAGGGGAATACACTAAAAATTACTCCATAGACTTTACACGCAGTCATGGGTAAAATGCCCACAAATTCCATTCTTGATAGCTAAACAAATGACACATTTCTAAGCAGTATTTCCTAATACTAGCCCAGAATCCTAACAATATGTTTACCAATGGGGATCACACCACATCTGGAAGACTGCACCACTTGGGGCACAGTCTTTGCTGCCATCTATACTAAAGCACATGGTGTTCCGTCTATTGCGGTAATACCTGATGTCCTGAAACAAATTCAAAATGAATACGGGGCAGAAACTGCTCTGAATTTAGGTATGAAATTACTAAAAAACTTTGACCAGGTCTTAACAATAATATTATCTAATATTAAAGGGGAGGCAACATCAATGGCGATCCACCAACGCTTAAGGGAATTTGATGTAACAGAACATCAACAAGAACCACCCAGAGTAATAGAAAAATCCTATGAAGAATTAGGCCGAGATAGTTTGGGTGGAAAACCAGTTAAACCACAACTGTCTGAAGGTCCTTAGAAGGACTCTAGCAAACACAATCCTACATCTTCTAAAAAGAAGTGGGAAAATAACAAACAACATTCAAAAGAGAAACGTTCTCAATCCCGAGGTAGGTCTCCTCAAAAGGAGCCCTCTGAAAGGAGGTATAACCTCAGGAATAGGGATAATTTGAGAAAACCTGACAGACATCAGGATACTGATACACGCTCCTCTCGTACCTTTCAGATATCGTCACAGACATCCGAAAGAAGAGGACGGTCAGATCACAAAGAAGAACGCTTTCAAGGGGTTATAATATACTTCTAGCAGAACAGGACTGGCCACCAGAATTTGTCAGGGAGTGCCCACATGGAGAAGACATCATTATGCCAGCTTTCTCCAACCATGTTCCAATACACCTAAAATATACATATGCCAGGAAATGGGCAGTTGCCCAGGCCCCAGCATTATACAAAAATCATGTAGGATGGGGTGAGGACTCACCTCACCACAAAATACAGTTAAAAAATCAAGCCAGAAACTCAGGCTGAGAGCATACGTACACAGAATGCATCCAAAAAATTGCAAAACTCAATACGGAGGGTGGTGAAGACGTGTGTTGATATTTTTAATAGAATTAATGAAGCAGAGACCCTGATCTCTGTTCTGGAGGACGATCTTGTCACACAGAAATAAACCATTGCCTCTCTAAAAGCACATCATGATGACTTGCAGTGGAAATTATCTGACTTAGAGAATCGTTCAAGACGTAATAATCTCAGAATTTTGGGGATTCCTGAAGGCAAAGAGGGCTCTGACCCCCGCAAGTTTGTAGTGGAACTGTTGGGCGAGGCTTTTCCGGAGCTCTCACAGTGGGATTGGCAGACAGAGGTACAGAGGGCTCATCGCTTTTCAGCTAATCAGAGAAAGACTGTGGGACAGACTGCTCCTCTTCCACGGGCAATTCTTATTTCATTAAATAATTTTCTGGCTCGAGAGGCACTTTTTGATCTGGCACGCCCCACTAAGAAAGGGCACGCGAAGGATTGTGATTTTTTTGTTAGACCGGACTTTTGTCAGGCCACTGTCGATCTTCATTGGAGACTACGGCAGTTAATCCCTCCGTTCCAGGCAAAAGGGGCACAGGTTTATCTTCAGAATCCGGCCAATTTGAAGATTATCGCAAAAGGTCGGACCCAGATGCTTTTTGCCGAAGCGTCAGCCAAGGAATTTTTGCAGACTTTATGACTCCATAATCTTATTCGCTGACGCATAGACTGGATTTGAGTCTTGAATCTCTTATGTAACTAGCAAATGTATTTACGAGTTGTTAAGTAGTTTTTTTTTCTTTTTCTCTTTTTTGGGCCCTGATGTTTATTTAGGTAATCTATTGGAAAAATTAGTAATATGTTTTTTTTTTGAGTCTTTATAGTAAGTTGTATTTATGTTATGTTATGTTATCCGTTCTTCTATAGCGCACAGCTGCCCCAGCAAAGGGGCGTCCCGGCGCTCTGACAGGCAGAATGAAAAATACATAGAACGGAGAGGCAAACAGAGAGATGGAGAAGCGGGGCAAGGGAATGAAATCCTATGTAGTAAAATAACATCCAGGGGGAAAAAGATAAGTTTTAATAGCCCTCCTGAACATAAGCAGATCATCAAGGGCACGAATGTGAGCAGGTAATGAGTTCCAAAGCCTAGCCGCCAGAAAGCGGAAGGAACCCCCTCCCGCTCTGCAGCGTTTGAACCATGGAACTACTGCTAGATTTTGGCCCAATGACCTCAGACAGCGAGAGGGAACATAAGGGGTAAGAAGATGCTCCAAGATCAGGGGGGAGGACAGCTTAAGGATCTTGAAGGAGAGACATAAAGTCTTAAACTCAATCCTTTGAGCCATGGGCAGCCAATGAAGTTTCCGGATAGTTTCCTTCGCAGAGCAGAACCTAGGTAGACCCACCAGGGCTCTGGCCGCCGCATTCTGTACTCGCTGCATTCGGATAACTTCCACCTGATTGGCCCCCAACAAGAGCGAACTCACGTAATCAAGCCGCGAGAGTATGGTGGCCTGAATTATCAACTGTGTAGTGGGGCGTCAAAAAATTTCAAGGTTGGCCTAAGCCCCCGCAGAACCCCAAAGCAAGCAGCAGCCACTCTTTTTGTGTGTCCGCAGAAACTAAGGGCGGAATCCAACCAGACACCCAGGTTTTTAACCTCGGGGACCGGAATAGGGGCTGAGCCCAACTCTGGGGGCCACCACTGAGCGCCCCAGAGGTTGCACCGCTTACCAACAATGAGGACTTCCGTTTCTTTAGCATTGAGTTGCAAGCAGTTAGCCTTCATCCAGCCAGCCACTGCTGTTAAGCCCTCCCTGAACCTAGGGGCCTCAGAGTCGGAGTCCCCATTAAGTGCAACCGCCAACTGCGTGTCGTCAGCATAGGAAACCATAGTCAGGCCCCACTGCTTGGCGACCGCAGACAGCGGCTGCACATACAGGTTGAACAGCGTGGGGCTAAGTGCCGACCCCTGAGGGACTCCCTGCTCGATGAAATAGGGTTTGGATTCAAAAGGAGGTGTGGCGACACGAAATGAGCGACCTGCTAGAAAAGACCGAAACCAGTCAAGAGCCAAGCCAGAGATACCTGCTTCACCCAAACGCTGCAGAAGTATCACATGTGAGACCGTGTCAAACGCCGCACTGCGGTCAAGGTAACACCAGTGCCGCAGTTTGACCGGAATCAAGCACGGAGCACAGATGTTCCGTCATCGCAAGGAGAGCAGTCTCCGTGCTGTGACCTGCTCGAAAACCGTTCTGGGAGGAATCCAAGATATTAGCAGTCTGAAGATGTTGAGTCAGGATTCCATTAACATAAGCCTCCGCAACCTTGGCAGCCCAAGGGAGATGAGAGATTGGGCGATAGTTCTCCAGTTTAAGGGGATCCAAGGCGGGTTTCTTCAAAATAGGGGTGACATAGGCTTGTTTCCACTTAGTTGGTACTGTCCCTGAACACAACGAAAGATTAATGAGTTGGCGCACAGGGGGGAAACATAGAGCAGCCGAATCTCTGAACCGCGCGGGTCTGCAGGGGACCCGGATTTAACTTTAGCTGCCAACCTATTGAACTCTACCTCTGAGATTCCCGGAATTGTGGATAGAGCCACATTAGAAGTAGAAGTAGGCCTCTGGCCTTCACACTGAGGGATGGTACAAGGAAAGGAGCGATAGATGGTATGCACCTTTTCCCAAAAAAAGTTGGCGAGCTCCTCACAGTGGGATGCAGAGCATATCTCAACTGCTGAAGCTCATTTAGCAGTCAGATCTTTAAGAACTTTAAAAATCAGCTTTGCAGTATTAGGGCTACGTTTGAACTCCTGGGAGTAATAAGCCGCACAAGCTCTACATATGGCTCTATGGTATATTTTAGTTTTTACGAGGTACAGTGTTTTTTTCTCAGCATCATAGGTTTTACGCCAGTCTCTTTCCGCTTGTTTACATGATTTTTTTAAAAGCAATAAAGCGTTATCATACCATGGGCTGGGTTCAAAAGAGCGACATTTACTCCACGTAGCAGGAATCAAAGAATCAAGTGCCCTGGAAACCCAGTCACAGAAGAGATCATAGCCAGACTCGACATAAAAAAAAAGGGTCAAGTGGATATTCACTGAGTACCCGATGAAAGTCCTCGAGCTTAAATTTCTTCCAAGGACGTTTAAAGACAGACCTGTCTAAGTTTGTAAAGGGAGGGTTTCTGATCACAAGGTTCAATTCCACTAAAAAATGTTCTGACCAGGCTACCGGAGAGGGTGGCAGAACATTAGCCGCAGACAGATTTGTAAAAATGTGTCCAGGATGTGACCACCCACATGCGTAGGGAGGGTGACCACCTGACTTAACTGCAGCGTCTCTAAATCTGCAAGAGTACTGCTGATAACATAGGTAGTATGATCTTTTTGGAGACGAGGGGAGGGGGGGTTGGGTACCTGACTCTACATCGTAAGGGACGATTGTCCCATTGCTTCATGGAGTTGGTAGGGTGGGGTTGGGTGGGGTTGGGTGGGGGAGGGGGGGCTGTTCGGGGTGGGGGTTGGTTGCTTTGGGTGGGGAGGCAAAGGGGGGTGTTGGGGGTGAAAAACTCAGCACTGTATGATTTCTTTATGGGTTGGGGCAGAGGTTTCTTTGTTTACAGTGGTAATTTGAAATTCAGCTGTAGTATCCTATTTTTCTATGTGATTTCAATTCTGCGAGGAATGGCAAGCACAAGTGGGGGAAAGCACTTAATGAGGGGTGGGGGTTTACTCGAAATGATAAACTTATCTTTATAAATGAACAAGTTGGTAGTCTGTACTCTTAATATAAGAGGCTTAAATAACCCCCCAAAAAACGGGTTTTGGCTAAGGTAATTCAGGCTCTATCTTGGGATCTTCTCTGTCTGCAAGAGACACATATCTCGTGGTCGAATAGGGGCTGGCTTAAAGCGCTGGGTATGGATTTGCTTGCTTGCTCACGTCAGTCGGCTAATACTAGGGGTGTTGCTATTCTCTGCAAGAAGGGAGTAATAACATCTAGGAAATGTAAGGAGGATAAGTGGGGACGGTGGGCCATTATAGAAGCCATTTGAAATAATAAAAAGGCGTTTACTATTTGCACTCTGTACGGTCCAAATTTGGATGTCTCAGAACTTTTTGATATGATTAATTTGGAATTGTCTCTTTGGCCTCAACCTCTTATAATTTGTGGGGATTTAAACATACATCTTGACGGGGATTTTGATGTCACCTCTAGTCAGGCTTATTATGGCAGGAAGCCACGAGTTTATAAAAGTGTCCATAGAATGGTTCTGGATCAAGGACTTTTTGATGTTTGGAGCAGGCTCAACGCAGGTCAGGCAGGTTATACGTTTTTTCCAGCTCCCCATAAAAAACTGGTTCAATTGGATTATTTTCTTGTTTCTTATTCTATTCTGGAAAGGGTGTCCACATTTACTCTGCCGAGGTTCATTTCTGACCATAATCCCTTAGTTTTAGAGATCGAGTGTGAAAGGTTTACTCCTCACGTTTTTAACTGGACTTTTGATAGGAAATTATTGCTAGATTTGGAGTACTGTACTCATATTAGGGACTGGCTGCCCGGATTTTTCCAGAGTAATAGGAAGTCTGCCCCAGAAGGGGTGGTATGGGATGCGTTTAAGGCAAGACTCAGGGGGAGACCCTGAGCTTTGCGGCGCAAAAACGCAAAGGTACGAAGAAGATCATGGAAAAGCGTATCTTGGACCTTAGTACTGTGGAATGTGAGTTGTATAAAAAATAAAAGAGGGAGTGGATTTGACTCTGATTTTGAGAAAGCTTGCTATTAAAAGGTCTTTAGCTTATCAGCAGTTTGCGGATGAGGTTGCTGCTAAATTTCAGCTCCATAAGAAAGAGTGTTATGAGTATGGTGAGCAGGCTGGCAGAGTTCTTGCTAATCGACTGCGCCAAAAAGCGACACAAAGTAAAATTATTAAAATCAAAGATATTCAGGGAATAGTTCAGGAGTCTCCTCAAGGGGTGCGGAATGCCTTTAAGGCCTCTATGAGGATTTGTACTCTAACGAGGAAACAGATAAGGTGGATAGCTATTTAGCAGGGATTGCGGCCTCTTCTCTATCAGAAGCTCAAAAAGATCTTTTATCGGAGACTATTACATGGGAAGAAGTGGAGATGGCTCTCCTCTCACTTCCGTGAGGTAAGGCGATGGGTCCTGATAAGATCCCATTGGAGTTTTATATTACATTTAGAGCGGAGCTGGGGGGCAGAACTATTGTCTCTACTTCAGCATGCTTTTGAAGGTATGCCCCCGGATTCCTGGTCTAAAACCACGATAGTGGTCTTTAAGAAGAAGGGGAAGGATGGGACGCAGCTTGGGTCATACCGACCGATATCGTTAATTAACTCCGATAGCAAGATCTATTCAAAATTACTTGCTAGGAGAATTGCCAAAGTTATTATCCCAATAGTCTCAATACGTCAGCACGGCTTAATTGCTGGTAGAGGCACTACTGACCACATAAGACGTGTGATATCCTTATTCGATTGAGCACAGGTAACAGACTCTCAGATGGGGTTGGCCCTGTTGGATGCCGAGAAGGCATTCGACAGGGTCTCCTGGGATTACTTATGGTCGGTACTTATTTGGAAGAGATTCCCTCTTGATTTTTTGAAGGCTGTTCAGGCTCTATACAGGAAACCAGCTGCTACCGTTCGGGTCTCGGGGGTGGAGCTTAGGGTGTTCAGGGGTACCCGACAGGGCTGCCCCTGCTCACCTCTCCTTTTTGCTCTTTATATCGAGCCGCTAATTTTTAAATTGGAACATGACCCATTGATTATTCCAGTAAAACCTCAGTTACATGATGTTAAAGTATTGGCGTATGCTGATGATTTAGCAGTTCTCACAAGGGATGTGACCAGGGCCCTAGGAAGAATAGAGATCTTGACTAAGGAATTTGCTGGGGTTTCAGGCTATAAACTGAACCTAGCTAAAACTCAGATCCTACATTCGGAGAGGGGCTGTCCGGCTGATGTTAAAATAGTTGCTGAGGCTGTATATTTGGGTATAAATATCTCTGCGAAAGTACAAGATATTCCTGTTTTAAATGCTGATCCTATTATTACAGCCTCCAATAAAACTTTGGAGAAATTAGATCATCTGCATCTGTCCCTTTATGGAAGAAGCAATGTTATTAAAATGCTAATCTTCCCTAAATTGTTATATTTGTTTCGAGCTATTCCGTTATTGTTTCCTAATACTTTATTTTTAAGAATAGAAAGGATGTGCTCTCGGTTCTTATGGGGCTATAAAAGGTCGAGAAGAGCCTTGAAGTGGCTCTATTTACCTAGAATCCGTGGGGAGTGGTCTATCCCTAATTTTCATCTTTATTATTGGATATCATTGTTTCAGCACATGGGTGTTTTATTTTTGGGAAAAAGAGCTGCTCAGGACCCGGCCATATTCCCCTCTATTTATGAATTAATTTTGGGTCTAGAAGCTCGGTATTTATTTGTTAGGATTATAGAGCCGAGCTATTACAAGAAAACCAGATTCAAAATCCTGATGGCTGCATATTTGGTTTGGAAAAAGATCTGTGTGTTGTTTAAGATAAGGGATTTCAATCGATATACCCCTATTGGCTTAATGGGGGCACTTTCCCCAGTCCTTCAGGATTCTGTCACGCGAAAGTGGTGTGCGGCCGGTATTAGGACTATTGGGGATCTCTGTGAACATAGCCAAATTATGCCGTATGCTTTACTGAGGGAGAAATTCGATCTTGACAGGGGTGACTTTTTTAAATATCTACAGCTGCGGAGCTTCTTAGATAAAGCTATTCCAAGGGGTACCTGCTCATTCGAGGTGATACTTATTCTCGAGATAATAAGGGGCAGATGCAAGCTAGCGCAATTGTATCGTTAATTTACTCGGGGGCAGCACGACAACCTTTTAATCCAGGAACAAAAATGGGAAAACAGGTTAGGGATCCCGAATATAGACTTGCAGGAGCCTCTTGAAATGGCTAATTCTATACTGATGACTGGAAGCCTCAAGAGTCAGTGCTATATGGCGATTTTTGATCTGTATTACACTCCTGCCAAGATCGCTAGATGGAAGACCGGAAGGGGGGATAAATGCTCTCGGTGTGGATTGGTGGCAGTGGATGCTGCACATATGTTTTTTTTATGTCCGTCCTTAGCCCCCTTCCTGTACGATCTACAGCATTTTTTGAATTTTTCTTTAGAAATACCGGTAGTTCTCAATGTGGGTCTTGCTCTGTTTGGCACTGAATTTGGTATAACACCTAGTAAACGGGCAGCATCACATAAGGGATTTTTATTTTTATGTATGGCTGTGATACGTCTCTGTATAACTTCGCTGTGGCTGAGCCCGGATCCACCTCTTTTCTCTGTATGGAGGGCTAGGATTCTCGCTCTGTATAATATGGAAATGTCCCTTTATAAATTGAAAGACCATAGGAGAAAGATACTCGGTGTGCAATTATGGGCCCCAATAACAGGTTGGCTGTGATCAAAGGCTATAGCTAAATAACTGCACTTTAATGACTTGTTTAGGGTTTTTTTTTGTTTTTTTTGTTTTTTTTACCACTGATGAATTGTTCTTCTTGTTTTGTTTGCTGGCTCGTCCTTTCTGTGTTTGTTTTTGTATTGCAGAATGATTTGTTTGTAATATTGAAATCTGTCATTTGCTGAATAAATTAAAAAAATCAACCTACTGCACAAACGCAGTATCCAATTAAGTAAGAAGCTAAAAAAAACAGGTCAGGGAGATCTTAGATCAACTTGAATACCAAGGGGTGATTGAAACATGCACCTCATCAATGAACAATCCTTTGTTTCCTGTATCCAAACCAGACAATACATATCATCTAGGTTTGGATTACGGACACCTGAACACTTGTTCTAAGACATTTGCAGTGCAAAATGCGCACAGTACAGCATTAATGAATAACATTGTGCGTAAAAAATATAAAACCACATAGACATTTCAAATGGTTTCTTTTGTCACAACATAGCACCTAAAAGTAGGTACTTGACAGCTTTCTCAATAATGGGGACCCATCGTCACTTTTGTCGACTCCCACAAGGGTTCAAAAACAGCCCGGGTTATTCTCAGCAAGGGTAACAGAGTTACTACAAATTTATGATGACGAGGCATTGTCATATGTCGATGACATCTATCTGACAGACGATGACCTGGATAGGCACTTGGACTAGGTGAACACCATTATACTGGGCTTCGCCTCTGAGGGCTATAAATTCAACTTTAAAAAATCCAGAATTGTCCATCTCAATGTCCTTTTCCTAGGATATGAGCTTTCGAGTGAAGACAAAAGCCTGGCAGCTAACTTTTTAGAAAAATTTGCGCTGCTCCAACCTCCCAAAATACTGAAAAACTTAGTCGATTCTAGGTTTCCTGAATTTTGGAACAGCTTAAATTCTAAATTATGCCGAAAGGGTTAAACCTCTCTACGAATTAATCAAACCTGATTTCAAAATCAAAAATTGGACACAGGAACACACAGATATCCTGCCATCACTTCAAGCTGACATGTTAGCAAAAAATCACTTACAAACATGTGTCAATACACGCAATTTAGTGATCCGAATAATTTCGGGTCAATGCAGATTCACTTACTTAACTTTTAATGAAGGTGAAAAAGTACCAATTGCATACAAATCACATTTGTATACACAAGCGGAAATGCGCTTCACTTCGACAGAAAAAATTCTGACAGCAGTTCAAACCGCTGTAGCAAAAGAAAGAGCTCTAGCTCAGGGGAAACACATTATTGTAGTAACTCCAGTACCAGCCTTAGAGGCAGTTACAAAAGCGACCATTCCAAATGCAAAAGCTTTACATCCAAGATGGATACAATGTGTTAATTCTCTTGCTGCAACGGATGTTGAATACGTTTTTGATGCTTATTTGAAAACACAAGCATTCCTGCAATATGACCATGAATGTACTCTGCCTATTGAGATTCACCCTCTTGATCAATACGAATTTATAATTTATACTGACGGATCAGCACAACCCGCTACGGAGATTAAGCAAGCTTACAGTGCAGCGTGCGCAATCGTTAAAGGTCGCTTGCGCGATGGTAATTCTGACCAATGGTCACTAAAACACAATCCCTAGAAGAATGTACAGCTCAGCGAGCTGAGCTACAAGCATTCAAATTGGCACTTGAAAATATGTTTTGCAAATTCAGCACACTTAGAGTGTGCGATTCTTTTTACTGTGTTCAATCATACAATGAATATTTACAGAATTGGCTTCAAAATGGTTTCAAAGATGCAAAAGGTGGCACAATCAAGCATAAAACGCTTTGGGAACAAGTGGTTCAGTTGCGAAACGGACTACAAAACACTCACGTGATACACACGCTGAGTCATCAACGTGATGGCGTTCACGTTGCAGGGAATTCATTGGCTGACGAAGCCGCGAAGGGGGCTGTGCAAACGGCTTCCGTAGCTGCGATCACTCGTTCAAAAACGAGAATAGACAGTGAGATATTGTTGGCTGTCAATGCATCAAGCAAAGACAGTGGTACAGCGTTACCTAAAATATTTCCACTCAAATACTTGTATATAATTGATGCGAACAACGTACCGTTTGCTCAAATCCCTAGAGTGGGGGATAGGGTAATTCCAAACATGGAACATAGATTAGGACTAATCCTAGCAGCACATGAAGGGATAGCCTCTGCCCATGCAGGTGTTTTTGCCACAGTATCGTTATTAAAACAAAGATACTGTTGGCCCGGTATTAGGAAACAGACCAAAAACTATGTTTTGGAATGTGAAATATGCCAACAGATGAAAGTCTCTACAGTGAAACGTCCTGCGCAGACACCCCTGTTAATTTCAGATAAACCATTAGCTTGTGTTTACATGGATCACTGCTGTCCCATGCAAAGGGATGGAAACTATAAATATATCATGGTCGCAGTGGATTTGTGTTCAAGGTTCCTATAGATGTGGCCTCAGCGCTCAGCTGACGCTCGAACTGTTATAAAAGATTTGCGAGTCTTTATTGGCACATACGCAATTGGCACGCTACATTCTGACCAGGGTCCAACGCTCATTAAATTATTTGCCAAGAAGTTTTCTAGGGGTGTCACTCCATATTAAATCCTATTTGGGACAAGAATGGGGGTTCCAGATCTCAAATGTAAAGGCACAGTGGTGGAAAATAAACCATTTGACATCAAAGATCGTTTTGCTGTTTTACAGGACTTAAATAAACTAAGATCGAAACAAAGCAACGTGTTCCTGAAGCCAACCACCACTGGGGAAATTCCAGCCATCCCAGCAAGGTTGTCTGGATCCTAAAGCTTGGGGATCTAGTCAGAGATAAGATCGCGGACAAGAAGGATTTTGGGCCTTCTTACAGACAACCAGTACCTGTCCTAGCCATCCACGGAACAAGAACAGTACATCTGCCACCCCTTGCTGGAAAAAAGGGGAAAAGATTTGTGTCAATCGACCTCATCAAACAACACTATGTGGCAAATACTAAGCAGTAGGCCTTGTGGACTCCGACCAAGTAGCAGACGCACTCCTCTAGCTACTATTCACGAGGTTCAATCTGAAAGACTCATCACCATTGAGAATTCAGCAGTAAGAAATGAAGGACTAAGCAACAATGCTATGGAACTCATCCCTCTTGAAACCCAAATAACAGTTTGTCCTGATATACCTGTTTACACCAATGTAACACGTGATCAACCGGTACCAGCAATTTCAACGAACCCTGATGCAATTTCAACCATTGACAAAACTTCCTCTGGCTATTTCATTAACTTTGATACGTTTTCTGAGGGTCCAAGCGAACCGGAAACGACGCCAGCCAAAAGAACTTTCAAAGAACGAGCACAAGACTTTTTTCATCTCCTGAAAAAGACTTATCTGGTTTCACCATGGATTGAACTATGGATTATTTCTGGAATACTTTTCTTTCTGCTTTGGCTAGCTTTAGTAATGACTCTCAGCATGTTGATAAATGGAAGATATATTCACTTGGACACAGAAAGTAAAAATGTGAACTTACTTTTGAAACCACACAAATCATCCTATTGTGATGCAAGAAACTTGTCAGCAGTGAACATCACAGCCGGTCCTATAAAAGATGGTATAGTTTGGGACAAAACGGATTATGATATATATTCTGCCTGTCGGAACTTTTGAAGATTTCACACTTATTTAAAATTTCATTAAGTGACTTTATTACCTCCAGTACCTATTCTAATGATTGGGACTTTGAGACTGTTAATAACATGATGTCTGATCTAGAAAGGTCTGCTGCATTCTCTAACCATGAATACTTAGAGGGTTCAACAGACTATGAACAGCTTTATTGTTACAACCACTATGGTCATCATTTCTTGCATAGATCTGCAACACCTAGAAATGTATTTATGTATAACCAATGGGAACATTGTCCTACACTTCCAAGGGGTAGCTCAAAAACATTTGCAATGAAGTTTCCATATTTTTCAGGTTACAATACATCCAATCCGGAAACATTTTTCTTTAAAAATATGAACAAAACAGGAACGAAAAATATGTTAACTAATACAAAACAGATTTATTCTGCAGCTTTTATTGCCCAACTGTCTAGACAGGGTTTCGACTTTTGGGAAGACACAATTGACACAAAATCTGTCTGGGGTACAAAAGATTGGCAAGTGCGGGGGATAGAAGATTTGTTTAGAGCCTGCATCATCCCACAGCAAGTAATGTTTTTGAATGACACTGTCCAACAAATGTCTTGCCTTGGGTTAGCCAAGATCAAAGACATGAACACACTGTCCATACCTACACCTGCAAGTAATAGCACTACACAGGGGGAGGTCGACGTACA
This sequence comes from Triturus cristatus, assembly GCF_964204655.1. Classification (NCBI taxonomy): domain Eukaryota; kingdom Metazoa; phylum Chordata; class Amphibia; order Caudata; family Salamandridae; genus Triturus; species Triturus cristatus. The sequence continues at coordinate 1,341,783,552 of NC_140585.1, forward strand.
CACTATTTTACAAAACAACAGATCAGATCCTGAATGGGAAAAATGGTTGCTCTGGCCCATACACACAAACATCTGTCAAGAAATATTCCTGAACAGAATACACAACAAGACGCACACTGATTCGCTTTGAGTTCAATATTCCAGCAAAGGATATAGAATGTAAAAAAGACATCGTTAAATTCTATTATCAAGTGATTAAAGCCGGCCCTGGTACAATCAGGGAAGCATTACAAATAGTTTTCACCCATAACACTTGTCGCTGGGCAAGGTATCTCTTGACGGCCAACAAGACATTGGATCTGCCAGCTGATCTCCTAACGGACATACCACTAACAATGGCCGACCTAAAAAGCCTGCTAAAAAAGCAGGGAAAGATCACTTCAAAGCAACAGGATCTCGAACGAGCGCAGAGGGCCTTGTTGTAATATTTCAAAGAATTCAAGATCCAGTCATAAGATGATTTGAAGATGAAGTTTAATCTTCAAGAAAAGATCCCATCCATACAAGTTACACCAGTACAGCCTCAGCTCCCAGGCAACTGCCACTACATCCCTTATGACCTATTTACATTCCATTTCTGATTACAGCAAACCATAGAAACATTGGATATGACAGATAGTCCTAACCATAGAGAACATGTATAAACAATAAGTATAACAGGACACTACACCATCTCCCTTCCCCAACAAATTAATTACAACTGTATTTTTAACTGCACACTACACATAATCATCAAGATAACCTGGTCTCTTCACCAATCTTGAAGACTGACGTGTAGAACAATCACTTGTTTGAGCATTTTCTTTTATAGTCTTACTGACCCCTTTTCTCCTTACAACAACCACTCTATTAACATTCCATACCCGGTGGTCATCCGTTTTAACCGCATTCTTTAATAACTTAATAACCACCATTGGATCAAAATATTTTGAACTACCACTCTTCACGTGATCAGGACGTTTTACTACAACCACATCACCAACATTCAATCAATCAATCAATCAATATGAACTTTATTCGGATAAAAATAACATATCCATACAAGTACAATAAAAAAAAAAAAAAAAAATACAATATATACAAATATCACATAGAAGAAGTTAATCCAAGTGCATTGAATTTCGAATACGTACAGCCATTTTAAATAAAGATCCAACTCGAAAACATAATTCATCATTATCAATTGCAAGCACCAACTCATAGGCTGTTTTGTAGTCAGTTATGCCTTGGGATTTAAAATACGGGATCAGAAATCTTTTCGTAAGTGGTGAATAAAAGAACAAAAGAATAAAAAGTGTAGCATTGATTGTTTCAGATTGTGAGTACATGGACAGAGGGTAAAATCAAGGTTAGGAAAATAACCGATAGGAAATGACAATAAGTATTTCATGGTATCTGTCCTTAGCCTGAAAAATAAACCCCTTTCCCAACAGCCAACAGGTTTTAAAAGATATTTAGGCGTAACTGTGGTTACATCCTCGATTTGCATGTATCTAGCAACTGAGGTTTTGTTGCGTTCTGCTGCTAGCCTTATTTCTTTATAGGATGCATAGAGTAGTTTTTCCACAGTTTTAACGCTTAAAAGGTTGTGGGCTAGGGGGTTTAAAAAAATATATTCCAAGTTCAGGCTAACTAAACTTTTGTGGACTTCGGCCAACCATGGTATAGCCAGCCCTCTGTCACATTTTAGACAATCCAAAATAATTTCCCTAGTCAGTTGCGCAGCCGAGTTCTTCCAGATTCTAAGCCAGAACAATGTCGGGCGGGCCTTAATAAAATCCTCTACATAAGATAAATAAAGCTCGCTATGACAAGCATATGTAGATGAAAAGAATGGGGCGCCCAGTGTTTTACGGCAGAACCTGTTCTCTTCTCGTTGAATGGGTGTGCTTACAGTGTTCCCCCATACCTCTGCCCCGTATGTAACGGTTGGAATACATTGTGTTCTATAGATTTTAACAATAGCAGGCACTACCTCTATATTTTTGGGTCTGGGTAGCCTGAGAATTGTATTAATGGAGTTAACAAATTTCCTTTTACAGTGAACAATGTGATCATTCCATAGACCGTTAGACGCGAAAACCAAACCAAGGTACGGAAAAGTGCAGGTGCTAGACAATCTGGTAGAGTTGGATATGATAGAAAGGTTAAAATACTTCTTAGTCCCACATGACATTAAAAACGATTTCTTAAAATTAGTACACAGATCCAATGTTGCCATAAATTCCACAAAGCCGTGAACCAAAGCTCGCAAAGCATTAGGGGTACGCCCCATTAACACGGCATCATCTGCATAAAGCAGCGCAGGGATCTTGTTGCCACCGATGCTTGGGACGTCCTCAGCTAGGGGCAGTAGAGATTTGGATAGGTCATTGATGTATAATATAAATAGGAGGGGGGCCAAGACACAACCCTGTCTGACCCCCCTCCCAATTTCAATTGGCCTGGAGATCTCCCCGTTCCTTCCTATGCGTACCCTGGCTCTCAGGTCTCTGTGTAGGTATGCCAAGAAGGAGACTAAAGAGTCGTCAAGGCCAAGATTTAGAAGGGTTTGCCATAGCCGTGATCTATTGACAAAATCAAAGGCTGAGGTAAGGTCCATGAATGCCAGATACATTGGTGTTTTCTTAGCTATAGTGTATTTACTGACAATCAAATGAAGGTTCAGACATTGTTCCACTGTACCGACCTTACTCCTGAAACCCAGTTGGGATGGATGCAAGACCTTATTATCCTCGGCCCATAGATTAATCCTATTAAATATCACCCGGCCCAGGATTTTTAAGGTGTTGTCAATCAAAGAAATTGGCCTATAACAACTCGGATTAGATCGGTCCCCTTTCTTAAAAATTGGAACAATTGTACTAAGTGACCAAGTGTCTGGGATGGATGAATTGGTAAGATTATTAAAAACATTCGTAAGAAGTGGCGCCCAAAAATCAGGTTTACTTTTGATAAGGTCGATGGGAAGACCATCTGGTCCGGGGGCTTTGCCCCCCAGGCTTTGGGTTATTGCTTCTTCGACCTCATATAATTCGATCTGTATCCCACCGGTATATATATATTCTTTTATGGAGATGTTGCGGATTGGGGCAGCATAAATCCTACTAAAGTGGGCCTCCCAAGATTCACTCAGAATGTTACAAGCAATTGGTGAGAGAGTGTTACCCATGGATTTCATGTCTTTAACTGCCTTCCAAAAATTCTTGCTATTTTTTGACACATTTGCCTGCATAAGGTTTGCCCAGTAATTGTTAGTAAGCTCTTCCTTTCTGCTTTTAATAACTTTTTTATAGTTTACCCTGAGTGATGATATGGAGGACGCCACTCTGGGTTTGCTTACTAGGGTCTTTCTTAGCGCTCTGTTGGCTGCAGAACATTAAACCAACCGTGCTCAGAATTCGGCTCCCTTGTCGGTTTAGACAGTATATTTTTAATACCAGAGCATAACCCTGAGAAGGCATTCACTACTTTTGTATTAAAAAGACAAGGCGTTAAACAGATATCGACCAGATTTAAGTGGTATTTTATCATTTTTTCAAATAATGCATTGTTGTCAATGTTACGCCAAACAACTCTAAGTTTATCATTCGATGTCACCAGATCACGTGCACCAAGCGCACAATCGTGCGCCGGGCGACGTGAAAAACTTAGAGTAGTACTAATAGGATTGTGATCACTTTGCATAGTTTGAATTACCTCTGCCTTTAATACATAGCTTTCTAAGGAGGCAGTTACAAATATATAATCAATAATAGAGATGGAGCCTCTACTTCTATAGGTTGGGATTGTGTTGCTATCGGGGGGGGGAGGCATCAGCAATCTGCATAACATTCACAAAATTATGTGAGCTTAAGAGATTCACTAATTGTTCCCCTCTTTAGCTCAAAGATACTTGAGTAACAAGTCGGATAACAGAAAGAATATCTTTTTGAATCTTAACATTAAAGTCGCCACCCAAAAATATACCCATAGTTTGGTCACCACAATTGTTAGATTGTAATTTAAAAATAAAATTAAACAGAGATGAGAAGTTCATATTGGGCACAGTTTTAAAATCATCATTATAAAAATTAATCAGATATATTGAAGCTCCCCTGGTATAAAGGACTGCTTGGAATTTCTCACTATTCGTAGGTATGATTCTAAAGCGGCCACCTGCCTTTATGTTAATCCAAATTGAGAGACCTCCAGCTGTTCTACCTGTTGTGGGGATGGGGGACAGAATATTGAAACATTCAAACCCCTCCATAAACAACTCCTGAGTTGCCCAAGTTTCCTGGAACATGACAACATCCTGCTGATTGATTAATTCTTGCCAGTCCATTAAATTTAACTTGGATGCCAAACCAGCTATGTTCCAGCTCAATATTTTGAGTGTCTGATTATCTTCCCTGATGGGTGATATGTCCATTATGGGAACGTGGAGACTTACTTGGGTTAATACTGGGCTTAAGGCTTCAGTTTTTGATCCATTCGCTGCCTGGGTGGGCAGTCAATCTTGACAGTCCAAATCCGACAGCGGAATGAATCTATTATAGGTTGGGGTGTGATTATGCATATTGCGGGATGATGCTTCAAATACAGGTTTGTAGAAATAACCTAGGGGTAAGGCCCATATATTGGTATCAAGGCCATTCTGTTCCATCTGGGGTGTCAAGATAGTTTTAGCCACTGATTGTCTCCGAAAATTGATAATAATGCAGTCGCCATTAATAGCTTTGGGTGATGTCCCCAACCAACCTACTCGTCGTACCATAATTATGTTCCCAATCAATGAGGGCCTAAATCTCTTGTGTTTGGTGAGCCAATCCACACACTTACAGCGTAATTGCTCCCAAGACTCAGTCTGATCTTCTCTTAAGGGAGGGACGCCTGCTAGGATTACGACGTATGGGCATGCCTCGGGGGGCAGATTTAACACCTCCTTATTGCCCACGGTGTGGTTTGTTGGCTTAAGATTAATATTGGCCTCTTGTATGGTTTTGATTATTGGGTTCGCAGGTGCATTTGTGGTGGGTGTCTTATTGTTTAGCATATTACTATCAGAAGTTTCGATAATATGGTTCAGAGATCTATTATCATCCCTAGTATTTCTCACATCAAAGCAGGTGCGGATCTTATTGCAAGTCACACAATTGCTAGGTCCCGGGATTGGATTATGCATTACTTCGATATTTTGCTGGAGAATAGGTGCACTACTTGAGAAAGTATTTACGGTTCGCCCACCAGTAATGGCAGGGATACGTATCTTAGCAGCAGCTTGAGGTACCACATTCTCGGACTGTAATGCCGAATTTGAGAGTTGAACAGGCAAAAGGCTGTTAATGCGGTCTTGCAATAAGGAGAGGAAGTTATCAAGAACTGGCTTAATATGATCAATAATAACAGTAGCTAAATGACTGGTGTCAATTACGCTATTTTCAAAATCATTATCAATGGGAGAAAGTGAATATTTATTGTCTGTTTGAGTTCCGATCGTATGGGAAGTCATATCAGCCAGAAGAACTTCCTCGGGTATTTGGTTGGTAGATGGGTGAAACCATGAAGTTAGAGTAGAGCGTGTGGAGCAAGGACGGCTAGGTTGCTTCCTCTTCACGCTTGCAGTCTTTCCAACTTTTCTTTTACGTTTGGCCCCAGGAATAGATATCGATGTGTTCCTAGCATCTGGGTTTGATGCAGATGGATCAGATATTGTGGCGTCACAAACCACTTCGCTAACCACTACAGGGGCTTCAGAGTTGTTAACAGACGAGTCACAGGTTACATCAGTTAATCCACCAGTAGATCCGATGAGTGATGCAATGAGTGGAACCGATTGTCCCAGACCAAGAGATAACCGCCTCTCTGTAAGCTCAATTTCGTTGCTTACAATACTGACTGCCCTCTCCAGCATATTTTCTATGCATGTAGTGGTTGATTTCATAACCGGGGCGTTAGTGCGCTTCCCCATAGTTTTCAGAGTAACAAAGCGGCAGTGATACAAGGGGGTAAAAATGTCAATAAGATTAAAATAGTGAGAATGGGCGGCGCTCACTTACGGAATTACCACTGGGTGCCTTCAGTTGTCAGGGATGTGGCCCAGACCAGACTCCTCCAGGCTCTGACGGGCAAGGACGGGCCCGCCCTTGGCCCGGGCTTTGCCCGGGCGCTGCCCACGCGCGTCCCGCGCTGCGGGAGGTGCTCCGGTAATTTAAGTGCTTCTAGGTGCAGTCATCCGTCACGTCACCCGCGCTGAGACCTCTGGAGGCTGTAGTTGTTTAGGAGCGACTGCCGTTCCCCTCACGGCTTCGCTACTGCTGGTAAGTGCCAAGACCCAGGTGGGAGCCACAAGACCCGAAATGCAGCCTGCCGTTGGACTCGTGGCAAAACGGTAAAGCTCTGGTGCCTCTGATGCGCGTCCCGCGCTGCGGGAGGCGCTCCGGTAATTTAAGTGCTTCCAGGTGCAGTCATCCGTCACGTCACCCGCGCTGAGACCTCTGGAGGCTGTAGTTGTTTAGGAGCGACTGCCGTTCCCCTCACGGCTTCGCTACTGCTGGTAAGTGCCAAGACCCAGGTAGGAGCCACAAGACCCGAAATGCAGCCTGCCGTTGGACTCGTGGCAAAACGGTAAAGCTCTGGTGCCTCTGATGCGCGTCCCGCGCTGCGGGAGGCCCTCCGGTAATTTAAGTGCTTCCAGGTGCAGTCATCTGTCATGTCACCCGCGCTGAGACCTCTGGAGGCTGTAGTTGTTTAGGAGCGACTGCCGTTCCCCTCACGGCTTCGCTACTGCTGGTAAGTGCCAAGACCCAGGTGGGAGCCACAAGACCCGAAATGCAGCCTGCCGTTGGACTCGTGGCAAAACGGTAAAGCTCTGGTGCCTCTGATGCGCGTCCCTAACATTCACTTCCAACTTCTTGACTGAATTCTTTTTGTCAAAATAATCTTTTCTTAACAATGCTTTCTCATTTTCCCTTTTTACAACTTGTTTTTCATCACAGACTCGCTCTTTTGCTCTATTAAAACAATGATCATTCACCCAAAACGGTTCCAAGTCTGTATTCGGAACCCTACCACGAAATAAGAGAAAAGGAGATTTCCCAGTAGTAGAATGAGGAGTCAATCTATAATCCTCTAATTTCTTAAGTTCTTCCTCCTTCCATCCAAGAGACAGAGATTTAGCCAAAGTAATAGTTTCTTTCAAAACCCTGTTGAGTCTCTCTACCATCCCATTTGCCTCGGGATGATAGAGACAACATGTTTTATGAATGATTCCACTAGATGACAAATATTGTTCCATTTCTTTAGAAACTAGTTGTACGCCATTGTCCGTCAAAATACTCTTAGGAAATCCTTCCGTTGCAAACAACTGTGTCAGACATTTGATGACACTAACTGAATCCACAGTGGATAAAAAGAAAGCCTCAGGCCAGCGAGAATACATGTCAATGACAACCAATAAATATACATGAGAACCATTACTATATACAGGACCCAAAATATCTAAAGCGATATCTTCCCAAGGGTGTTTGGGCCTTCTTCTCAAAATCATAGGTTGTACTCTAGTAGTTTTAGATTTATCACTCAAATTACAAGCAAAACACTCACGAATTTCTCGCTCCACCAACTTATCCATTCCTGGCCACCAATAAGACAATCGCAATCTCTCTTTTGTCTTAGAGATACCAGAATGAGTAGCATGAGCCAAATCTACCAAATCTTTTCTAAGACTCACTGGAGGGACTAATTTAGTACCACAAAACAAAATATCCTTATCCACAGAAAGTTCATCTTTCACATACCAAAAAGGTCTTGTACCTTCTGATCCATTTTTAATACTTGACCAATTTCCCAACAAAAGAGACGCAACCTCTTTAAGAGTTACATCCAGATCCATTTCTTTGCGCCACTTCTCTTCACATATGTGATCCGCATCCAAAGCACACACCCACTCATAAACTAGATCATTACTATCCCCATCATAAGTGTCACTTGACACCAAACGTGAAAATACATCAGCTATTCTATTGTTAACTCCTGGAATATACTTGATAGAAAAAGAATATTCTTGCAAGCTTATAATCCATTTTGTTATACGACTAGAAATAGCATCCAAACCTTTCTTCTCAAAGATTTCTATTAAAGGTTTATGATCAGTCCTCACTTCAAAATCTACTCCCCACAAAAATTTCTTCAGTTTTTTAATCGCCCAAAATACTGCAAGAGATTCTCGTTCAACAACAGAATACCTTGTTTCATGGTCTTTCAGACCTCTAGAAAGAAACATGATGGTTTTGATTCCTTGTGGACTCTCCTGTTGTAAAACTGCACCTAACCCCTTTTCGCTAGCATCAGTTGTAAGAATTGACTTAAGCTTGGTATCAAAACTTTGCAAAACTGGTGCATCACATAATCTCTTCTTAACATCAGAAAATTCTCTTTCACATAGATCTGTCCATTGAAAACTAACACCCTTCTTTAACAAACTTCTCATATTGACAGTTAACTCTGAAAAATACCTGATGAACTTCCCATAGTATTCTATTAGACCAAAAAAACTCATTAATTCTTCCTTTGAAGAACGGGAATGCATACTACGTATAGTAGACAATAAATCATCTTTGGGTTTAACACCACTACCAGAAATATTGTACTCAAGATAATCAATAGCATTCGATCGAAACTTACACTTCTCTATTTTAATAGTGAGATTAGCATCGGACAACTTAGACAGAACAGATCTGAGGCGTTCATCATGTTCATTATCATTGTCACCAAAAATTAGTATGTCATCTTGATAGATGCACACGCCAGGTAAACCTTTCAAAACCTTTTCCATTGCCCGCTGGAACACAGAAGAAGCTGATACCAAACCGAATGGCATTCTTTTGAATCTAAATGTACCAAACGGCGTGATGAATGCAGTCAGATCCCTGCACTATTGCTCCAATTCAATTTGATGATAAGCTGAAGTTAAATCAAGGGTGCTAAAAACCTTAGCACCACCCAGAAGAACAAGGAGTTCAGAAATATTAGGAAGTGGGTATCTATCCACAACTACACTTTTGTTTAATTGGCGCAAGTCTATGCAAAGACGTAAATCACCGTTAGGTTTGCGCGCAGCGACGACCGGAGCCATCCACTCCGTTCCCTCAACCTCTTCAATGATACCACCATTCTTAAGCTTGATGATCTCTTTTTCCATGTCGCACCTAACAGCTAACGGGACATTCCTAACCTTACAGGCAACTGGTACAGAATTTTCCTTTAAAATTATCTTATGCTGATAACCTTTCATGCAACCCAAATCTTTTCTAAACACTTTTGGAAAATCACACATCAATTCGTTGACCAATTTCTCATCTTCTACAGATTTTACTGTACATACATCTCTTAACAAAATAGGTGGATTAGAATTTGGATCAAGATAAACCCCTAAATCTCCCTGATGGATCCAACTAATTATACTGTCTCCCTTTTTTGAAACATACATTTTTCCAGATACTAATCTCCCTTTATATTCAATCAATCCTAGAAAGTACCCATGCAATTTAATGGGTTCTCCCCCATAAGTCAATGGAATTATGTCAGCTTTGAACAAGACAACTTTATGCTTCAATTTCTTATTGAAAAAATCATTTGAAATTATAGTAAATTTCACTCCTGAATCAAAAAAGACACGAGTCAATTCTCCATCAACCAAACTTTCATCTGTAGGACACAATTTTTTGTTATTATGACTTCCTATCTCTAAAATAATTTGGCCACATTCAAAATCTTTGTGTATATCTTCCGAATGTTCTTCTTCATAAACTTCTACCGTTTTAACTTTTGAATCAAGCTTACTCTTACACACAAATTCAAAATGACCCTTCTTTTTACACCTTAAACACATATGACTAAGAGCAGGACACCTTTTATCATTAGCAAGATGCCCTAACTTGTCACATCTGTAACATTTAAAGGACTTTGACTTATCAGATGAAGTATTAGTTATCTTGCTTGACTTCTGTCTTTTGTTTTAAACTTGACATCCTCACTTTGTTGTTTAACTACTTGTACCTTGACTTCTTTAACGTTATCCTTTTTTATGATGGCAACACACTTTAAAGAATGTTCTATTTTTTTAGCTACAACGATGAGCTCATCAAGGGTAGGATCATCTCGTAACCATAATTCCTCTCTTACTTTATCCATATTACACCCCAACATGAATTGATCACGCACATGTTCATCTGTCAAGTTTTCAAATTTACAAGATGAAGCAAGTTTCCTTAAACTTGTTAAATAATTTTCAATAGTCTCGCCCTCATTTTGAACTCTCTTACCAAAATGATACCTCTCCAATATTGTGCTTACTTTTGGAAGATAATGTTTATCTAACTTAGATATGCATATTTCATAATCATTTAAACCATCTGACTCAGAGCTTGCCAATTCAGGGAGATGATCGAATACATCCTGTCCTTCTGAACCCAGGCAATGAAGCAAAAGAGATGTTTTTCTTTCAGCACTCAACGAAGCACCACAAACCCTAGGATATCTTTCGAACACACTCTTCCATTTTTCCCATTTGTTAGGAGGTTTGCCAGGTTGGGAAAGAAAGAAAGGTGCTGCCGTAATATTCTGCATTGCACCAAACATAAAGTGAACTTCTTAATAAGGTAATAAATTATAAGAAATCTTAGTAGGTTTAAGAACAATAATCAGAGCGTTATAACCTAAATGATACTCCTGCCAAATTCACAATATCAATTCAAACTTTTTGGTAAATACATTTAGCATCTGTATAATGACATTTACATTACATGTCATAAAGTTAAAAAAAATGCACATGCACAAAATAAAAAATAAATAAAAATGAAGTTCACACTATAATACACAAGTACATCAGCGTGTATATCGCTGTTGAAAACAGTTTGTAATTGCTTTCTTGGAGATCGGAATCCTTTAAATACACACTCACCAGCGTGTGTATCGCTGTCGAAAGCAGATCCTGACTGACATGAGGAAATGATTTACCGGTGTACCACCCACAGCTGGAATCGAGACTCACTTTGCGTATCTGGTGTGCGAGCCACCGATGAGGAATTCAAATAGAAAAAGGTTGCAACATATGGAATCAGTTTAAAAGAAATCTTCCCAATCCAAAATGGCCGCCAGAACGTAATGACGCTATCCCAGAATGCAGCACCGCAGTCAGAGCCTGATGGAAGCCTCGAAATGAAGAGGTCGACGATGAAGGAATGCTTGAAGATTCGGTTGAGGAACGAACACCAGATAGAACCAAATGAGATGAATAATCGAAAACGGAGCGTGAAGGTAAGGGAATTCTCACGTTGTAGATGTTACCATTTAAAACAAAGCGCGAGGCTCCTTCTAAACGCACTCCGGTATAACGTACAGCTCAATATGACACAATGTCGTTTTACCAAAACTCCATCAAATACGAAGAATAAAAACTTTGAAGTATACTCCCCACATCTGAATTCAATGTTGTTTTGAATCACCTCGAACTTGGCATTTTTACGAACCCCTCTGTCCGAGCAAATTCAAAATACAACTTCAAGCTCATAACAACCAAAATAGTCTCTAGTTCACAAGTGAAAAAGCGTTCCCAAAACAAAGTCGAGTAATTCAGACCCTAATAATCCTGTAAATCCAAAGGAAGAGTCAAAATTGAGAGCATCAAATGTATTATTTCTCCATTTGTCACAAATAAGAGTGAGCCCACATCGAGTTAATCCCATAAATCACCATGGGAATGTGGCGAAATGCTCCCAACCCTCAAAGTAATATTAAGACAGGAGAAAACATGTATCTCACCAAATTCAGTTTACAAATCCTTGTTGTTGAGATCTTCTTGAAGGCTGCCGACTACGCCAGTGTAATATTTCAAAGAATTCAAGATCCAGTCATAAGATGATTTGAAGATGAAGTTTAATCTTCAAGAAAAGATCCCATCCACACAAGTTACACCAGTACAGCCTCAGCTCCCAGTCAACTGTCACTACATCCCTTATGACCTATATACATTCCATTTCTGATTACAGCAAACCATAGAAACATTGGATATGACAGATAGTCCTAACCATAGAGAACATGTATAAACAATAAGTATAACAGGACACTACACTTGTCTACTCACACGAATCTACCTCATGTCAAGCATACCTGAAAGCAGGATTGGGAAGGCAAGCCATACAGAATATTCTGAGGACTAGGCTCCTAACATTACCAATACAGGATTACAGCGCTCACTGAAAACATATACCTTCAAGAAGCAGTGGATGTAGTTTGTGCCAATACCACATAGAACCTGCTGAGCACGTTATCTGCTGCTGTTCAGTTCTGTTAAGCCCGAGGCGCCTATATTTAAGAACTATGTTTATTCAAAATGGCATACGATCATGCAAGGAGGCTCTAATGTTCATCTACACCACTACAGTGCCGATGGAGCTAGCATGAATTGAGATGTTCTATGCGGTAGCTGGAATGGCTCTACGATCAACGCAAGAACTGATGATGATAGCAAACTAATACATGAGCCACAGATTTATCCCACATGCCTATGCACATAAAAATCATATGCATGGCTCTACGGCACTTTCCCGCATGCTCTCGTACCCATGCCTCTGAGTCCTATTTCGGTGACGTTGCTCCGTCTTCATTTTATGTTCTTTTATCGTTCTTTCACAGCTCACATATTTTCCATTCCAATCATCTGCCTACGCACAAATTAATTACACTTATGCCTGCATGACATCTTTTCTCACTTCCACTCCCCCATGCATTTTATTTTTGCTCCACTTCTCTGCTGCATTTTCTTTCCTTTTTTCTTTTTAGACGTTCTTTAAATGTTTTTAGACCTTTTAATTAATCAAATGTATTTATTGATGATGTGACATGTATTGTATTTGTAAATGATTTTAGGTAATCATACAATAAAGAATTACTTACTTACTTACTTACAATACATAGCTATTGATGTCTTTAAACACCCTTCTAGTATCAAATGCATCCAATTACCCTGAGCACAACAGTATGTATCATCCATGTGCCCATCGCTGTGAGGTTCAAAAAAGGTCTACAATGCAATAATGCACCAATCTGCCTCAAAGTCCTATGTCCTGCTGATTGCATAATTTTACCATTGCCACTGCACCAAAGTGCAAGGTTGTCTGGGTAGAGGGAATGCTATTCACTGAACAGGAAGGTGGTCCTCCCTGCTCATCAACATCCATGAATTGTACTGACCTGTGTCAATGTGAATAGACCATCTTGAAACACATAGCTACTCCTCAGAGTAGAGGAATTCAAGCCCACCTACTTGTCATCTCAACGTGGAGATCAAGTGCATGAGTGTCCTCCTCATCATGCCACACTACAAAATAGTAGGTGGCAGTGCCAACATCAATGGGTGGTGCAGTGAAATCTCTGCCTCTAAACCTAGTGACTAACCCATACACAAACTTGATTGAGTTTGACTTATCCACAATGCAGTGTCAAGACACATGAAGTAGATCAAATCTGCATTACCAATAAGGTGAATCAACCAGCACCACAAGAACTTTTGAACAGATAATGTAACAGGTGCAGCAGGGGCCTATAAATAGGCCCCTCACTGTTGGCATGAATGGACACTGTCTAGAACTATGATCAAACTAAATGTTACATAAGTGACGTTGTAAAATGAATCACAAAGCTGCGTGTAATAGGTGTAGCATGTAAGAATAGAGAATGGAAATTGTAATGCACTCTGATTGTCAACTGCTAAAATACTTGCCCAAAGTGGACATACACATACAACAGTATCTGCCGTTTACATTGCAGAGGAAGAAACATCACCTCCTGGTCAGCAGCCTGTCCCACTCTTCAATGAGGAAGTTGAAGAAGAGCTCCAAACCATCGACTAGGATATCCTCCAAGAGCTGCTCGACTCCATAGGCAGCCCATCTCTGGAAGCAGGGCCATCCAGCAGCGTCGTTGCCTCTCCACCTGTCGCCCAAAACATCCAGCAGGAATCACCTAACACCACAGCTGTCAACCTGGACTCTGAGGACCCACTCTTAAATTTCCAACGGAGTGTGGTAGAAGTCCAGCGTGAGATGGCTGGTCAGGTGCGGGTGGGGTTGGACAGCCTGGTGGCCACACTGGAAGGGATCCGTGGGTGCCTCAGTCCCATTAGGGATCACCTAGAAGCCATCAGAGGCATTCATAATCCGCTCCATGCTCCCCAGCATTCCATGGGTGACATCACTGGTGTCCTTACTCAGAGACAAGAACAACTGTCCTGTCAAAGTGGCACCAGTTATGTTGCCAAACAGTTGGGGGAAATGTGTAAGATCATGGAGAACATGGAGGGGAAGTAGGATTCCCACTTGGCTGCTATGGCTAACTACCACAGAGATGTTGATGGAGTCTTGCAAGCCCATGAGCTCATCATCACTGCAGTGATGCCTCATTTGTTGGTACAGATGAATACTCTGCCGCCTTCAGCATCCACTTCTTCTCCCCCGATGTGCATCTGCCTCCCAATGCTGCTGCCAATCCACCATCACCCTTAAGGGAGGCACATGACACATCAGAGGAGGAAGATGTGGATGAAACATCAGCCATACGGAGAAGGCAGCGGTAGCATTCATCTGTGTCAAATGGCTAGTTTCTGCTTGACCTTGTGCTCACCATCATGTCTCGGAACATCATCTGTCAGTGCCCTCAGATTGACTCAGCTACATTCACCTTGGACTTTTAATGGACTACCAATGTGGCCATTGATCCCCAATGACTCTACAATCAGCCTTCTGACTGAAGTTTACTCATTCCTCAACATGTCTCTGGACATGTTCCCCCCAAAGGACTCTGCCTGGCCCTCCACTGGCCATGCAAACAATGTGTGGGTTGTTGTCCAAAGAACTGGGCCAGTCTGTTAACTCCTGAAAATCACTTGTAAATAAAAGCACTTAAAGTTACAAAGATGTGTGTTCCCTGTGGCCATTCAAGTACTGATGTGTCAAAAATGCATGAGCAGTTTAGGCAGCACAACTAATCCAGAGGGCCATTTGAAAAAGGGATTCTGCTGATATGTGTGAACCATCCAATCTTTCAAATCTCAAAGACAACATTGTTGCTGCAAATTCACATTATCCTACGTTCAGGATGGGGATAGGGACTTGGCTCAATATTCAAGTCAGTGTCCTGCCACAAGAAGTGGCTTTACCTTGCATTGCTAACAAGTCATACTTGGCAGATTAACTCATAGTCAATAGTGTGGACAATGGTTGTTGTGATGGGTGTCATGCCATGCCACATCTCAAAAATGATCCCTCACCATATTCACAAAGATGTTGAAGCATAATGTGTTTTACAACTCTGTCAGTTCCTCATAAGATGCTAATTTAATCAGCAGACTGTCCCTATTCAATGTCGGAAGTTAACTTTGCCAGCCTAAATATTATGCATGTTTTCTAATCACAATCAAACCGCAGTATGACAGTAGTTTTTCCCTAGAAGAGGACGTCATGACCATACTTAGACATTCAAAAGATTGTTTTGGGAATGAATCTGTTGTATCCAACTCCAGTTCATCGAATCACTTCAAACATAAGTAACACCACAAAACACGGATGTATGACGTTACAACGCACACTATTACAACGCATGCACTTACAACGCATTTTTTACAACGCATAATCCATTACAACGCATGACATTACAACGCATGACACTACAACGCATTTTAAAAAAATACCTTTACAACGCACTACCATTACAACGCATACTACCTTTACAACGCATACCATTACAACGCATAATATTAAATTACATTTAAGGTAAGTATTAGATAGTATAGGGGTAAAAATTACTATTCTAACTCCAGGGGGTGCAACAGTAGGGTAAGTGTTGGATAGTGTAGGGGTAAAAATTACTATTCTAACTCCAGGGGGTGCAACAGTGGGGTAAGTGTTGGATAGTGTAGGGGTAAAAATTACTATTCTAACTCCAGGGGGTGCAACAGTAGGGTAAGTGTTGGATAGTGTAGGGGTAAAAATTACTATTCTAACTCCAGGGGGTGCAACAGTAGGGAAAGTGTTGGATAGTGTAGGGGTAAAAATTACTATTCTAACTCCAGGGGGTGCAACAGTAGGGAAAGTGTTGGATAGTATAGGGGTAAAAATTACTATTCTAACTCCAGGGGGTGCATCAGTAGGGTAAGTGTTGGATAGTATAGGGGTAAAAATTACTATTCTAACTCCAGGGGGTGCATCAGTAGGGAAAGTGTTGGATAGTATAGGGGTAAAAATTACTATTCTAACTCCAGGGGGTGCATCAGTAGGGTAAGTGTTGGATAGTATAGGGGTAAAAATTACTATTCTAACTCCAGGGGGTGCATCAGTAGGGTAAGTGTTGGATAGTATAGGGGTAAAAATTACTGTTCTAACTCCAGGGGGTGCATCAGTAGGGTAAGTGTTGGATAGTATAGGGGTAAAAATTACTATTCTAACTCCAGGGGGTGCATCAGTAGGGTAAGTGTTGGATAGTATAGGGGTAAAAATTACTATTCTAACTCCAGGGGGTGCATCAGTAGGGTAAGTGTTGGATAGTATAGTGTAATATTATGCGTTGTAATGGTATGCGTTGTAATGGTAGTATGCGTTGTAATGGAATGCGTTGTAATGGTAGTTTTTAAAAATGCGTTGTAGTGTCATGCGTTGTAATATCATGCGTTGTAATGGATTATGCGTTGTAAAAAATGCGTTGTAATGGTAGTGCGTTGTAAAAGTTGCGTTGTAAAGGTTGTTCCCCCAAAACACAAACCATTAACAATTTGTTCCATATAAAAAATACTACCTAAACTGAAACTACTATAATTACCTATCCTAACATACTCTAAACTAACGTATGCTAATAAAATGATACACTAAACTAACTATGTTACCTAATAATTGTGAGAGGCTGGCTTAGTATATTATGCTCACTTATGAAAATATAGCACCCTGCACTAATCCAGACTACCTTTATGGTGATTTTATTGGTTTAGACAACCTTAGAAAGGCTCTCTAAGTGGTAGCTGGGGAGAGCAGCACTCAGGCTTAGTCTAGGAGGAGTGTAAAGCAACTCGGTTTACCAGTATCCAATGTTTAGTATAGGCTCAGTAAAAAAGAACCACACAGTCTAGGTGCTCCGTGATAGTCGTAGGCCAAGATGATACACGACTGAGTATTCAATACTACTCAGGGTATGTTGCGGTTGCAGTCTTGAAGAGGAAAGACCCTTCCAAGTAGACCCCGAAGAGACCCCGTGGAAGACAGGTTGAAAAGCTACCCCACCTGTGGAAACGCTCAGATTCAAGAAACCTACAACCACTGTCAAGCACATTCAGGGACTTCTGGATGAGCCCGCTGTTGTAGAAGGATGAAAGAGTTTGTTGGAACCCAGACGTGCATTGGACTCTGTTGGCATGAGCCGGTCATTGCAACAGTTGCGGTCACCCAGTGATGAAGCGATGCAGCAACACGGTGCACAGGGGTTTGGTTGCAGGGTGTTCCACAAAGGATGCTGGCCTCAACTCGACAAGAGGACAGCTCAGGCCGCAAGGGAACACAAATCCACCATCTGTGTTGCTGAGCCCTGTGGAGTCTGTTGGAGCCCAGTTTCAGCAAACTGGTCGATCGTGCTGCAGTGTCTGCAGATACAGTGGAGTGACTCCTTCACTCCAAGGGAGATTCCTTTGGATATCTTTAGATGACCACATGCCCAGGACGAAACCTGTATGGAGCAAGGACACTGATGGTGAAGCAGATCTGCAGGATGACGAGGTCAGGAGTCAGCAGAGTCTCCTCAGTTGCAGTCTTGGTCACACAAGAAAAAACGATGCGATCAGTTCGGCACTGTCATCACGACTCGGTCAAGATGGCCAGATGGTCAAAGAAGAAGTGGAGTTGGATCTAAATCAAATCCCAAGACGAATCTACGGTCCCACCCACAAGTAAGCCCTTAAGTACCCTCAGGAGAGGGTTGGGAAGATTCAGGGGTCCTTCCGTTGTCCAGTTTTGCACCAGAGGGGGAGCAACAGCTCCTTGAGCTGGTTTGAACTGGAGTATGCAAGGAGTGCACCAAATGTGACCTTCGAGCAGACTATTTGGTGCTGGCAAGCGCCCCCACCCCGGCCTAATACACTAAATCCTATCTGTGAGGTGGTTACACCTCCCTGCGACAGGAAACCTATTGTACTATCTTTCTCTGCTCGGGCTCGGCCCAGCAGCAGGAGGGCAGAATCGTGTCTGTAGTCGGTAGAAGCCCTAGGTTGCTGTCAGGCTCTGTAAAATCAGTCCAGGGAGCATGTAGGGCCTCCTGGAGGGGCCTTACCATGAATGGAATCATACCTCCAACTCCGGATACGGTGTTAGGATATGATTCCAACATGTTTGATACCAAACATGCCCAGGTACGTTCCAGCCAGTTTAGAGATGGTCCTCGATAATGACGCATGACCTCTCTATATCGTAATAGCTGATTCACTTACAAAGTCTGGACAATGGACTCTGGGGTTTGTAGGGGTGGTGTGCTCATGCAGGGCCACCCTCACACTGGAAACAGAGCACCCTGCCTTTGGGACTGAAAGGCTTGTTATAGGAGTGACTTAAAGGTCTCAAGTGCAGTGAGTTTGAGATATAAGGAAACTTATATCTCTTGTGAGTGGTGCATGCACCAACTCAAATAGGCGGCAATGGCAGGCCTGCAGTGATAGTTTGGAGTGTCCCTCATGGATAGCATTATACATGCTGCAGCCCATAGGGGACCCTGGGGAACCCATGCCCTAGGTACCTTAGTACCATATTTTAGGGACTTACCAGGTGCCCCAGGACCACATAGGAATGTACCAAGGTACTTACCATAACCAATTTAGGGAGCCAGCACAGTGACTGTGGCCCTGATTAGCAGCATCCCAGTCAGACTAGTCAGAAAGCAGTTGAACACCAGCAGAAAGAGGGGGAACCTATGAGAGCAGATCCTACTTTCCTATAATACTATACACTATTTTTTTCATAACAAGTAAAAAAGACATCAACCCCACCGAAAAGCAACGGAAACTTAGCATAACACTATATAAATTGAATTAAATATCTAAAACCTAAACTACACCTAACACTAACTAATAACTATTCTAAAACTACACTTAAGAACACCTAAAATCCTACAGTAAGTAAAATAAAAGTATGCAGAAATGAATAGGGGTACTGTACAAGGGGTAAGGATCATAAAGTTGGGGCCTCAGAAGGGGAGCCCTAGGGCACCCTTGATGGCCGGGAGGTGGGTGCTCATCTCCAAAATGTCTCTCTCAACGTGGGCCATTTGAATATTGAGCTCCAAAATACATCGATGGTCCCTGTTGGTGTACCCAACGAGGTGTGTCCGTGGTGTAGCTGGCAGGGATATAGTACCTTGGGGACCAGGTTGTGAGGGGGCACCTGGTTGCGGGCCTGAGGCTGGTGCAGCAGGATGGACCGATGGTGTTTGTCTGGGAGAAGCAGCTTGGTGACAATGTTTGGAACCACATCTGACACCTGAAGGGCATTGATTCAGTGTCCCTTTGATGAATTAAAGAAGCTGGCAGGGCAGCACGTCTCTCTTCACTTTTCTTAGCAAATTCGGAGTGACTTCCGGCTGCCCTCTCCTCTCGGTACCTCCCAACCATGTTATGGTATCCCTTGGTTACACAACGGATATGTAGGTACCGTTCCTTCCAAATATGGAATTCACGTACCTCCTCAGGTGACATGTGTCTGAAAAAAATACATATGAAAATATGTAAGATCCAAGATAAATAACAACGTTTACCAGGTAATTCAGAAACAGTGCATGAAAACATTGGCCCTACAATCTCTTCAAATGTTCGGTACTTACAACATGACCTGAACAATCCAATGTGAATGAATGGACCAATTACAACCTGAAATTGATACCAACATGTCCATGTACGGCACGGGACATGACAAGGGCAGAGTTGAGTCAGAACATTTGCAGGTTAGCAGAGTTAAATGATGGTACAGACACAGACTTCAACGTCTACCAGGGGAATGACCTCAAGGAGAAAGCTTGAAAGGCCCATTGCAGAGTCAGGCCATGCCATTCCAAAAATATATAGGGACATATTTACAATGAAGTGGCAGAGCGTGGCGTTAGCCTTATTGGCTAAATGCCACCCTCCACCACTTCTGAAATGAAGGTCTGCACCTTTTTTTCAACAGTATGGTGCCGCCCTGCCTTTACCCCTGCGCTGGCGCTAAATTTAGCAGCATAGCACCAACGCAGGCACGCTTTCACCATGGTGCAAGGGTATCTGCATTTAGGGGAAGATTGTTTATGTGCATAAACAATCAATGGCCTTTTATTGTTTCCATGTGTGCCACACATAGGAACTGCAAGGATGATGAGATATTTTCACACATTTGAGTACATTTTTGCCAGGGTCTAACACATTACGCACTCCACCATATTCACGCTGGGCTTAAAAATTGAGGCCAGACTACCACTATTTTGGCTTTGCAGGGTGACATTTCCCACTGCTTACACCCAAAATATGGTGTGAAAAGGGGGCTTAAAGTACAATTGTGCCTTAATCAGAGGTAGGTGGCTTTACGCTGCCTTGTGACTAAGGCTAAGCCACTCTTGCTATCACAGTGTTGTGCCAAGTGACGGAGCAGACACATTTGTGTCCTTGTAATAGGCACTAACATGTCAATGATACACTAGGTTAGAAGCAAGTCAGTGACTATAGTCATTAACCGAATGTCGGCACCTAACTATCTCATACAGTGTTATCGACTGATCCAAAGAAGGTGTGACTCTGGGTCATGCCAGTCATCCTAATTTCTCACGTACACCAGCTCTCATCTAGTGTATGAGACTGACTCTGTGGACTAATTCCTGTCACTGACAACTGGTACTTCAATGAACTGATCATTAGTGACAGCTATCTCAGTCCAGGGTGTACATGTATTCCACGTCTAGTCAGACCCATCACCAACATCAATCACATGTTTCCTCTCCTGTATGTACACTGTGGAATCCACATGCATCGCCTGGAGTGACATAACCCTTTTGATGTTATGGCCTCAGTAAAAGTGTTAGTGTTGCTTCACAGGTTTCAATACTAAATTAGTCAGTACAGACTGACAAAATGTTATGTCATTTCGCTGCAGCCATGCAACGTGAGCCTAAGCTGCCACATACACATGATGCAATACCAAAAAGGCATCTACACTTAGGGACGCATGCATTAGTCTATTTACCAGTCACAAACGGGCCGATTTGCAGAATCGGCCCCTTTGCGAACAAAAAATAGCCTTTTAGAATGCATCAACCCCAAAGCCATTCGCAAAATAGGTAATTGCAAATTTTGCGATTACCTAATTTGTGAATGGCATTAGAAAATGCAATGCAAGAAGTATTCGCAGAATGCAACTTTGCATTAAGGAATCACAAATTACCATCAACTTCAAGTTGATGGTAATTTGCAATTCCTTAGAAAAATGCACAAAATAGCATTTTTCGAAGTGCCATGTAGCGCACACACATGCCCTTAGGGCATGTGTGTGCTCCACATGTGCACACCTACCAATTTTGGGGGTGCCTCAGGGTGGCCTTTGGGCTCCCTCGCACCCTTGAAATTGCATTTGCAATTTGTGATTACCTTTTTGGTAATCGCAAATTGCGGATAAGTTCCAATTCATTCCTATGGAACTCTGGGGCCATAGGAATGAAAGGGAAAGCATTCCTTAAAAGGAAATCACAATTTGTGATTAGCCATTAGGGAATGCGTAGGAATCGCTAATATTTTAGCGAAACCTACATGCATAAGCAATTGTGATTCCTTAATAGCGATTCCCTAATAATCACTATTAAGGAATTGCAATTACTTTGCTTGATTCATGTGCCCCTTAGTGAATTGGACATAAATTCACACCTGAAATCATGATATTGTGGAAATTGCTGGCACATTGTGTGACATTTGCATACAGCATTTATCTTGGCATGAGCACCCACAGCCACATCATCCACAGAAGAAGAAAATGTGGACATGATGGATACCATAGGATCAAACATCTGATGAAACATATTTAAGATGGGAACTCTTTGAAAAGGATGTTGTAGTGTATTGTCATACCAAAATCTTTGCAAATTGGCTCTAACATGTTGCTAATGCATGTTGGCAAAAAGGTGCCATGATAACGGGCAAACACTAATATGCATAAAAAACAGGGTCCATTTGCTATGGCTCGCACCAAAGCAGGCCCCCTTGCACATTTTTGGCAGAGTGCCTACATGTTTGGGATGCTTTAAAAAATGCTCAATGACAGGGTGAGACACAGAAATAATACAGATATTTGCTAATACGGTGCAGTGATTAATTGAACAAACTGGGGATGTGCAACGTAAAGCCAAGAAGGCTAATGCTGTTCTCCATCACAACATCATGAATATGTGCATACATATCAATTAAACTGCTGCCTCATCACACTAGAGGTGAGCTCTTTGTAATACACACCCAGATTGTGTTCAACTACATACAGGAGCATTTCCATATAATCTTCACATCTCACAAAAATCAACATACATGAGGACTGCACTCACCCGTGGCGTGTGGTCCAATGAAGGCATCAACGTCCCACTGAGTTATCAATGGTCTCCCAGCTGTAAGACATGTAAAAAACATAAATTTGTATTAGACGTGACTTTTTACATCTGTCATTTTCATTATTGAATTCATCTGCTTTTAATATGATGGCCTGTAACAGTTCTGTCACTGTTCATGTTGCATACATGAAGGGGTCTGCTTTGGCTGTCTGACACACAACACATGACCATTGCAGCCCTGTGGATTGCAAGACAATCCTGCAGTTATACGTGATCAGATTGCTCCTGCAAGTTGAGTGGCACATTCACAAGGCAGCATGTCCATCCACAGTATAATTTTTCAATACGTTTGGTAGTCAATATGTGCTTAGCATATTTCACAAAGGTGTGTTCAGTCAATTGGCGTGGTTTGATCCTGGATTGTGTATATGTCAGCCTTTCACACATAACATTGTGACAAGTGTTCCTATGGGAATAGGTTTTGCCAAGGGCATTACACAACAACACCCATGTCATATAGCAATGGAGCAGACTTAAAAGTGAAGCAAGCGTGTGGTCCTGCGCCTACAGTGGGAACTGTTGATAAATGTTTAGACCCTTACGCAACAGGGCTAGACAAACTAGTCCATCATGTTGTGTGTTTTGACATGTGTGCTGCATTTTTCAGCTCACATAGGCACTTAATGCACATTGGGAGTCCTCACATACCTTATCCACTATATTTGTATGCTGCATAACACAGCACACATAGAAACGTGATACAGCACTTCAAGATTCCTTATGTGCACATGGTCAGTCATTAACATCAACACAGGCACACTTTCAAGTGTGATTGGGTTGAAGCTAGGTAGCTTTGCTTTAGTAAAAAATAGATGGCATTATCCTGTAGCATTATTACATTGATCCACTGACTACAGTTGTTGACAGAGAAAACACACTGTGATTTCATGAAACATGTGTCATGTACTTACTGCCTTGCCTGACAACGATGATTCCCAGGTGATCCAAGACGTCTCCCTCACATCCCACATAATCCTGACATCTGTGTTTCCATTGTTGGACAGTCCTGCCCACCCCGAAGATCCACATCATGTGGTTGAATATGTGCTCCCATCTCACCTTCCGGACCTGGACACCATAGACCTGCAGGATCCGTCCCCAGCTCTTCACCATCAATGGTAGAAAAAACATTCCAAGCCAGATGAAGCCCCCAATGCCCCCTCTGAAATCCTTCCCTCCCTACCCACACCCAACATTTCCAGACACAGAATTAAACCCACTATAGTAAAATAAAACCTAAGCAAATTGCCCAAAAACTTAAGAAATACAAATATAACCATTGGACAGATACCCAACAAGATAAACAACAAGACGCAAAAAACCCGTAAGGACTAAGACGCAGGACTTAACAGAGACACTGGAGACAGTAAATTGGACACAAACCGATTCTTTTGCACAACAACACCAGCACACAACTCCAAACACCTCCAACACTCTCCACAGACACTAACAGTGTGGTTAAAAGAGAAAGTGAAAGTGTACAATACTCCTCCATGACACAGGATGCAGACTGACATCACTTCCTGGGCATTTGCCGCACTTTTTCGGACTCAGCAAGAATATTTTACCTGCTAAGGGCTAAGCAGGAATTTTCATTGCTGTAACATGTATTTTGTGAGTGTTTTCAATGGTGATTATGAAACAAATTATCGCTTACGTGTTAACGCAGCAACATGTATAACGCTAAGTGCTAGTTTATCATCAGATATACCATATTTCATGATATTGCATGACTAATTACACCATATGTTTATGGGATGTGATCTGTGTTGTGTAGGTGGCTCCAGCCAATCTGATATGTCTTGATATCATTAATCCAGAGCTGTCAACATGCACTTGTTCCTCACATTGATGCCTATCCACATCTAGTCATGTGTTCTTGTAAATGCATGCATCAGTGGTACTCATAATGGTTATCATAGGTTGTATGTGTGACTACATATGTGACTGTCACATTACACATTGCTGTGATGTCTGTACCCGTTTAATGGGCTTGCAACACACATGAACAACAGGCATTCACTACTTTAATTGCAGATTGATAATGCAGCATACAATGCGAAGGCTTGACCACAGATTCACATTTGAGTACTTAGCTGTACGTAAAGATGTACACATTTACAGCGGGTTGTGCAAAAGCACTCATGGGCAAGATTTTAAGATGTTGTGGTACTCATTTGAAAGGTTGCAATCTGAAATTATTTTTGGACTGTGTCTATCAACCAGATCCATCGTCATGTTAGCATAGTAAGTACAATACGTCGTTACATGGCGTAAGGATCAGCTTGTGTCAGACACAATTTCCCATCAGTCTAGCGTGACAGCGATACACAGCTTGAATCTAGGTGAGAAAATTATATGATGGCTGGACAGGTAGTGGACAAAATAATTGATTGTGAGTAAGCACTGCATCAGTTTAGAGCCTCTGAAGGGTACAAGAGCTTATAGAGACACCACTGATGATGTTTTAAGAAATGTATGCATGAGAATGCAGAATGGAGCAGCCATGAACAAAATATGCAGAGGTCAACAAGCCACACAAAATCATGTACAAACATGTTGATGACCCAGAGTCCCAGGTGGACAGGACAGTGTTGGCTGGTGACAGCAATGTAGCACTTTATTCTGTGCACTCCTTGCAACAGTCCCCATGGACTTGGGACCACACTGTGCTTTTGTATGAGACCCAGAGTGGGAGACACAGGTACCGCAGTGTTACTGCAGAATGACGCTGAAGGCGGTGCCTGCATCATGGTCAAGCCTCTGGGACCTGATTGCAGGCATTGATGCATCAGCAATGACCCTTGCCTGGTGGCAAAGTATGCCATGTCAGATGTGGACACATTGCTGACATGAGAAGCCCGCATGGTGCACCTTGTAGTGGTGAACAATCAAGGTGCTCCTGATCAGGAACAAAAGGTAGTCTGCATTTCATGACACGTGCCAACACTACACTGGGGTGACAGTAGAGACATCCTATTTTGAGCTGCTCCTCTCAACATCATCCTGCTGGAGGAGTTTGGGCTAACCGTTAGCTGTGGAGGGTGAGGCCCCTGACCTGGACAAATATTGTGTGACAGAGGACATGCGACTAGGTGACTTAGAGGGGCCATTTACATCTCCTGCACCAGTACGTTCCCCTGCATACTCAGAGTACACTGTTTTACCCAGGCTTGTGTGATCCAGACTGACAGAGTATTCCGCTGGCTGTGTCACTGATTTGAGAGGGCGGTGCCGTTTGAGGCCTGGTGTTGTGAGATGGGTGTAAAGCGGAGGAGGCCCAGGGGTGGTATTTACCAGAAAGCCATGGGCACACTGCTTGTACAAACCAGATTTACAGAGGGAATGTTGAACATGTAATCTGCTAGCCAAAGTTGGCATCCAGGAGGCAACCAGGTGGTGCTGCTTTTCCTCAGCACATGTTATTGAGCTATTGATTTTATGGTGCATTTCTATTGGTGCTATCCGGACTGAGATTTCTGTCTGGCATACACCCGACTGGAGGAGAGGGGCTGGTTGGCCACACTGGACAGCAACACATGCCAGACATGGTGCCTGTCCTTCTAGAGCAACTATGTGTTTTCAGGAGTATTTTATCCATTCCTTGAAAGATACAGCTGTATGTGACATGCCAATTTCATTTTAGATGCATGTTCGTATCTGTGTTCAACTGTGCCTGCAGATGTAGGGATATTTGACATGGTGGAGTTGTGATTAATTCCTAGATTACACACATCATGCAATTGGCATTTGTAAACTTGGAGTGACCATCCAGAGATATGTGGTGCAACTTCATCATGCTACCATGTGTTTTTTCAGGTCCGTCCAACCCAATACAATGCCCATTCCTAATGTAATTGGTTTTATGTTGCTTGCATGTTTTGGATGTACTTATTGATTTCCCTGTTGCACTTCACTCATGTGCATGTCTGTTCTCTTTCTTGGGGTTGTCAACACAGAGTAAGTGTTATTAGATGAGGATATAGCCAATTTTCCACCTTCATTGCCATGCCACACTCATGTTGTTGTGCATGTTACTTCAATACTTTTTTGCCATTGCATTGCCATGTCTATAATCCTACATACACGTTGTTGATTGCTGATGCCTTATCAGTTGTTCCATGGCTGACCTATGTGTCATTGTTTGTGCGTATGAAACTATAGCAATGTGAGATCAGTGCAATGTTGAATGATGAATCATGTACAGTGTTAGTGATGCAAGACATGTACCTGTTTGTCATTGCAGTGACACATGTGTCAGCTAGGCAGGCGGTGTCACTTCCTAATGTTGAATGAGTGTGTATGATTGGTGTTAGAAGCATTCCCTGCACTGTATTGATACATCCACTGGTCTGGCTCTACTATCCTTTGAATCTTCATCCCCCACACCCTTATGTTGATTCAGTCCACAATTGTCATGTATCTTTTTGACTTTAGTCAGTTACCTTTTTTCCTGTGGCACAGAATGCACAGAGATGTTGTGTTTTACTTTTTATTATGGTTTAGAGCTGTGCGGCCCCAGCTGCAAAGATGCATCAGACACACATTGTATGTTGTACTATGGTCTTGTGTGTAAACTGACTTGATTGTGCTCCTGAGAACACACAACATGCACTTTTTATTTCTCAATGAGAAACCATACACAGTCATAAGTGCAAATGCCCAATACATTGTCCCATTCCCACTCTTTCTTTAATTGGTGTTATATCCTCTGCTAGGTGAGTGATCTGTGTGACACTGTTGTTTTGTTAAAGTGACTTTACATGATTGTTCCCCTTCTGAAGTCACAAACCAAGCATACACGACATTGTTGTAGTGATATTTTATTTTGCAAAATCATAAGGTGGCACCTTTTGTCAAAAGTAATGTTTGTAACAAGACCTTTGCTAATGGGGATTAGGAAAAAACGTTCTGGATGACGGCATCCCTCCTTGCTGGTCCAGCTGCAGGAGCTGTGGTGTGTCTTGCATCGCCTTCTTCCACCTGGCCATCCTCTGGATTGTCCTGCTCCTCCGGGTCTTCTGGCAGTGGTGTGTTGGTCCTTACACAGATGTTGTGCAAAACGCACACACTAGTATGATTTTGCAGACCAGTTCAGGCCTGTACAGGAGTCTTCCCCCTGAAACGTCAAGGCACCGGAACCTTGATTTAAGGACTCCGAAGGTCCGTTCCATGATGGTCCTTTTGCATCCCAGTGCCACATTGTAGTCCTTCTGTGCCTGTGTGTGGGTCACTTTGATGGGGGTCATCGCCCATTGTGACAGTGCATATCCTTGATCAGCTGAAACAGAAAATGGAGAGAGGTGTCCATTCGTATTTTGGCCTCATGTGCTTGAAGAGTAGGCATTTTAATTTTTTGACCATTGTACAGTTTTGTACTTTCTGCTTCATCATGTTGTGGTACATGCAATGACCTGCATTGCTGACATTGAATTGCCCAACAGCCTACACATCACTATAAGGTCACTGGCCAGGTCTTGTGTTATACCTCCATGTTGTACTTGTCAAGATGTATGGGTACCTCTGTACACCTTGATGGTCATTTACAAGCCCCTTGTGCCACCGGTACGTCACTTTTGCACATATGGAAAATGAAGCACAGGGTGGCACAAGGGGCTTGTAAAGTAGCTCCCTTGACTTTTTGCACATTACTATGTATGTGCATCAGCAATTTCCATCATTGTGAATTATTGTAATGAGGGTAGCTGGCACTGGAAGTACTTGAATGCTAAATGTTGTACTCATGGTGGGTTATTTACATCCCCCTTGCACCCCAGGTGGGTCACTGTTTTAGACGCAAAAACACTGCTACCTGGTGCACTCTCATGTCAAGACAACACACATGTCTATTAATGTCCTTGGGCATATGGCAACTTTGAATCTGCTTGAATGCATGTTGGAGGCAGGCTATGGATATTGCAGTGTGTGTTCCCTCACAACACACATTTATTTGGCTACATTTGTGCATCTGGCATTATTTGTACACCTGGAAATGCATCAGATTGATACACCTCACCAAGGCAGGAGTAGGGATGCGCAGCATGAAGTGAAGTTTGCATTCCTCTTATTTGTATGCTGTTTCTATGCATGCTACATTCTGACACAACCCAGAGTAAGGGTAATTCCATGTTTGTGATTGGTTGTGTGCATTTAGGTGTCCCTACATGCAAAGAAACCTTCCTCCACAATACGCCGGCACACTTACAGCATGGTGCAAGTGTGAACTGTCATCTTGTTGTACATATGAAACATGTCTTTGTATCAGAGTTAATGTAACACAGCGTAAGCATATGTCTTGTGGCACCTGCTGCATTGATTCCTTGCAGTTTTTGCCTTATGAGTTCTGCAAGAGCTGTATTCCTAAAGTTACTTAGTGGTTTATGAGAGTATTTCTAACCAACTCGCTTGTTGGGACTACTTACATATATCTTGTTCTTTAACATTAGGTGTTTGTGTTTAGTAGTTGGCCCCGTTACAATGTATGCAGGATTCTATTCTTACGTAGTTGAGATTCATGATTGGTGACATGAGGTGTGTGGTGTGTTCAGTTTGTACTTACCAACGAGCAGTCCATTTCCACAGGTGCAATTCTGGAACCGCTGGTTGATGATAGATTGGCAAAAGATGTAGGAGTCATGCACACTGCCTGGATACGTGGCGACGGCATTGATAAACACTCCAGGATGGTCAACAATTGCCTGGACACTATCAAGTATGTGTGCTTCCTGTATATGTGTGCAGTGTCTGCAGGAGGCACATGTTGCACATGGGTGCAATCCAATGCCTCCAACACAAGCGGGAAACCAGCAATGGCACAGAAGCCTTCTTCGTTGGCGAGTAGTTCTTGCGCAGTGTTGGTATCTGTAGATGCTGCGGTGTCAGGCTGATGATGGCATCCAAAACAGTGGGAAGGATCCTTGAGAAGGATGCCTGGCTGTGGTGGGTTAAAAGGTGCCTGAGGCCAACATGTGCAACACAGCAAGTAGTTTGGTCTGCGGAGGGATGTTAGTGCTGCTCTGTGATGGGGCCTTCATCCTTGGCACTATCTGGTTGAGTATGCGCAGAATGGAGAACCTTTTTAGCCTGTAATGGGCTATCACCTCCTCTGGCCAGAGGTGTATGAGGGTGATCCTTTGGTGGTAGACCTGCTCTCTGTGGTGGTAGTGGTCTTCTTGCAGCTCCAAGTTGCAAGAGTAGCACCTCCATGGCGTCATCGGGATTGCCAATGAGGGTCTGAGATTGTCTTCCCCATATACAGGGGTGTTTGCACCATTTGTAAGACAAGGTAAGTCTTGACATGAGAAAACTACAGCTACCTGGACTTAGCAGCAGTTTTGGGGAGTTATCAGTGTACAGAAAGTTTATTGTAAATACCGTGAAGTGTGTTTAGCGGCAGTTTTATCACAGGAACGCCTACGTTGCATCTTATTTTCGTTAAGTCCCGCTTACAAAAGTGGCGATCTTGAAAATGAACGTTTACACAACTTGTAAATAAGACAATAAAAATAAACAACCGTAACGTGAAACATTTGATGCTACGGTATTGTTAAGTTCTTGAAAATATGCCCCACAATTTGATAAATGTATGGATAGGGGATGTAATTTGGCAGGAGGCAACTGATTCAATAGTATACTGCTGGGATGTTCAGTTCACTTATGCATGTATACCAGTTTCCGGAACAGCTACTACCAGTGTCCAGAACTCCAGCAAAAGTAGAAAATAGACATAAGTTAAACATGGCTGAAATCAATGCATCCTGTCTGCTGTAGTTCCACAAGAGGTCCCTTGATTGTTTCAACTCCATGAGAGCATGTTAACAGCACCTTAGAGAGTGGGGGGTTTCTTAATGGTGTTGACATCTACTAAGTGAAATTGAAGCCAGGTATGTAATGGATAAAAACTATTGCCATGTGACAATTTGTTTTGAAACCGATGTTGTCATTTTACTAAAGTATACAAAAACTGATGGATGGAATGCTTGAATTAATCTCAACCAGAGGAAATTACTTAGGGCTGCATCCGAGTCCATCGTTATTTTGCACATCATGCCTCCTCAGTTTGGACCCAGCTATATGGAAACCAATCTTGACCCTCCCTGCTCCAATGGTAACAGCCCACCCCAAACTGCTCCTGAACCAGACCGAATATTATCAGTGAAAGTGATTCACCCCTTTAATGCATTTTCTCCACAAATATGAAGTGCATAAAACATAGTTTATGAAATAGTGATCCTAATGTTTTCTTAATAATCATAGAAAGTTTCACATACATTGGATATTTCATATGATTCCCATGCTTGCATTATTCTTTGAGGTCAAGCTAAGATTTCTCGATAGATATGTTAAATCATCAATGACAGTAATGCACTACTTTAAGACAGTTCCCTGTATAGCCTCTTCCCATCATTATATGACCATGCAAGTAGCAACTGGTGGTTCTTTAGCAACATATTTCTACCACACTTTTCTGAGCCACAGGGTAGAGAAATGACTTCTCTTGTCACCTGGAGACTAAGACTTCCACATGCTTGGTTATTACATTTCATTGCTTGAGCACTAGAGTAGTGTTTAAATTGTATTTTAATTGATACATTAGAATGTGATCAAGTTTTTTCCCAATTCTCATTTTGTAAGAGTACAAACTCACTAAATTGGAAAGATCGTACAGAGTTAAACATTCTTGTTTTCAATGTATGTGTGGGTAACACGTCATGAGTTTCAGGGTTAGTGTGGCCAACATAAATATTCATCTTTCTGAGTTCAATAAATTGAGCACCTTTATGCTGGATAATAATAGAAACTTTTTCTTTACACACTATTAGAAGGATAATAATTGTGCTGAAGTACAATGGAAATGAGTTACTATTATGCAAACTTTATTCAAAAAGAAAATACTTTGAAACAATAAAAACAAGCATTGGCATAGCCAATAGGTCTCGCCTTTGGGACCTTATAAGTGTTTAGCCATGCAACAGTTGCGTAACTAAATACTTATAAGGTTCCAAAAGCGAGACCTATTGGCTATACAAAGCGACTGTGCGGCCGCGAAAGTGAAAGTGTTCGCTATCCGATCACGATCAAACATCAAAGCAGCGGCCGTGCGGCCGAAAGTGAAAGTAATTGCGGTAAAACGCGGCGCGCGCGCCCGCGCACATGCACTGTAGCTCTAGGCTGGCCTGGTAGCACTTTTTTGGAGCCCTCTCAATTAGTCTCGCCAGACCAGCGCATGCGCTGGGTCAGGCGAGACCTAAATAGTATATTAGGAAAAACATTGAGGAATACGAACAAAGTGATGAATGTAATTCCTAAATTATTCCCAGCCTATGAGGTTTTTGCAGCCTCTGGTAATTACTAGGGGCTGCATCCCAGTCCATTTTCTGCCCACCATGCCACATCAAACAAGAATTACATGAAAATCAGCTTTGATCCTTCTCCAATAGGACAACTTCAGGCCAAACAGTTCAGATAGGTCCCCCGTGAACAGGAACACAAACAACCTATTTCCGGCTATCTGGGTGTGTCAACATGGCTTAACATAGACCCCTGCAACCCCTGTGGTTTGGGGCGGGACAGCCTGCCAAACCCACAATCAGATAATCTTAGTGCAAAGATCTCTCCAAATCTTTCAATAGGGTTTGACCACTGATTGTATCCTGTTCCAAAATAAAACGAGGCTCTGAGATTTGGAACAACTCTCTCCATATGTCCAAACAGGCTATCTTATCTTAACTAAAATGGAGTCTATCATGGTGTTCACAACAGTTGGCCAAGGGAGACTTAAGAACACAAGTGCAGAACCTTACATGAGTGGGTATCACTCCAGTGACAAAGCTAAAAAGGCCTGTTCATACTACTGATCCTTGTTACAAAAACATAGTATGCTGCCACTACCTTGGTCGTAATTTTCAGAGCTTAGCCTCAACGACTTGTCGCAGCTGGTATCCCCTGTTAAGGGACCCAACAGCACTGTGGCCTACAGTAACGGGGCATTGGATCAAAGCAATTTTGCCAAGATGAACGAAACAGAAGGATCCATAACGGCCAACTGTTGTGAACACCATGATAGACTCCCATATGAAGATATGGTGTCTCAGACGTCCTATGATGTCATAGGACAAGCTCTGATGGCAGTTGTGAGTCGGTGTATCTGAATAACTCTCTTGAAGGAGTTTTTGAACAAGCAGCGTGCCTTAAGTGAGGAAACGATTTTATTGTATGTATTTAAACTGTAGGCACATACATATTTAATCTTAACTAATAGAGTGTCTTTCTATTTTGAACTGCAGAAAGCATCACCAAAAAGAGCAGGGGTAGAGGGTATGCCACAACCGCTGCCAGTTAATGCCATTAATGTTTACTGCTTATGCTGCTCAAAACAGACTGAAGGTTCCAAAGTCAAAATAGAAAACTGCGTAAGAAATGTGTCTGTATCCATAATATTGCTTATTTTAAAAAGGAAGCTCGACCTTACCCTTCAAGGACATATGGCTGGTCAAAAGTTTTGCAGCATGTGTTGTGAATGTATGTCTCAAACGTGACTTTAATACTCTTTGTCATGGGAATAACATCAATGACCCACAGCAGGAGGCTCAAGAGTGTATGCTCACCTCGTACACGTCAAGAACTATCTGTCATACATTTTTTGTTATGACACTCAGAGTATATAATCTGCTAGAGCTGCTGTATCATTCGACAGGTGAAAAAATGTGTCCATCCAGATATGATCAGGATCGTATTGAGTACATTGAGAGAGATCCAATGCGCGTGTGAGCCATGTACAAAACTTGAGTTGCATGTGAGGGCAGTCTGACATTTGTCTGAAAGATGGTTGAAAGAGCTGTAGAAAAACATGTGTGTGATGTATATTTTTAAAATAGGCAGTAGGGAGGCGCTTTAGTCCAGCGGAAGCTGTTTTAAAATATTTGATACCTCATTATCGGGGCATTATCGTGTTACTTAATGTACATACTTACTCCTAGAACAAATTACAGAATGACCATCTGCAGACTGATACTTTTATAAGGCCTGGATACATATACACCATGGAATTGATATATGTGTTGATGGAGCAGGGTTTTGTGAAAATAAAACCTGCTTGGATGAAATCCTCAGTAACATTCATTAACAGTGTGCTGTGGAAATTTTTATTAAAGAAAGCTAAAATAAGGGAAAGTGCTTTTGCGCATACATATTCTAACGCATGGAACTAGACCGCAAATGCTTTAGGCTAAAGGAAAAAATAAAAGACTAATGCTGCTTTTGTGCACGTTAATAATGTTTCCTAGAAAATAATAACATGGATTGTGTATGGGTTAGTGCAATACTGGGATGGTGTGCAATGAAATTACTTTTCATGAAAATAATAATGTTTGTGTTTGTTTTCTGTAAGAAAAGCAAGCATGGGTCTACTCTTCTGCATGCCAGTCCAGGGTTGAAAATTGGTGGCAAAATAAAATGAGCATAAAAGAGTTGAGAGAGAGAAGATGAAACTCTAAGGCTGTGTGTCCTTCATAATAATTTGTGTGACTGCCAAGCTACGGGGGAAGATGAGATAACCAGTGGAAGCAAGCAAGTTCCTTCTCAAGATGGCAGAGGCAAACAATGGAAGCGCAAAGACTTGCAACATGAAATGTGCTACAGGAAACAAGTACTATGATTGTGGTTCGATATTGTTTCCTGAGAAGAATCTGTTGTAATGCTGAAAGTTTAAGACAAAAGATCATTGAATAAAATAGTCATGCTGAGAGTGGTGTGACAGTACACCCCTATCCTGAACCAATGAGAGACAGAGTTCTCTCTCATATTAAAACAAATGTGGGTTGGACATTTGGGTTTTAGGGTATAATTGAGGTGCCCGGTGGGTCGGGTTTAAAAGGTACTGGTTGCTTAGGTAGCGGGAGATCGTTGCTGTCATCGGTTTGCTGTTTCCAGATAGAGGCCTACCTGTTTCCTGATTCCTGACTTATTCTTTGCCACTCAACTCTTCTTGAGGGGCCTTGCTACTCATTGGCTAGAGGGTAGATTCCCCTGATTCTTACTTTGGTTAGTATAGATAATATCCTGAATTTGCATAATCATTTGCAAAAGTATTTTGTCTCTAAAACTTTTCTCTCTTTGCCTATCCACTCCTTCAATGCATTGTTTATTTGATTTGAGTTTGATCGATACATTGTTAATACTTTCCTCCATGATAATCTATGATTTGCATTGTTTGATGGTACTTGACGAGCATTTATTTCACATTATTTACGATAAACTATATAAACTACATACTGAGTCTGTTATTATTTAATAGTGTTGATAAGTGCATATTATTGTAATCAATTAATCAACCCCCAAAGGTCTATCCCCACATATATATATATTGTAAGGATAAATCCAGATTTTATTGTGTATTTGGTAAGTTGGGTATAAATCTTGCATCACACTTAACCCAGTGTGAAGGGATTAATTGAGTAAAGTAAATGGGCCTTTGTTTGTGTAAAATTATTGATCCCTGATCGTTGGATCAGTTATGGTAGCAGAGGATGGTTACTTATTGATTAGTTTGGCAATAGTTATTGATTATTGATTTATTTTTAATTAATATGAAAAGTTAGTATATTTGTTTTATGT
This sequence comes from Triturus cristatus, assembly GCF_964204655.1. NCBI lineage: Eukaryota > Metazoa > Chordata > Amphibia > Caudata > Salamandridae > Triturus > Triturus cristatus. Next base: position 1,341,818,847 of record NC_140585.1, read on the forward strand.
TGTCTGGAAGTACGGGTACGGAGTTACCTAAGATCCCGTTATGTTGATAATGTTATTTTAGCCTAAGTGGCGGAGGAATAGTGTTGAGATGTATCACACTGCAGAAGTACTGTGTCTGTTGCCGTAATATCGAACAGTGAAAGGCTGTTGATGTTATTTTATGGATTTATTTGATTGAAAGAAGATTGCATGAAATAGTGAAAGGTCCGCTACTGAAAATGTGGCCTTACATCCCCAGAGGTGTATCAAGACCTCCTTTAACTTGATTGAGAGTAGAGTAGCGCTGGTCGTTATTTTACTAGAAGTGAAAGTATCTTTTTGAATAATGAAACTATCTCTTTTAGTTGCGGAGCAGAAAAAGTAGCTATGTTTTGTGTTGTTTCTAACAAGAATTTTGTAAAGAAAACCTAGAAATACATTGCCGTACGATTTGTAAAGGGAGGGTCAGTAGCAGGAGTAATACTGATGTCACAAAAAGCCGCGCTGACCTTGGTCAGGCAGAGGGCGCATAGAGAGCCGTGATTGGTTGATTGCTGTGAGCTGTACTGGTATCTGTTAGAATAGTGGATATGTAGTGAGCCGTGACTGATTGGTTGGTGTGAGTCGCACTGGTATTGGACGAGCGCTAGCAACTAGAATTAGCAGAATTACGGAAGGATATTGTCTTTTTTTGCTGAGATATTTAACGTAAAAAGAGTCAAAAAATGAAGATGGTAAAAAGAATAAAAGATTTCTTTTAAAAAGAATAAAAGATTTCTTTAATAAAGACAAGTCGATTATTACTAGAGAGGGACTTCGTGTACCTCTTCAAAGATCGCCTGCTTCTTTTATGATGTTGAAACGTGGGTATCATACGTGTACATGGTTAGAGAATTGGATGAGATATATGGAAGATGATGGAGTTTTAGCTTTTCCAGAGCATGGTACATTTAAAGTAAGGATTTTGGAGAACTTGAGGGAACGGATCAATTCATGAAAGCCAAATCCTACACCTATGCAGTATGAAGCGCTTGAGGAATGGGAACATGAGGCATATAAACTGGAAAGAGACAGGAATTGAATAAAATACAGGAATATAATATCAAGGTATTCTGAGGCTAGATGGGATGATCAAATGAAAAGATGGAGGAGAAATGTAATAGCAGACGGATTATATCCAGTAATAATTGTTGGAGATCAGACTGGAAGCAAATGTAAAGAGAAAAAGAATAACCTAGAGACTTCAGAACTAGAAATAGACCCGAATAAAATTGATGATGAGTTAATGGATTAAATACTATTAAAGAGACTTCTACCATATCAGAAAAGTTCAGGGGAATCAATTCCGAATGCACCACTAATTGGAATACAAGTTTCTCAGGTTCCACAAGCTCCACAAGTTTCACAGGTTACACAAGTTCCGGTAGCTTCACAAGTTTCATTAGGTACTTGATTGTTGCAGGAAAGTGAGATTGACATGTTGAATAAGGCGAGAGAGGAGTTAAGTCAGAGAATTAGTCAGATGAGTCAGAATGCAGAAGCGTTATCGGTACAAGTAACAATTGGTTCTAAAGTTCCATTGTAGAGTGAGAATCAAAATATATTGAGAGTACATGCATTGACAATTTGTGAATAATGTCAGGAATTTTAGTGGATCGGAAGAAATTGAGATGAGTACTTCATTGATTGATCTTCCAGTAAGTTAAAATGTGACTGAAGCACCAAAGAGAAGTGTACAGATGGATCCAAGAAAAATAGTGCAGAATGTCAGAGGAACAACTCCCGTGTCAGGGAGTTCAGTGGGTCCTTTGCCAGAGGAGTTAGATGACTGGATAAGAGGAATGGAAAATAATAAGTCTCAATTAAGTATAGATGTAGGTAGACTAGGAGTGGATCTGGAAGAAATGATTATTGGTACAATAAGTCCAGAGAGATTGAGTAAGTACCGAGATGAAGAGTTGTTATTTTTGTGTAAGAATATTATATGGAAAGCAAAGAATCTACATGAGAAATTGGCAGAAGCTGCACAAGAATATGGAGTGGATATAGAGAAAGCTAAAGTTTTGCAAAAAACATATAGACTGGATTTTACTGATTAAGATTTGGAGAGTATGAATACGTCTGGCAAATGATTGCAAATAAAACAATTCATGTATACTTTGAAGAAATGGGGTGATTTAGAACGTTGGAAAGGTAGATGAGCAAAAAAGAAGGAAGAAATGCTTGCAAGTAAAAATGTGTCTTTATTTCCATTAAGTGAAACAGAACAGTCTAAAATGGTATACCCAATGAGAGAAGTTCCAGGTGGTGGTTATGTTCTCGTTCCTTGGACAAGACAGGATATATTATCCTTTACTAATGATTTTACCAGGTTGAGAGAAAAACCTGTCGAGTGGTGCAAACAGGTAGAGAGGTTTGTAAAAGTTTCAAAAGTTTTGTTGAAAGATTTAGATGGTTTGTTTGAAATGGTAGTTCTAGCATATTTATGGACTTAGTGTACAATTGCTGTTGATTGGCCAAAAGAAGAATATCCTAGAGATGTGAAAACAGGAGCACCTTTGGAAGAAGTGATGAGAAAATATAATCAAGTAATTACTTTCTTGAAAAGTAAGAGTTCTCCAAAAGAAACAGATTGGGTTAAAATTGACAGGACAACACTGCAGAGGAGAACAGCAGACTTTCGCCCCTGTCCCTGGCCCAAACGCACACCGCACTTTGTTCCCGGCCCCTGGAGGGGCTTGAAAACCTCGGACAAGGCCCCGCGACGGCGGGAGACCGCAAATGAGAACAGCAGACTTTCGCCCCTGTCCCTGGCCCAAACACACACCACACTTTGTTCCCGGTCCCTGGAGGGGCTTGAAAACCTCGGACGCGGCCCCGCAGCGCGGGATGCGCGCGGGACATGCCCGGGCTCGGCCCAGGCCAAGACGGGCCCTTCTTAGCCCGTCATAGACCCACAGAGGCCAGGCTGGGCCACATCTCTGTCATCTGTCATCTACTGCTGGAAAGGTATTGTGCACCGTGTCTGAACTTTACGGGGGCCTGATTGATTTTTATTAATCTTTATTTGACTCACTCAAGCCTTTATCATTATTCCTGCGAAGAAAGACACACGAAAGTATTATATAGACTTCGGATAACTTGACTTCCTGATACATGGTCTATCTTGGACAATTAATATTTATATTTATATTCATTTTTGTTGCACACCTAATCTGTTCTCTGTATAATTTCTTATTTGTGTTCTTGATTGATATTTTTAATAAATCATGGGGAAGAGGAAAATAACAAGTGCCCAGAACAAAAAGTTGGTAAAACCTGGGGAGCAATCTCGCCAGTCCCTTTTAAATTACCTGACAGGCTCCATGGGACCTATTGAACAGCAAATTTCAACTGTAGAAGAAGCATTGAATCTAGGCCTGGAGGGTGGCATCTCAGGGGGCGGTATTTTTATTGACTCAACTAAAGCCCACAGTAGTAATTTGGTCACAAATGGCTGTGTGGTAAACATCTCAGAACACATATCGTGTAGCGAACATGATTATGAATCACAACCGTCGACTAAGAGACCAAGGAACCCCGATATTTGTCCCCCATCGCTCGAGGTAGCAAGTTTAAATGCTAGTAAATCCCTCCCTATAAGAAATAACAAAAGCGCTAAAAAGGTCACGTCCCAAAAATTTGAGAACTGGGAAAAATCAATACTTAGCTGAAATGCGCACTCAAAGTGAGGTGGGTAAGCTAAAAGCTATGCTGGAGGCATTAGACTCATACCTTAGAGAAAGTTTGAGTAATTTGACATCTAGACTCGGCGTAATGGAAGCAACCCTAGAGAAATGCATGGATAAACTTAATGGGCAGGGCAGTGCCCCCCACAAACCGAGTGAACAGGTCGGTGAGTTGGGTTGTCCAAAGCCAAAAATTAACACTCTTATTCTACAGACACAGGACTTGGAAAAACGAATGCACTCTCACAGCCCCCTAGAATCAACGTTGGGGTGCCCCCAACTACTATTCCATCAGCTAAGATCCCATCTTTGCGCAGCCCTATTACTGATAATGTCTATGACAAAGTAAATGGAAGGCACACATCATACTTGGACTTACCACCAGCGGCCACACCATTCATAGTGGTAATGGCTAACGTCCCAATATTAGAAAATGAGAAAGAAGAATCATGGGAGGTCCTAAGGAATAAATCACTAAGATGGCTTAGCACCAGGACAGGCCTTGGAACGGAGTGATTTGAGGAGTTCAAGATGGTGAGGAGAATAAGTTGGGTTGGCAGAGGCAAAACAACCTTTCCAGGTGACTGTGTCGTTTTGACTTTTAATACCCCTCGCCTTGTAAAATTATTATTGAGCAGAGTAGGAGACCAAACTGAGCTAGGACAAGGAATGAAAGTTTTTCCCTTAGGTTATTTCTATCGACCCATTAGGAGTAATAACGTAAGAAGAAACTGGGAACCTCATACTTTGACACATAGAAATCAGTATAACATCGAAACACATAACCGTTTTGAGACACTTAACCACTTAGAAGCAGTGGACTGACTGAGCACAGAGGGTACAGATCAGGTGGGAATACAAGTGAGAGACCCACCGGAAAAAAACACTGGTAACCATGGACATAGCCCCAGACACTTTGGTAGTGCAAACCCTACCCCTGCCAATAAAAACACAACCTAACTACCCGTTGGGGGTGGATGGGCCGGGGGGATACAGGAACAAGGGTATTGCGAAGAAAAATAATTGTCAGTTCCTTTTTTGGAATGTGGCAGGTCTTAAGTCTAAAGTGAGTAATAATGCCTGGGGTGACTTTGTCAACAAATATGAGGTCCTCAGTTTTCAGGAAACGTGGTTAGAGGATCCTATCCACATTAGCGGTTATAAAACTTTTCAGACTCCAGCGAAAAGATTGCCTTATGGTAGAGCCAAAGGGGGCCTTTGTACATATGTTTCCAACTACCTGAATTTGAGCAAAATCGAATTGATCATCTCATGTTGGTATTATCAAGTGATTAATTTATATGTGGATCAGGGTTTTTGTATAGTATTGATAAATTTGTATAATAAAGTCCGACCGGAAACACTGGCGAACACGCTGCGTAAATTAAATAGTGAACTGCATAATTAATTTTCCTATACAGCTAATGATGTTTTGATTTTATGTGGTGGAGATTTTAATTCCCCCATCTGTCTAAGGGAGACTAAGGGGTTTGTGGTAGGATGTATGAAAAAGGTTCTGGTCTCACCCACTTCCCTCACACACTCTATGGAGACCTTTTGAATGACATTTTTTTCGTCACAATATGGGTTTCGCAAATAATCTATGTTCTCCTGTGGCCCCCTTCCAACCAACATTTAACGGTCGAGGTACCTTCTCTACAATTGATTATTTATTGGTCACATGTAGGCATTCATCACGCATTACTGCTTTTATCACCTATGACATTGCTGTTAGTGACCATTTTCCACAAAGCATAAATGTGTTATTAAACAAAAAAGACGTTAATCTGAGGGGTAATTGTACTCAGTATTTGACAAACATCACCTTAAACAGACAAAATGGGTATGCTTTGAGATGGGGGAAAGTGGACCCCGAAGTATTTGTCACAAAAATTGTCTCAAAGTGTAAGCACATGATCTATCTGTGCCTTGACGAAATGTCCTCTCAGCAAGCAATTATAGGGAAATAAAGGATGCACTATATATTAAAGCAAGAAGGAATAACATACTTAGTGAGGGTTGGTTTGACTCCCATTTTACAAAAGCTCACACTAAACTTAAACATGCTCTAAATGCTGGTGTGAAAGATCAGGAGCTTATTAGGGAATCAAGGAGGATCTACAAGAGAGCTGTGAAGGATAGGAAAAAAAAGTTGAAAGAGGAGGCTTGGAGTGCCCTGCGTGAGGCCTCAATCAATCGAGATCCTTCTGCCTTCTGGAAGGTGGTTAATGCGCCTTTCTTGTCTGAGCACAAAAAAGCAACTATAGAAATTGCAATAAGCAAATCAGAGTGGATCACGCACTACTCAAAGTTATATATTAATCAAACTAGTGATGAACAGAGTAGATTGGAGAAAGGGACTGGCCCTGGACCTCCCCCTCCTTTAAAAAAATTATCCCTAGATATTACTCTGAGTGAGGTCAATGCCGCCATAAACGCAAGCTGTAGCGGTAAAGCCCCCGGGCCGGACAGGACCCCGGTGGACCTATTTAAATCCAATCTGGATTTATGGGACCACTTTTAACTCAAATTTTTAATGCAGGTTGTACCAAGGGATTTTTAATGACCTGGCATGACTCTATAATTGTCCCCATTTTTAAGAAGAGAGATAGAGCAAATCCAACATGTTATCGTCCGATTTCTTTATTGAATTCAACCGTAAAAATTATAGGACGGATAATATTAGAAAGACTGCAGGGATGGGCAGAGCAGAAAGGAGTTATTAGTGATTTACAATACGGTTTACGTAAGGGTCGGGGGACTATTGAACCTACATATTTTATTAGAGAAATACACCCCTGCTAGAAAAGAAAGGTTGTTTTTAACTTTTGTCGATTTAACGGCTGCATTCGATTGCGTCGTTCATGAAAAATTATGGCAGATTTTAGAGGGACAGGGGGTAGATATTGATCTCCTTTTTAAGGCAATTGTATTTAGGGGCAAGGGCTAGGGTACGCTATGGACAGGACGGGGATTGTACAAAAAATTTTAGTGTGAAGAAAGGTGTTAGGCAAGGTTGCGTCCTTGCTCCTTTTTTATTCACTTTGTATATAAACGATCTAGAGACCTGCCTGATTAAGGAGTGCAGGGATTTACCATTAATAGCTAACCTCCCTATCCCTGCACTCTTATATGCAGACGATGCGGTCCTTATGACCCACACGCCTATAGGACTTCAAAGGTTAGTTACTTCTTTTACTAATTTTATGTCTAACCTGTGGCTGACTATAAACTGTTCAAAAACTTTTACAATGAACTGCGGCAATGGGTCTTCTAAAAAGAGTAATAGTATTTTTCTCTACAACTATAGAGTGTACCAAAACTTTTTCTTATATAGGGATTTTATTTGATCAAGCAGGTACTTGGACTAGGGCAGTTAGATTAAGAAGGCTTTTGTTCAGCAAATCAGTGGTGTTATCCAATTTTAGCCGTAAATTAGGAAAACGATCACCAGGGGTATTACTCCACATTTATAAAGCGAAATGTGTTGCGATTGCCACTTACAGGGTGGGCATATGGGGCTTCACCAATGTAAAATGATTACAGACGGTAGAAAACACATTCCTTAAATTTCTTTTATCATTACCCGACAGTACATCTAACTTTTACTGTCATGCTGAACTTGGTCTGCCCTATTTGGAGGATGTGATTAAGATCCATCCAGTCCTTCTCTGGCATAGGGTGTGGACCACAGAAGAGACTGCTTTTAATCATCAAATTTTAAAAGATATATTGGGGCTAGAGGGTGTAAAACACATCAGATGGCTGGAATATGTTAAAACATTTTAGGCTGCCTGGGATATCAAGAATACTATAAGGGCCCATACACCATGCGTAATTTGAATAGAAACAATCTTAAGGCTAGCTGTATGAGGTACTTGAGTGAAATGAGATCTATGTCTCAAATGAAGAAATCAACGGTCCAGTCACACCATCTTACTCTAACCTTTGAAAGCATTCAACTATATATCTTATTAGTCACCAGCGATTACGAGAGATTTCTGTTAACGCACTTCAGATTGAACATAATTTATAGAGCGCTAAGTTTTCCTGAACGTAACAATTGGTCCAGAATCTTATGTAAATGCCCGTGTGACGATGTTTCTTCACAATCCTCCTTACATATCCTGTTTTTTTGTAAAATTTGCCTTACTCCTAGAAAGAGATGGATTATGCAAGTGTTAAAACGACAGGGACTGAGACAATGCCATCCAGCATTTCTGGCACTACAATATCTTGACAATGAATTCACCATTGCCTCTATTATTGCTTTTAAAAAAAATGTTTTTACACTACGGAAATCAATTGTGATGTAATATTATGTACAAAAGATGCGCAGGTACTGTTTTAATGAGATTTTTATGAATTGTGCTTTTATGGTTTACTTTGTATAGTAACCAAATAAAGTTATTTTGATTTGACAGGACAACACAGGAACCCAAAGAATCAGTACATGCTTATTATGAGAGGATGTTACAGATGTTTAAACAATATAGTGGTTTTGAGAGTATAGGTGACACAGATATGGGACATTTTGTGTATAGGTTTGTTTTTGGATTAAAACCTGAAATTAGTAACATGATTAAGCAACATTTGATTTCTTGGCAGAGTAAAACAGTCAATGAGATTCTGAGATATGCTAAATATTGTAGTGATGATATTGAATCAAGGCATAAAAATCTGAAAGAGAAAATGATGTGGGCACAGGTGAACGTGGCAGAACAGAAAGATGGAAAGAATGGTTCTCAAGCAGGTTTTCAGATGAGAGGACAAAATCAAAATTCTCAGAATGATCAGGTACCAAATGGCGGTAGAGGTAGAGGAAGGATGAATAGAGAAGAATTGAAAAAGAAATGTCCTTGTCATGCGTGCGGAAAGTTTGGACATTTGAGGAATGAGTGTAAATCTTTGTTAAGAAGTAATGGAATGAATCAAAATTTCAATCCGCAGATGCAGAATGAGGTAGTTGTAAATCAACAACAGCAACAACAGGTAGTTACGACACAGGTACAAAAAGTACAGGTGCCACAAGCTCCTATGCCAAATAATGTGAATGCTCAAGTACAAAGATACAGTGCGAATGCAGACTTCACGCAAGTGAACAAGTTGGTAAGAATCAAAATGTACAAGTGGTTTCACAATATTTGTTGCAATGTCCTGAAAGTGATTCAGACTCATCTCAATGACGGTGCCTGAGGGGGAGGAAGAGTGCGTGCTTGGTGCATCTCTAGAGGTAGATCAAGCAGGTCCTTTTGTTGATGGAAAAGTGAAAGGTAATGATGTTGCATTCCTTGTGGACACTGGTGCTACCTGATCTACTGTGAGAGCAGCACAAATTCCAAACCTACCCCTCTCGAGAGAAATAATCGAAGTTGTGGGAGTCTCAAATAAATATATTAAGACTCCAATAACAAAACCAATAGAGGTTCATATTGGAAAATTCAGAGACATGCATTGGTTTGTGGTATATGATACTAGTCCAGTGAACCTTTTAGGCAGAGACTTGTTATGCAAGATGAATTGCACCATCTATTGTATGACAGATGGTTTTGTTTTTCAAACACCAGATGAGGATGTTGCCTTTAAAATGATGTCATCAAAGCAAGGGACAAAAGAGAATGACTGGTATTCATTGCATACAGAAGAGGATTTACCTGCAGAGTTGAGAAATACAGTAAGATCTGATGTATGGGATTTTACAGGAAAGGATATTGGTTTGATAAAGGGTGTGGATATTATTCAGGTTACAGCTAAATCAGGTGCAGAATATCCAAACACACCTCAGTACAGGATGAGTCCAGAGATCAGAGCAGGAGTGATTCCTGTAATTGATCAAATGATTGAGCAAGGTATTCTGAAAGAGATACTAGGAAGTCCTTGTAAATCACCAATTATGGGGATTAGGAAACGAAGTGGAAAATATAGAATAGTGCAGGATTTGAGAAAAATTAATAAGATTGTTGTTCAATAGTGCCAAACCCAGCAGTGATTCTTAACAAATTTCTTGTGATGCGGAATGGTACACAGTTATTGACCTGTGTCAAGCATTTTTCTAGATACCTTTACATCCGGATAGCCAATATCTTTTTGCTTTCCGGTTCGGAGACCGTGTTTTGGCATGGTGTCGAGTTCCTCAATGGTATACAGAGAGTCCTTCGATTTTTTAACAGATTTTAAAGAAATGTTTGGAGTCATTGATCATGCCAGAAAATTCTGTGTTAGTGCAGTATATTGATGACCTATTGGTGGCATCAAAAACACGAGAAGCATGTGTGACAGCCTTACTGAATCATTTGGCAGAAGGAGGGTGTTGGCCCTTTTTGCAGGGTCATCCCTAAACTTTTTGCCTTTCTCCCCGCCTTATTTCTGACATGGTGTTGGTGGTTTTAGGCCTCTGGGCACTTTAGCACTGCTGTCCAGTGTAAATTGCGTGTGCTCTCTGTGGTGTATATGGTAAGATTGGCCTGCCTTGCCATAGGAATGCATTTGGGATTCCCAGATAAGTGTCTCGGTGGTAATCCCTGATATGAGAGGAGCAGCGTGGTCGAATTTAGTATAGTTGTAATTGTAATAATAAATGCTGCGCAATGGTGTGCGTAGATTTATTATGACTATTATAGAAATGCCACTTTAAGAAGTTGCTATTTATTTGTGCTATGTGTCTGCCTGCCTGATGTGAATTGCATGTCTGGCTTTTATGTGACAGGGGCTGGGAGGTGTGTGTGGCTCCAGGAGGGGCTGGGTGAGTCAGCACTAGGCTGAATAGGACATCTATATTTGGAGTGGTGGGAGGAGTAGTCCCCTGTCCCTGAATAGGATTGTGCCAACCCTGTATAATGCTGGCTCCGCCCCCTGTGGTGTGTCTGCTCACCTAGCCCCCACCTGACAAAGGGCAAGAGGAGCTTGGAGAAAAAAAATGCTGCAATTCCCCCCTGAACCAGCTGCATCTGGATCCCCCAAGCCCTGCGCTGCAGACAAAGAGAATCTGGGTGTAAGTAGAGGGGCTGTGACCCCATGAATTTGTTCCGTGCTTTGGTGCTGTTCCTGAACCTTGCTGCTGGGGCCAGGAGGAACCGCCATGAGGGCTTGCCTCCCTGGGACCAGCCTTGCCCCCTTGATCTCTCAGGACTTTTTCCTATTTGAGCTGTGACTCCTAAGCGCCTTGTGCGTGCTATATTCTAGTTTCCTACTAGAGAGGAGACTTCCCCCCAGCAGAGAGGGGGTGAGTGGGGCTTCTCCCTGGTCCAGAGTGTGTGCCCATTGAGTTCTAGGGTCTGGGTGGTCCCGCAAGAGAGCGGGCCGCTACAGCGATGGGCATACAGTGGTGCCGGGCCCCCCTTCATGGATGTTGTCACAGCTGCGCTGCCATAGCGGGCAGCTGCAACGTGGGCATATTTGTTACTAGGGCCCCAGTGGGGGTCCAGAGGGCACCGAGGTGCCCGTACCTGCTCTTTATTTGCTCCCAGCTACCCCGCCTGATAGATGGCAGCTGCAACGTTTTGTGCAGAGTTATATAGAAGTCCCTGAGTGAGACAGGAGAGGGCACAGTGGTGCCAGGACTATTTTGCTTCACAGCTGCACGGCAATTAGCGGCAGCTGCAACGTTTAGGCGATCATTTCTTTGGGGGCATAGTGGATGAGACAAGTGTGAGATACACTAGAATGCCCCAGCGCAAATGCGCACTTGTGGATTCTGCTGCCTTGGCAGCCAGCCCTTACATTTTGGACATAGGGCATTTGAGCCCTCTGAGAAGGCCAGTTGGCCAGGGGGACAGTGTGAGGTTGATAGGGCATTATGCTGGTGAGGTTATGGCATACTTGGTTTATGCTTCTGAGGTTATTGTCTAATGCGTTTAGGCTTATGAGGTTATTGAATAATGTGTTTATGCTGGTGAGGTTATTGCATACTGTTTTTATGCTGGTGAGGTTATGACATAATGTGTTTATGCTTATGAGGTTGGCGTAGAATGTATTGCACGCCCAATGTGATGGTGATTGCATAATATGATTTTTGTTACAGGATATAATGCTGAGTACAGTGTTTTGCCAGTAATTACTGGTTGTGTTCTACATTTACTATTTGTGCTTGTGATAGTTCTGACAGTGGCCCAATTGGCCCTGCCATGTGTATATAATCCCCTGTAAATACTGCCTAGTGCCAGTTGGCACAGTGTATATGGTGTGATTACTATTCTAATGTGTTTATGATAATACAAAGGCTATTTTTGATATAACCTTGTGTGGAGTTCCTTTTGTAGTGTGCCTAGTGTGTTGCTGCTGTGTGTGTGTTGCACAAACACTTTACACATTGCCTCTGGGATAAGCCTGACTCCTCGTGCCAAGCTGCCAAGGGGGTGAGCAGGGGTTATCTTTGGTGTGTAACTTCCTTGCCCTGACTAGAGTGGTGGTTTCTGCCTGGCTTAGGCGCAAGCCCTAGCCAACCAGAAATCCCATTTCTAACAGGGGGCATAAAGTTTCACCAGCAAAAATTACAGTTTTGACAAAAAGAGGTTCAATATGTGGCACACAAAATTGAGAAAGGAGTTAGAAAAGTAACACAAGACCGAATTACTGTGATTTTGCAAATGGGTCTCCTAAGACTCAAAAAGAAGTTTGAATATTTTTGGGAATTATTGTATACTGTAGACAGTGGATCAGTGGGTTTTCACTGATTGCAAAACCTATGCAGAGGTTGACTCATAAAGATGTGGTTGATCCGATTGAGTTGGATGAAGAATGTATGAAAGCTTTTATTGAATTGCGAGATAGTCTTTGCCGAGCACCTGTATTGGGAATTCCAGATTATACAAAAGATTTTGCATTGTTCTGTTGTGAGAGAGATGGATGTGCACTTTCAGTCTTAACACAAAAACAGAATGGCACGTCGTCCAGTGGCATATTTTTCTGCTACTTTGGATTCAGTGGCTGCAGCATTGCCAGGCTGTTTAAAAGCAGTGGATGCTACTTGTGTGAGTCTAGAGCAGAGTGAAGCAATTGTTATGGGACATCCAGTGAAAGTATATGTGCCACATTTCTGTTGTGATCCTATTAACAAGAACCCAGACTCAGCATATGACATACAGTCAGCTGACTAGATATAAAAGAGTGATTTTGGGTGCTGAAAATGTGACAGTAACGAGATGTACAACATTAAATCCAGCAACTTTATTTCCTAGTTCAAGTTGTGAAGAAGTGAAGGATGAAGCAGACCATGATTGTTTGGATGTGACAGAATTGTGCATGAAACCAAGACCTGACATAAAAGATACACCACTCGAAGAGTCAGATTGTGTGATGTTTGTGGATGGATCTTGCCTGAGAAATGAAAAATTGTATTGAGTGCTGCTTATGCTGTATGTACAGGGGCTATGGTTCTTGAAGCATCGTGTCTAAAGGGGATAAATTCTGCTCAAATTTCTGAACTAATTGCTCTGACTAGAGCATGTATAATTGGCAAAAATCTGAGAGTAATCATATTCACTCATAGTCAATATGGTTTTGGGGTGGTGCATGATTTTGGTCAGTTGTGGATGCAACAAGGATTTTTGACTTCTTCAGGGTCCCCAATGCAGAACAGTAAAAATGTGAAGGATTTATTGCATGCATTACAAATGCCCAAAAAGATTGCCGTGGTTAAATGTTCAGCACATAAGTCTGGAAATGACTATATGACAAACGGAAACAGAAACGCAGACCAAGTGGCTCGTTTCTGTACACAAAATTCAATTTCAATCAATAGAGGGCTGGAGAAAAAAGATACAAATTGCCACTTGAAGTTTCCTTCTTTTGAAACATGGGAAGAAATTAGAGAGTTGCCGGAAGAAGCAAATGAGGAAGAAAAAGATATTTGGATAAAATCAGGCTGTAAAAAGAGAGCAGAAGATGAAGTATGGGTGTATGTTGATGAAAGACCAGTAATGCCAGATTGTTTGCTCTCACAGACGGCAAGGATGTACTATGGAGTTGTGAATGTTGGAAGAGATGCTATGATCAGACTCTTCAAGCAGTCATGGTAAAATCCAAAGTTTAGGGTCATTGCAGAGAGTCTATGCCAGAGGTGTATAGTCTGCCAGCAGCAAAATCCAGGTAGAAAAACAGTTGTTAGTTGGGGTCGAATTGAAAAAGCAGCCGGACCATTTACTAGACTACAGCTAGACTTCATTGAACTTCCCCCTTGTAATGGACTAAAATATATGTTGGTGATTGTTTGTTTGTTTTCTCGTTGGGTAGAAGCATATCCAAGAAGAAGGAATGATAGCTTAACCATTACTAAATTGCTTTTAAGGGAGATCATCCCTAGATTTGGATTTCCAGTCTATTTAGAAACAGATAGAGGAACTCATTTCAATAATGAAATAATTTGAATAATTTGTGCAGCATTATAAATTGAGCAAAAACTTGTGCCAATCGACCTGAAGTATCAGAAGTGGTCGAACAAATTAATGGCACTATTAAGTCTAGACAATCAAAAGTGTGTGTGTCTACAACATTGAAATGGCCAGATGCTTTACCCCTGGTATTGATGAGTCTTAGAAGCATTCCTGATAAAAAGACTGGATTAAGTCCTCATGAAGTTTTAATGAGAAGAGCAATGAGACAAGCAATTGTACCACTAAACAAACTGATGAATATTACTGATGATCTAGTGATTGATTATTGCAAAAGATTGGCTGATCTGGTGCGTTTTGTGTCTCATCAGGTTGGAGAAATTGCAACCACAACGCAGCCGGATCAAGCACATGATTTGAGTCCAGTAGAGTGGGTTCTGGTAGAGAAACACATGAGGAAGTCGTGTTTGGAACACAGATAGAATGGACCTTACCAAATAATTTTGGTAACAACGACAGCAGTGAAGTGTGGTGGCTTGCCGAATTGGATTCATGCAAGTCATACAAAAAGAGTCCCAAGTCCACTTGAAAGACAAGAAGAAGCGCAGCAACTGGTAAAGAAAAGAACCAGAAGCTGAAGAACATTAAGCTGTAGAATCTGGTGTTACAGATTCTGAAAAGGCTGAACATGAAGAAGAACCAAACACAAGTTGAATAAAGTGGGCACCAGCTACTCAAAAGACTGCTGTTGAGAAAGAAAAAAGGAAAGTGATTGATGAAAATCAAGAGCAAGTAAAAGAACTGAATAAAAGAACTTGCGAATTTGACAACGAAAGTGAAAAAGCAGTTCATGTTAAGAAAATAAGAAAAGGTGATGTGTGGTCAAAAGGAGTGAAAAGACTGAAATACAGTCTTGAAAAGAAAAAAACCAGATCCAATAATTGAAATATCAATTCAGACTGAACAAAGTTACTCAGAAGAAGATTCAGTACAAAAAATAAAAAGAATAGGAATTCCGAATAAGAAATACACAGCTTCAGATTGGACATATGTGGTGTTAGAAGAAATTGAAAACACAAGTAAAAACAAAGAAAAAGCTGGTACTGATCAGAGTGATCAAAACAAACTAAAACCACCTTAAAAAGAACTTTGGAAATTTAAGGTGCAACAATTTCAATGAAAAATATTTTGTAAGTTACAAAAGCTTTGAAGAAGAAGAAGATTTACAAAAAGGATACACTACTCTAGATGATTTTTGGATACGTTTTTCAAGTTTTGAAAGTTTTAGGAATGTTTCTTAGATTTGTTTTTTTTATACAGTGTCTAAAATGGCAAAGGAAACAGAGACTGGACATAAAAATCATAGTTTTAAACATAGATGTATTAATGCTTGCTTATGTAGTGTTTTATTACTAATGTTGGTGTGGTTAACACTGATTGTTAATGTGCCTGTTCTAATGGTGACTAATCACAAAATAATACTAATGATGTGGGAAGTAACAGAATGGATTCTCTTACTAAAGAAAATTCAAACACTAACAGAGAAAATATATAAGATGATAGTATTTATCCCTGCAGGGTATGAAATAGGAAAGTGTACAAGTACTATACAAGGGGTTTATTACTATCGCACACGGTCAGCTTGCAAAGCACCCTTAATTTCTGTATTAAAGGTTATGTACTGTACGACAGTGAATTGCATGATCTTCTGAATACCACTGGTATCCTATGTGTACAAAGTTATAAGAGGGGCAACAGAGAAGTCCTATTTAAAGCAGTTGCCTTTGTAGCTGCAACTATCAAAACTTTTGACTCTGTGACAATGCTTCAACCTTCACCTGAATGATGTCTGTAATGTATTCTATATTATGTATATATAGTAAATTAAAAAATTCTTTACAACAAAGGCCGCAATACTTATATCAATACGCTGTAAATTAGGCAAGTGTTTTGGGGTTCAGAAGGTTCTTTCTCTTTATTAAAATGACCTGTTGCAAAACAAGTGTTGTTTAATTCACAGGCTGCAGGAGCTGATAACATGGCTGATTATGTGCTAAGGAAAATGTATTACAATAAAAGTGGGGTCTGAAGTTTTGGAAGTGCAGAACCTATGCATAGAAGGGTGCGAGTTGAAAAAAAGCTGGTAAATAAAAAGCTGGTGAAGGAGTGGCTGTCTAGGGAAGAAGCATATTCGCTCCATAAGACAGCTAGGAAGCATGTTAAGAGGAGGCCGACCATCGGTAATGAGCCAATAGAATATCAACGGCAGGCACACATATCATTCTTCAGGGTTCACCTGGACACACTAATGGAGCGCCCAACATATTAACGATCATATTGTATTGTCCAAGTACGCCTTTGCAGAAGCGATACACGATAAAACAGGAACTACAGTCATGGGTGCCTTCAAAGCCATATTCAACAAAGGCTGAACCCTTCAGGAACTGCAGACAAATGTGGGAAGATAATTTTCAAACAAACCTTTTCAGAACTTATCAAAACAACACTCAATTCATAATTCTATAATTCACACGGAGGTCAAAGTTGCAGCGGTAGAACATTTTAATAGAATTTTAAATTCTAAGATGTGGCAAGCGTACATCATTTGGGAGTATTCAGGGTCACAACTCTGACCTCTAGCCTGCTCCCTGCTACTGCTGGCACTTCCTTTGCGACCCCTGGCCTCAGTGGAGGCAAAGGTTTTGCCCCCTCTCAGGCTAGGGGTCGCAAAGGAAGTGGCAGGAGTAGCAGAGAGCAAGCTAGAGGTCACAGCTACGACCCCTGACTACATCCAAATGGTGTTCATGTGTGGAGATATTTCACTATTTACAATACGTACTGTTATGTGGATGTATTCCAGATGTTTACAGATGTTTATTGTGCCTGCTACCACAGACCCATCAACACAGTGTCAATAGTGTCATAAACAGTAAAAGAAATGAGTGATGTGGAAAACCATGCACAGCAATCGGTTCAGAATCAAAGGAAAGAAACCTCTTCTAAAAGAAGGTGATCATGTTAGGTGTGTCTAAGTTGAAAGGGGTTGTTACAAAAGGCAATCATTGGACTTTTAGCAATGAAATATTAATAGTTGTCCAAGTAGAGCTCAAAGATGGTATATATATATATACATACATATACATATATATATATATATATTCACTGAAAAAAACATAGGTTTCAGGGACGTTATAGTTACAAATTAGCATTTTAAAAACCTTTGAAATTCCCTGAAACAACCATAGGTTTCAGGAGAGTTACAGTTACAAATTAGCATTTAAAAAACCTTTTAAATTCACTGAAAAAACCATAGGTTTCAGGGACGCTATAGTTAATTGGACATTTTCCTCATACAAAACCATAGAAATTCCGCCGTTATAGTTAGTTGAGCTAACTATAACTCGCTCCCCTGCAATGCACTGCTGATGACATCACATATTACATCATTCATGACATGGTCAGTGACATCACTGATGACATCACTGATGACATCTCAAATGACATCACTCATGACATCATCCACGTGACAATCTGATGCACCTCCTCACACCCTAATATAACCTTTGATACACCCCCTGTAAAATACAGACTACCATTTTCAAAACTATCGACACACCATTACCAGTTTCTACAAACGCACTCACTAATTCCTTGGTCTACAGACACATGCACTCATTCATCCATACAACCATTCATACATGTAGTCACTGATCAATACAACACTATCATATGCACTCATACACCTATACAGAACCTCATACACCACCACTCATCCTAGTCAGTCATGCACTCATCCTAGTCTAATTTATTGTAACAATATTTACAAATACATTGTACAGTACCTAACTCAAAACGACCTTCCACAAACAGATAAGCAGCAAATTCTCTCCATTTATCATTGTTTTCCTTTTCACCTTTTAAAAACGCATCTACATTCCTAGTTTGAATTTTATAATGAGTACGTCGGCAACAAATACAAACATAGTTGGGATTTTCACCAGAAACTGCTTTAAACTTTGTTATTTCTTTTCAAACTTCACATAAGTAGTATCTTCCACCTCTTCTTCAACACCTACACTTATCAAACTCTCACTTTCTCTACACTCCTCTTGACCAGCAAAGAAACGTAACTCTATATC
The DNA here is from genome assembly GCF_964204655.1 of Triturus cristatus. Taxonomy (NCBI): domain Eukaryota; kingdom Metazoa; phylum Chordata; class Amphibia; order Caudata; family Salamandridae; genus Triturus; species Triturus cristatus. Next base: position 1,341,837,021 of record NC_140585.1, read on the forward strand.
ATCACAGACTTTTTTTACATCCAACACTGAACCATGCAAGAGAGCTGTATTAATTTCATTTAGACATAATACAGGACTTTTCACGTAGTATAATCTTCTAACTAACTTCCGCATTTCGGAATGATGTACTCCTAACATTCTCAAATGATGAAAGCGACTTTGACACACTTTCCTAGAAAGACAAGCCAGAGAATGACCTTCCAACCCTGTATCTTTTCTCACTTTGCAAGGATCCTGTCCTTGTAATATCTTAATCTTCTGTTTCACAGTCTTACTTCCATATTCTCTTAAGAAATTTAATAAAATATCAATAGATTGTTGACGTATACTACAAATACCACTACAATCCCATGTAAACACTGGAGCCTGGGTACATCTCCCTTGAACTTCCTCAGCTATTACTTCTTCAACATTTCTAGGAACTATACATTCTTTTTCGATTGGACAAATATCTCGCACCTCATAAGAATGACCACATGTATCAATTGCATGCACTAAACTATTTTCTTGAAAATAACTTTCTTCATTAAAAAAGGGTTCTGTACTAGAAGTATGCTTCCATTCCCCGGAAAATATTTTACCAAAATTTGTTCTATTTACAATTCTTTTTTCTTTTACATTTCTGCTTCATACGATGCATTATTGCATTTAAACTCTTCAATCTTTTTAAACTTAAGATAAACAATCTTCTTTTTAATTCAAAAGCTTCTGCGATAACACTTTGAATCTCATTTTTTTTGTCTGTAAAATGCTGATCTCCTTTTGTATATTTTACATTTTTTTAGTATATTCTGAAGTACTCTACTTTTATATATTCTTTTTCGAATTTCTGAAAATTGTTTGTTCCGTATTCCAACATAATTCTTTTTCTGATAATCCAATTTTCCACTTTTTCCAACATTTTCTTTTTCTTTTGTTTCACTGTTCTTGTTCTGTGTGTCTCTTCTATATTTTTACTATTCAAAACAGTCTTTGCAAGTTTTTAAAAAAAAGTTAACTTTTCTTACCAGAAGACTTTTTCTTTGAAGATCCATGTTGTACGTTATCTAATTGCTCTTTTCCTTTCTTTTTTTTAAATAAAGCTCCTTTCTTTCTTTTCTTTTTGTTAGCTGTTTCCTCGTCATTGTATCTCTTTCTTAATAATGATGCAATATATCTGCAAAAAAATAAAAGTTTTCAAAACAGGTTCATATAATCAAAATATTTATATTTAAATATTGACATGTATAATTATAAAAATACATACAAAGAAACTACATCATAATTTCCGCAATGGAACAGTGCTACCTGCATAATTGTGGTAGGTTATGAGTACTGTGAAAGATACTAGAGCACAGCATTAGTAGTACACATCTGATTGTCTAACTGCATGATTAGAACCTGTATCATTCCATAAATACATGGCTAGTGACTAAAACATTACAATACTACATGGAGACTGCCTGAGTGCATTTATAAGTGCGGACCGTCACCTTGCAAACGGACAGCGGAGACCGGTGATGTCGAAACAGAGAGCATGAGCGTGATATCTTGCAAAAACAAGTGCGGTATATTTCCACTGTTGACTTGCACAGGTACACTTACAGGCCCAACGGCTCGCAGACGAACAGCTGCGAGCCGAACGATGGTTTGTAGAGGGAGAGCTGCAAGCTGGCATGCTAGCTCGTAGAGGAAGACCTGCGAGTCGAGTAACTCGGTCGTACAGGGAGAACTGTGGGCCGGCTCAGAGGAACAGTTGTGGGCCGGCGGGCTGGCTCATAGAGCATCATCTGCGGCCTGTCGGCTCGCAGAAAAAGAGCTGCAGACCGGCTCGCATAGGAACAGCTGCGGGCCGACTACTATAGGGAAAAGTGCGGGCCATCAGCTTACAAAGGGATAGGTGCAGGAAAGTAATATGGGGAGAGAGACCGTGAAGCGGGTATCTCGTAGAGAGACAGCGGCGCTATATTTCCAGTATTGCTTTGCAGAGGTACCACTGCAGACTGGCTCGCAGAGAAAGAGTTGAGACCATCCAGTGGTTCCCAGAGGGAGAGCTGCGAGCCAGCGGGCTGGCTCCTAGAGGAAGACCTGCAAGTCGACTATCTCACTCGTAGACAGAGAGCTACGGCCCGGCTCACAGAGGAACAGTTGCGGGCGGACAGGCTGGCTCGTACAGGAAAAAGTGCAAGCCAACTCACTGGCTCGTAGAGAGAGAGCTGCGGGCCGGTTCACAGAGGAACAGTTGCGAGTCAGCCGGCTGGCTCGTACAGGAAGACCTGCGAGCTGACTGCCTGGCTCGTAGAGAGAGAGCTCTGCGCAAGCTCACAGAGAAATAGTAGTGGGCCAACAAGCTGGCACATAGAAGACTTGCAAACCGACTGGCAGGATCGTAGAGGGAGACCTGACGGCCGGATCACAGAGGAACAGCTGTGGGCCGACTAGTATAGGGAGAGGTCCACTTGTAAAAGGATAGGTGCAAGACGGTGATGTTGAGAGAGGGAACGTGAAGTGGGTATGTTGTAGAGAGAGACCTCCGGTATATTTCTAGTGTTCGCTTGGAGAGATACAACAGCGACCTAGCTCGCAGATGAACAACTGCAAGCCAGCCGGTAGTTTGCGAAGCGACAGCTGCGAGCCGGCGGGGTGGCTCGTAGAGAAAGACCTGCAAGCTGACTGGCTGGCTCGTAGAGGAACAGCTGCGGTCCGTTGCCCTAAACAGGGAGAGCTGCAGGCCGGCTTTCACAGGAACAGCTGTGGGCCGACTACTAGAGGGAAAGGTGCGGGCCGTCGGCTTGCAAAAGCAAAGCTGCGGGACAGTGATGTAAAGAGAGGGAGCGCAAAGGGGGTATCTCCTAGAGAAACAGCTGCGATATGCTTCTAGTTTTGGCTTGTAGAGATACAACTGCGAGCTGGCTCACAGACAATGAGCTGCGAGCCCACAGTGGATCGCAGAGGTACACCTGCGAGCCAGTGGCCTGGCTCATAGAGGAACACCTGCGAGCCCACTAACTAGCTCGTGCAGAGAGAGCTGCGGGCCGGCTCACAGAGGAACAGCTGCAAGTCGGTCGGCTGTCTTGTACAGGAAGACCTGCGAGCCGACTCCCTAGCTCATAGAGAGAGAGCTGTGGGCTAGCTCACAGAGGAATAGTAGTGGGCCAGCGAATAGGCACGTAGAGGAAGACCTGCGAACCGACTGGCTGGCTCGTAGAGGGAGAGCTAGGGGACGGATCACAGAGGAACAGCTGTGGGCCAACTAGTATAGGGAGAAGTGCGGGACGTTCACTTGTAAAAGGATAGGTGCGGGACGGTAATGTTGGGAGAGGGCTTGTGAAGTGGGTATCTTGTAGAGAGAGAGAGAGCTCCGGTATATTTCTAGTGTTCCCTTGGAAAGATACAACAGCGACCTGGCTCGCAGACGAACAACTGCAAGCCAACCGGTAGTTTGCAGAGGGACAGGTACGGGCCGGTGGGCTGGCTCGTAGAGGAAAACCTGCGAGCCGACTGGCTGTCTCATAGAGAAACAGCTGCGGTCCATCGGCTCAAACAAGGAGAGCTGCGGGCCGGCTCCCACAGGAACAGCTGGACACCGACTAGTATAGGAAGAGGTGTGAGCTGTCCACTTCTAATGGGATAGGTGCGGGACGGTGATGTGGGCAGAGGGAACGTGAAGGAGGCATCTCGTAGAGAGAGAGCTCCGGTATATTTCCACTGTTGCCTTACAGAGGTACAATTGCGGGCCCGAGGACTCGCCGAAGGACAGCTTATTCCTAAAACCATGTAATCTTTTAAACATATGTCATGTCCCTTTTGTACCATTCAAACTCATTACGACCTTCTCTGTACACTATAGATCCCACCAACATACCAATAAAAGTATAACTGCTATGTTTGTACTGAAAGAAGATCTGTAATTTAATTTTTATAATTTTTATAAACACTACTGTTGGGTGCACAAAATGGAGAATGTGAGATGAGGAGAGTAAATAGAGGTGTAATTCCTAAACTTCTTTTCTACGATTCATTTAACATACGTATATTCACGGCTTTCAGTGTGGTAAAAAAATTGCGGATATCTCAAAGGCGCAGTAATGTACAGCACAGCTAAGACCCGGCCCACTTAAACACCTGCGTATATTCAGTACAGAGACACAACCCTACCAATTTTCATCACTTATAATCACAGTTTCTTTACTAGTGTGAATAAACCGTACAGAAAATGTATTAAAGCATTTTTTTCTTTTTTATCTCTCACACATTTATAAAATATCTCTTCTAAAGAAACGCCCCTCTCCACCTTTATTTCGTAACAACGAGCAATAAATAATCCCTATAGCAGCATCTAGTCGCTGACTACTAACACAGTGCAGTATACCCAAGTGTAAAGCACAACACTATTCAGATTATATCTTAAAGGATCATCAAATTATTCTAACCATGCATACATACAGAAAGCAACATGTATGTTTACTTTCTCCATTTACTCTCCATGTAATCTGTGCACATTATGAACAGGTTTGCAGTATAACACCTGTCATCAATTATATTCAAATGTACCTCACAGCGTAAAATATAACATCACAACCTATGCATATGTAATATTTCTAACATAACACAGTACAGTTTTATACCATTGAAACTGATTGCAACTATTCGTATATTAACAGCTTTAAGTGAAAAAAAGAAATTGGCAACTGTCTTAAATATGTGAAAGAGCTCAGTACCGACAAGACCCGGAACACTTAAAGGCCTGCGGATATTCAGGAGACAAACACACCCTGACAATTACCTTCACTAATAATGACATTTACTTGACCACTGTGCACAAAATCATGCATAAAATATACATAAAACATTTTCATTTATTTATCTCTCACATATTTATGAAAAATGTCTTCTAAAGAAACGCTCCCCAACAACTTACATTTTATAACAACATCAAAATTCAAAGCCTCCCAGTAACACACCAGTCTTGTCTGATATTGAAATCTACCATTTTATGTAAAAAATGAGACCACAAATTGTCCACATAACATTTTTGTTCCATCTCTGTTAAGTTAATAGCATATACATTTTCTACTCTTACCCCTTCCCCACTATTTTCTGACTAAAAATAATTTGGAAACGTGTCACATTCTGTTTATCTCATCGCAATACATATAAAAATCAAAATAAATGCTACATATAATTTTCAAAACCATACAGTCTTTTACAGTTGACAAGTTACATCTTTTTTATCTGAAAAACTCCTAAACATATATAAAGTACTTCTTTAACAATTAGTCACACTTTATCCATGTTTTAGAACCAATGTAAAACACCCCACTTCACTAACCCTGTTACTTAGAAATAAAAAATACTTTCAAAGGTAAAAATAACGCCTGAAATACTTAACTACTACTACACAACAAATAACACACCTTCTTAATTTCTAACTTACGTTCGTAGTTCGTATGCAGATTCCAAATGTATGCAGTTCTTTCTCTATCACACAGTACATGTAATGTACCACTCTCATCGAGAATGGAACCAGTAATGGCACAATTTCCCTGTTGCTCCACACATAAATACATGTAAAGAATAAATCAGAATAGTTCCTTGATTTTTTCAAATTGCAAAACTTCTCTCTATTGGTTATTTTTGACCTTTCCATCTATTCTTTTTTTTTTTTTAAATCTAAGGGCACATACAGGTGAGACGTTCAACGTATTCTATCAACACACTTTCTAGAACATTCTACAACACGTACAGGTTAAAAGTTCATCATTATTAAAACCTAGCAATATTTTTTTTACAACATTTTCTCGAACATTTGACAGCACCTGCGGGTTACAAGTTCACCATTGCTTTAAGTTCAAACACTGCTTTTCATATACAACTAGCAGGTGGGCTTGAACTAAACAAATTGTATCCTATCATATGAACTCCAAGTTCAAACTGCTTTTTATTAGCCAATGACAAAGATGCTTTTCCACAAGCTAATGTGCACCCTACTTTTTAGAAAACAATGCTTTTCATCTCCCAATCAGTTATCGTTTTGAATGAGAAAAAAAAGTAGTTCCGCATCTTTAAACATATCTCTTATTCTACAAGCGGACTGCATGAGCTACAGACATCTATCCATACCTCCCAGCCATACCTTCAAAATGCTAGTGTGGATCGTAGGACATAGCTATATTTTCTGGTGCAAGAGGTATGCAGAACAGAGACGTATTGACTTAGACCTAGGTTTACAAAATGTGGACATTAAATGGTTTGGACAGAGAGGATTGAAGTGGCACCAATTGCTCCCTTTGGTTAAAGCCTATTTGCATCTCCAACACCCTGACCTCATGATTGTGCACTGTGGTGGTAACGACCTAGGCACATTGACTGGGGTAGGTTTGGAAGTGCTAATGAAGGACACCTTTAGACAATTGATGTTGCTTTTGTCTCAAACTGTCTTTGTATATTCTAATATATGCCAAAGACAGAAATGGAAATGGTCAAACCAATTTTGTCCTCAGATTGAAAAATCTAGGAAAAATGTCAATAAAGCTGTGTCTGCATAACTCGGAGACCATAGAATGGGGTCGATCTACAACAACAACATACGTTTTGATGTGGCTGATATCTACAAAAGTGATGGAGTACACTTCACAGATCAGGGAAATCGAGTTTTTCTGAATAACATGAAGCTGTGCATCCGCACTTATATTTAACTCAAACTAATAAACACAAAGGCTCTTTTTAGAGCCGCCTTATATTCCCAATATCGGTTCACAGACTGACATCTGTGATCCGACTAGCGCAGGCAGACCTGCGGGCCATCGAGCAGCCTCCCAAAGGTAAAGCTGCGGCCCGTGGGCTCGGCTCGCACAGAGAGAGCTATGGGCTGTCATCTCACAAACGCAGAGCTGTGAGCCAACGGACTGGTAGTGTTTTATGGTTTACGGTAGTACAGTGGTGTTTGGGTACTGTATTGGGTCCTGCTGAGGGTAGTGTTTTACAGTTTACAGAAGTGCAGTGGTGTTTGGGTAGTGTAGGAGTTCGTGCTGGGGTAATTCTTTAGGGTAGTGCAGTGCTGTTTCGGTAGTGTAGGGAGTCGTACTAGCGGTAGTGTTTTAGGATGTAGGGTAGTGCAATGGTGTTTGGATAGTATAGGGGGTCGTGCTGGGGGTAGATTTAGAGTTTACAATAGTATACTGATGTTTGGGTACTGTACGGAGTCATGCTAGGGGTAGATTTAGGGTTTAGAGTAGTGCAGTGGTATTTGTGTAGTGCAGGGGGGTCGTGTTTTAGGGTTTACGGTAGTACAGTGGTGTTTAGGTAGTGTAGGGGGTCGTCTTAGGGGCAGTGTTCTAGGGTTTAGGGTAGTACAGTGGTGTTTGGGTAGTGTGGAGGGTTGTAGTTTACGGTAGTGCAGTGGTATTTGGGTATTGTAGGAGATCATGCTGGGGGTTGTGTTTTAAGGTTTAGGGGAGTGCAGTGGTGGTTGTGCTGTGGGTAGCCTTTTAGGATTTAGGATAGCTCAGTGGTGTTTGTGTACTTTAGGGGGCCATAGTGAGGGTAGTGTGTTAGGGTTTACAGTACTGCACTGGTGTTTGGGTAGTGTAGAGGGTCCTTTTGGGGGTAGTGTTTTAGGGTTTATGACAATCCACTGGTGTTTGAGTAGTGCAAGAAGTGCTGAGAGTACTGTTTTAGGATTTAGGGTAGTGCAGTGGTATTTGGGTAGTGTAGGGGGTCCTGCTGGGGGTAGTGTTTTAGGGTTTAGGGTAGCGCAGTGGTGTTTGCGTAGTTTTAGGGGGTCCTGCTAGGGGTAGATTTAGGGTTTAGAGTAGTGCAGTGGTGTTTGTGTAGTGTAGGGAGTTGTGTTTTAGGGTTTAGGGTAGTACAGTGGTGTTTAGGTAGTGTAGGGGGTCATGCTGGGGGCAGTGTTGTACAGTTTAGGGTAGTGCAGTGGTGTTTCGGTAGTGTGGAGGGTCATGTTTTAGGGTAGTGCAGTGGTGTTTGGGTATTCTAGAGGGTCATGCTGGGGGTAGTGTTTTAGTGTAGTACAGTGGTGTCTGCGTAGTGTAGGGGGTCCTGCTAGGGGTAGTGTTTTAGGGTTTACCACAATGCAGTGATATTTGGTTAGTGTAGGGGATCGTGTTGGGGGTAGTGTTTTAGGGTTTTGGACACTGCAGTGGTGTTTGGGTAGTGTTTGGGTAGTGTAGCGGCTCGTACCGACAGACTGACTCACAGAGCTCCGAGCCGACAAACCTGTTTCTAAAGGCATAGCCGCGACCTGGTGATATGAGGAGAGGCAGCGTGAAACGCATATCTCACACAGACACAAATACCAGAGGTAAAACTGCGGACCTGATGGCTTCTACACGGAGAGATGCGAGCTGACGGACTAAGTCACAAAATGGCTGCCAACACCTCCTGGTTTCAACAGTTCACCGCCAATGAGCCGCAAGCTCCTGCTCGTAACCCCTCAGCCAATCAGATGTCAAAATTCTCAAATATCGATATCGTAAAATTTGATATTTCTTAAAAACTACTGAACAGATTTACACCATTTAAACAAAAGCCTGCTTTCTGCACCATCACCTTTCTCCCTGCAAAATTTGGCATAATTCCGTTCAGCAGTTTTACCTGTAGTCTTCTGTAAACTTTCGTATCGAAATTGCATGGATAAAACACATTTTTGAACCCCCTTTTTTCTCAGTCCCTCCTACACCATTCACCCCCAAACTTACAATATAGGACCTAATTAAAAAATGACAAACTTTTTGAATAATTTCGTAAAGATTCATCGAACGACGCCAAAGTTATAAGCACATACAGGGCTCCGGGAGGGGGGCCGTGCAACCCCCCTCGCAACATCAGTGAAGCCCCGGGGCTGCACGAACCCCAGCGAGCCCCTGCGAGCCCCTGCTATTATTTTTCAAGAAATGCCCCCGGAACGTAGCCCACCCAAATACTTTTTCGGGCCCTGGGGGTCCTTCTAGAACCCCCTGAGCGTGCCTAGGGGGTCAGGGAGTTTCTAACCTGCCCCCTTCTCTTGTTTTATTCCTTTGTTTCTCTCTTCTACCAAGCCACAAAATGGCTGCCAACACTTCCTGGTTTGGAGTACTAGCAGCCAATCAGAGTGAAGCTCGCGCATGGGCCTTAGGCTCCACCCAGATATCGAAACTTTTATTTTCAAATTTCTCAGCAACTACTGAACGGATTTGCACCATTTTCAAAAAGGTCGCTTTCTGACCCACCCACTACCTTTGTGCCAAAATTTGGGGTAATTCCGTTAAGTAGTTTCAGCTGTAGCCTTGCACAAAGTTTCCTATGGGAAATTGATCTTTTGACTCTTATTTTTTGAATTTCTCAAAAACTACTGAACGGATTTACACCATTTGAAAAAAAAGGTTGATTCCTGAACCAAGCTCTACCTTTCTGCCACATTTAAGGTAATTCCGTTCTGCCGTTCGGGCTGTAGCTCGTCACAAAATTTCCTATGGAAATTAACATGGGGAAAATGCATTTTGGGACCCCCCTTTTTTCTCAGCCCTCCCTTGACAGTTCACCCCCAAACTTTCAGGATAGGAGCTGACCTAAATAGACTTTTGTTTTGGAGAATTTCAGGATGATTCGTTAAACGACGCCAAAGTTGTTAGCAAATCAAAAAATGATTTTCCTTTGGAAACTAGGTTATAACTATAACTACCTACTGGCGACTGCCAGTAGGTAATATATATATATATATATATATATATATATATATATATATATATATATATATATATATATATATATATATATATATATATATATATTTTTGTCTTTTTTTATATTATATTTATATATATATATGTTTATATATATATTTATTTACTGCTTAAAATATTACGATGGCAAAGAGGTTTTACAACGAAGAGTTACAAAAAGTGCTGGACGATCCGCAGCCAGTCTACAAAGCTGAAAAAGTCCTGAAATGAAAAGGCAGAGGGACTAAGAAGCAAGCCTTAGTCAAATTGAGGGGTTGGTCTGGGAAATTGAACAGTTGGGTGCAGGCTAACTCTCTGAAGGCAGTGTTGCTATAGAGTTCTTTACACAAGAAGGTGAAACAAAAATATAAAGACAGAGTTATTTTTATATCACCTTACCTTCTAACGCGCTGAAGGACATGTTTCCAGAAAACACACATTTCTCATTTTACTTTGAAACCAATGAATCTAAAAGGGACTGGGGGCTGCCCTAAGTGAAATCCAATACCCTTGAACATGGAATACATTTACCAAGGCAGATGCCAAGTTTACTATAAAGCGAGACCAGAAATTTGTATACTTCCATGATGCGTTTCCTCCCAAATACTACCCGACGGTTGCCGTGGTGGTCGAGCCCATCAACAAATCCTTAGCCTGCATAAAAGCATATTGGGATAGTCAGTTACATTTAGATAACGTCAAAAGGAAGGTGTTTTTAGAACACCCAGACTCGATACAGAGTTTATTTGCATTGGCAAATTAAACAAGGTTTTAGGGACAGTACAACATATAAAAGCACGGTGGAGATTAACCGAACGTGTTCAGAGGGTTAAATAGGCTCTTTGTATATACTGATATATAGACCTGCAGAGTTGGAGATAGTTATTCCCCTTTGTTAAGGTGGGTATAGGTGAAGGGTGAAAACAGTACGCTGGTAAATATTCAATATCAAGCTCGACTAGGTACGAGGTACTGATTTCTAAAAAACAATTTAAACTATCTCCATCATGATATTCGAAGACCTGTCTGAACCGGTGTCCTTTAATTATGAGAAAGTGATTGTCAAGCTTCATTTAAGGCTGAGACGTGACAGTGAATATTAAAGAAGTCAACATAGTGTTCATGAAAACATACAACAATCCTGCTCTGGACAGGGACTATTACCGACACTAGGCTGGATATGGCAGACCCCCATTCTTTCAAGGTGCCTTGGATATGTATGACGTGGGGCTGGGAATATTTGTTTGTAGTTTGTTTAGAAGAGCTATGTCTTTCTTGAAAAGTAGTTATGAAATTGCAAAACCTAATGTTAAAGCATTCGCTGCAAATATTGCCCAGGATCTGGTAGGGTCAGTGACTCCAGCAGTAGCAGAGCGAATAAACAAACAACCCCAAGAAGGATCTGGTCTTGTGGACACATGTAATACAGGTGTTAAAAAGAGTCTGTCTGCTCCGTATGGAAAAGGATATGTGCTTCAAAAGTCTCACACAAAAGAAGGTCCGTAAGCCAGAAAAGAGTCTCAAAGAACAACAAAACAACAGTGCGAGTAAATATTTTTAAAAATCAAAAACAGCAGCCAAATCCTTCATGATTTGCATCTCAAGAGAATGTGCCAAATTTGAAATAGACCTATTTTCTCTCGATACAATGCAGCCAGCATTGAAAGTCCCTTTTTTATGGAAGTCTCATCTTTAGCTGCTTTAACTCCACTCTCTCCTACAGTGTTTTTGTGTCAGGGTCTACTTACATGCATTTGGATCTCAACAATACTCTACTACATCTGGCCTGTAAAATCACTTAAGGGAACAGTGCCAACACAGACGATGATCCTAAAGTAGTGACTACAGCTTACCCTGCAGCAACCATGTTTTACCAAGCAGTTATTAACCTCAGTGACTGTCTCATCACATAAAGTGATAAAGTATGTCTACAGAGCCTACATCGAGAGTATTCTTAATTACAGCATCAACATCCTGGACAACTAGCTTTCAGCCAGGCTCTTCTTCAAGAACACATATGCACATCTCGAAAACATGGAGCAAGATGGACCCAACACTGTTTTGAAAATATAGCTAGCTTTGTATCCGGAAGAAAACAGTTTGACCTCCTCGGTGAATACAATTCCGACCTATTTTTCCAAGATAAGCTGCTCATCAATGGTATTGATCTTAAGATCTAACTTACCCACACCAAAGACTCATTATGTCTCACGAACGGTGATGCAGATTGGTATAAACTTGTTATACTGCCCGCTAGTTTATTTATAAAGAGAGTGAAAGCGTCAACCAGCGTCAGATTGGCACGCTCCGAAGCTTTACAACTATTGAACGTCAAGTACATGGTTGAAAGAGTAGCTTTGAAGATGTTCAACAGGAACAAGGTTAACTCAAAATGGATTCTTAGAACAACAGTTACCGAAACTCTTTGTCATCGCATTTGTCGATAACACAGCTCTGTTGGTGGTCTATACAATGCAAAGTCTTTCGGTTTCAAAAACTAAGACACCACCTATGCGGAGTTGCTCCATGCGGGCGCTGTCATTCCTGCAAAACCGTATACACCAAGCTTTAAAGAAAATATTTTTGTCATGGAACATCTAGGACTGGTTTTAATAACAGGAAATTACCTGAGGGATGCTGGAGTTGTGGTGTCGAGAGAAGGTTATGGGCAGGTGTACATGCTGTTTGCATTTGATATGAGCCCCGATATGGAAGACAGCGACCACTACAACTTATCAAAGAATGGAAATCTAATAGTTGAAGCACGTTTTAAGCTACCCCTGCTAACGAATGTGGCAAATTTGAATATGGTTGTATTTTCCTTATTTGGCAACGCCATCCAAATCCATGTCAGATTTTGTTTGCTCATCTTTAAAATATTGTAAAATGGACACTTTTCTGAGTTGTGATTTCTTAAGGAAACATAGCTATGCCAAGAAATATTTGTAGGGCTATTTTCAATTGATAGATTGTCCATTGAAATTGGGATAGAAAGGCCTAGCACTCTTGTGTTTAACATAGATCTGCACTATTAGGCTGCGGAGCAAGGAGCTGCCCTCTCCCAGAACCACCCTGAGCAGCGGAGAGGGGGGGTGGTGGTGGCAATGTTGCTCCTGGGCGCTTCGCCGATTATTTTGTTATTAGCGGACTGGACAAAGACACCGGGCTGGAACTGGACGAGCTTTTCAGTGAATGCAAACCGGCTGGAAGGGACTACTACATTACATTGATTGAGGTATTTGTGAGAAGTGCTGGGGATTTCGATTTCATTGAGGCTGCAAGTAATGATGAACAGCCTGCCCAACAGCTGGCACAGAAAAGGGCCAGCACTGGGCTCGGTGCAAAGGCTGGCAGGGAGACGGGAGTCCACCCCTTCCTCCCAGAGCAGCACACACTGACTCAGAGTAAAGATAATTTGTTCACTGCTACTGTGTAATTGTTGGGCAACAGCTGGTAATGGGTGGTGTTTTTGCCTGCGCTCCAGGCTAACGCAAAGAGGTATTCCAAAGTCTTGCTTATTGACAGAGACACTCTCTGGTCTCAGATTATTAAAACGACTCTTGTGGTGACACCCAGGGCTACAAATTCTAAAAGCACCCAATTCGTACTGTTAAGTGAAGCGCTTGTTCTCTTGGAAGAAGAGGACTCCCTCTCTACATGGCCCCTTCATGGTGTGCTGTAGTGCTAGAGGCACTCTTGTGGTCTGACACCCTGTGATGACCTTTGACTACCATTATTTTAATTGACTTTGGTGTGTTATTTTATCCTAGCCTGAATGTACGATGTCCTGCATATGCCTGTTTCTCTTAAAAGTTTATTTCTTGTAATCTTGCTGTCTTTCAGTGGGAGTTGTCATGGAGTAGGACAGCCTTGCCAAGAACAGCAGGTGTGGGATGTGCATTTGAAAGCATGAGAGGGAGAGAGAGGTGTGGAATGTACTTTTATGGTCTCAAAGTGCAGTGTTGTGAGCAGTGATGCACAAATGTGCTCGGTGTTGTACGTTGAGAGATTAAGTATGTGATGCTATAGGACATTGAAAGATGACGTATGTGAATCTATAAGCAGTTGTGCACAAATGGGAATTGTGTTGTACATCGATGAGAATTATGAAGTTCTTACTATTGGCTTTGACATGGCCTCATGTCATCCTGTTTTCTGACTCTGCTTGGCTTCAGCTCTTCTGAGTGCACAGCAGCTTTTGCAAGTTGTTTGGGTTAATCACGTTGAAGGATTGTTTTTGTGAGAGATTGTTTAATGTACCCGGAAGGCTTTGAGAACTTCATCAAGATAAAGGCTGGAACATGCGAGATTGGAGAAGGGAACGTGGGAACTCCTTCCAACCAGGAAATGCTTGCTTGGAAGCTGGCCAGTTCTGGTAAGATTCCTTTGGCGCGGGGGGAGGTTTCTCTTGAACTTTCTAGTGTGTTTTGAGATTATAAAGCTGAGGGTTGTTGATTTAGAAACCGGGATTTTGGAATCTGAACGGGGACAGACGCGTCCACTTTGGTACTCTGGTTGCTGATACTTTTATCCCCGTCTGTTAATCAATCTCCCGGTCAGGAATGGGCTAAGATGCAGTGTTTGCACCAAGTGAAGTATTGAGTTTTGACTTGTGCCATTGTGATGCGTGGTTTCAGTGGGTGTGGTCACTTGAAGTGTTGAGCTTTGATTATTGCCATTGTGGTGTTTGGCCAGTGGCTTTGATCATTTGAGGTGTTTTCTTTGTGATGTGTGAGTGAGTTAAGGTGCACATTCAATGTAATCATTTGATGTATTTAGTGTATATATATCTTTCTGATCTCTTGCAGGACGTCCAGCATATTATATTTTCATCAGTGTTATCTCATATTATTTGCGGCTTGTTTATTCATGGTATTATTCATGCATTTAACTGCTGCGTCTATCAAGTGTGTTATTATTGCTTGCATATAAACATATATATCTCTAAATATATTTGAATTTTGTGCATTTGGCATCTGGGAAAGCCTTTCTGTTAGAGAGCATTGTATAAAATAAAACCCGAAGTCTTATTCTAAAAGAGGGAGTCTTTGCATTTTGTAAAATAAATCCCTTTTCTAAAGGTGATGTTTGTTTTGTGTTATTGTCTTTTGCTTCGTGTGGGAGCTGGTATTATCTGATAGGTGAAAGCAAAACATGCGCTTAACACCTAGTGCAGTATTCGGTTGGTTTACACTCATCCTTCATCTTCCTCCAGCAAGCGCTGTGAAGCAGAATAGCTTTACAGGGTTCGCTATAAATGAATTACATTAAACAGACCACACTTGCGCATCCCGTATCCTTATCTTCTGTCTCATCGTGTGGTTTGCCTGCATCTGTAACCTCTGTCTAAAGACATCTCTTATTGGAGGGTACACCCATCTCAGGTGGATGGATACCCACTTTGTTTACACCTTTCTGAGCCTGTCATCTTTTTGTGCCTGATTGGAAATGGACGATTTTTGGGAGCCCGGCATCCATCTTTTACTCAGAAACATGGGATATATGCCCTTGATATACTTCAAGATGTTGCAAGCAATTGGTGCTGCAAATCGCCTTTGGTTTCCAGATTTGTTGGTTCCTAGCGCTAAATGACATTTAAGGACCCAATGAGTGGGACTAGTGTCATGTTCTATGGGTTAATAATAACTGTAGACACAAACTTTCTGAATTAAGCACTTTGGATGAAGCAGTATATTAATACTACTACTGCTACTATTAATGATAGTAATACAAATAATAATACTATGAATATATCACTGTTATTTTCACTATTATTGTTAATACTGTAATCATGATATAATACCATTTTAATGACTGTTGTTGTTACTAAATTATTAGAATATTAATAATATTATAAAGGTTCAGTAACAACATTCATAATAATACTGTCAATAATGATAAGAATCACATTTTTAATAAGAGCAATAATATCGCAATATAGTCTTTATAATTGTTATTAATATGACTATTGTCAATATTATAATTGTGATTAGTAATAGTATTGTCAATATTATAATTTGTATTATTATTAATATTGTCAGTATTATTCATAGATACTAAGCATACCATTGTTATTATTTGACCTACTAACATGAGTGTACTAGCGAGAAGGCAACTGTGTCCACATTTTGCCCATCACATTAGGCCCTTTGCCCTTCTGCCTCACCTCCCTCTAAATACAGCCAGCACACAATACAGCTGCTTGAAGATGCATTAACACGCTTCTTTTCTAGAGTGCCACAGCACGGAATAGAGTTACCCCTGTTCTGGCGCCTGTCCCCACTGCGCTCCAGGCCCCTTCCTGAGAATGCTGCATGCACAGTTAGACCTGGCAGCCCCACCCCCCTCCCCTGTCTCACCCTCCTCCCCGATGCCATCTAGGGACGCCAGGCTGATAGCTCAGACCTGCCAGGAGGGGCTGCTTTCACATCACCGGATCAGAGAGTCCCCACAGAGGAGACAGGGACAGATACAGCCCTGTGTCGGTTACAGCACATGCATTTGTTCATCACCAAGTGCATTCTACAGCATTTGTTTTCATGGGGTGATGTCAGTGATCCGGGCTGCAAAGAACAAAACTCGTCTTTATGCAGCCAGATGCTGCCTGTTCCCTGCCGAGATCATGGGGCCTGTGCTTCATGTTTAAACTAATAGCCCAATCTAAAGACATGCACAGAAATACACGGCAGACCCGCACACGGGCTGCTGGCGAATTCATCTCTTCCTGCACTTTTAAGTATTTAGAGAAAAAAGTGGAGCGATAATCTTCTTGACCTGTTGATTCATAAATGTATGCATAAGCAAGGCCACTTCATTCATTGGTCTTTTGTTATCTCATTCATAGTTTTTTTCCCTTCCTTACAGCTTACAGCATGTGGCATTGGATCTGCCCACTTCATCCATCCTTTTCACTAGGAGCACATTCACACACAAAATAATTCCCTTCAGTGTTAGAAATTACCATACCAACATGTGCTTTTGAGGCAAAAAATAGTTTTTTATTAAATTATTTTTATGTCTGGCGATAGTTGAGACCTTTTGATTTTACTAAAATTATATGAATAATGTTCCTGCTTATAAACTTATAATGGCTTCCTGCCTAGACTCTTCAACCATTGGCCTATTAGTGTGTCATGCACATTTTTCTTCCTTTCACTACATGACTAAATAGGACGGTGGGTCCGTCCACTTGCGCCATTGGTTAACTTCACTGTGTGCCAATGTGTGTTTTTTGAGACCCAAAAATATTCACAGTAGCTTATGCAGCAATAATATTTAGCAATAACCATGACAAAACAAAATTTGACAAAGCCAAAATGGTGGTGGCCAACGCCACACCCATAGTTGTTTAGGTTGAGCCTAGCGCAACACGCATGCGCTGCCCTGCGAGGCATGGTGTAGCTGGTATATGTAGTGCAAGGACCTCCCATCTTTTCTATAGGCTGTTGTTAGTGCCCTTCTTAAATGCCCACTTTAATTTGGTAAATATGCCTTTTGGCGTTTTGGACACTCCCAGGCGATCCCAAAGGGGATGATGGACGGAGTGTTTGAGCAAATCAAACACTCACCCCCAGTTAACTGATCTGGGTTTAATCCATCATCATTCTTTAGCTCACTCCACCACCCCAGTTCAGACATGGCCATATGCAAATCAGTCTGATCCTGTGCCTCATGGGAACAGTCCAGCCCGAACTGCCAAGCCATGTCTTCCCTGTACCGGAAACAAGCATCCTGGGAACGGTTTCGGGTTCCTAACCCTCATCAGCCAAGCTATCTTGAATCCAGTGGCAAAGTGAGCAAGGGACCCACGTCTGGGCATACCCTGCCAACTTAGGGTGGACAAAGCGATACCAAAGGGGATGATGGACGGGTCGCCCCTGATACTTGTGGTATTACCTTTTTTTAAATATATGTTTGCTCCCATGGCCACAAAACTGACCTTGATTTATAAATTGTAGAGGCTTCACAAAAAGGAGACATAAACCGTTTATCCTGGGATACTCTAAATTTAATTTACTAATGGATAACAATTCTGCTTTCCATTAGCACACTTGCATAAGCGCTCAGTTCTGTTTTTCTTGTTCTCATCTTCCAGGTATCTGTTTACCGCTTTGTGTGGTGGGTAAGGTTTGGTGGGAACCGGAGGCCATTCATAATGTTTTATGGTTGAAGGGCCACTGAATAATGTGATGTATTGCTGAATGTTGTGATTTTACTATGATGGTGTGATGTGGCTGGAATGTTGGATTCTTTGGGATAATATGCTGTGACTTTGTGTGACACGATGTGGTGTGCATGTTGTTGTTTTACTATCTGGTGTTATATGATGTGGTGTAATGTTATGTGGTGCAGTATGGTATGATGTGGAGTTCGGCATGATAAAGTGTGATTTGGCATGGTTTTCTATGGTGCGTTATCGTATTATGCCGTATGGTACAAAGTGGTATATGCAGTAGAATAGTGTGATGTAGAGTGTTTTGCTAAGCAGGATGATTTGATTTTGGATAGGGGCATGTCGTTCTATGATGAGAGAGAGAGTGTGGTTTTGTGTTGTGTGTCTTAGATGCTTTCATGTCTAATGCTCAGGTATAGAATGAGGTGATATTAAGTGTTGCGATGTCATGTTCTTTTGAATGGTTTCTTATTCATTGAACGGTATTCCAGGTATTCCATGTGTAAGGTATAGGTTTGCTGGGTAAGTATTATGTGCTGTGATGGGGTATGTTGCTGTATGGTATTATGTGTTGCAATGTACAATGACATGATGGAGTGGTGTATGAGATAATGTGGCATGATCTATTGCATGAAGTATTATGTATGTTCTTGTGTTCAATACTGAAACTGGTGTGGTGAGAAAGAAACAGTTTGCGGTTTTGGATGTTTAGTATGGCCTATTGTAGAATTGTATGTTGTATGGGTGGCATAATATGATGAGGTTTTGTAATGTGTGACGTGGTGTGTTGCATAGTCTGGTATGATTTGATGAAGTATTGTGTTGTGTTGTGTTGTATGGTATAATGTGGTACAGACCTGTAATTTGACTTACTAGAGCTTGGTTCAGTCGCGGAACTCTCTCCCTGCAGCACCACACAATTAAGTGCAACACAATTCCACACATATGCACACAGTATAATTCCACTGCACAACACATTTCACAAGCCCATGATTCCACACCACACAATTCAACTCCCAGGTTCTTTTAAGCAGTGGGAAGTAGAAACCTAAAATGATAATAACTTTGATTTATTATCATTTTAGGCTGCTTCTGCTGCTTTGCGGGCGGGTGAGTGGGCGGGCCTACTCTGCTCTTTGAGCAGGGCAGGAACAGAGTGGTATGCCCACTCAAGTGAGCAATGACTGTTTGGTCGTCCCTCTTGGGCCATCCAAACCAGTCATGTGCACTATCCGATTCTCCATGCAGGCTGCATTGCAGCCTCCATGGAGAATGAGCCCAAGTCCCCATTCACTGCACAACATTCCACTCCACAATACATAATTCCACTACACACAGCACACACATCCAATTAACACCATAAAATTCAACATCATACCATATCATTCGACACCACTCCATATAATTTGACACCACGCCACATACTTCCACTCAATACATGCCACTCCACACAAAAACCAGTGCACATAAGTCCCCTACACTTAATATCACATAATTACTATCCACATAATTCCATTGCACAAGCACTCACTGAACCTACATTTCTTATATTGGTTTACTTCAGGTCTTTCAGCACAGTTTCTTTACCAAAAATTATCAAAAAACCAAACCGCAAACACACACTCGCCTCTATTTCATTCGCTGTCTTTGACATACACAATCGCAGCCTCTTTATGCGTCTGTTACCTTTTCTCCCCTTCATTTTCTTTCTTGCATACTCCTTCTACTACTCTATCTAGACTTCATTAACTACTTCATACACAAACTACCTATTCCTCTCAATCTTACTTTCTATCTATTATATACAAATCTCACCCCTATCTATTCACCATACCACATAATTCCACTACACAAATACACTACATGCCACACAATTCCACCCCACACAATTTCACAACAATTTCAATTCAAACTACATAATTCCGCTACAACCAACATGCATCCTCTCCAATCCAAACAAAACATATAAGTAAAAACGATATAATTTACAAAACCAATAGCTCAAACTCTCGCAAGGGCAAGACCAATTGCATTGAAAATGCGTGTATCAATATAACCCTCACTCGCTCTAGTAGTGACATGCTTCATCATCGGGTTCACCCCAACTCCTAAAACTCAGGGTTGGCTCATCCATGTTTCAGGGAACACTTCTGAAGACTGGGTGTATGGGGGCATAACTTTAAAGATAAAATTCCTCTCCCACCCCAAAAGTATCCTTTATTCGTGGGGTGGGAGAGAGGGTTCAAAAAAGGATTTAGGGTTAAAGGATGTGAAGGTCCTATGACCCTAAAACATCAACATGTTTCAGCCCTTTCCTAACGGCCTATATGAGGTCCTGGGCTTTCGTCAGGGTGGGTAGCGATGAAGCTACTTCCCCCTTAGAAGTGAATGACATGCACATGTAATCTGAATGCACATTTATTTTTTTTAAAGGCATATACTTGCCACTGCTTTTTGAGGGAATTATCTGTAGGAAAGAAATAGAACAAGAGTACAAGCTGTAATTTGTGCTGTAAAAACAATTGTTGGCATACTGTTGCTGTGAAACTTCACAGTGCAGTCCCCAAGTAAATAAGTGCTGTGACAATCAAGGTATTACCATTAGGAAAGCACGTCGTTCAGTGATATCAAACCAGATGCACTCACTCATAAATCTTTTTGCGTTGTTACAAGTCAAGGTGAGTGAATTGAACAGGAACTCGCACATGTGATCTCATTTGCACATACAGACCCTCAACGTAGGGTTGCTCACACTTACACCGAAGTGCACAACTATCTCATGTAAACAGAATTAATATTTAAGGTGCTAAAATAAAACATTCATATTTGGGGTGATAAGGTTACTAACCCAAATTTAAAGGGGGCACCTGCACCTATGGGGGCATGAGAGGGAAGCCTTGCAGTCACAAACTGAGACTGAGTACAAGGAAGAAAAAAATGCCTAAATATTACTAAGCAAGTGATCCTTAAACAGGGGAAACAAAAATTGCCTACAGGTATGCCTCCGGCTGTATCCTGAGGCTGCACAGCTTCATAAGTGCTCCCTGAAACATAGTTGAGCCCACCCGACCCTTAGGAGTTGGGGTGAACCCGATGATGAAGCATCTCACTACTAGAGTGAGCGAGGGTTATATAAAGAAAAGGGTCTCTTTCCCTTCTCACCCACAATAGTGGGTGTGCTACCTTCTGGCTTACTGACATCCCCCATCTCTTTACCTCTTCTACAGGAACCTTCCCGGTTCCAGAGGGGATACTACTGTGTTTTTGAGGCACACATATGGGACTCCACAAATGGGCGACCCTGTAAAGTAATTACTCTATCTCGTTCAAGGAGATAATGTCTTTAGAGGTAGTCAGTTTACAACATTGGGGCAGCGCCTCTGTACCTTTGACTTCTATTTTGTAAAAGATCTTCAACAAGTGGTTCTGTGGTCAGGCAAGCTTCTTGAGGATCTGGCAGCGGGGAATTGTCAGATTCTGGGGTGTACAGAGCCAACCGCTTTCTTTCATCCAGACCTTACCAGTAACATTTTAAAGAGTTTTGAAGTGTGTTTGAGTACAGGTTGGCTTTGTCTTAAGGTTTAGGCCTGTGTGATTAAAAATGTCTTTAATCTCTGCATCCAGGTGCTATGTTTCATTTTTCCTACTGTCCCATTCATCACTCTCATGTGCCCCCAACTGCTCTAGCTGGCATTGCGGTACCAAGTAGATCTTTTGGGCAAACTCCATCAGTTAGTTTGGGTTTAATAGGTTGGTGATTAAATGAATCACTATTCCCAGCAAATAGCCATTAAACTCTCCTTACAGTCTCACTCATTTTTGGGGGGAAATTAGAGACGTGCATTTATTATTGAGCTTCTTGATGAAGTTTCTATGCTTTTTAAAATTTAGGATGAATGCTCTGATATAGGGACATTGCAGTTTAGGCCAGGCCAGGCATCTATGACTAATGGCGCTACCTCGCCGGGCTCTTTGCTGTGTACATTAGGGCTTCACTGTCGAAAGAGAGTGGCAGCTATACATTTCAGATGTCCGCGGAGGCTGCCATCTTAGGGTCAGGCATTGGTTAGGGACCTGTAATTCCCTTGTGCCTGGTCTCCATGGTGCTTCCTCAGAGGTCTTGGGGTACTCCTACTTGTGACTGCTCTTTCATCTGTTGCACTCCCCCATCTGCTGTGTGGGTGTTCTATTTGTTGGGGCTCTTCGTCCGCCATCTTGGGGTCAGGCGGCATGGAGGGGGCTCGTTGCTGCCCCCCTTCTTGCTGCAACACCTCGCTGGCCTTCGGGGGAATAGGGGAGCCCCACTCGCTTCCCCACTTGGTCTACAGACTCACTGATCGCTGCAAGGCCCGCCCAGCTCGCAGGGCGCTTGATCAGGATCCGCCGCCAGTGGTCTGCATTGGTCTACCGCAGTCCTCAGTGCAGCAGCCTCTCTCAACCAGCCCCGGTAGAGATCAATGTAATGACTTCCTCCCCGACTCAGCGTTCCGTTCGCTCCACTTTCTTTAAAATACGGATCGCGGGGAGAGAAAGGGTGTGTCTTGTTAGCACGAATGATCTTGGGGTGTTGTGTTCTGGGGTGTCTAATCACGTGTTTCTCTGTGAGTGAGTAGGAGAGCAAGTCAGACACTATAGCTAGTCGGTCCTAGGCTTATGGGTACTCAGGTGGTAGGATGTCTCAGTCCCTACTTACTAAGGTCCCATAATCCTACACATAGTTCTGTTCTTGAAAACAATATCAGACTACAGGAGGTAGCCCATACACCCTATTGAGACCAGGGCAAGCATTTATAACATATAACAATGTCTCTAAGGGTATCAGTTAGTAGACAGATTTAACAATAGCACAATTAATTGCTGGGAGCAAAGGGAGAGACCAAGGAGACAAAACACAATTCAACAAAATACAGTTTTTTGGTAGTCGTATATATTTGTCATAAATAACTTCATGTATTATCTACTGGCGGTCGCCAGTAGATAGTTATAGTTAGGACCGTGTTTCCATAGGAAATCCGCAACATTCTATTTGGAATAACTTTGGCGCCGGTTGACGAATCCTCGTGAAATTTTCAAAATAAGTGGGGCGCTCCGCTCCGCTCCTACCCTGAAAGTCTCGGGGGGATTCGTCAAGCGGAGGCCGAGAAAAAAGGGGGGTCCCAAAACGCGTTTTCCCCATGCAATTTTCCATAGGGACCTTTAGTCCAAGGTACAGCCCGAACGGCTGAACAGAATTACTTGAAATTTGGCAGAGAGGTAGGCCTCAGCTCAGGTAAGTGCCTTTTGCAGGTCTGGTGTCAATCTGTTCAGTAGTTCCTGAGAAAATCAAAAGTAAAATCATATATATATGTGGGCGGAGCCTAACCACACATGTCATCCTGAGATCTGATTGGCTGTCAGCACTTCATCCAAGAAGTGTTGGCAACCATCTTGGGACCAATATACATGATAGCACCTCATTAAAAAGCATTGCAGTTAATAGAAGGTTTTAAGACTTTAGTTACATTATAAATCATTTGTTGATGGTACCATACTCATTTTAGGAATTGTGGTATGTTCTAAGGTGATTTCACCATGTGAAAAAGCCTTCTGCTGGGATATCATGTTTGAGAGAAAAATATTTTCTCATGCTTTTCCCACAGAGGTTTGGAAGGTGATCTATAAGCTAAACTGAGAGCTTATTTTCTGTAAATTCACATTATCTTTTTCAGTCATGTGAGAATGAAGTCTGACATTCTCAGTAAAACATGTACATCCAACAAGGGCAGAGACTGTCAGTTGATTCCTTTGTGTTCTACTGCAGCTTCCCAGAGTGTTCCAAAGAACAACTAGAGTGCTAACAGTCCTACTTATGATAAACGTATGGCACACCTGAAGCCATCTTGCTTGGATTAAAGTGGTAACTCTTAAAACATTTAATTTAAAAAGGAACAAAATGAGGGGGTTCATTTTTCCATAAAAAGTATGATTAGTGCTGCAGAAAGAAAAATTAGGGCACACTTTGAGTGACTTCTCAAATCCTCTTCTATTTCATTAAAACATTCTGACATGCAGACTGAAACATGCACTTTCAATACCAGCAGCAGTTTTCCCTGGTGAGCAGTAGCTTTACTACAGTGATCTAATGAGCAAAAAGAGTGCTAACATTCTGAATTTATGGCAAATGTGTGACACATCTGAATGCCTTCTTGATGGAATCAAAGTAAAAAACTGAAAGTATTTCCTACTGAGGAGACTGCAGTAAATGAGGAAATTAGGAAACTTCATAACAAATAAGTCTCCCAAGATGGCCACCAGAGACAAAAGAGCCCAAATGTAGCCCAAATATCACCCAGATGTAGCCCAAGTATAGCCCAATGACAGAATGTCCCAGAGTATTCTTAAAAACAACTAGAGCGCTTACTGTCTTCATTATGACAAAAGTATGGCACACCCGAAGCCATCTTGATTGGAATAAACTGGTAACACTTAAAACATTTAATTTAAAAAGGAACACAATGAGGGGGTTCATTTTGCCATAGAAATTATGATTAATGCTGAAGAAAGAAAACTCGCACATGTGATCTCATTTGCACATACAGACCCTCAACGTAGGGTTGCTCACACTTACACCGAAGTGCACAACTATCTCATGTAAACAGAATTAATATTTAAGGTGCTAAAATAAAACATTCATATTTCATGTATCCTGAGGCTGCACAGCTTCATAAGTGCTCCCTGAAACATAGTTGAGCCCACCCGACCCTTAGGAGTTGGGGTGAACCCGATGATGAAGCATCTCACTACTAGAGTGAGCGAGGGTTATATAAAGAAAAGGGTCTCTTTCCCTTCTCACCCACAATAGTGGGTGTGCTACCTTCTGGCTTACTGACATCCCCCATCTCTTTACCTCTTCTACAGGAACCTTCCCGGTTCCAGAGGGGATACTACTGTGTTTTTGAGGCACACATATGGGACTCCACAAATGGGCGACCCTGTAAAGTAATTACTCTATCTCGTTCAAGGAGATAATGTCTTTAGAGGTAGTCAGTTTACAACATTGGGGCAGCGCCTCTGTACCTTTGACTTCTATTTTGTAAAAGATCTTCAACAAGTGGTTCTGTGGTCAGGCAAGCTTCTTGAGGATCTGGCAGCGGGGAATTGTCAGATTCTGGGGTGTACAGAGCCAACCGCTTTCTTTCATCCAGACCTTACCAGTAACATTTTAAAGAGTTTTGAAGTGTGTTTGAGTACAGGTTGGCTTTGTCTTAAGGTTTAGGCCTGTGTGATTAAAAATGTCTTTAATCTCTGCATCCAGGTGCTATGTTTCATTTTTCCTACTGTCCCATTCATCACTCTCATGTGCCCCCAACTGCTCTAGCTGGCATTGCGGTACCAAGTAGATCTTTTGGGCAAACTCCATCAGTTAGTTTGGGTTTAATAGGTTGGTGATTAAATGAATCACTATTCCCAGCAAATAGCCATTAAACTCTCCTTACAGTCTCACTCATTTTTGGGGGGAAATTAGAGACGTGCATTTATTATTGAGCTTCTTGATGAAGTTTCTATGCTTTTTAAAATTTAGGATGAATGCTCTGATATAGGGACATTGCAGTTTAGGCCAGGCCAGGCATCTATGACTAATGGCGCTACCTCGCCGGGCTCTTTGCTGTGTACATTAGGGCTTCACTGTCGAAAGAGAGTGGCAGCTATACATTTCAGATGTCCGCGGAGGCTGCCATCTTAGGGTCAGGCATTGGTTAGGGACCTGTAATTCCCTTGTGCCTGGTCTCCATGGTGCTTCCTCAGAGGTCTTGGGGTACTCCTACTTGTGACTGCTCTTTCATCTGTTGCCCTCCCCCATCTGCTGTGTGGGTGTTCTATTTGTTGGGGCTCTTCGTCCGCCATCTTGGGGTCAGGCGGCATGGAGGGGGCTCGTTGCTGCCCCCCTTCTTGCTGCAACACCTCGCTGGCCTTCGGGGGAATAGGGGAGCCCCACTCGCTTCCCCACTTGGTCTACAGACTCACTGATCGCTGCAAGGCCCGCCCAGCTCGCAGGGCGCTTGATCAGGATCCGCCGCCAGTGGTCTGCATTGGTCTACCGCAGTCCTCAGTGCAGCAGCCTCTCTCAACCAGCCCCGGTAGGGATCAATGTAATGACTTCCTCCCCGACTCAGCGTTCCGTTCGCTCCGCTTTCTTTAAAATACGGATCGCGGGGAGAGAAAGGGTGTGTCTTGTTAGCACGAATGATCTTGGGGTGTTGTGTTCTGGGGTGTCTAATCACGTGTTTCTCTGTGAGTGAGTAGGAGAGCAAGTCAGACACTATAGCTAGTCGGTCCTAGGCTTATGGGTACTCAGGTGGTAGGATGTCTCAGTCCCTACTTACTAAGGTCCCATAATCCTACACATAGTTCTGTTCTTGAAAACAATATCAGACTACAGGAGGTAGCCCATACACCCTATTGAGACCAGGGCAAGCATTTATAACATATAACAATGTCTCTAAGGGTATCAGTTAGTAGACAGATTTAACAATAGCACAATTAATTGCTGGGAGCAAAGGGAGAGACCAAGGAGACAAAACACAATTCAACAAAATACAGTTTTTTGGTAGTCGTATATATTTGTCATAAATAACTTCATGTATTATCTACTGGCGGTCGCCAGTAGATAGTTATAGTTAGGACCGTGTTTCCATAGGAAATCCGCAACATTCTATTTGGAATAACTTTGGCGCCGGTTGACGAATCCTCGTGAAATTTTCAAAATAAGTGGGGCGCTCCGCTCCGCTCCTACCCTGAAAGTCTCGGGGGGATTCGTCAAGCGGAGGCCGAGAAAAAAGGGGGGTCCCAAAACGCGTTTTCCCCATGCAATTTTCCATAGGGACCTTTAGTCCAAGGTACAGCCCGAACGGCTGAACAGAATTACTTGAAATTTGGGAGAGAGGTAGGCCTCAGCTCAGGGAAGTGCCTTTTGCAGGTCTGGTGTCAATCTGTTCAGTAGTTCCTGAGAAAATCAAAAGTAAAATCATATATATATGTGGGCGGAGCCTAACCACACATGTCATCCTGAGATCTGATTGGCTGTCAGCACTTCATCCAAGAAGTGTTGGCAACCATCTTGGGACCAATATACATGATAGCACCTCATTAAAAAGCATTGCAGTTAATAGAAGGTTTTAAGACTTTAGTTACATTATAAATCATTTGTTGATGGTACCATACTCATTTTAGGAATTGTGGTATGTTCTAAGGTGATTTCACCATGTGAAAAAGCCTTCTGCTGGGATATCATGTTTGAGAGAAAAATATTTTCTCATGCTTTTCCCACAGAGGTTTGGAAGGTGATCTATAAGCTAAACTGAGAGCTTATTTTCTGTAAATTCACATTATCTTTTTCAGTCATGTGAGAATGAAGTCTGACATTCTCAGTAAAACATGTACATCCAACAAGGGCAGAGACTGTCAGTTGATTCCTTTGTGTTCTACTGCAGCTTCCCAGAGTGTTCCAAAGAACAACTAGAGTGCTAACAGTCCTACTTATGATAAACGTATGGCACACCTGAAGCCATCTTGCTTGGATTAAAGTGGTAACTCTTAAAACATTTAATTTAAAAAGGAACAAAATGAGGGGGTTCATTTTTCCATAAAAAGTATGATTAGTGCTGCAGAAAGAAAAATTAGGGCACACTTTGAGTGACTTCTCAAATCCTCTTCTATTTCATTAAAACATTCTGACATGCAGACTGAAACATGCACTTTCAATACCAGCAGCAGTTTTCCCTGGTGAGCAGTAGCTTTACTACAGTGATCTAATGAGCAAAAAGAGTGCTAACATTCTGAATTTATGGCAAATGTGTGACACATCTGAATGCCTTCTTGATGGAATCAAAGTAAAAAACTGAAAGTATTTCCTACTGAGGAGACTGCAGTAAATGAGGAAATTAGGAAACTTCATAACAAATAAGTCTCCCAAGATGGCCACCAGAGACAAAAGAGCCCAAATGTAGCCCAAATATCACCCAGATGTAGCCCAAGTATAGCCCAATGACAGAATGTCCCAGAGTATTCTTAAAAACAACTAGAGCGCTTACTGTCTTCATTATGACAAAAGTATGGCACACCCGAAGCCATCTTGATTGGAATAAACTGGTAACACTTAAAACATTTAATTTAAAAAGGAACACAATGAGGGGGTTCATTTTGCCATAGAAATTATGATTAATGCTGAAGAAAGAAAACTCGCACATGTGATCTCATTTGCACATACAGACCCTCAACGTAGGGTTGCTCACACTTACACCGAAGTGCACAACTATCTCATGTAAACAGAATTAATATTTAAGGTGCTAAAATAAAACATTCATATTTCATGTATCCTGAGGCTGCACAGCTTCATAAGTGCTCCCTGAAACATAGTTGAGCCCACCCGACCCTTAGGAGTTGGGGTGAACCCGATGATGAAGCATCTCACTACTAGAGTGAGCGAGGGTTATATAAAGAAAAGGGTCTCTTTCCCTTCTCACCCACAATAGTGGGTGTGCTACCTTCTGGCTTACTGACATCCCCCATCTCTTTACCTCTTCTACAGGAACCTTCCCGGTTCCAGAGGGGATACTACTGTGTTTTTGAGGCACACATATGGGACTCCACAAATGGGCGACCCTGTAAAGTAATTACTCTATCTCGTTCAAGGAGATAATGTCTTTAGAGGTAGTCAGTTTACAACATTGGGGCAGCGCCTCTGTACCTTTGACTTCTATTTTGTAAAAGATCTTCAACAAGTGGTTCTGTGGTCAGGCAAGCTTCTTGAGGATCTGGCAGCGGGGAATTGTCAGATTCTGGGGTGTACAGAGCCAACCGCTTTCTTTCATCCAGACCTTACCAGTAACATTTTAAAGAGTTTTGAAGTGTGTTTGAGTACAGGTTGGCTTTGTCTTAAGGTTTAGGCCTGTGTGATTAAAAATGTCTTTAATCTCTGCATCCAGGTGCTATGTTTCATTTTTCCTACTGTCCCATTCATCACTCTCATGTGCCCCCAACTGCTCTAGCTGGCATTGCGGTACCAAGTAGATCTTTTGGGCAAACTCCATCAGTTAGTTTGGGTTTAATAGGTTGGTGATTAAATGAATCACTATTCCCAGCAAATAGCCATTAAACTCTCCTTACAGTCTCACTCATTTTTGGGGGGAAATTAGAGACGTGCATTTATTATTGAGCTTCTTGATGAAGTTTCTATGCTTTTTAAAATTTAGGATGAATGCTCTGATATAGGGACATTGCAGTTTAGGCCAGGCCAGGCATCTATGACTAATGGCGCTACCTCGCCGGGCTCTTTGCTGTGTACATTAGGGCTTCACTGTCGAAAGAGAGTGGCAGCTATACATTTCAGATGTCCGCGGAGGCTGCCATCTTAGGGTCAGGCATTGGTTAGGGACCTGTAATTCCCTTGTGCCTGGTCTCCATGGTGCTTCCTCAGAGGTCTTGGGGTACTCCTACTTGTGACTGCTCTTTCATCTGTTGCCCTCCCCCATCTGCTGTGTGGGTGTTCTATTTGTTGGGGCTCTTCGTCCGCCATCTTGGGGTCAGGCGGCATGGAGGGGGCTCGTTGCTGCCCCCCTTCTTGCTGCAACACCTCGCTGGCCTTCGGGGGAATAGGGGAGCCCCACTCGCTTCCCCACTTGGTCTACAGACTCACTGATCGCTGCAAGGCCCGCCCAGCTCGCAGGGCGCTTGATCAGGATCCGCCGCCAGTGGTCTGCATTGGTCTACCGCAGTCCTCAGTGCAGCAGCCTCTCTCAACCAGCCCCGGTAGGGATCAATGTAATGACTTCCTCCCCGACTCAGCGTTCCGTTCGCTCCGCTTTCTTTAAAATACGGATCGCGGGGAGAGAAAGGGTGTGTCTTGTTAGCACGAATGATCTTGGGGTGTTGTGTTCTGGGGTGTCTAATCACGTGTTTCTCTGTGAGTGAGTAGGAGAGCAAGTCAGACACTATAGCTAGTCGGTCCTAGGCTTATGGGTACTCAGGTGGTAGGATGTCTCAGTCCCTACTTACTAAGGTCCCATAATCCTACACATAGTTCTGTTCTTGAAAACAATATCAGACTACAGGAGGTAGCCCATACACCCTATTGAGACCAGGGCAAGCATTTATAACATATAACAATGTCTCTAAGGGTATCAGTTAGTAGACAGATTTAACAATAGCACAATTAATTGCTGGGAGCAAAGGGAGAGACCAAGGAGACAAAACACAATTCAACAAAATACAGTTTTTTGGTAGTCGTATATATTTGTCATAAATAACTTCATGTATTATCTACTGGCGGTCGCCAGTAGATAGTTATAGTTAGGACCGTGTTTCCATAGGAAATCCGCAACATTCTATTTGGAATAACTTTGGCGCCGGTTGACGAATCCTCGTGAAATTTTCAAAATAAGTGGGGCGCTCCGCTCCGCTCCTACCCTGAAAGTCTCGGGGGGATTCGTCAAGCGGAGGCCGAGAAAAAAGGGGGGTCCCAAAACGCGTTTTCCCCATGCAATTTTCCATAGGGACCTTTAGTCCAAGGTACAGCCCGAACGGCTGAACAGAATTACTTGAAATTTGGCAGAGAGGTAGGCCTCAGCTCAGGGAAGTGCCTTTTGCAGGTCTGGTGTCAATCTGTTCAGTAGTTCCTGAGAAAATCAAAAGTAAAATCATATATATATGTGGGCGGAGCCTAACCACACATGTCATCCTGAGATCTGATTGGCTGTCAGCACTTCATCCAAGAAGTGTTGGCAACCATCTTGGGACCAATATACATGATAGCACCTCATTAAAAAGCATTGCAGTTAATAGAAGGTTTTAAGACTTTAGTTACATTATAAATCATTTGTTGATGGTACCATACTCATTTTAGGAATTGTGGTATGTTCTAAGGTGATTTCACCATGTGAAAAAGCCTTCTGCTGGGATATCATGTTTGAGAGAAAAATATTTTCTCATGCTTTTCCCACAGAGGTTTGGAAGGTGATCTATAAGCTAAACTGAGAGCTTATTTTCTGTAAATTCACATTATCTTTTTCAGTCATGTGAGAATGAAGTCTGACATTCTCAGTAAAACATGTACATCCAACAAGGGCAGAGACTGTCAGTTGATTCCTTTGTGTTCTACTGCAGCTTCCCAGAGTGTTCCAAAGAACAACTAGAGTGCTAACAGTCCTACTTATGATAAACGTATGGCACACCTGAAGCCATCTTGCTTGGATTAAAGTGGTAACTCTTAAAACATTTAATTTAAAAAGGAACAAAATGAGGGGGTTCATTTTTCCATAAAAAGTATGATTAGTGCTGCAGAAAGAAAAATTAGGGCACACTTTGAGTGACTTCTCAAATCCTCTTCTATTTCATTAAAACATTCTGACATGCAGACTGAAACATGCACTTTCAATACCAGCAGCAGTTTTCCCTGGTGAGCAGTAGCTTTACTACAGTGATCTAATGAGCAAAAAGAGTGCTAACATTCTGAATTTATGGCAAATGTGTGACACATCTGAATGCCTTCTTGATGGAATCAAAGTAAAAAACTGAAAGTATTTCCTACTGAGGAGACTGCAGTAAATGAGGAAATTAGGAAACTTCATAACAAATAAGTCTCCCAAGATGGCCACCAGAGACAAAAGAGCCCAAATGTAGCCCAAATATCACCCAGATGTAGCCCAAGTATAGCCCAATGACAGAATGTCCCAGAGTATTCTTAAAAACAACTAGAGCGCTTACTGTCTTCATTATGACAAAAGTATGGCACACCCGAAGCCATCTTGATTGGAATAAACTGGTAACACTTAAAACATTTAATTTAAAAAGGAACACAATGAGGGGGTTCATTTTGCCATAGAAATTATGATTAATGCTGAAGAAAGAAAATGAGGGCACATTTTGAGTGACTTCTCAAATCCTCTTCTATTTCATTAAAAAATTCTGACATGCAGACTGAAACATGCACTTTTAATACCAGGAGCAGACTTCCATGGTGAACAGTAGCTTTACTACAGTGATCTAATGAGCAACTAGAGTGCTAACATTCAGAATTTATGGCAAATGTGTGACATATCTGAATACCTTCATGATGGAATCAGAGTAAAAAACTGAAAGCATTTCCTACTGAGGAGACTGCAGTACATGAGGAAATTAGGAAACTTCATAACAAATAAATCTCCCAAGATGGCCACCGGATACAAAAGAGCCCAAATGTAGCCCAAAATCACCCAGATGTAGCCCAAATATAGCCCAATGACAGAAGTGTGCAAAACACTTATTATTTTGTGTTTTTGCAGTGTTATATAGTGCAGACTTGTCAGGTATTGGAGTGCTTTACATGAGCATTGGTTACATCACACAAGAACAAATTCATTTTGGTTGTAGACATGGGGAGACTAAGTGATTTGACCAGAATCACAGAATGTCGAGCTGAAGCAGAAACTCCAACCTGGTTCCCCAGTTGCAAAGTCTGCAGTTCTGGAAGTAACACCACATCCTCTCCCCTAAGTGCAACATTTAATCAAGTGGTCAACTGGATAAAAAAACATAAAGATAACAAATAATTTAAAAGTGCTTTGTCGCTATTTGAAAACTCAGAAAATATGTCCTTATTTTAGTCTTTTAGAGCACTAACCATAATTTTGATGCCAATAAGACCCTCTCATATATGTAATTTCTAAAGGAAATGCTCTAGGTATTACAGTTTTGATTACATCAAGATGACGTCAGGCGTTCCACTCTTTTGTAATAAATATAGAATGTTAGCAATCTAGTTGTTCATTAGGATACTGTTGAGAGGCAGAGGCCAGGGGCACGGACTCTGAAAATTGAAGGCAGGTAGGAGGGTGCAAAGGCAACAATTTAACCACACTGAGCAGGCAGGAAGGGCCGTGGCAGCACAACAGACTATGGAGGGCAGTGGAAAGGGGGACAGGGGCAACAAACCAACAATACAGGACTTGCAAGAGAGGCTGTGGCAATGTAATAGACCATTGTGGGCAGAAGGAAGAGGCAATGGTAGTACAACCATACATGCCAACAGACCCGATTCAGCCAGGAAACGTCCAATGTTTTTAAGCTCAAATGGGCTTTATTTGATCTGTCTCCTGTCTACAATCTCCTCTTTTTCAATGTAACTCAAAGGGGAAAATCAATACCCCAGTTTTTTTTCAAAATCTCCCTCTTACCAAGTTCAAAATGTTCGCAAGTATGGTACATTGGATCATGGAAGGAAATGGGGTAGGGACATGGACTTGGATAACAGAGGACAGGAGGGACATGGAGAGGTGCACCAAACTGACCCTGCAGGGCAGGCATCAGGGTTTGCAGCAGCACAATACACCACACAGGGCATGCAGGACGGGAGTGCAGCACAACAATCCATAGAAAGCAAGAGGGAGGGAACATGACCATGCACATGGACAACAGAGAACAGAGGGGCAAGAGGCAATGGTAGCTAGCTGACCATAATGGACAGACAGGAGAGAAAGCTACAGCATAACAGACCATAAAGGGCAGGAGGGACGGATCAGGGGCATTACAATGGAACAGACAAGCCAGGAGGGAGGGAGTAGGGGTCTGCACATGTAAACAGAGGGCTGGGGGCAAGGGGGCAGGGCAGGAGCAGCAAGATAGCCATGGAGGTCAGGCAGGATGGGCACTAGAAGCAAGACACACCATGATGAGCAACAGTGAGACTGTGATGGCATACACACAGACCATGGAGGGAAGGTGGGAGGGGGTCAGGGGCAGATAACTGACCACACAGGGAAGGTGGGAGGGGCCATGGCAGCACAGAAGACCATGCATGGCAAGTGGGAGGGTTAGTGGCAGCACAATGGCTATGATGGGCAAGAAGGAGGGTGCAGGGGCATGCACAAAGGACGATGGAGGATAGAAGGGAGGGTCAGGACCTGTGCACAGACAAGAAAGTTCAGGGGAAGGGGCCTCACAACAGACCGCACGGGGCAGGCAGGAGGAGCAGTTGCAGCACAACAGACCAGGGAGGGCAGAAGAGTGTGGCAGTACAATGGACCATGTAGGACAGGAGGAAGAGGATAGGGGTATGGCATGTGGACAGGCAGGGTGGAGGTGGCAGGGACAGGTTACAGTCATCTGACAATGCTAGGCAGGTGGGAGGGGAGTGGCAGCTCAACAGAACACTCAGAGTAGATAGGAGTGGCAGGTCCATGGAACATGGTGGGCAAAAAGGATGGAGCAGGGGCATGCACAAAGACATCGGAGGGCAGGGGGAAGGAGAATAGGGGCAGCAAGCTAAGCACAGAGTTTAAGCAGGAGGTCAATGATGGGGCATAGAATTGGGCAATGGAGGGCAGGAGGAGTGGACTGGTACATCATACTAAATTGAGGGCAGTGGCAGCACATCAGACCATGCATGGCAGGAGGGAGGAAGCTAGTCTATGGATTCACACAACAGAGGATAGGGAGGAGGGGGATGGGGCAGCAAGCTAACTGTTCAGAGAAGGCGGGTATTAGGAACTTTATTGTTTTTAAAACGTGTGTCTGTGCGAACTACTTAAAATATGAACAAGTATGCAGCATAATCTCACTTTTATTCAGGAAGAAGAGGACGTTTGTGACTGTGACTCCGGGCTCACTTGGCAGAAACACCCCCTGACCCTCCACCCCCTATCGCAAAATGTAATGCCCGTGAAAAGGGTAGGTGAACACAGTGTTATATAGAACATAGTCCTGAGAGCACGATTGAAAATGAAAACTAGATATAGTGTATGGTATAAACTATGCACCAAAAAGTGTGATATAAGATGAACCGGGCGTGAAATATAATATGCAATACATTGTGCGCAATGACAGATTCATTGGAGAGCGCGAGATAGCACAGGCACTAGCGCGTGCTATGCGATATGCGCCTTGGAGTGTAATATGCACAGGGCAGTGTTGTGTAACCTAGCTAGTCTCTAAAGTTGTAATATAAAATATGTGCTGGGGAGTGTAACGTTGCATATGCACTGTGACAAAGATATGGATCCCAGATTGTAATATGTATGGCATAGCACTGTGCGTTATAACATAGGCATCGAGGAAGGCACGTTAGATAGGGCAATATAACCCGTGCGAAGTGTGGCATGACATATTCACGGGGTGGTGTTACAGTGCACATGGGCTAGAGAATGTCATAGCATATGCACTAGCTAGTGGAATACAACACAGAGGTGTGTGGCACTCAGCAGGCAATGGTGGGTGTAACACAGCATTGGGCTCTGCCAGGAGCGCGCTGTGACTCTCAAGTGATGTTCGTCCCCTTTCCAGAGAGTAAAATAAAAAGTATTACACATCCGGCAGTGGATGTGTGTTTTATTAACCGTGATGGGGGTTTCTTGCATAGTTTTGGTCGAATTTTTGTCGAATCCCCTTTGAATGGCTTGGTGTGCATGTGTATTAAATGTGCCCGTCAATAGCTACCCATGTTTGTATAAATAAACGACAAGGGTGTCTACCGGGATTAGGCACTGTAGGGCATCAGACATGTCAGAGCTTCACTAGTGGTGTAAATACATTCCACGTGGATTCATTGTATGCATAGTCGCCTTTTAATGAATATCACGCAAATCGTCATGGTGATAGGTACGTACGGTTTGTCCAGCATGTCCTAGGTGTGTCTATAAATATATATTTTTTAAAAATAATAAAAAACAGTGGCCGGCCCTGGGGATTGGGGTCAAAAAAATATAATTAGGAGACAGGCCCTTGGGGATGGGGTCATCAGGGCCAATAAATTATAATAAGAAGGGGAACCACATAGCCCCCTTCTTAAAAAATTAAAATAAATAAAAGACTGGCATCGTGCCGGAGGCCACGCCCCCTCCTTGCAGCACTCTGCAAACGCGCCCCCTGGCGAGTTGTAAGTTGGGGAATTAATTCCTCTTCAATACTGAGGGTCCCTGAGGGCCAACTAGCCCAACAGGCATCTCCAGTATGCGCCAGGGAGCTGCGCTGCAGACAGGTGTTCTGAGGCCAAGCCCCTTTTTACACCTCTCTGCAACACAGCTCTGTGGCGCTTACTGGAGGTACCTAGTGGTCTAGTTTGACCCTAGGCACCCTTAGGATTCAAGGGGACTTAATCTCTCAACTTAGAACAGCCACAGGGCGCGTTTACACAGTGGTGAAGGGAGGGGACGGGGCCTGAGGTGACGTGTGCAAACACGCACTATGGCACGTTTTAAATTGGGGATATAATTTCCCTTCAATACTGAGGGCCCCTGGGGGCTAACTAGCCCACCAAGTGCTTCCAGGAAGCGCCACTGAGCTGCATTGCAGAGAGGTGGTCCAGGTCGTGCCACTTTTTACACCTCTCTGCAACGCAGCTCTGTGGCACTTACTGGAGGTACCTAGTGGGCTAGTTGGACCCGAGGGACCCTCAGAATTCAAATGAACTTAATCTCCCAACTAAAAACGGACACAGGGCGTGTTTACACAGTGGTGAAGGGAGGGGACGGGGCCTGAGTTAACGTGTGCAAAAACGCCCTGTGGCCTGTTTTAAGAGGTAGTTTTAATCCCCCTGCCCTATTATAAACTAGGGGCTTACAGAGGAGGTCATGCTAATCACAGGGGGACCCCAACGCGTAATGTTCCCTAGTGTATGTAGGTGTTTTCACTGTATTCTAAGTGTCTTTTAACGTAGCACTGGCTCTAGAACTGGTTAGTCAGACTCAGTTACCACCAGTATCCGTCTGAAAAAGTTGAGGGTACAGGATGATTTTTCAACAAGGCTTCTTTCTGCTCTTCTTTTTGTTCTTTCTGCACGTTATCCTTCTTCCTGCACTTTCCTTCATCTTTGAGGACTTCTGTTGCTTCTTTCTGCACTTCTTTTTTTTATTTCTGTGCATTTGTTCTTCTTTCTTCACATGTCCTATCTCTGTAGGCATAGTTAGAAATTAGCATTTAAAAAACCTTTGAAATTCACAGAAAAAACCATAGGTTTCAGGCACGTTATAGTTAGGAATTAGCATTTAAAAAACCTCAGAAATTCACTGAAAAAACCATAGGTTTCAGGGGTGTTATAGTTAGCTGGACTTTTCACTTGTACATAACCATTGAAATTCCCCCGTTATAGTTAGTTCAGCTAACTATAACTCACGCGCCCGCAATGCACTGCTGATGACGTCACATTTTACATCACTCATGACATGGTCAGTGACGTCACTCATGACATCACTGATGACATCTCAAATGACATCACTGATGACATCACTGATGACATCATCCTTGTGATAGAGTGGCAGACCTCCTCTCACCCTAATATAACCTTTGATACACACATTCAAAAATAGAGACTAAAATTTTCAAAACAATGGACATACCAATACCAGTTACAACAACCTCTTCAGTAATTCTAAGATCCACATACACATCCACTCATTCACCAACAGTCCTATACAGTCACTCATACATGTACTCACTCATCATATGTACTCATACACCTATACATCCTGTTACACAATGCCACTCATCCATAGAGTTACTCACACACATAGTCACTCATGCTTATAAAGAATCAAACATACATTTACTTGCATATACAGTTATACACACACCACCACACTTACTTCTACAGAAACTTACACATACTTAGTCTTTTAAACAATCACTTATAGAAACACATACTTATTCATACAGGAACTCTTTCAATCTCTCACTCTCACATATACTCACTTATATACACCAATAGTCACATATACTAGTTTAAAACATATGTAGTTACTCATAAAGACACTATTGAGACAGTCATTCACTCACTAACACACCCATACACACACTCATCCACCCATACAGTCCTGCACACATTCTGTCTTCAACACATACAAACAGTGAGTCACTCATTCATGCACCTATGCACTACGTAATACCCCCCACTGAACCATGCAGACACTCAGACTGATACTCAAAAAACCAACTAATAACCTATATAGACACCCATGTAGCTACTCACCAACCCCTGCAGCCACTTATACACAAAGTGAGAGACTGATACAGATATTTACATATTTAAACATTACTCACTAAGCCATGTATTCACTATGATACACTTAATCAGTCAGTTACACAATCAATTTTTCAAAAACAAATCATCCATTTAGACACTTATATACCCATTTATTCTTCCATCGACCTTGAGATATACATATATAAAACATATTTAATTTTCAGAAAAACACACATTCACTGGATGATGTCATCAGTGATGTCATCAGTGATGTCATTTGAGATGTCATCAGTGATGTCATGAGTGATGTCACTGACCATGTCATGAGTGATGTAATATGTGACGTCATCAGCAGTGCATTGCGGGCGCGCGAGTTATAGTTAGCTGAACTAACTATAACGGGGGAATTTCAATGGTTATGTACAAGTGAAAAGTCCAGCTAACTATAACACCCCTGAAACCTATGTTTTTTTCAGTGAATTTCTGAGGTTTTTTAAATGCTAATTCCTAACTATAACGTGCCTGAAACCTATGGTTTTTTCTGTGAATTTAGACATGTGTGAGAACAGCACTGCATTACATTAAATGGCATGTAACCTGTGGGATACTGTGTACAAGTGCTCATGAAATGGTGATGACGCAAGTGACAATTTAGGTAGTATGTACAGCGAAACAAGGGGGCGCAACAAAAAGACAATTTGTGGTGGAATTTACATAGTTTAGATGCCCAAACAATGACTTTTTCAAGGCTCCTGAGTCCTGTGTTGATAAATTATTATATTGGCCAACATGGAGATTAACCCCGCGACTTTTTCAAGGCTCCTGAGTCCTGTGTTGATAAATTATTATAGTGTGGTGATAATTCCAACCCACACGGTATGCAGGTGAGGGCAGTAATGTGATGCGTTCCAAATGAAAAACAAATCTAGAGTAATGGTCTGTCACCATATTTTGAAGCGGCGTTATCGCATCTAGTTTTCCTATCACGTCCTCGAGAACGCGATAGGAAAACTAGATGCGATACCGCCGCACAAAATAAGGTGACAGACCATTACTCTGGATTTGTTTTGCGGGGTTAATCTCCATGTTAGCGACGAAACACGTGTTGGCATGTAAACCTGTATATAAAGACTGAGAAAAAAAGAAGCAAATAAGAAGAATAAAAGAACTTAAGAAATGTGTTCTAAATACTTGTTGCACTGTCTTGATCTACTGTAGCTACAGCTGTCAAACCCTTATACATATTGTGTGCTGGGGCAGTTGTTTTTTTGTATTACAAGTGTGGCACAGGCTGCACAAGTTTGGGGAGGCTGGTGGTTCTCTCTACCTTACAGCACCTTTGAGCAAATACTTGTATATATATATAGATAGTGGGTGACTTCACCTTTGTAGCGCCGTTTCCCTAATAAGTATACCACTGTCGGTCATTATTGGTAGTTCGACTTGTGGCTAGAGTGACAATCTACGCTCTGTTAGGGCAATTGCCTGCATCAATGCTGACCCTGCCCTCAATATGAAGGCATCCAGGGTCCCAACCACCCCCTGCCCTGTTAAAGATTTCCGCTTATTCATCCTGCCCCCCTTCTGTAACGCATACCAAGAGTCAATAAGTGAATTACCAAGTCTCTACTAGCCCGTTTTACCTAGATGGGAGAAAGGCAGAGGGAACTGACAGCTAAATCAAAACAATTGGGAAGTAATATGAGCGGTACCATGGCCCTGCCCAGCCTCTCCCAGTCTCTAAAGGGCTCAGACGGGCCCGCCCTTGGTCCGGGCGTCGTCTGGCCATCGTCCGGGCGTCATCCCACACCACGGGGGGAGAAGCAGCGCTATAAGCGCAATAATCATGCCTCCCCCTCACTCGCGGCAGCTGCGGCAGAAAATGGTGCACCCTGGGGGTTCCAGTCCTCCCCAGAGTGAAAGTAGCAGCGTGGCCCTGGGACCCTCGTCCACCAGGGGTTCCTCTAGATAGTAGTTAGTGGCGTCCCGGGCAGCCAGTAAACAACAAGGCAGCTAAAGTCTCCCCGATGCTCCTCAATAGTACCTTCAGAGGCATGCGTCTGCCTTCTGGTGAGCAGGAGATTTTGATTCCCTAGGAGCCAACAAATATGTAGCACGAATCATGAGTAGAGCGTTCTTGATATCAGTCCTGTTACTGGGATGAGACCAATAAAGTTTCAACAACAACAAAAATAAAAAAATAAAAAAGGAAACAATAGAAACAATAGAAACAATAGAAACAAAGAGTCCAGCATATAATAACGCTATGGTGAATTCTCTTTTGCCGCGGTCTCTAATTAGAGCTCGCTAAGCCTTAAACAACAACAACGGCAGGCAGTCTCTAGTGTTAGCCCGACTCCCGCTAACACGAGGAATCCGGTCGAGTAAATGTGAGGCAGCCGAGTAACCTCGGACGGCAGGGCATCCCAAGGCAGAGACAGGAGTCAGGTTTGCGGCATGGGGAACAGCGGTGGCAACCTTCACAGTAAACCTTCACCGAGCCAGCCTGCTGCTGAGTCACTCCTTGAAGTGAATCAAATAGATAATCTCTGGCTGAGGATTTGCGATGTCGGAGCAACTCTTCCCATAGTTTGGAATTTAAAGAACCAGCCTCAGCGCTGCGAATCTTGTGCCAGCTGGTAACATACGCGCTCCGCCTTTCCAGTGTTTGTTTTAGAAGACCAAATTCTAACCGGATTTGTGCAGGGGAGACGTATCTTGGCAGGTTAAAGATTGCCCTATATGAGTTAGCTACCACTGTGTCCAGTAATGCTGCGTCCTTCCCTTGAAGGGGTGCACTTTCATATGTGAGAGTCGGCTGTAGCTTTGCGCACAAAACCTGAAGCAGAGGGTTAAGTGTTAGGTCAGGAAGTTTGGCTTTTAAGGATTTTATCGCCAGGTGAGTCACGGTTCCCTTACCTCGCAAGGACTCCCCTTGGGGTTTAAACGAATTCTTATGGTTCAATATTACTCCCAAGTATTTATAGGTAGTTACCAAGTCCAACCCTTGTCCGTTTAGATGCCAATTGATTTTCCTCTTTTTCCAGTGGTTCACTGCCATAACCTTGGATTTGTTAAAACTTATTTGCAAGGCGTTCCTTTCTGAAAAGGAGTGAGCTACATTTAGAAGGTGTTGGAGGCCAATCGGAGTCTGGCTTATCAGCACCAAGTCATCCGTGTATAGCAGATTGGACAGCGGAATTTTCCCTAGTTTCGGTGCATGACAAAGGCATTTATCGAGTTCCCCTGGCAAATCTGCGAGAAAAAGGTTAAATAAAAGCGGAGCTAATACGCAACCCTGTTTTAACCCTTTTGCTGTCGGAATGTTGTTGGAAAGGTGTGTTCCTGCTCCTAGTTTAACCTTAATCCAGGTGTTTGAGTGGAGTAATATCAGCACGTCTAGAAGATGTTTAGGTATTCCCCAGTTATCCATTTTCCGCCAGCGTTTGTTACGATCCACGTGGTCGAATACAGCAGTGTAATCAATAAAACAGAGGAATAGGGGAGATTTGGTCTCTTTTACTGCATCCATCAGCAGGTTCAGTGCCAAGATGTTGCTTGTGGTCCCTTGACCCCGGCAGAAACCAGTTTGATTGATTGGGATTACGGAGTTTTCAGATGCCCATTATGTTAGCTCCTCCAGCATGGTTCCTGCAAAATACTTAGCCTCCACATCTATGAGGGCAATAAGCCGATAATGATTTGGGAGTTTCCTGTTGCCATGTTTAAAAATTGGGCTTATTACTGATCCATGCCAGGATTCCGGAAGAGTCAGGGTATCTTTTATGTTTCTGCGCTCCAAAATTCCGCATCTGATTTATATAGCATTGGTGGAATGCCATTTGGTCCAGGGGCACCTGTTGGTCTGCCCCTGGCTATTTGCCTTTTAACGTCAGCTGGTGTGGAAGCCAGATATCCAGACTCGACGAAGGGAGAAGAACTTGAGTCGGGCATTAATTTACCCATAGAAGATGGTAGCACGGTTCCTCTTGCGCCTGTTTCTTGGTTCGGGGCCATTATGTGGCAGTTGCCTATTTTTTCCCTCTGGGTTTCTTTGCTGGACTCCTTTATCCCCATTTCTTCAAGGCTATCCTCGTTGTCAGCGCTCGTGTTGTTAATGTGCTTAAAGAGTTATTTTGTCCATGCTTCCTCCGTTATGTTAGAGTTTCGGCCAAGATGATCTGGATTCTTTATTCTTTTGATCATTTGCCAAAACCATGAGCTGTTTTTCTGTTTAACTTCGTGGAGGTGTTTGGCCCATAACTCGTCGTTTTTTTGTTTCTTTTTTTCCCATTTCTTCCTTTTTAGCAGTTTTTTTGCTTTCCGTAGGAAAATTAGTAAGTCATGATTTTTGGGATCTTTTCGCATCTGTCTCAGTGTTCGGTTTATTATCTGTTTTTGCGTTTTCATTTCTGGAGTAAGTTGTAGTTAGGTTAATGCTCCCTTTTCATGAATTACCCTGTTTTATGGCCCTTTTAATAGTTTCTCGCTGATAGCTAGGATGAAATTTTGAAATACTTCTGACAGTTTTATCGTGGAACTTGCCACTTGAGTATAAAGAGTTTTTGCTGTAAGACTTGTGGAGCTGATGTTGCTGGGATTGCACCGAAGCCGCTTTAGGTTTGAAGTCACTTCAATGTTAATGTCTGTAAATGGTTCAGTCTTGAGAAGTGAGTTGATTTTTATTGTAGCTTCTTGAGGCAAGTGGTCGCTGAGGTCGTTGTTCCCTATCTTAAACGCTGTTACCTTGCTGAGCATATTTAAGGATGTAAATGTGTAATCCAAGTGGGAAGATTGCCTTTCGGAATGAAATGTTGCGACTGGTGGATTGTCTTCTGGGTAGCACCCATTCAAGGGGCTTAGATTAAGTTGTTCTAATTGCCATAAT
Organism: Triturus cristatus; assembly: GCF_964204655.1. Taxonomy (NCBI): domain Eukaryota; kingdom Metazoa; phylum Chordata; class Amphibia; order Caudata; family Salamandridae; genus Triturus; species Triturus cristatus. Next base: position 1,341,879,749 of record NC_140585.1, read on the forward strand.
ACGTTTTTAAGCAGTTTGTGTTTTTTTTTATTTTTGGGGAGCCCTGTCTTGGCACTCCCCATGCGGCGCTAAGTTTTTGGTCAAGGCCATCACCTGGACCCGAGCTAATAAGATACATGTTAAAGTCACCTGCCAGGATGATAAAATCGGAATCCTCTTCGTCCATTACTTTTTCCATGGCTTTTATCAGTTCCTTGGCAGCTTGCCATTTCCATTTGGGGTGGATGTAAGTGTTGATTATTATAACTTCTTGAAGTTGGCTGTGTGATCTTTGCTGCCTGCATTACGCTTGGAGGTGCTATTTGAGATTCTATTGTTGTAACCTCACCTATTGTTGCTATAGAGGCAAAGATCATTTGGCCCCCTGATCTGCGGCCAAAAATGGAGCTTTTATTTGCTGTGATACAACAAGATGTATACCCTTGCAGTTCAAATGCCTTTTCCTCCCAGGTTTCTTGAAGCAGTAACAAATCAAATGATTTTAAATATTGCAAAAACTCTGGATTGTCGCTTTTGCTGGCTAAACCGTTGATGTTCCAAGTGGGGAACAACCTTTACAACGCAACTTTTACAACGCACTACCATTACAACGCATTTTTTACAACGCATAATCCATTACAACGCATGACATTACAACGCATGACACTACAACGCATTTTTAAAAACTACCTTTACAACGCATTCCATTACAACGCATACTACCATTACAACGCATACCATTACAACGCATAATATTACACTATACTATCCAACACTTACCCTACTGATGCACCCCCTGGAGTTAGAATAGTAATTTTTACCCCTACACTATCCAACACTTACCCTACTGTTGCACCCCCTGGAGTTAGAATAGTAATTTTTACCCCTACACTATCCAACACTTACCCTACTGTTGCACCCCCTGGAGTTAGAATAGTAATTTTTACCCCTACACTATCCAACACTTACCCTACTGTTGCACCCCCTGGAGTTAGAATAGTAATTTTTACCCCTATACTATCCAACACTTACCCTACTGATGCACCCCCTGGAGTTAGAATAGTAATTTTTACCCCTATACTATCCAACACTTACCCTACTGATGCACCCCCTGGAGTTAGAATAGTAATTTTTACCCCTATACTATCCAACACTTACCCTACTGATGCACCCCCTGGAGTTAGAATAGTAATTTTTACCCCTATACTATCCAACACTTACCCTACTGATGCACCCCCTGGAGTTAGAATAGTAATTTTTACCCCTATACTATCCAACACTTACCCTACTGATGCACCCCCTGGAGTTAGAATAGTAATTTTTACCCCTATACTATCCAACACTTACCCTACTGATGCACCCCCTGGAGTTAGAATAGTAATTTTTACCCCTACACTATCCAACACTTACCCTACTGTTGCACCCCCTGGAGTTAGAATAGTAATTTGTACCCCTACACTATCCAACACTTACCCTACTGTTGCACCCCCTGGAGTTAGAATAGTAATTTTTACCCCTACACTATCCAACACTTACCCTACTGTTGCACCCCCTGGAGTTAGAATAGTAATTTTTACCCCTATACTATCTAATACTTACCTTAAATGTAATTTAATATTATGCGTTGTAATGGTATGCGTTGTAAAGGTAGTATGCGTTGTAATGGTAATGCGTTGTAAAGGTATTTTTTAAAAATGCGTTGTAGTGTCCTGCGTTGTAATGTCATGCGTTGTAATGGATTATGCGTTGTAAAAAATGCGTTGTAAGTGCATGCGTTGTAAAAGTGTGCGTTGTAACGTCATACATCCGTTCCAAGTACATATACTAATTTGTTTGGTCTTATCCAAGGGATGATCAGAGTTGCTTTCCCTTTGTCAATTTGTGTGGTCTACTGTGTTGATGGTACGCTGAATTGACCTCCAGGTTTGTGGAATGACTGTCAAAGCATGACATGGGTTCCTTGGTTCTTGTCCTGAGAAGAAAGTGTTTGTATCTTGGAGGTGCACTCTTGGAGAAGTGCTCCTTGCTCCTTTTATTACTGAATTGGTGTTTTTTCGCGAGGATGTCCTGACAGGGGGTAAAAAAAGGTGTTGGATAGGGAGGTTGCTTTTCAATTTCCAGTTTTATCCCCCATTGTTTAAACGTAGCCTCTTCCTCCAGGATTTTTTTTGCTATCTCTATGGAGTTCCAGGTTTCTTTAGTTGTTTCCAAGCATTGTGGATCGTTATTTGACAGAAACTCTATTTGGAGAAGATCAAAGGAGCCGATGTTTTCACATTTGCATAGGCTTCCACATGGTGCCACATTATGTCCCCAAGCTGGCCCTGCCACACCCCCTGTCCTCCACGTGGCTGGGTGGGGGGCACGAGCAGACCAGCTCAGCACACAGGCTGCATTCAGATATCCATGTGAGGTTAACCAGTTATCCGGCCCAAGCATGCACTGGCACTAATCAGCGCAGAGGCAGCCCACTCTGCACACATTTTACCTTCGACAGCAGTAGCCCCACTAAAGTGAGGCCATCTTGCTAGCTGACTCTCTGGCACCCCTATTTTTTATTTTGATCATTCTATCCCAAAGTAAACAGTACACATGAACTCAGTATTACTGAATTTCTGAGCTTTTCCCTAGGGACAAGGACGATCCTGTGGAAGAGTAGGGTAGACACTTTAGAAGAAGATTGATAGGGTTAGGGATAATAAAGACAACTGTGTGAATACATTCATTTGAAACAACAAATGTTTTGCATTTTGCACAAGTAGAAACAACAAGCAGAAATCATTTTTGGTTTACGCTTTGTATTGTATAGAAACAATGTTGATCCTTTTGAAAAATCAATTTAGAGCAATGGTGGCCATAGTGTTGGTTGTCATTATCATTCTTCTGATTAGTTTATTATTAGGTCTAAGTTCCCCTGAAGAAGTAGCTGCTGTTAATTCCAAACCCACGCCTAGCAGACCAGCATAACTTTGACCTCAAGTTTTTACATACGGATGCTGCAGAGGGGAATTTCACAACTATTGTATTTTTCAGCTTGTAACATAAGTACACTAGTTTAATGAAGGCCAAAAACCATTATTTATGTACTCATTTGCCTGCAACGGTGGCAGAGGTTTAGACCTAACACCACATTCCCCTTACGAGTGGCATTTCCTTCAGCAAAATCCTTAGTCAGTTGTATTATCAAGGTCACTTTGAATATTATTTCTCAAATTATGATTTTGTTTGGAAATTCCTATGTATAAACATTTGAATCCTCATTTTAATGTCAAGTACATTGGTACTGTGTGGTACTTTTTCAGATCCCCAGTTAAGCTTGATACGGTCCGGGCCCATAGACAGAATATAACTTACAAGTTGAGTCAATTCAATGTTATTGATGATTTAGAGGACAGGAGAGAAGAGTTTGATTTGAAGGTGAAAGGTGTGAAAACTGATTTAAAGGGTGATGGGAAAAGGAAAAGGAATAATACAGGACACTTTGAATACAGCCTAAGTTGAGCTTAGACTGGCAGCAGCAAGGGAAAGTGTGTTTTACAAGGAATGAGGAAAATGTGTAGAATTCTCAAATAATGGGTTTGAGGGAATTTCCTTACAGATTTGAGGTCTTGGGTTACATGGATCAGATATCTGCAGGAAATTACCCTTTTATTCCTGGAGTTTATCTTGTGTGTGGAAAGAATGCTTCAAGCGGCCTGCAAATTGAGTAGGGAATTTGCGATTTCATTTGAGTGTTTCCTAAGGTGTACCATGAAACTAATTTAGATAGGCAGGAACGTATACTCCCAGGAAAAGTCAAACTTTGTAGTGCTTCACAGATAGTAGGAGATATTTTGGGTGCTATGATACCTTCTGGAGGACTAGATTTGAAGGATCTGAAGATTTAAAAGGCTTGCCACAAACACTGCCAGAGCTTCGTTAGCTATTCAAACTGAATTAATAACTATTAGGTCTATGCTTTTTAAAAAACAGCTTTCTTTAGATATTTTGCTCACAAAAGATGGTGGAGTCTACAAGATGCTAACAGTTCAACAATGCTTCTTTTATATTACCGACAAAGGTAAGGCGATTAAGAAGTATGTGAGAAATATCACTTGGGTGTCAAATGAATTGAAAGAATTGGAGGCTACATGAACCTGGGAAGCAAGTAGAAATGTTTTTCTAAAATAGGAAGTTGGCTTAGTAGCATTGGTAGTGGTCTTCTAGATGCCATATTAAGGCCTTTTATGATTATTGGTGCTTGTGTGATTTGTTTGTCTGCAATGGTGAAGGGATTCAGAATGATGAAGAATAAGGAGACAAAAGAGGAGAGCAAGGGTACAAAGAAGAAGAGGTAAAGGGAAGAGGTAGAGTTGGAAGAGGACCAATGTAAGATTTATGACGAGTTGAGAGCATTTGAGAACTCCAAGCGTAGGCATCAGTGGACATCAACAAAGTGGGGTTACAAATATGGGGATGATTGTATGCATTATGTGATGGCTATTCTAGCCATCAGAGAGGGGACTGATGCGGCAAAAACGTTATGCTTATAATTTAGACTGATCGTGTGTTAATGTGTGGCTATTAATGCACACTAAAGCTGCAGTTTGTATGACCAAAGGATATTAATTATTTTGACAGTGCATTTACATTCAACAAAATGTATTTACATAAACTTAGCTTGAGTGAGAGGAGGCCTCAAATGCCTTTTACTGTTAACTAAATCAATGTCTCTTGCAGAATGTTTTCAAGTTGTCCTTCATGTTACAGGCGCAAGATAACATGTGCTAGTTAGAACAGTAGTTCATTGTTTGCTTTTAGAAAATGGTAGAGCAGATAGTACTAATTGACAGCTGGTTGTTATTTATACTGTTCGTGGTAATGAGAAGATGCCTACTGTACCAGATTATTCAGACCAATGATACATCAAAGGTTGTGCAGCTGTTTGTACCCTTGTTCGCCGATGGGAAAGAGGGGAGTTTACCTATGCAGCTATGTTGGGTCTGTTGCCCAGCTGCGTTTGATTGCCATTACTAGATCGGAGTCCACCTTTCATAAGGGCAGAGAGGTTCTTGACCAGCCTTCCACTAAGCACTCTCTTTTCACTGCCTCTAACACTCTACTCCTGCTGATTGGCCCCACCTTCTGCCTACAACGAATATATATGGGATTCTATAATTCTTGTATAAATGCACATCCAGCAGCCGAGCTGTAAGACAGGTTAGGTCACGGAGCATAATTGAAGCAACTGTTTAAAGCAACGAAAACGGAAGGTTGCTTTTCTTTCTTCTGCTCTATTTTAATGGCTATAATAGCAAGCAAAAAGAATATGTTTATTTTTGCACTCCTTTATTAAAGAAATGCTATATTCTTTCTGAATGTTTCGACACATTTCGAGCAACTGCTGCTTTAAAAAAAAAAAAATGAATTGTATTGAACTGTGTCTAATACCTGTCTGCAACAAATATCTAACCGCTTTTTGATGGGTTTAATTTTGCAATAGAGGTTTTATTTTTTATTATTTATGTTTGCAAACAAGCTTCATATAAAAGAGCTAGGCAGAAAGGTAATTTGTGGGAAAGGTAATGGTGTGACAATGCATTATATGGAATAAAGTAACCCCTGGCATACATGATAAGGATACAAGTCACCTCGGTGTTCCATAACCTTCTAAAGGAACTCTGTCTTCGGCCTCGTTTCTCTATTTGTACTCTCTCATGGCTTCCAATATCCATGTAATTTACTGTTGTGTAGTTTCTACTAATCCATTGAATCTGCGCATTGTTTGGACAACATAAACGAGGGACTTGGTGCCAAGACTGATTCCGGACACCCCAGCAGGATATGTTGGCCCATAGACCAGCTAGCTCACAGTGCCACCGTAAAACCCCCTAACCTACCAGGGAGCGTATGGTTTTCTGGCAACCACTGAACATGACGCTGGTATCAGGGGATCACGGTTCGATCTCCGGCGCCGGCGGCAGAGTAGCCCAGCACCATGTGACTCTGGGCAATAGCTTGCTAAATCTTCCTGACGGCCCCCAGCGCCTAGAGATCCTTACGGGTGATTGCTCGCACTTTACAAAGGTGGACAGTAGCGGTCCGTGGAGGGAGTTCGGTGGGCCGGTGAGGCGGGGCGGGGCGGGGGAAGGGCAGGGTGGGGAAATGTAAACACCGGAATATGGATGAACGGAGGTAAGTACACATTTAAATAAATAAAACGAATTCCTTTGCGCGCGCTGCATCGCTAAATGTGATGTAGCGCACGCAACTAAATTTATTTTATTTATTTAAATGTGTACTTACCTCCGTTCATCCATATTCCGCTGTTTACATTTCCCCACCCTGCCCTTCCCCCGCCCCGCCTCACCGCCCCACCGAACTCCCTCCATGGACCGCTACTGAATGTGGATATTACTTATTCAGGGTATGTCACCCTTCTTCAGCCAGGCTAGCTTGAATCCAGTGCCACAGTGAGCAAGGGACCCACGTCTTGGCATACCCATCACACTTAGGGTGAAAAGTGTTACAGCAAACAAATGATGGATGGAATGCTGACAATGCAAACGAGCTACGGATTTAGTCCCAGATCTCTGTACTGTGGTGAATGCATTACATTGTTCTGCATTCTGTCCATCAACTGTTATTTTTGCATTTGTCACCCCGAGTAGGACGGGTATGTCCAGACGTGGTTCCCGTGCTCTCCATGCCAATGGAATCAAGCTATCCTGGCTGAAGAGGGGTGAAACCCCGAAACTGGTCCTAGGATGCTTTTTTCCAGTCCAGGGTAGACCTGGCTTGGCAGTTCGAGCTGGACTGTTCCCATGAGGCACAGGGTCATGACTGACTTGCATATGGCTGGGTTCAAACTGTAATGGCATTTTGAGCAAAACAACGATGGATTTATGCCCAGATCTCTGTACTGGGGTGAATGCATAACATTGTTCTGCGTTCTGTCCATCACCTTTTGTTTTTACATTTGTCACCCTGAGTGGGACGGGTATGCCCAGACGTGGGTCCCGTGCTCTCCATGCCACTGGAATCAAGCTATTCTGGCTGAAGAGGGGTGAAACCCTGAAACTGGCCCTAGGATGCTTTTTTACAGTCCAGGGTAGACCTGGCTTGGCAGTTCGGGCTGGACTGTTCCCATGAGGCACAGGGTCATGACTGACTTGCAGATGGCTGGGTTCAAACTGGAATGGCATTTTGAGCAAAACAATGATGGATTTATGCCCAGCTCTCTGTACTGGGGTGAATGCATGACATTGTTCTGCATTCTGTTCATCAACTGTTGTTTTTGCATTTGTCACCCTGAGTGGGACGGGTATGCCCAGACTTGGGTCCTGTGTTCTCCAAGCCACTGGAATCAAGCTATTCTGCCTGAAGAGGGGTGAAACCCCAAAACCGGTCCTAGGATGCTTGTTTCCAGTCCACGGAAGACCTGGCTTGGCAGTTCGGGCTGGACTGTTCCCATGAGACACAGGGTCAAGACTGATTTGCATATGGCTGGGTTCAAACTGGAATGGCATGGTGAGCAAAAAAAAGATGGATTTAGGCCCAGATCTCTATACTGGGGTGAATGCATGACATTGTTCTGCATTCTGTCCATCAACTTTTGTTTTTGCATTTGTCACCCCGAGTAGGACGGGTATGTCCAGACGTGGGTCCCGTGCTCTCCATGCCACTGGAATCAAGCTATCCTGGCTGAAGAGGGGTGAAACCCTGAAACTGGTCCTAGGATGCTTGTTTTCAGTGCAGGGAGGACCTGGCTTGGCAGTTCGGGCTGGACTGTTCCCATAGGCACAGGGTCAAGACTGATTTGCCTATGGCTGGGTTCAAACTGGAATGGCATGGTGAGCAAAAAAACGATGGATTTAGGCCCAGATGTCTGTACTGTGGTGAATGCATGACATTGTTCTGCATTCTGTCCATCAACTGTTGTTTTTGCACTTGGCACCCCGAGTGGGATGGGTATGCCCAGACGTGGGTCCCGTGCTCTCCATGCCACTGGAATCACACTATCCTGGCTGAAGAGGGGTGAACCCCGAAACTGGTCCTAGGATGCCTGTTTCCAGTCCAGGGCAGACCTGGCTTGGCAGTTCGGGCTGGACTGTTTCCATGAGGCAAAGGGTCAAGACTGATTTGCATATGGCTGGGTTCAAACTTGAATGGCATGTTGAGCAAAAAAACGATGGATTTAGGCCTAGATCTCTATACTGGGCTGAATACATGACATTGATCTGCATTCTGTCCATCAACTTTTGTTTTTGCATTTGTCACCCCGAGTAGGACGGGTATGTCCAGACGTGATTCCCGTGCTCTCCATGCCACTGGAATCAAGCTATCCTGGCTGAAGAGGGGTGAAACCCCGAAACTGGTACTAGGATGCTTTTTTTCAGTCCAGGGTAGACCTGGCTTGGCAGTTTGGGCTGGACTGTTCCCATGAGGCACAGGGTCATGACTGACTTGCATATGGCTGGGTTCAAACTGGAATGGCATTTTGAGCAAAACAATGATGGATTTATGCCCAGATCTCTGTACTGGGCTGAATGCAGGACATTGTTCTGCATTCGGTCCATCAACTGTTGTTTTTGCATTTGTCACCCTGAGTGGGACGGGTATGCCCAGACTTGGGTGCTATGCTCACCATGCCACTGGAATCAAGCTATTCTGGCTGAAGAGGGGTGAAACCCCAAAACCGGTCCTAGGATACTTGTTTTCAGTCCATGGAAGACCTGACATGGCAGTTCGGGCTGGACTGTTCCCATGAGGCACAGGGTCAAGACTGATTTGCATATGGCTGGATTCAAACTGGAACGGCATGGTGAGCAAAAAAACAATGGATTTAGGCCCAGATCTCTATACTGGGGTGAATGCCTTACATTGTTCTGCATTTTGTCCATCAACTTTTGTTTTTGCATTTCTCACCCCGAGTAGGACGGGTATGTCCAGACGTGGTTCCCGTGCTCTCCATGCCAATGGAATCAAGCTATCCCGGCTGAAGGGGGGTGAAACCCTGAAACTGGTACTTGGATGCTTGTTTCCAGTGCAGGGAGGACTTGGCTTGGCAGTTCGGGCTGGACTGTTCCCATAGGCACAGGGTCAAGACTGATTTGCATATGGCTGGGTTCAAACTGGAATGGCATGGTGAGCAAAAAAAAGATGGATTTTGGCCCAGATCTCTATACTGGGGTGAATGCATGACATTGTTCTGCACTCTGTCCGTCAACTTTTGTTTTTGCATTTGTCACCCAGAGTAGGACGGGTATGTCCAGACGTGGGTCCCGTGCTCTCCATGCCACTGGAATCAAGCTATCCTGGCTGAAGAGGGGTGAAACCCTGAAACTGGTCCTAGGATGCTTGTATCCAGTGCAGGGAGGACCTGGCTTGGCAGTTTGGTCTGGACTGTTCCCATAGGCACAGGGTCAAGACTGATTTGCATATGGCTGGGTTCAAACTGGAATGGCGAGCGAAAAAACGATGGATTTAGGCCCAGATCTCTGCACTGTGGTGAATGAATGACGTTTTTCTGCATTCTGTCCATCAACTGTTGTTTTTGCACTTGGCACCCTGAGTGGGACGGGTATGCCCAGACGTGGGTCCCGTGCTCTCCATGCCACTGGAATCACGCTATCCTGGCTGAAGAGGGGTGAAACCCCGAAACTGGTCCTAGGATGCCTGTTTCCAGTCCAGGGAGGACCTGGCTTGGCAGTTCGGGCTGGACTTTTCCAATGAGGCACAGGGTCAAGACTGATTTGCATATGGCTGGGTTCAAACTGTAATGGCATGGCGAGCCAAAAAACGAAGGATTTAGGCCTAGATCTCTATACTGGGTTGAATGCATGACATTGATCTGCATTCTGTCCATCAACTGTTGTTTTTGCACTTGGCACCCCGAGTAGGACGGGTATGTCCACACGTGATTCCCGTGCTCTCCATGCCACTGGAATCAAGCTATCCTGGCTGAAGAGGGGTGAAACCCCGAAACTGGTCCTAGGATGCTTTTTTCCAGTCCAGGGTAGACCTGGCTTGGCAGTTTGGGCTGGACTGTTCCCATGAGGCACAGGGTCATGACTGACTTGCATATGGCTGGGTTCAAACTGGAATGGCATTTTGAGCAAAACAATGATGGATTTATGCCCAGATCTCTGTACTGGGCTGAATGCAGGACATTGTTCTGCATTCGGTCCATCAACTAAACCGGTCCTAGGATGCTTGTTTCCAGTACAGGGAAGACCTGGCTTGGCAGTTCGGGCTGGACTGTTCCCATGAGGCACAGGGTCAAGACTGATTTGCATATGGCTGGATTCAAACTGGAACGGCATGGTGAGCAAAGAAACAATGGATTTAGGCCCAGATCTCTATACTGGGGTGAATGCATGACATTGTTCTGCATTTTGTCCATCAACTGTTGTTTTTGCATTTGTCACCCCGAGTAGGACGGATATGTCCAGACGTGGTTCCCGTGCTCTCCATGCCAATGGAATCAAGCTATCCTGGCTGAAGAGGGGTGAAACCCTGAAACTGGTCCTAGGATGCCTCTTTCCAGTCCAGCGAGGACCTGGCTTGGCAGTTTGGGCTGGACTGTTCCCATGAGGCACAGGGTCAAGACTGATTTACATATGGCGGGTTCAAACTGGAATAGCATGGTGAGCAAAAAACTGATGGATTTATGCCTAGATCTCTATACTGGGTTGAATGCATGACATTGATCTGCATTCTGTCCATCAACTTTTGTTTTTGCATTTGTCACCCCGAGTAGGACCGGTATGTCCAGACGTGATTCCCGTGCTCTCCATGCCACTGGAATCAAGCTATCTTGGCTGAATAGGGGTGAAACCCCAAAACCGGTCCTAGGATGCTTGTTTCCAGTCCAGGGAAGACCTGGCTTGGCAGTTCGGGCTGGAATGTCACCATGAGGCAGAGGGTCAAGACTGATTTGCATATGGCTGGATTCAAACTGGAATGGCAAGGTGAGCAAAAAAACGATAGATTTAGGCCCAGATCTCTATACTGGGGTAAATGCATGACATTGTTCTGCATTTTGTCCATCAACTTTTGTTTTTGCATTTCTCACCCCGAGTAGGACGGGTATGTCCAGATGTGGGACTCGTGCTCTCCATGCCACTGGAATCAAGCTATCCTGACTGAAGAGGGGTGAAACCCTGAAACTGGTCCTAGGATCCTTGTTTCCAGTGCAGGGAGGACTTGGCTTGGCAGTTCGGGCTGGACTGTTCCCATAGACACAGGCTCAAGACTGATTTGCATATGGCTGGGTTCAAACTGGAATGGCATTGTGAGCAAAAAAACAATGGATTTAGGCCCAGGTCTCTGTACTGGGGTGAATGCATGACATTGTTCTGCATTCTGTCCATCAACTGTTGTTTTTGCATTTGGCACCCTGAGTGGGATGGGTATGCCCAGACGTGGGTCTCGTGCTCTCCATGCCACTGGAATCAAGCTATCCTGGCTGAAGAGGGGTGAAACCCTGAAACTGGTCCTAGGATGCTTGTTTCCAGTACAGGGAGGACCTGGCTTGGCAGTTCGGGTTGGACTGTTCCCATTGGCACAGGGCCATGACTTATTTGCATATGGCTGGGTTCAAACTGGAATGGCATGGTGAGCAAAAAAACAATGGATTTAGGCCCAGGTCTCTATACTGGGGTGAATGCATGACATTTTTCTGCATTTTGTCCATCAACTTTTGTTTTTGCATTTCTCACCCAGAGTAGGACGGGTATGTCCAGATGTGGGTCTCGTGCTCTCCATGCCACTGGAATCAAGCTATTCTGGCTGAAGAGGGGTGAAACCCCAAAACCGGTCCTAGTATGCTTGTTTGCAGTCAAGGGAATACCTGGCTTGGCAGTTTGGGCTGGACTGTTCCCATGAGGCACAGGGTCAAGACTGATTTGCATATGGCTGGGTTCAAACTGGAATGGCATGGTGAGCAAAAAAACGATGGATTTAGGCCCAGATCTCTATACTGGGGTGAATGCATGACATTGTTCTGCATTCTGTCCATCAACTTTTGTTTTTGCATTTCTCACCCCGAGTAGTACGGGTATGTCCAGACGTGGGTCTCGTGCGCTCCATGCCACTGGAATCAAGCTATCCTGGCTGAAGAGGGGAGAAACCCTGAAACTGGTCCTAGGATGCTTGTTTCCAGTACTGGGAGGACCTGGCTTGGCAGTTCGGGCTGGACGGTTCCCATAGGCACAGGGCCAAGACTTATTTGCATGTGGCTGGGTTCAAACTGGAATGGCATGGTGAGCAAAAAAACGATGGATTTAGGCCCAGGTCTCTATACTGGGGTGAATGCATGACATTTTTCTGCATTTTGTCTATCAACTGTTGTATTTGCATTTGGCATCCCGAGTGGGACGGGTATGCCGAGACGTGGGTCCCGTGCTCTCCATTGCACTGGAATCAAGCTATCGTGGCTGAACAGGGGTGAAACCCCGAAACTGGTCCTAGGATGCTTGTTTCCAGTGCAGGGAGGACCTGGCTTGGCAGTTTGGGCTGGACTGTTCCCATAGGCACAGGGTCAAGACTGATTTGCATATGGCTGGGTTCAAACTGGAATGGCACGGTGAGCAAAAAAACAATGGATTTAGACCCAGATCTCTGTATTGGGGTGAATGCATGACATTGTTCTGCATTCTGTCTATCAATTGTTGTTTTTGCATTTGGCACCCCGAGTGGGACGGGTATGCCGAGACGTGGGTCCCATGCTCTCCATTGCACTGGAATCAAGCTATCCTGGCTGAAGAGGGGTGAAACCCCGAAACTGGTCCTAGGATGCTTGTTTCCAGTGCAGGGAGGACCTGGCTTGGCAGTTTGGGCTGGACTGTTCCCATAGACACAGGGTCAAGACTGATTTGCATATGGCTGGGTTCAAACAGGAATGGCACGGTGAGCAAAAAAACAATGGATTTAGGCCCAGATCTCTTTACTGGGGTGAATGCATGACATTGTTCTGCATTCTGTCCATCAACTGTTGTTTTTGTATTTGTCACCCCGAGTAGGATGGGTATGCCCAGACGTGGGTCCCATGCTCTCCATGCCACTGGAATCAAGCTATCCTGGCTGAAGAGGGATGAAACCCCGAAACCGGTCCTAGGATGCTTGTTTCAAGTCCAGGGAGGACCTGGCTTGGCAGTTTGGACTGGACTTTTCCCATGAGGCACAGGGTCAAGACTGATTTGCATATGGCTGGGTTCAAACGGGAATGGCACGGTGAGCAAAGAAACAATGGATTTAGGCCCAAATCTCTGTACTGGGGTGAATGCATGACATTGTTCTGCATTCTGTCCATCAACTGTTGTTTTTGCATTTGGCACCCCGAGTGGGACGGATAAGCCCAGACGTGGGTCCCGTGCTCTCCATGCCACTGGAATCAAGCTATCCTGGCTGAAGAGGGGTGAAACCCCGAAACTGGTCCTAGGATGCCTGTTTCCAGTCTAGGGAGGACCTGGATTGGCAGTTCGGGCTGGACTGTTCCCATGAGGCACAGGGTCAAGACTGATTTGCATATGGCTGGGTTCAAACTTGAATGGCATGGTGAGCAAAAAAACGATGGATTTAGGCCCAGATCTCTATACTGGGGTGAATGCATGACATTGTTCTGCATTCTGTCCATCAACTTTTGTTTTTGCATTTGTCACCCCGAGTACGACAGGTATGTCCAGACGTGGGTCTTGTGCTCTCCATGCCACTGGAATCAAGCTATCCTGGCTGAAGAGGGGTGAAACCCTGAAACTGGTCCTAGGAAGCTTGTTTCCAGTGCAGGAAGGATTCGGCTTGGCAGTTCGGGCTGGACTGTTCCCATGAAGCACAAGGTCAAGACTAATTTGCATATGGCTGGGTTCAAACTGGAATGGCAGGGTGAGCAAAAAAACAATGGATTTAGGCCCAGATATCTGTACTGGGGTGAATGCATGACATTGTTCTACATTCTGTCCATCAACTGTTGTTTTTGCATTTGTCACCCCGAGTAGGACGGGTATGTCCAGACGTGGTTCCCGTGCTCTCCATGCCAATGGAATCAAGCTATCCTGGCTGAAGTGGGGTTAAACCCCGAAACTGGTCCTAGGATGCTTTTTTCCAGTCCAGGGTAGACCTGGCTTGGCAGTTCTGGCTGGACTGTTCCCATAGACATAGGGTCAAGACTGATTTACATATGGCTGGGTTCAAACTGGAATGGCATGGTGAGACAAAAAAACGATGGATTTAGGCCTATGTTTCTGTACTGGGGTTAATGAATGACATTTTTCAGCATTCTGTCCATCAACTTTTGTTTTTGCATTTGGCACCCTGAGTGGGACAGGTATGCCCAGACGTGGGTCCCGTGCTCTCCATGCCACTGGCATCAAGCTATCCTGGCTGAAGAGGGATGAAACCCCGAAACTGGTCCTAGGATGCTTGTTTCCAGTGCAAGGAGGACCTGGCTTGGCAGTTCGGGCTGGACTTTTCCCATGAGGCACAGGGTCATGACTGACTTGCATATGGCTGGGTTCAAACTGGAATGGCATTTTGAGCAAAACAACGATGGATTTATGCCCAGATCTCTGTACTGGGGTGAATGCAGGACATTGTTCTGCATTCTGTCCATCAACTGTTGTTTTTGCATTTGTCACCCTGAGTGGGACAGGAACGCCCAGACGTGGGTCCTGTGCCCTCCATGCCACTGGAATCAAGCTATTCTGGCTGAAGAGGGGTGAACCCCAAAACCGGTCCTAGGATGCTTGTTTCCAGTGCAGTGAGGACCTGGCTTGGCAGTTTGGGCTGGACTGTTCCCATAGGCACAGGGTCAAGACTGATTTGCATATGGCTGGGTTCACACTGGAATGGCACGCTGAGCAAAAAAACAATGGATTTAGGCCCAGATCTCTGTACTAGGGTGAATGCATGACATTGTTCTGCATTCTGTCTATCAACTAATGTTTTTGCATTTCTCACCCCGAGTGGGACGGGTCTGCCCAGACGTGGGTCCCGTGCTCTCCATGCCACTGGAATCAAGCTATCCTGGCTGAAGAGGGTTGAAACCCCAAAACTGGTCCTAGGATGCCTGTTTCCAGTCCAGGGAGGACCTGGCTTGGCAGTTCGAGCTGGACTGTTCCCATGAGGCACAGGGTCAAGACTGATTTGCATATGGCTGGGTTCAAACTGGAATGGCATGGTGAGCAAAGAAACAATGGATTTAGGCCCAGATCTCTGTACTGGGGTGAATGTGTGACATTGTTCTGCATTCTGTCCATCAACTTTTGTTTTTGCATTTGTCACCCCGAGTAGGACGGGTATGTCCAGACCTGGGTCTCGTGCTCTCCATGCCACTGGAATCAAGCAATCCTGGCTGAAGAGGGGGGAAACCCTGAAACTGGTCCTAGGATGCTTGTTTCCAGTGCAGGGAGGACCTGGCTTGGCAGTTCGGGCTGGACTGTTCCCATAGGCACAGGGCCATGACTTATTTGCATATGGCTGGGTTCAAACTGGAATGGCATGGTGAGCAAAAAACCGATGGATTTAGGCCCAGGTCTCTATACTGGGGTGAATGCATGACATTTTTCTGCATTTTGTCCATCAACTTTTGTTTTTGCATTCCTCACCCAGAGTAGGACGGGTATGTCCAGATGTGGGTCTCGTGCTCTCCATGCCACTGGAATCAAGCTATTCTGGCTGAAGAGGGGTGAAACCCCAAAACCGGTCCTAGGATGCTTGTTTGCAGTCAAGGGAATACCTGGCTTGGCAGTTTGGGCTGGACTGTTCCCATGAGGCACAGGGTCAAGACTGATTTGCATATGGCTGGGTTCAAACTGGAATGGCATGGTGAGCAAAAAAACGATGGATTTAGGCCCAGATCTCTATACTGGGGTGAATGCATGACATTGTTCTGCATTCTGTCCATCAACTTTTGTTTTTGCATTTCTCACCCCGAGTAGTACGGGTATGTCCAGACATGGGTCTCGTGCTCTCCATGCCACTGGAATCAAGCTATCCTGGCTGAAGAGGGGAGAAACCCTGAAACTGGTCCTAGGATGCTTGTTTACAGTACAGGGAGGACCTGGCTTGGCAGTTCGGGCTGGACTGTTCCCATAGGCATAGGGCCACGACTTATTTGCATGTGGCTGGGTTCAAACTGGAATGGCATGGTGAGCAAAAAAAGGATGGATTTAGGCCCAGGTCTCTATACTGGGGTGAATGCATGACATTTTTCTGCATTTTGTCTATCAACTGTTGTTTTTGCATTTGGCACCCCGAGTGGTACGGGTATGCCGAGACGTGGGTCCCGTGCTCTCCATTGCACTGGAACCAAGCTATCGTGGCTGAAGACGGGTGAAACCCCGAAACTGGTCCTAGGATGCTTGTTTCCAGTGCAGGGAGGACATGGCTTGGCAGTTTGGGCTGGACTGTTCCCATAGGCACAGGGTCAAGACTGATTTGCATATGGCTGGGTTCAAACTGGAATGGCACGGTGAGCAAAAAAACAATGGATTTAGACCCAGATCTCTGTACTGGGGTGAATGCATGACATTGTTCTGCATTCTGTCTATCAATTGTTGTTTTTGCATTTGGCACCCCGAGTGGTACGGGTATGCCGAGACGTGGGTCCCGTGCTCTCCATCGCACTGGAATCAAGCTATCCTGGCTGAAGAGGGGTGAAACCCCGAAACTGGTCCTAGGATGCTTGTTTCCAGTGCAGGGAGGACCTGGCTTGGCAGTTTGGGCTGGACTGTTCCCATAGACACAGGGTCAAGACTGATTTGCATATGGCTGGGTTCAAACAGGAATGGCACGGTGAGCAAAAAAACCATGGGTTTAGGCCCAGATCTCTGTACTGGGGTGAATGCATGACATTGTTCTGCATTCTGTCCATCAACTGTTGTTTTTGTATTTGTCACCCTGAGTAGGACGGGTATGCCCAGACGTGGGTCCCATGCTCTCCATGCCACTGGAATCAAGCTATCCTGGCTGAAGAGGGATGAAACCCCGAAACCGGTACTAGGATGCTTGTTTCAAGTCCAGGGAGGACCTGGCTTGGCAGTTCGGACTGGACTTTTCCCATGAGGCACAGGGTCAAGACTGATTTGCATATGGCTGGGTTCAAACGGGAATGGCACGGTGAGCAAAAAAACAATGGATTTAGGCCCAGATCTCTGTACTGCGGTGAATGCATGACATTGTTCTGCATTCTGTCCATCAACTGTTGTTTTTGCATTTGGCACCCCGAGTGGGACGGATATGCCCAGACGTGGGTCCCGTGCTCTCCATGCCACTGGAATCAAGCTATCCTGGCTGAAGAGGGTTAAACCCCGACACTGGTCCTAGGATGCCTGTTTCCAGTCCAGGGAGGACCTGGATTGGCAGTTCGGGCTGGACTGTTCCCATGAGGCACAGGGTCAAGACTGATTTGCATATGGCTGGGTTCAAACTTGAATGGCATGGTGAGCAAAAAAACGATGGATTTAGGCCCAGATCTCTATACTGGGGTGAATGCATGACATTGTTCTGCATTCTGTCCATCAACTTTTGTTTTTGCATTTGTCACCCCGAGTACGACGGGTATGTCCAGACATGGGTCTTGTGCTCTCCATGCCACTGGAATCAACCTATCCTGGCTGAAGAGGGGTGAAACCCTGAAACTGGTCCTAGGATGCTTGTTTCCAGTGCAGGGAGGACTTGGCTTGGCAGTTCGGGCTGGACTGTTCCCATGAAGCACAAGGTCAAGACTGAATTGCATATGGCTGGGTTCAAACTGGAATGGCAGGGTGAGCAAAAAAACAATGGATTTAGGCCCAGATATCTGTACTGGGGTGAATGCATGACATTGTTCTACATTCTGTCCATCAACTGTTGTTTTTGCATTTGTCACCCCGAGTAGGACGGGTATGTCCAGACGTGGTTCCCGTGCTCTCCATGCCAATGGAATCAAGCTATCCTGGCTGAAGTGGGGTTAAACCCCGAAACTGGTCCTAAGATGCTTTTTTCCAGTCCAGGGTACACCTGGCTTCTCAGTTCTGGCTGGACTGTTCCCATAGACATAGGGTCAAGACTGATTTGCATATGGCTGGGTTCAAACTGGAATGGCATTTTGAGCAAAACAACGATGGATTTAGGCCTATGTTTCTGTACTGGGGTGAATGAATGACATTTTTCTGCATTCTGTCCATCAACTTTTGTTTTTGCATTTGGCACCCTGAGTGGGACAGGTATGCCCAGACGTGGGTCCCGTGCTCTCCATGCCACTGGCATCAAGCTATCCTGGCTGAAGAGGGGTGAAACCCCGAAACTGGTCCTAGGATGCTTGTTTCCAGTGCAGGGAGGACCTGGCTTGGCAGTTCGGGCTGGACTTTTCCCATGAGGCACAGGGTCATGACTGACTTGCATATGGCTGGGTTCACACTGGAATGGCATTTTGAGCAAAACAACGATGGATTTATGCCCAGATCCCTGTACTGGGGTGAATGCAGGACATTGTTCTGCATTCTGTCCATCAACTGCTCTTTTTGCATTTGTCACCCTGAGTGGGACAGGTATGCCCAGACGTGGGTCCTGTGCCCTCCATGCCACTGGAATCAAGCTATTCTGGCTGAAGAGGGGTGAACCCCAAAACCGGTCCTAGGATGCTTGTTTCCGGTGCAGGGAGGACCTGGCTTGGCAGTTTGGGCTGGACTGTTCCCATGAGGCACAGGGTCAAGACTGATTTGCATATGGCTGGGTTCAAACGGGAATGGCACGGTGAGCAAAAAAACAATGGATTTAGGCCCAGATCTCTGTACTTGGGTGAATGCATGACATTGTTCTGCATTCTGTCCATCAACTGTTGTTTTTGCATTTGGCACCCCGAGTGGGACGGATATGCCCAGACGTGGGTCCCGTGCTCTCCATGCCACTGGAATCAAGCTATCCTGGCTGAAGAGGGGTGAAACCCCGAAACTGGTCCTAGGATGCCTGTTTCCAGTCCAGGGAGGACCTGGATTGGCAGTTCGGGCTGGACTGTTCCCATGAGGCACGGGGTCAAGACTGATTTGCATATGGCTGGGTTCAAACTTGAATGGCATGGTGAGCAAAAAAACGATGGATTTAGGCCCAGATCTCTATACTGGGGTGAATGCATGACATTGTTCTGCATTCTGTCCATCAACTTTTGTTTTTGCATTTGTCACCCCGAGTACGCCGGGTATGCCCAGACGTGGGTCCTGTGCCCTCCATCCCACTGGAATCAAGCTATTCTGGCTGAAGAGGGATGAACCCCAAAACCGGTCCTAGGATGCTTGTTTCCAGTGCAGGGAGGACCTGGCTTGGCAGTTTGGGCTGGACTGTTCCCATAGGCACAGGGTCAAGACTGATTTGCATATGGCTGGGTTCACACTGGAATGGCACGCTGAGCAAAAAAACAATGGATTTAGGCCCAGATCTCTGTACTAAGGTGAATGCATGACATTGTTCTGCATTCTGTCCATCAACTAATGTTTTTGCATTTCTCACCCCGAGTGGGACGGGTCTGCCCAGACGTGGGTCTCGTGCTCTCCATGCCACTGGAATCAAGCTATCCTGGCTGAAGAGGGGGGAAACCCTGAAACTGGTCCTAGGATGCTTGTTTCCAGTGCAGGGAGGACCTGGCTTGGCAGTTCCGGCTGGACTGTTCCCATAGGCACAGGGTCAAGACTGATTTGCATATGGCTGGGTTCAAACTGGAATGGCATGGTGAGCAAAAAAAGGATGGATTTAGGCCCATGTCTCTGTACTGGGATGAATGCATGACATTGTTCTGCATTCTGTCCATCAACTGTTGTTTTTGCATTTGGCACTCTGAGTGGGACGGGTATGCCCAGACGTGGGTCCCGTGCTCTCCATCCCACTGGAATCAAGCTATCCTGGCTGAAGAGGGGTGAAACCCCGAAACTGGTCCTAGGATGCTTGTTTCCAGTGCAGGGAGGACCTGGCTTGGCAGTTCCGGCTGGACTGTTCCCATAGGCACAGGGTCAAGACTGATTTGCATATGGCTGGGTTCAAACTGGAATGGCATGGCGAGCAAAAAAACGATGGATTTAGGCCCAGATCTCTGTACTGGGGTGCATACATGACATTGTTCTGCATTCTGTCCATCAACTGTTGTTTTTGCATTTGGCACCCCGAGTGGGACGGGTATGCCCAGACGTAGGTCTTGTGCTCTCCATGCCACTGGAATCAAGCTATCCGGGCTGAAGAGGGGTGAAACCCTGAAACCGGTCCTAGGATGCCTGTTTCCAGTCCAGGGAGGACCTGGATTGGCAGTTCGGGCTGTACTGTTCCCATGAAGCACAAGGTCAAGATTGATTTGCATATGGCTGGGTTCAAACTGGAATGGCAGGGTGAGCAAAAAAACAATGGATTTAGGCCCAGATCTCTGTACTGGGGTGAATGCATGACATTGTTCTACATTCTGTCCATCAACAGTTGTTTTTGCATTTGTCACCCCGAGTAGGACGGGTATGTCCAGACGTGGTTCCCGTGCTCACGATGCCAATGGAATCCACCTATCCTGGCTGAAGAGGGGTGAAACCCCGAAACTGGTTCTAGGATGCTTTTTTCCAGTCCAGGGTAGACCTGGCTTGGCAGTTCGGGCTGGGCTGCTCCCATGAGGCACAGGGTCATGACTGACTTGCTTTAGGCTGGGTTCAAACTAGAATGGCATTTTGAGCAAAACAACGATGGATTTATGCCCAGATCTCTGTACTGGGGTGAATGCAGGACATTGTTCTGCATTCTGTCCATCAACTGTTGTTTTTGCATTTGTCACCCTGAGTGGGACGCGTATGCCCAGACGTTGGTCCTGTGCTCTCCATGCCACTGGAATCAGGCTATTCTGGCTGAAGAGGGGTGAAACCCCAAAACCGGTCCTAGGATGCTTGTTTCCAGTCAAGGGAATACCTGGCATGGCAGTTTGGGCTGGACTGTTCCCATGAGACACAGGGTCAAGACTGATTTGCATATGGCTGGGTTCAAACTGGAATGGCATGGTGAGCAAAAAAAAGATGGTTTGAGGCCCAGATCTCTATACTGGGGTGAATGCATGACATTGTTCTGCATTCTGTCCATCAACTTTTGTTTTTGCATTTCTCACCCCGAGTAGTACGGGTATGTCCAGACGTGGGTCTCGTGCTCTCCATGCCACTGGAATCAAGCTATCCTGGCTGAAGAGGGGTGAAACCCTGAAACTGGTCCTAGGATGCTTGTTTCCAGTGCAGGGAGGACCTGGCTTGGCAGTTCGGGCTGGACTGTTCCCATAGGCACAGGGCCAAGACTTATTTGCATTTGGCTGGGTTCAAACTGGAATGGCATGGTGAGCAAAAAAACGATGGATTTAGGCCCAGGTCTCTGTACTGGGGTGAATGCATGACATTTTTCTGCATTCTGTCTATCAACTGTTGTTTTTGCATTTGGCACCCCGAGTGGGACGGGTATTCCGAGACGTGTGTCCCGTGCTCTCCATTGCACTGGAATCAAGCTATCCTGGCTGAAGAGGGGTGAAACCCTGAAACCGGTCCTAGGATGCCTGTTTCCAGTCCAGGGAGGACCTGGCTTGGCAGTACGGGCTGGACTGTTCCCATGAGGCACAGGGTCAAGACTGATTTGCATATGGCTGGGTTCAAACTGGAATGGCATGGTGAGACAAAAAAATGATGGATTTAGGCCTATGTTTCTGTACTGGGGTGAATGAATGACATTTTTCTGCATTCTGTCCATCAACTTTTGTTTTTGCATTTGGCACCCTGAGTGGGACAGGTATGCCCAGACGTGGGTCCCGTGCTCTCCATGCCACTGGCATCAAGCTATCCTGGCTGCTAGAGGGGTGAAACCCCGAAACTGGTCCTAGGATGCTTGTTTCCAGTGCAGGGAGGACCTGGCTTGGCAGTTCGGGCTGGACTTTTCCCATGAGGCACAGGGTCATGACTGACTTGCATATGGCTGGGTTCAAACTGGAATGGCATTTTGAGCAAAACAACGATGGATTTATGCCCAGATCTCTGTACTGGGGTGAATGCAGGACATTGTTCTGCATTCTGTCCATCAACTGTTGTTTTTGCATTTGTCACCCTGAGTGGGACAGGTATGCCCAGACGTGGGTCCTGTGCCCTCCATGCCACTGGAATCAAGCTATTCTGGCTGAAGAGGGGTGAACCCCAAAACCGGTCCTAGGATGCTTGTTTCCAGTGCAGGGAGGACCTGGCTTGGCAGTTTGGGCTGGACTGTTCCCATGAGGCACAGGGTCAAGACTGATTTGCATATGGCTGGGTTCAAACGGGAATGGCACGGTGAGCAAAAAAACAATGGATTTAGGCCCAGATCTCTGTACTTGGGTGAATGCATGACATTGTTCTGCATTCTGTCCATCAACTGTTGTTTTTGCATTTGGCACCCCGAGTGGGACGGATATGCCCAGACGTGGGTCCCGTGCTCTCCATGCCACTGGAATCAAGCTATCCTGGCTGAAGAGGGGTGAAACCCCGAAACTGGTCCTAGGATGCCTGTTTGCAGTCCAGGGAGGACCTGGATTGGCAGTTCGGGCTGGACTGTTCCCATGAGGCACAGGGTCAAGACTGATTTGCATATGGCTGGGTTCAAACTTGAATGGCATGGTGAGCAAAAAAACGATGGATTTAGGCCCAGATCTCTATACTGGGGTGAATGCATGACATTGTTCTGCATTCTGTCCATCAACTTTTGTTTTTGCATTTGTCACCCCGAGTACGACGGGTATGTCCAGACGTGGGTCTTGTGCTCTCCATGCCACTGGAATCAAGCTATCCTGGCTGAAGAGGGGTGAAACCCTGAAACTGGTCCTAGGATGCTTGTTTCCAGTGCAGGGAAGATTTGGCTTGGCAGTTCGGGCTGGACTGTTCCCATGAAGCACAAGGTCAAGACTGATTTGCATATGGCTGGGTTCAAACTGGAATGGCAGGGTGAGCAAAAAAACAATGGATTTAGGCCCAGATATCTGTACTGGGGTGAATGCATGACATTGTTCTACATTCTGTCCATCAACTGTTGTTTTTGCATTTGTCACCCCGAGTAGGACGGGTATGTCCAGACGTGGTTCCCGTGCTCTCCATGCCAATGGAATCAAGCTATTCTGGCTGAAGTGGGTTTAAACCCCGAAACTGGTCCTAGGATGCTTTTTTCCAGTCCAGGGTAGACCTGGCTTGGCAGTTCTGGCTGGACTGTTCCCATAGACATATGGTCAAGACTGATTTGCATATGGCTGGGTTCACACTGGAATGGCACGCTGAGCAAAAAAACAATGGATTTAGGCCCAGATCTCTGTACTAGGGTGAATGCATGACATTGTTCTGCATTCTGTCCATCAACTGTTGTTTTTGTATTTGTCACCCCGAGTAGGACGGGTCTGCCCAGACATGGGTCCCGTGCTCTCCATGCCACTGGAATCAAGCTATCCTGGCTGAAGAGGGTTGAAACCCCAAACCTGGTCCTAGGATGCCTGTTTCCAGTCCAGGGAGGACCTGGCTTGGCAGTTCGAGCTGGACTGTTCCCATGAGGCACAGGGTCAAACTGATTTGCATATGGCTGGGTTCAAACTGGAATGGCATGGTGAGCAAAGAAACAATGGATTTAGGCCCAGATCTCTGTACTGGGGTGAATGCGTGACATTGTTCTGCATTCTGTCCATCAACTTTTGTTTTTGCATTTGTCACCCCGAGTAGGACGGGTATGTCCAGACGTGGGTCTCGTGCTCTCCATGCCACTGGAATCAAGCTATCCTGGCTGAAGAGGGGGGAAACCCTGAAACTGGTCCTAGGATGCTTGTTTCCAGTGCAGGGAGGACCTGGCTTGGCAGTTCCGGCTGGACTGTTCCCATAGGCACAGGGTCAAGACTGATTTGCATATGGCTGGGTTCAAACTGGAATGGCATGGTGAGCAAAAAAACGATGGATTTAGGCCCATGTCTCTGTACTGGGGTGAATGCATGACATTGTTCTGCATTCTGTCCATCAACTGTTGTTTTTGCATTTGGCACCCTGAGTGGGACGGGTATGCCCAGACGTGGGTCCCGTGCTCTCTATCCCACTGGAATCAAGCTATCCTGGCTGAAGAGGGGTGAAACCCCGAAACTGGTCCTAGGATGCTTGTTTCCAGTGCAGGGAGGACCTGGCTTGGCAGTTCCGGCTGGACTGTTCCCATAGGCACAGGGTCAAGACTGATTTGTATATGGCTGGGTTCAAACTGGAATGGCATGGCGAGCAAAAAAACGATGGATTTAGGCCCAGATCTCTGTACTGGGGTGCATACATGACATTGTTCTGCATTCTGTCCATCAACTGTTGTTTTTGCATTTGCACCCCGAGTGGGACGGGTATGCCCAGACGTAGGTCTTGTGCTCTCCATGCCACTGGAATCAAGCTATCCGGGCTGAAGAGGGGTGAAACCCTGAAACCGGTCCTAGGATGCCTGTTTCCAGTCCAGGGAGGACCTGGATTGGCAGTTCGGGCTGTACTGTTCCCATGAAGCACAAGGTCAAGACTGATTTGCATATGGCTGGGTTCAAACTGGAATGGCAGGGTGAGCAAAAAAACAATGGATTTAGGCCCAGATCTCTGTACTGGGGTGAATGCATGACATTGTTCTACATTCTGTCCATCAACAGTTGTTTTTGCATTTGTCACCCCGAGTAGGACGGGTATGTCCAGACGTGGTTCCCGTGCTCACGATGCCAATGGAATCCACCTATCCTGGCTGAAGAGGGGTGAAACCCCGAAACTGGTTTTAGGATGCTTTTTTCCAGTCCAGGGTAGACCTGGCTTGGCAGTTCGGGCTGGGCTGCTCCCATGAGGCACAGGGTCATGACTGACTTGCTTTAGGCTGGGTTCAAACTAGAATGGCATTTTGAGCAAAACAACGATGGATTTATGCCCAGATCTCTGTACTGGGGTGAATGCAGGACATTGTTCTGCATTCTGTCCATCAACTGTTGTTTTTGCATTTATCACCCTGAGTGGGACACGTATGCCCAGACGTTGGTCCTGTGCTCTCCATGCCACTGGAATCAGGCTATTCTGGCTGAAGAGGGGTGAAACCCCAAAACCGGTCCTAGGATGCTTGTTTCCAGTCAAGGGAATACCTGGCATGGCAGTTTGGGCTGGACTGTTCCCATGAGACACAGGGTCAAGACTGATTTGCATATGGCTGGGTTCAAACTGGAATGGCATGGTGAGCAAAAAAAAGATGGATTGAGGCCCAGATCTCTATACTGGGGTGAATGCATGACATTGTTCTGCATTCTGTCCATCAACTTTTGTTTTTGCATTTCTCACCCCGAGTAGTACGGGTATGTCCAGACGTGGGTCTCGTGCTCTCCATGCCACTGGAATCAAGCTATCCTGGCTGAAGAGGGGTGAAACCCTGAAACTGGTCCTAGGATGCTTGTTTCCAGTGCAGGGAGGACCTGGCTTGGCAGTTCGGGCTGGACTGTTCCCATAGGCACAGGGCCAAGACTTATTTGCATTTGGCTGGGTTCAAACTGGAATGGCATGGTGAGCAAAACAACGATGGATTTAGGCCCAGGTCTCTGTACTGGGGTGAATGCATGACATTTTTCTGCATTCTGTCTATCAACTGTTGTTTTTGCATTTGGCACCCCGAGTGGGATGGGTATTCCGAGACGTGTGTCCCGTGCTCTCCATTGCACTGGAATCAAGCTATCCTGGCTGAAGAGGGGTGAAACCCTGAAACCGGTCCTAGGATGCCTGTTTCCAGTCCAGGGAGGACCTGGCTTGGCAGTACGGGCTGGACTGTTCCCATGACGCACAGGGTCAAGACTGATTTGCATATGGCTGGGTTCAAACTGGAATGGCATGGTGAGCAAAGAAACGATGGATTTAGGCCCAGATCTCTGTACTGGGGTGAATGCATGACATTGTTCTGCATTCTGTCCATCAACTGTTGTTTTTGCATTTGGCACCCCGAGTGGGACGGGTATGCCCAGATGTGGGTCCTGTGCTCTCCATGCCACTGGAATCAAGCTATCCTGGCTGAAGAGGGGTGAAACCCCATAACTGGTCCTAGGATGCCTGTTTCCAGTCCAGGGAGGACCTGGCTTGGCAGTTCAGGCTGGACTGTTCCCATGAGGCACAGGGTCAAGACTGATTTGCATATGGCTGGGTTCAAACTGGAATGGCATGGTGAGCAAAGAAACAATGGATTTAGGCCCAGATCTCTGTACTGGGGTGAACCCATGACATTGTTCTGCATTCTGTCCATCAACTTTTGTTTTTGCATTTGTCACCCCGAGTAGGACGGGTATGTCCAGACGTGGGTCTCGTGCTCTCCATGCCACTGGAATCAAGCTATCCTGGCTGAAGAGGGGTGAAACCCTGAAACTGGTCCTAGAATGCTTGTTTCCAGTGCAGGGAGGACCTGCCTTGGCAGTTCGGGCTATACTGTTCCCATGAGGCACAAGTTCAAGACTGATTTGCATATGACTGGGTTCAAACTGGAATAGCAGGGTGAGCAAAAAAACAATGGATTTAGTCCCAGATCTCTGTACTGGTGTGAATGCATGACAGTGTTCTGCATTCTGTCCATCAACTGTTGTTTTTGTATTTGTCACCCCGAGTAGGACGGGTATGCCCAGACGTGGCTCCCTTGCTCTCCATGCCACTGGAATCAAGCTATCCTGGCTGAAGAGGGGTGAAACCCTGAAACTGGTCCTAGGATGCTTGTTTCCAGTGCAGGGAGGACCTGGCTTGGCAGTTCGGGCTGGACTGTTCCCATAGGCACAGGGCCAAGACTTATTTGCATTTGGCTGGGTTCAAACTGGAATGGCATGGTGAGCAAAAAAACGATGGATTTAGGCCCAGGTCTCTGTACTGGGGTGAATGCATGACATTTTTCTGCATTCTGTCTATCAACTGTTGTTTTTGCATTTGGCACCCCGAGTGGGATGGGTATTCCGAGACGTGTGTCCCGTGCTCTCCATTGCACTGGAATCAAGCTATCCTGGCTGAAGAGGGGTGAAACCCTGAAACCGGTCCTAGGATGCCTGTTTCCAGTCCAGGGAGGACCTGGCTTGGCAGTACGGGCTGGACTGTTCCCATGAGGCACAGGGTCAAGACTGATTTGCATATGGCTGGGTTCAAACTGGAATGGCATGGTGAGCAAAGAAACGATGGATTTAGGCCCAGATCTCTGTACTGGGGTGAATGCATGACATTGTTCTGCATTCTGTCCATCAACTGTTCTTTTTGCATTTGGCACCCCGAGTGGGACGGGTATGCCCAGATGTGGGTCCTGTGCTCTCCATGCCACTGGAATCAAGCTATCCTGGCTGAAGAGGGGTGAAACCCCATAACTGGTCCTAGGATGCCTGTTTCCAGTCCAGGGAGGACCTGGCTTGGCAGTTCAGGCTGGACTGTTCCCATGAGGCACAGGGTCAAGACTGATTTGCATATGGCTGGGTTCAAACTGGAATGGCATGGTGAGCAAAGAAACAATGGATTTAGGCCCAGATCTCTGTACTGGGGTGAATGCATGACATTGTTCTGCATTCTGTCCATCAACTTTTGTTTTTGCATTTGTCACCCCGAGTAGGACGGGTATGTCCAGACGTGGGTCTCGTGCTCTCCATGCCACTGGAATCAAGCTATCCTGGCTGAAGAGGGGTGAAACCCTGAAACTGGTCCTAGAATGCTTGTTTCCAGTGCAGGGAGGACCTGCCTTGGCAGTTCGGGCTATACTGTTCCCATGAGGCACAAGTTCAAGACTGATTTGCATATGACTGGGTTCAAACTGGAATAGCAGGGTGAGCAAAAAAACAATGGATTTAGTCCCAGATCTCTGTACTGGTGTGAATGCATGACAGTGTTCTGCATTCTGTCCATCAACTGTTGTTTTTGTATTTGTCACCCCGAGTAGGACGGGTATGCCCAGACGTGGCTCCCTTGCTCTCCATGCCACTGGAATCAAGCTATCCTGGCTGAAGAGGGATGAAACCCCAAAACCGGTCCTAGGATGCTTGTTTCAAGTCCAGGGAGGACCTGGCTTGGCAGTTCGGACTGGACTTTCCCATGAGGCACAGGGTCAAGACTGATTTGCATATGGCTGGGTTCAAACTGGAATGGCAGGGTGAGCAAAACAACGATGGATTTAGGCCCAGTTCTCTGTACTGGGGTGAATGCATGACATTGTTCTGCCTTCTGTCCATCAACTGTTGGTTTTGGCATATAAAACAGGCAGTAATCTTGGCTTATTCTACTATGTGAACCCTACTCTAAGTGTGTAGGTGTAGATTCAAGAATTCCCCCAAGGGACGGTCCAAGCCCTTTAACCTGATGGAATAAATTGAAGGACCCTGTCTTGGGCACAAACTGGACACCCCTAACGAGATGTCAGTCCGCTGCCTGTTAATTTCTCAGCATGCATGGACCCTCGGTGTTAGCGTAAGTGCCTCCTCTGCTAATCTATCAGGATGCTCTTTTTTATAACAGAAACAGCCTTGCGATGTGTGCATAGGTTAGTGATGTTATAGATATGTAAATAGCCCTGTCGCCTGTGGATGAAGATAGTGATGACATTTGTACGTAGTGCAAAAGCAGACCTTGTAAATGATGCTCAGGGCATTTGACAATGTTGTTGCAAGCAATATGCGAAAGCAAGTTTCGTTTCAGAGAAACTAATCCAACATTATTGTGCATGCAAATATGTGTAAAAAGGTCACAGCTAAAATGTTATTTGTGAGGACAATTTAAGAAATAAGCTGCTTCGCTACATGGGCCTATCCCAGTAATATAACACCCACTCCTCATACTAAGGGTCAATATCCTAAAAGCTATCTAAAAAAGCCGACAGACCAGCCGCAGCAGCTGCAGGTAAGAGCGGTGGGGCAGTGGGTTCGGCTGAGGGGTTATTTCGAGAGAAGACCATACAGGAAAATTAAAAATATAATACATTTTCCCTTGTGGTCGTCTCTCGAAATACCCCCCAGCCGGCCTCACTGCCCCACCGCTCTTACCTGCATGCGGCCGCGGCTTCAACAGACAAGTCAATAATGTTAAAGCTGCTCTTAAAATCATATAAAAGAGGGCTTCCCATTAAAAAATCGATTTAAAAGTCTTTAAGTCATTCTATCATTTGAGATCTCAAGCACTTAGAAAGCCATGGTGCCTAGAAAAAGAAAATGCTGTTTTGGTTAATTTTTTTCTTTTAAAAGAGGCTAAATTGTTCCCACACAGAAAACACCATATGTTTATGTGTTCCAAGTGGTAGACCCAGCATTTATGTTGCCCACTTCAGCAGACGTTCCCAGAGGTGCACCTCGTAGCATGTTTATGGAGCAAAGGTGGTTCCATCCGGCTCCCACAGCAGCCGCTGGCGGAGGCATCGTATCCCACAAGTTTTCCGCAGAGCCGTTGTTCCCATCACTTTGTTGCGTTGTGATAATGTTGTGCGAAGCTAGATGTGAAAACAAGTTAGTTTCTGAGAAACTAATCCAACATTGTCGTGCATGCGAATATTTGCAAAAGATCACAGCTGAAACTGTTATGTGTGAGTACAATATAAGAAATAAGCTGCTTCGATACATGGACCTAACTTAGGAATATAATAGTACGTCAAGTGCACTTTATCCCTTAAATAATTGTCCAAGTTAATGCAGTCCAGCATTATTTGCTAATAGGTTTTGCACAGTTGTAGAAATTAACAAACTAAGCTCGATATAACTAAATCCTTCCCTTCCCACATTTAGCTACTGCATGTAACTACTTCCAAATTAATCTACATTTCGGTCAGTATGTCCTGGTGTAATGCATAACAATCACTAGTGCTCCCTAGCTGGAAAATGTCTTTGGCTCCCAAATTCTTTAAACCATGTGCATTTCTAACATATTTTGGAGCATATCATCTATTTTATGATCAGTGGTAGATGAGTCAATGAGTTAAGTTTGCTAAATAGATCCTGTATTTCTTTTGAGTTTAACAAACATCTACTGCCTTTTTTAAATAATTTGTTTGACAGGGCCCAGGAAAGGCTTGCACTGGATATGCTCTGGACTGTGGATCAGGGATTGGAAGGGTCACCAAGAATGTTCTCTTGCCATTCTTCGACAATATTGAACTAGTTGACATGATGGAGCCCTTTCTTGAAGAGGCCCAAAACTACCTTGAAGAGGGAGTGGATAAAGTTGAAGCTCTCTACTGCTATAACCTGCAAGAATTTACTCCGGTTATGAAAAAGTATGATGTCATCTGGATTCAGTGGGTTTCAGGTCAGTGCTGAATTGGTATCTTGCATGTAACATAGCTGTTTCTAAATTCACCATATGTACATTTATGCAGCCAGTATATTTCCTCATTTGAATAGATGTATTTTGTATGGTGAATAGAAATGCTAAGAAAATGTTTTTGTATTTTCTTCTTCTGTAATCAGTTTAACAATTTTAAACTTAGAGCAGTATTTCATTGTTTTTTTCAGTATGTCTCTGCCATTTCTGTTTAACAAAATGTGGCATGTTTAAATCTGTCTAATCCTGACTACAAAGGGGGTGTTCTTTCGAAACTGCTATGAAAACTCTTCTCTGCACTGGAAAGTAAACAAATCCAAAGTTTAGCTAGAGTCTTAGGTATAGCCAGTAAGGTTACCATGTTTGAACATATCTATTGGACAGTCCATATTTCAACAAAAGAAGGCTAGGCATATTAAATGGTTTGTCCCATAAGTTTCTGTTTTTGGACTAATTGTCATTGTAGAATAATAGATATTAAGGGCCTGATTATGAGTTTGTTGGTCCATCAAACCGCTGAACCCGTGGTGGTGGTCCCTGGACCGCCAGACTGGTGGTCTGTCTACCGTATTACGGATCTGGCAGTGGGACCACCACAGGACTGCAGCAACTGCCGGGGATCATGGATTTCGTATTGTTGGAGTGGCAGTCAAAGGCCAAAATATGCTTGGCGGGGCCGCTGTGGCACCCACAAGCATTTTAGGAGTTTACTGATTACCTCACTTTCAATGGCGGTGAGCCCACCATTAAAGGTGTGGGGGTGAGTAAACTTACGGGGCCCTATAGGGCCCCCTGTTGCATCAAGGCCATGGGATGCATGAAGGGGGGAACATGTTGTGCCCCCCTGTCTGCATGCACCGCTTTCCTGCACGGCATGGGCTTTACAGTCCATGACGTGCAGAAACAGGCCTTAACTTTCCATTGTGGGGCCTTTTTAAAGGGCACAGCAGTGGGAACACCACAGGACCACCTACCAGACCAGGAGAAAACTCATAATTTGGTGGGTGGTCTGACTACATGTTTGGCGGTCATGGAGTGGGGCTCTGGCGTGGCGACCCGTTCCAAGAACGCCAAACTCGTAATCAGGCCCTTAGTATACCACACTCCTTTTGCCTAAGGTTGCATTTATTTCTTCAAAAAGGTTTTTATTTATTTATAATAGAAAGGCAAAACAACATTAAGCATTGGAACACGTGTAAAAAATAATTCCGGAATTCACTCCATTGCATTGTAGCATTGCACAGTATCTGTAAAGTGTAAATTGTTTGTTACAATTAAATAAGGGATGTATCATAGCAAGTGAGACAAGGTTGTTGATATAGAATAGCAACTGTGCTGACGTTGCTAAGAGGGATAGAAGAGAGAAAGAAGAGGGAGAGAAGAAAAAGAGGAGAGATAAGAATTGAAAAAGAATTAGGAAGAGAGACAAGGAAGATAGGAAGGAGAAGACAGAGGAGAACGATCAAGGGATAGGGGATAAAAAGCCAGGAATGGAGGCAGGAAAGAGGCTCGGGGGCCCAACTCTACTGAAGCTGTAGGCACTCCGGTGTGTAACTGTTCAGTTTTAATATGGGAATACAGATGCAGAAATTTTGCAAGATCCTGTTAATTTTCAAGGTGGTTTTATTTATTGGAGATAGAGATTTAGTAGGAGTTCTGTAATTGAAATCGCCATCGAAAAAGGTTTGGAAAGTGATATTTTTTTGAAAATTTCAGTTTTACACCAATTGGTAACAGTATGTTCAATAAGGATCAGACATATTTATCTGGATCACCAGGAAGGTTTATATGCCATGGTCCCAGAATCAAAGTGTAGGGACCAGTGGTGAAGCCGATTCAGGAAATAGCATGTTTAATTTGACTCAAGAGGTTCCTAATATCATCACAGTAGAAGAACATGTGTTCTAGAACAGCCATATGTGCTGAGCATTTCCAGCATTTGGAGAAATCAATTAGGCCCGCTTATTAAATATCTTAAGGGTTAAAAAAGATTTATGAAGGATCCATGGTTTACCTTGGTATAGTAGGGGGGAGATCTTATGTTTTTTGAATTTTCAAGGATATAGAGCACTTTTGATTGTCAATGGAGTGGCAATAAAACAGTCAACAGTGCTTTGGATTTATTTTGAACATAGGAGGTATCTTAGGGTTTTGTTTTATTGAGTATTTGGTGTATTCTCACTGCTTTGTGACTACGAGATGCCACTTTAGTGAGAAAAGTTTTAATGTCTGATTCATGTAGCTTTTTGTTTCTCCTCAAGGCAACTTTGAGCCTAAGAAATTCGTAGAAATCCATAGTTGTGAGCTTGTATTTCCCTGCTACATTCAAATGCAAAAGAAAGCTGATCCCTAGTTACATTTTCAAGAACATTCATTCACCAACCGAATGCCTTTTCTTGTCCAGTCTTCCCAGATAACTTTCTTCCCATCTATACATATGGTAGGGTTAAACTAAAGGGAAGTAAGAACTGATCCCCAGAATTGGCTTGCAAAGCATTTATACAAAATGTTAAGAGCCCTTATAAAGTCTTTCAGTATCATTTGTGAGTGGGCCATCTTGGATACAACTGGTGTTAGTATTTTTAGACCCAAAGATAGCATTGTATTATATATCAGCCATTATCCATTTTTAGGTAATTCCCCTTTCTTCCTTATGAGAAAGATTTTATTTGAAGGTCTCCAAATGACTCATAGTTAATATAGTTCACACATATTATGCACATTATTAATAAGGTTATTTACACCTATATTTTAACTGTGGGGGCAAATGCTATCACCCAAATAATGCGTTCACAGAGTGTAGGATGTATGTGTGTTATATTAATATATTGTGGTAACAAAACGGAGATCATTATGAGCAATATGGAGTATCATGGGCGAGGGGCGCAGCTTGCCTGGCTCCAAGATGGCCGCGATGTAAGAACGCTCTGCTAGCCATTTCAACAATCCTCCAAATATCCTTACTTCCCTGGATTTTATGGTTACTGCTGCTGCCAAGGCTGTGCCCGCGGGCTATCGATAGAGCCCAGCATTGCAGAAAACGGACACTCCTGACTACGGGTATGAAGAGTGAGGCCATGCGGCCTATGGGACGCTAGGGCCAAGGCCTACTACGGAGCCCGGCTGTGTCGCTTGTTTCCCCTGGAGCCGTGGGTCCTCCCTTGTGGCGCAAAGGGTTGGCATCTGCGGGGCGGTGTAGTGTCCGGGAAGAAAAAGTTGCTGGCAACAATATACCTACCAAACAAGAAGAGGTGAGCGTTCAGCATGAGAAGATCCGAGGGGGAGCATTGTGCTGCGGTGACGGCGTGCCCCGGGCTAGCAAGGCCGTGTGGCTGCCAACAATTACAACAGAACGTGGCTGAGAGATAGACCAGCTGCAGTCTCGTGCTGCTACTGCTCGGTGAAGCTTCTCGGGACGGCAGGCCTGCGGAATAAAATCCAGGCGACACTTGGGATAACGGACATAGCGGTCTGGCAGCTGGGGGGAGAGAAAATGGAGCCAGCACTAGATTTGGGATTGTTGTGACCCCGCGGCACCTCCCTTGGGACAATTTTAATAGAGCCTGGTGGGAGGCCTCACGGGTTCAGACGCAGGTGAAGAGACAGAGCAAATTAAGTTGAGACCACACTCTTGCGCTCTGGAGCAGTGCCTGGTGTGTTTTGCTGGCAGGTCTGCTACTTGGGTCCTGGAATTTGAAAGTGGCTGGGCTATTATACATGAGGAGTGGTAACTTCATAGTACCTCCCTGCACTACTTAGGTCTTACAGCTGCTCCTTCTGCTGTGCCCCCTCTTATAACACACACAATACAGGACTGAAACTGGGGCACATAAAGTGAGCTGCTGGAGAGCGCTTGAGGCCAGACTAGCATGCAGGGGATTGCTGTGACGCAGATGGATTGCCTTGCAGGGGAGTGAAGATAGCGCTGACGCAGGTTAGTGCCTGACCTGTTTTTGACATTGTTGAGAGCCCCTATGGTGATCTAGAAGTAAAGTCGGACTTAGGGCATTTGACCCAGCCACCTTGAGAGATGGGTAAGGTGGATAAAACACAACAGAAACTGCAGTTTGAGCAGTGCAAGTCGCGGCATAGAGAGGAGGAAGCAGGGCCATCGAGAGAAGACCAGCAAATGGCCTCGAAAGAATCAGAGGGAGACTCGCGACAGATCTTGTCAGCCATGCAAAAGAGTCTGACCACTATCGACGACAAGATCGACTCTGGCTTACAGGATGGACAGGATGTCAGAGCAAATAAACAAGCAGGCAGAACGAATCGACATGGCGGAGAGGAGAGTGGCGGTCATCGAAGAGGCGCAAATGGAAACTGATGCTGCCCAAAAGCAGATGGGAAAATTACTAACGACCCTCCAAGAAAAAGCCGAAGATTTAGAAGCAAGGTCTAGACGCAGCAATATTCGAATTACTGGTCTTCCTGAGACCTCGTCAATGGGAAACATGGAGGTCGTCATTGAAAAGCTATTGGTCACTATGCTGGGCTGAGACACGTTCTCTGACATGTTTATCGTCGAGCGGGCACATCGATCCCTGGGGCCTCGGCCTCCACCGGGGACTGCGCCTTGTCCAGTTATCACAAAGCTATTGAACTACAGGGATAGAGATGCCGTTCTGAAACGAGCCAGGGAGTTGAAAGACTTGTAGTATGAAGGCTCCACCCTCTCGCTTTTCCCGGATTTTACTGCTAAAGTTCAGGAAGCTAGAAGAGACCTGGGGCTTGATTATGCTATGCGCCACCCGGCTAGACTAAGGGTCACCATGGATGGTACATTGAAAATATTTGTTGACCCTAAGTCTCTACAAAAGGCACTCAAGGAGTGCAGGAAATCAGAAAGGCGAGGGAACTCGTCTCAGGATCTGACGGAGACAGCAGCAGGTGATCCAGGAGAATAGAGGGGTCGGGGCTGTAAGGAATAATTTTGAACATTCGTACAAGGTATGTCACTGTCAATTGTTGAAATCAATGACATGGTGATCGCTCAGGGGTGATTGGAGATTTGGGCCTTTCTCTCTCCCCCCTGTGTCTTCTGGGGGTCTTTTTATACTATCCTCGGTGAGACTGGGAAGGGCCATTGCCCGTACTGATGCTAGGACATTGAAAGACCAAGCGTAATCCTGTTTATGTTTGCGATATTGAGGGTAATAGATCTGAATAGACCTGAGACGATAATTTTCACACGTACTGTTGGGCGGCTTGCTCTATAGGGTCTATACATTTGGAACTAGGTGGGAAATGCATAATAGAAGTTGATGGCTAAGCTTTTTGTTCAGAAGCAAATAATTGCTTATAGGCTCGAATCCAGTAACATTCGCCCCTGTCTGTTACCCACTACGCAATTAGAATTAAGGTTCTGTCCATTTTTCAAATTGAAATGGCATTGTTATGTGACATGGGGTGGGTTGATTTGTCTCTATCATGCCCTGTTGGGGCTGGCATGGCGTGGGTGGGGGGAGGGGGGTATTCTGTTTCCCGTTTGGTACTGCAGTGCTAGATATAGGAAATGTGCTATCAATGTTTCACAATTAATGATGTCTTCAAGGAGGGATCTGTTTCACTTTGTATATATGATGGTCTCTGGGATTACTACTGTGCTGATCTTTGATGGAAGGTAAGGGGGTCAAAACTAGATTACTTACTTGGAATATCAGGTGTCTAAATGAACATAGGAAGCTGTGTAAGGTGATGGCATGCCTTGTAAGGCATGAGGTTGCTATTGAGCTGCTGTAGGAGTCTCAGCTGCCTGTAGGCAGCAATATGCTAAATCATAGAGCATTGCAAGGCTATACTCACAAAGCTGGCTTCACTACACATGCTAGAGGTGTCATTACATGGGTCAACCCCAAATCAGGATTTAAAACTACAGGCAATTTTAACGGATGCAGCTGGTAGATCATTCATGTCCAGGTGCACTGGTAAGGGAATAGACTGGCTTGTGATTAATGTTTATGGGCCAAATTATGATTGCCCGCAGTTCTATCAGGACTTGCTGGAACATGTGAGAGTGGAGGAAGATATCCCTATCATCTGGGGTGGGGATTTTAATTGTGTGATGGATCCCATGCTGGATAGATCTGGAGGGCCGGTGAGGCGTCCTTCGTCATCAGCCAGGGTAGTTACTGATATAGCTGTGCAGTTGGAGCTATTAGATGTATGGAGGGAACGTTCCCCAGGTGCGGGTGGCTTTACCCACTATTCTACCTCACATCACACACATACCAGTATCGATTATTGGTTTGTAGCACAAAGTTTGATGCCACAGGTACAGGACTGCAAGGTGCTTCCCCGTTCTTTTTCAGACCATTCTCCGGTAATGTTGGAAGTAGGCAATCTTAGGAAAAGGCCTGCACCCTTTACATGGTGTTTTCCACCATTTTCATCATTGGATAGTGCATTTTGTACTGAGCTTGCTGAAGTGATAGAGTGCTTCTTTGAGACGAACATAGGGTCTGTCCAGAAGTTTGTCACGGTATGGGAGACATTTAAAGTATATATCAGGGGGATTGCCGTGTCCAAGCATTCTGGTGTATTGCGCTCTATTCGCTGGCAGCTGGCTTACCTGGGGAAGGGACTAGCTGAGTTGGAAAAGGAAGCCTCATTGAATGACTGCCCTAGTGTTACTGATAGCTTAAAAGAGATATTCATTGAAAATCATGAAATCGCTGATGGCGAAATTAAATATATGGGAAAGTATGCAGTGGCCAGAATGTATGGGCAACGAGACTGACTTGGTGTGGTACTCGCTTCTCTATTGCGTGGCAGAAGGGAGGCTGAGAAAGTAACAGAAATACACAATGCCGGTGGAAGTGTGCTTACTGAAACTACAAGCATTGCAAATGGATTTAATCAATTCTACGCTGATAAATATATTAAAAAGTTCCCACGGACGAAGCAGCCATCATAGATTATCTAGAACAAGTTTGGTTGCCCTGGCTCTCTGATGAACACAGAGAGTAACTTATGAGGCCTTTTGATGCTCATGAGATTGTGGTGGCATTGAGCTCGAAGAGATCGGAGAGTGCACCTGGGATTGATGGACTCACTGTCACGTTCTATAAATAATTTAAAGATCTACTAATGCCGCACTTGTGCACTCTTTTTGAAGAGATGGGGAGGAGGGTATGATGCCAGCCTCTATGAGAGAAGCGCTTATAGTAACGATCCTAAAGCCTGGTAAACCGGCAGACGAATGCTCGTCATTTCATCCCTTATCGCTTCTCAACGTTGATACAAATCTATTTGCAAAAGTCCTTCCCGACCGCCTTGCCCCTCTGGTCCCCATGCTGGTTGGTCCTGAACAGGCTGGGTTTGTCCCAGAACGTAACTTGTCGTACATCCATAGAACGATCTTTTCAGAGCAGTGCAACACTTTAGGCCTGAGTTCAAGGTGGCGGCGGTCTACTTAGATGCCGAAAAGGCCTTCGATTCGGTAGAGTGGTCATTCATGTATGCGGTTTTGAGATGCATGGGTGTGGGTGATGTCTTTTTGTGACTGTTGGGGGTCCTCTATGGTTCTTTGTATGCCCGCATACTAGTCGGGGATATTGTCACATCTCCCTTAAATATGTTGAGAGGTACACGGCAGGGTTTCCCCCCTATCCCCGCTGCTATATGCCCTAATAACTGAACCATTTGCCTGCACCCTCAGAGAATACCGTAGCCATAGGGGTATCAAATTCCCCGAAAAGAACCTCATCGTGTCAGCTTATGCAGATGACACGATGCTGTATTTAACACATTGTGAGGTTAATCTCACTCCTATTCTTCAGGAGGTGGTAAGGTAGGGTATAGATCGTGGTTGAAAATCAACTGGGTGAAGTCGACCATCTTTCCCCTAACTTCTGCCATGCTACAAATTGAGTTGGGTTATCCTTTGCAGTGGTCAGCAGAAGCTGTCAGATACCTTGGAATCAGAGTTCATACGGACTCTGCCCTGGTGATCAGGGAGGACTACGGCAGGCTTATTTCTACATTGGAGGAAGATATTGAGCGCTGGATACGACTGCCCCTGTCACTTTTAGGACATATATCCCTTATGAAGATGGTTGTACTGCCCAGGTTTCTGTTCCTTTTTTTAAATATACCCATTGTTCTACCTATCCACATTTTTAAAGTTCTTCACATGTTCCTCATAAGGCTGGCTTGGGCTGGGAAACAACCAAGAGTTAGCTGGAAAATACTTACACTCTCATTCTTAATTGGCGGTCTGGGTGCCCTGGACCGGGAGCTGTATTATAGGCAGCCCAAGGCTCCCCCGCCTATTATTGGTTACAAAAGGAAACGTATTTATTGAAAATGCGGTGGTGGCGCCGGAGCAACTGCCAGTGATGCTGTTCCGGGCCCTGATAAGAAGAACGTCGGTCCTGGACTCCATAAACTCTGTAGTGCACGCTTGGCATAGCTTGATTAAAAGACAGGCAGGCGCCATTTTATATTCCCCTTTTACCCTAATTAAGTGGTGCGAGAAAGGGGTGGTACAAGTGCTTGAACAAGTAGGAGCCTCCAAGATTGAGGACTTGTTTGTGGATGGTAGGGCCTGTAGCTGGGACGAGCTGGCTATGGGAGAGGAACCTCCCTCGCAGTTGGTCCGCTTTCAGTATTATAGAGTCAGAAATGAGCCGGGAGAACTGCCGGGTGCAGGGCTACAAGAGACCCCTGAGTTAAGGGCTTTTTCCCATGTTATACACTATCAAACTCTCTGAAAAATGGTCTCTATTATATATTCTTCTACACAAAATGAAAGGCGGCACCAATACACTAAAACTAAATTAGAATGTCAAACTGATCTAGGAACTGCGCTAGAGGACAGCGTGTGGGGATATTGTTCCGAAATCACTAAAAAAGTATCTTTGAATGGCAAACACCGATTAATCCATTTTAAATTTCTTCAAAGAGTTTATTATACGCCTGAGCGACTACTTAAATATGGACTGCGTGATTTCGTGGCCTGCGAAAGGTGTGGCACAGACCCTGCTGGTTTTATGCACTTGGCCTGTGGGTGCCCCTGTATAGCTAAATATTGGGAACAAATCTTTCAATCATTGAGTGAAATCTGTGGCCTAGAACTCACGTTTAACCCGTTAATAGCTTTACTGGGATCTACAGGGGAGCTACCCAAGGGTGTCCGAAGATTGATTGATATAGGATTACTGCTAGCTAAACAGAGAATTGCCATTAAGTGGGCACGGGGACCAATTCCAACTGTTGCTATTTGGTCCAGAGACATTATATATTGCAATACACAATCGGAGCTCTACAGCAAGCTGCTCCCACCGCAGAATTGATCGAAGAACTTTTGGGCTTTGTTTCAGCAGTATTTGGTGGGAAAGGAATTAGGAGAGGTGGAGGGAGCATGTGATAAAGTAAGATTTAGGGGGGATTAAAACTAGCCCACAAATGTTGATTAGGATCACAATAGTTTGCATAATTGGTTTCTGGGTGGCACACATTCTACCCCAGACGGTGAAAGCTGCATGCTTGAAAGTTGTAACGCATTATTTGCAAATTGACCCTATATGTTTGATGTGGAACGATACATGGACAATGATTTTGTAATTGCACATTATGGCATATTCCTAAAATAAATTAAATGTGAAAAAAATATATGGAGTATCATGGGCAATCATATTTCTACTTGTTGGCAAAATGGAACAGAGCACAATATGCACTAAACTTCCATTGGGCACTCATTTTACAATAGGTACAAATACAACGTGATTCTCTTTTAGCCCTGTGTAAAAAAGCACAGTTAAAGCATGCATTATAATTAAAATATGCTGAAATTCACAAGTTTTGTTTAGGAGTGTAAATACAAATTCCTCTCCTCTGACCGCTTCTATCATGACATGTAAGAGCCTGTTGTCTGCTAATAATATATTACTGCAGCAACTCCTCGGCTACGGCGAAGGAGCGTCTCCCCGCCAGCAGTGTTAAAACATGAAAAATAAAATGATAATAAACCATGTTTATTATCTTGTTTTTTCTAGCAGCTTAGTTTTGTGGGTGGAGCCATCGCGGGGTGGGGGTCAGGCATCAGAAGAAGTGTTTTGTTCTGGTATCAGTATGCATGTGTGTTTGGCCATCTGTCTCTTGTGGCCAAACCGACATGCTCACTGAAGCTGTCTCTATCCCGAGCTACATTACTGGGTTGGAGATTTACGTCGCTCAGGCCAAACCTGGTGCTGCTTTCATGCTGCCCACTTCTATAATGACATGTGGGGGCCTGTCATCTGCTAATATTATATCACAGCAGCGACTCCTCCGCTATGGCGAAGGAGCGAAGGAGCATCCCTAACCCTGTCTGCATCCTTAAAACATGGAAAATAAAATGATAAGAAACCAGGATTTTTATCGGGTTTTTTTCTAGTGTCTGAGTTTTGGGAGTGGAGACATCGCGAGAGTGGGGGTCAGGCAAGACAGGAAGTGTTTTGCTCTGGTATCAGTGTGCATGTGTGTTTGGCTGTCTGTCTCAGGTGACCAACTGATGGTAGCACTTACCTCGAACGTGGTATAGGGCTAATAAGGAAGCCCCTCTCCTTCTGAAAAACGTTTGTGGGGTCTGTTTTTGGATATCGCAGCCCAATGGTAGTTCTGGGAATGCCGCCCTGGCTCGCGGGAGCCCTTCAGGAGCCATGAGCAGCATGTTCTGCCTCAGCGCTGCTGTGAAACAGTCCAGCACAAGTCAATGTGACTAGTGTAGGCAGGTGCAATGTGGGAAGCTGAAGAAAGAACCTGCTCCTACCCTCAGTAGAAACTGGAACGCAAACAGGGGAAGAAACCAGAGTCCTGATACCCTGATGGATACTGGTAGTAAGTTCACATTTGAAAATACGTCTCAGCTGGCATTCAATTGTCTCAGTAGAACAGATGTGGGGGGCATAGACAACTGGGATAGAAAAACACAGTTAAGGCTGAAGAGCAACAGGGGACTGGTAATGGGTACACATCGAGATCCCATAACACCTGGGTAGTTGATGAGGACAATTTGGAGAGTGGAAGAAGAAGTTTTCCAGTATCGGTTAAGGTACAAGTAAGACAGTTAAGATCTTGAGGTAATACCTGCTCAGTTAAAGAACCCCATCTTAGAAAATCATTAACAAAGATGGAAACCTCAGGACTACCAGGAGAGAAACAGTGTTCCCTAGGCAATAAACATCACAAAATCACACCTTCGATAACATTTTACTTTAGAGTCAGTTCAGATTTAAGGAAAGGCTCACAGGAAGATGAGGGAGGAAAAAGCACCACTCTGGGACTGAAGAGTCGGGTGCATGGGGCAGGGCCAATGAGTGAAACAATAAGTATTGAATTAGGGGATCTAGGTACCTCCGTAGTACACCCAGCCATTCAAACACAAAATACGTTTTCATGTCTGAAACCATAACTGAGCAGAGTAATGGCTTAGGTTGGACTTCAATACCTGGGGGTTTAGGCACAGGGGGTGAACACCCTAAAGGTTGGAATGCAGTCCAGGAAAGGTTTGGTCAATTAACGCAGGAAATCAAAGACCGCTTTTCAATCTCTGAGGCAAACCAAAAAGAGATACAGGTTACCTTTTCCAGCCTATAGGCGAAGATAGATAGCTTGGTCCAGCACACACAAGATTTGGAATGTGGGATCTAATACCTTCATACGGCGCTTTAAGAGAAGACCCAAGAGGTGGTACGATTAAAGCAGAGAGAGAAGGTATTATTTGGAAACCTGAAAAAATTGAGAATAATGCTGTGAGAAATAACATGGGATTCTTGGGGGTGGCTGAAGGCATGGAGGGGATGGATATTAAATCCTTTGTAATAGATTTATTGAAAAGTACTTTCCCACAAGAGGACACTTATGTTAATCTTGAGGTAGAAATTAAGTGAGTGCATAGGGACCCCTTCTAAATACTTCCTGTTTGTAAAGAAACGTGAAAGATTCTGGTGAACTTTCTATTCGACACAATGGGCCTGTTTCCGATCCGGGTCGGAAACCGTTCCGACCAACACGACCGGAACTGTATTCCAGCCGGCACGTACACATGTAGTACGATGCAATGTGTGTGAGACACAACCGACTCGCACAGAGCACCAAACATTTGACCAATACATATGGAAACCAGTGAATCGGCAGTAAAAGAGCCAAATGCGACCGACTTGTACGCGAAAGCTGCAATATAGCATAACATGAGTGTGACAGACTCGGACAACCCCGCAAATGCTGAGAAAAGCATCAGTCACGGTCAACTGAACGTCTCCGTCATGTTCAACTGAAGCCAACAGAAACAGACTGAAACAGACCAAACAAGCATTGTCAAAGACAAAAAAGAAAAATCAAGCCATTTAAGACACACCCACAACTCCACCTACATAAAGGGCCAAAATCCTAGCCATGATCCTTTGCAAATTCAACAGAACTGCCATCAGAGAACACCACTACACTGCACGGAGAAATACACTCACAACTCACCCACCACACAGCCTTTACACCACAGCACCCCTCAAAAAGCACACTCACAAACACACAGCTTAACTTATACTCACTCACCCTCACTTTCACACACACCCACACATCCATCTCCACCACCACTCATCACCATGCCCCCAAAGAAGAATCAAAATTTCACATATAGTGAGTTGGAAGTCATGGTAGATGAAATTCTCAGAGTAGAGCCACAGTTATTTGGCACATTGGTCCAACAGGCCCCCATGTCCCAGAAAACCAAGATGTGGGAGAGGATTGTTAACAAGGTAAACGCACAAGCACCTTGCCTACGCACAATGGACGATATCAGGAACAGGTACTATGACGTGCGAAGGAGGATCAAGAAGCTGATTGGCAGAGACCATGCCCTGAGCCAACATACCGGTGGTGGCCCTCCTGCAAAACCTACGCACTTCACTTCCTGGGAGGAGAAGGAACGGGCCATCCTTCCACCGGAGGGCATCCATGGATTATCAGGAATACCAGAGCCTGGTCAGTACTAAACAAATAGTAAAAATTGTGAGGCAATACACACCCACAGACATCACTATCAGGGGGTCAGTGAAACCATTCACTGTTA
Source organism: Triturus cristatus (assembly GCF_964204655.1). Classification (NCBI taxonomy): domain Eukaryota; kingdom Metazoa; phylum Chordata; class Amphibia; order Caudata; family Salamandridae; genus Triturus; species Triturus cristatus. The sequence continues at coordinate 1,341,923,030 of NC_140585.1, forward strand.
GCAAAGCCATATCAACACAAAGCTAAATATCCTGTGATCTGTATGCCAGTTAGATAAACACAACACCTGCAAACTCAGAATAACATGTAACCATGTCATAACATGTATAAACTTATTAACTAATGCAGCAAGGCTTTGACTCAAAACACCAACAAACATCTTGCCAGCACAGTTCCACTCACTCCCAGGGCAGCTGAGGCACAGCAATGAAGGCTGGGATGGCTGGGAAGGTGGGTGTAGCCAAAAGCATGAAGGTAGTCATAGTCACAGTCAACAGTCCACCTCCCACATGGCCCAGGAATACCACCTTGCACCATGCTCACCTCACAGTGAGTGGAAAAGTACTGTCAAGATGGCTGACACTGGCCTGTGGTGTGGGGTGCACAAGGCCCTGCTGGCAGTAGTGCTCAAATCAACACCAGGACACTACTCTCAGACATCTTGCCACCACTGCATCACTCACTCACAGGAAAGCCGAGTCACAGGAATGAAAGTATGGTTTGCTAGGAAGGCGGGTGTAGCCAAAAGCATGATGGGAGTCATAGTCACAGTCAACAATCCTCCTCCCACATGGCCCATCAAGCCTATCTTTAAACTATGCCCATCTCACAGGGAGTGGAAAAGTACTGCCAAGATGGCTGACACTGGCTTCTGGTGTGGGAAGCACAAGGCCCTGTTGGGAGTAGTGCTCAAACAAACACCAGGACACAACTGTCAGACATCTTGCCAGCAGGGCATCACTCACTCACAGGGAAGCTGAGTCACAGGAAGGAAAGTATTGTTTGCTGGGAAGGTGGGTGGAGCCAAAAGCATGATGGGTGTCGTAGTCACAGCTAACAATCCTCCTCCAACATGGCCCATCAAGCCCACCTTTAAATTATGCCCATCTCACAGGGAGTGGAAAAGTACTGCCAAGATGGCAGACACTGGGCTCTGGTGTAGGGAGCACAAGGCCCTGTTGGGAGTTGTGCAGAAACAAACACCAGGACACAACTGTCAGACATCTTGAACGTAAACTTTGACTCCCTGTAATAGAAGCATGGTTCATGGGGGATTCTCTGGGTTCTGGGGGAGGAGGAGGTTCTGCAATGACTCCAACTGCTATCAAGGCCTGCTCTACACACACCTTCGCAGCCAGAACAAATTGCACTCTTGGGAACAGTCAGTCCATGACAGTGAAAGTAAATGCCCTGGCAAGATGGCTGACACATGGGGCTGATGTATGAATTGGCCACAAGTCACACCTAGGCCATCTTAACTGTAAATTTCACCTCACTGTTTGGGGATGCATTGTCCCAGGGGTGCCCCCTGGACTGGCTGTGAAGGTGCGTGGAGTACAGGACAAGTGGTGAGATGCAGACATAGCACACATCAATACACACACAAAGGTACATATACATCATTGAAGAGTGATACCTGACAGTGAATAGAATGGCCACAGAAAGATAGCGGACACTGTTGCATAGTGTCATTTACACAAAGCGCTGTAGTGAGCTGCTTTCAACTCCTACATCATGCAGCATTCTCAGCATCCATGCCACTACACTCCCCGCACTGTCATTGACACTTTCCACACAAGGAGTAATCTGGACTGGGTTGGAGGAGGCGTACAACTTACAGCAGCCTAACACAAACACCCAAACCTCAGGAACTCAGTTATCAGCATGGAAAAGCAAGAAAGCAGCCTTGCTTAACTCCTCTTTCCATGGAGGACATGGACAATATAAATGACCTCATCGCGTACAAAGCTCAGCAGCAACCTCATTTGAAATGGACACATAATCGCATGAGTGCTATAAGATGAGAACTAGGAACACATACAACAAAATAGTATATCTCAATTCATCACATACATCTCGGACTGTGACTATGATGTGAGACACACCAATGTGACTGAAAAAGACATGCACAAATGCCAGCACACACACACACTTTGTAGAAGAAGTGCACATATGTCATTGTTAATGCACAAATGTAGAAAAAAACTACACACCTGTGTCTGGCACAGGGTGGAACTTGAGTTTCAATGGCTATGTACAGTCAATTAATCAATACATGAGTTTCTCATGCACAAAGCTCTACGTGCTGATCAAAACGCTTCATGTTGTAATTACGTCTTTAACCAATATAGGCATCTGCCTGTGACAGTTGAGGACAATGCAATGTGCATACACTCATCATGAAGTACAATAGCAACTGTAATGTGTGTGCTCAGTTGATGTGTGCAAAACCACAACATACATTGTGTGTTTGTCTTACCTGTTGGGGACACTGCAGGAACAGAACAAGAATCTCAGTCACAGACTCTGGTTGACCCTGAGCTCTCCGGTGTGGATGTTTCTCAGTCCTCTTCGGACGACGATGAATGACCTGGTCCCTCCGGTGTGGATCAGCATGCACCACCAGCAGCTGTAACTCCAGCATGGGATGGAGGGTCTAAGTTGGAACAATGATTCAAATGACTGTGGACTTGGCTCTAAAAATTTCATCTACCAACACCAACACCTCCTCTGTGAACTTTGGATTTATATCACACTGTTCAGCACTATGAATTTTGTGTACTATTTCACACATGCATATAAATTAAATCATGGTCACACTTTACGTGCCTCTGTGGTGAATTAAACTTGGTTTGTGACATAGTGATGATGACCTGCTAAACAAATACTGTTCAGGAAAACAACTACAGAAATTAAAACACAGTCTTGTGAGTCATGGAGATGTGACACATATGAGAGATACACACTGCAAGGTCAACGCAAGACAACATTTCCAGGCCACACATACTCATTGCCTCCACTATTGTTAACTGAAAAGACACTGAAATGCACACACACTAAACTCATTCAGAGAAAGTGGCAATCGTGCAACAGGTACAGTATGCCAAGGAAAATGTGTGTATACAGAAGAGGCACATCCCAATGTGGAGTACAGGTTTATTACACAATAACACCATGTTGCCTCAACAACAGATGCAAGGTAACCTCAACGTGACAATGAGCACAAAGTAACCAAGAGGGTCAGAAATGTCAGCACTGGGGTGTGTGGCACCACATCCGGTTTCAAAGAAAAGTTGCACTCTGTAACAGCATTGTGTGTTCTGGAGGTCACATAACACCAGGCAACAGCCAAAGGACCCTGTGAAGGACAGACAGAGAACAGTATTGAAATACCTAAATATCTGCATACCTCTCCAATAGACATTCCACAAACAAGTCTCATTATTCGTGGCAACAACCTAGGACTGTAATGGAGAACATACTAACTCAATGGACACATAACTGCAAGGATCAGGTCAAGTAGCATGCAACCACACGTATGCAGAGACATTGCACTACATACACATGTCAGGCAAAGAAACAAGCTTAGTCAACTCATCACTGTATACTCACAATCATGAGAAAAAGTTGTTGATGAGCTGTCCCGAACATTACCCTCACCCTCATGATCACTGGCAACATGACCCAGGGCTGGATCCTCCCTTGCTGGAGGCTGCTGGTCGTCATCATCTTGGATGAGTAGCTCTTCCCTCACTGCCAGGTTGTGTAGCGTGCAGCACACAATGATCATCTTACACACCTTTTCAGGTGCATATTGGAGGGCCCCTCCTGTCCGGTCCAGGCAGCGGAATCTGCTTTTCAGTAGTCCGAATGTCCGCTCTATCACTCGCCTGGTCCGCCCATGTGCCTCGTTAAAACGTATCTCAGCAGGGGTAACAAGGTTCCTGAGTGGTGTCAGCAACCACAGCATGTTGGGGTATCCGGAGTCACCTACATACAAACAAACAAACTTATCATGGTTCTGAGAAGAGGTTTAAAACCAGAGATACAAAAAGCACAACAGGTAAACAGACATTACACACCAAACAGCCAGGCACGCTGGTTTTGCAGCTGCGACATCATCTGTGGGATCCTACTATTCCTCATGATATATGTGTTGTGTGCGGATCTAGGGAAACGTGCACAGACATGTGAGATTGTCATGTCAGGCAGACATACCACCAGGGCATTGATGGAGTGAAAATGTTTACGATTCCTTTATGTCTGTTTATTTGCTTGTGGAGGTACCAAAGCCACATGTGTCTCATCTATGGAGCCAATGACATTTGGCATCCTTACCAGAGCATAAAAGTCACACTTGATATCAGTGAATTGTCGTGGTACTGGAAATTTGATGTACTGGTTCAGCAAAATCAACATAGCCTCCAAAACATCACGTAGCACACAGCTAAACATTGTCTGGGACATCCCACCAGTAGTAGCCATAGTATACTGGAAGGTCCCAGTGGCAACGAAATGTAGGGCTGCCATCATTTTCACCTTGGGGTTCAGCACTGATGGATATGGCCATCCAGGTTGCAAAGGTGGTGCCAACTGCTCTGCCAAATCCTCAATTAGTGGTCTGGTGAAGCAGTAACGTCAGATGCTGTCACGTTCAGCCATGGTTGCTAGGTCTGGGAAGGGTCTGTGGACAGCTGGTCTCCTGTGGTACATAGGTGAGCAAAGAAAGATTATCATTTTGCTTTCATATGGGGCAATGAACATGCAATAATTCCCATGCTACATCATAGCAAGAACCAATGAAGTCAGGTGTGTGCTGTTGAGAATGGACACTTATGCTAGCTATATGCCCCTCACCGAACATTTCAGCTCCTGATGGTTATACAACAAGTGCGATACTGTGCTGTGAACAATCTATGGGGTCTGTCACAGTACATCTCAGCAAATGTCACAAACCAAACACACACCTCAGTAACTTTTGAGAATAGATGTGTTGTCCAAATGACAGGTGTGTGTAAGGTCCACACACAGGGATCTTGTAATGCCACATGGACAGTGTCATTAATGTAACGCCTGATGTACACGTAACATCACACCCATGAAACACACATGATGTGCTCCCAGATTAGTTTACATGGCAAACATCAACATCAAAACAGCAACTCACATGCCATAATCAGATGGATGTTATAAACGATTTACATCTTCCACATACCAAAAGACACATGTTAGTAGCACAATACGCAAATACTATGGATTAACCTCACAATGGTAGCCCAGAAACACTTTGTTACACACAGTCCATTTCAGCTGTAATTCAGGGTGTATGTAACATGTGAACACACAATGGGCACCTGGAACTGTGTACAGGCCTTGGGTGGTGAGCTACAAAGTTGTCACTCACAGTAGTGATGTGCATCACACACAATCGTTTTTGTCCCCATTAAACATGGCATATCCAGGGAGTGTGTGCCACAATGAACTCCCTACAATATGAAATGGGAAGCCATGCACACACACATGTTATGAAGCGTGAAATGTGATTTTATATACTGTATGACAGGCTGCTTGTCTGTTGTAAAGCACCTGAGTCCCTGACAAAATATTGTGGGTGGCATCCTTTGGCATTTTTTGTAATGGTGACAGACGCAGGTGAGTTTTCTAAAGATGTGTTGTACACTTAGGGACCAAGCCGGGCTCACGCATTGGCTATTGACTGTCATGGTGACAGACGCGGGTGAGCTTTCTAAAGACCCGTCGTACACTTAGGGACCAAGCCGGGCGCACACATTGGCTATTGACTGTCATAGTGACAGACGCGGGTGAGTTTTCTAAAGATGTGTCGTACACTTCGGGACCAAGCCGGGCGCATGCATTGGCTATTGACTGTCATGGTGACAGATGCGAGTAAATATACAAAAGACACGTCGTACACTTAGGGACCAAGCCAGGCACACGCATTGGCTATTGACTGTCATGGAGACTGACGCGGGTGAGTATTCAAAAGACACATTGTACACTTAGGGACCAAGCCGGGTGCACGTATTGGCTATTGACTGTCATGGAGACAGACGCGGGTGAGTATTCATTAAGACACGTCGTACACCTAGGGACCAGGCCGTGCGCACGCATTGGCTATTGACTGTCATGGAGACTGACGTGGGTGAGTATTCAAAAGACGCGTCGTACAGTTAGCGACAAAGCCGGGCGCACGCATTGGCTATTGACTGTCATGGAGACGGATGAGGTTTTGCTAAGTGTACAAATCACGTGCAAACAGATTCTGTTGGCTCACAACAACAATGTGTCAAAGTCAATGGTGTCATGATGCGGAATATTTGAACAATGCAGAAGGCGTGTACGATGCGTGCAATGTCATGGATTGGCCAATTTCAGATGATGCGAACGTCTCGGACCTATCTCTTTGGACACATGGAACAGATTCTGCCTCTGCAAGACAGATATAATGCTGTCTCTGCATCTTCTGTGTTCTGCAATGGCACGGACTGTGGAGAGGGCCCCAGCATTCACTGAGGAGAACAAGACCCTGCTGGACTTCCACAGTACTGCAAGCTGTATGGGACACCATGGGAGCAGTTGAGTGTTGAGTACACTGCCCTTTCATTTGTACATGTTATCTGACTGGCACTACTGGCATTCTGATCACCAAGGGCAAGCATGAACACAGAGTAATTGTACGTCTTCAAGTGTGCAGACACATGTACTGTACAAGTACAGTGATGCAAAAGTGTGTTTTTTCATGGTTAGGATTCCCATGTTGTTAAAGCAGCCTTGCACACAGGACATCCACCCATGACCATAATTGCACTACCTGTATACATCATATGCCCTTCTGGCAATGACACGTATGCCCAACGGTGTGATGAACAAACATGTTGCATGTGTAGCAATGGGATCTGACTTTGTCATCCTTACAGGTTGATGCCTATCAGAAGCAGAAGATTTGGCAGACCATCGCCCGGGAAGTGAGATCTGTGGGGGTCTTCAGACGCTGGATCCGCCACTGCCAGAAGAGGTGGCAGGAACTTCGTGGCTAGGCCCAGAGGACTGCCAGAGTCCAGCTCAAGCTGTTGCCTCCTTGCAGAAGGGGTGGACGACGGACACTGACCCCCCTTATTCTCCGGATACTGACAGCGATCTTCCCTGACCTGGATAGGCAGTTGAAGGTCTGACAGCAGGAAGGAGGGGGTAAGTTCATTCCTTTTTGGTGAACTATGTCTAACATGCAATTTGCACTCCTGCAGCCTGGTAACACTCCCACAGTTCATCTGTATGCTGAGACAAGACTCATGTGGCTAAATGAGGTGATAACCCATGATGACCAGGCGTGTCCCTTTCGGTCAGTGACATGTGTCACTTGGGTTGTGTGTATTTGCTGTCGACCAGGGTTGATGTTGAGAACAACATCTGCAACAGGTGCGTTTATTTGAGCATAATGAGTGAGGCAATTGTCTGACATGTGTCACAACATTGACTGACACATATGACCTGTACTCTGTGTGTCCCATACATTTATGTGAGAATCGCTGATCTGGGCCATCATAGGTGTCTGAGGTATTTACTACACACCCATGCAGCAGGTAAGACCCATGTTGAGGCCTCAGACAAATTAAATGTATGAGCGTAACAAATGCAAATTCACCTGCCTAGTGTCCTGGGTAATCCCATGTTTCACATGGACCAAGGACAGGTATGCCAACTCCAGCAACCTGAGACACTATTGCCTCCTAACCTTGGGTGTCAGCCAGCAGTTTGCCCATTGTGAAATTAGTAATCATGTGTCTGACTCTGTGTCAGTGTGGACTGCCATAGCTTTTTGGATTACATCAGTGACAAATATGCTTCTTATGGACAGACATCTAATATGTGGAAATTGTCTCTGCACACAGGACTAAACATATGTGTGTTAAACCTTGACTGTGCCTAATGGTGGATTCAACATATATGTGTATGCAGCTTTACTTTATTCTTGGGAGCATGCAATATGTTCATGTATACATATTTGTTGAACCACAAACTCAAATGTCTCATGAGGTTAACGTGGGATTATCAGATGTTTTCAAGTGTGTGTAGCATGTGGTGGACATGTATACTGGACCACTACAAAGGTTGCTTTTACAGTGAATGCATGAGTGTGACACAGTGCTGACTGTTAAGTCCGGATGTACTACCCCTGTGACAGAAGTCAGTACTGACTGATTGGCCCGACAGGCCTGTGGCGTGGTGTGCCCCATGAAAATTGGATTTGTCACTTGTCACACCATTCTCGCATTGACTTTCAAGACATGAGCCCATCATGGTATCTGGGGATGGAAGTATGTTCATCATGTTAACAATGACTTTGGCCATCCCATTTTCTGTGTCAGTTACAGAGTCACTTGCATGAGATGAGACACGTGTGAATGACAAATGATACTCACAATCATTTCAGATCAAACAAGAGGCAAAGAAATGCATGCTTACCCATGTAATAAGTAAAATCATACATACATCTGACAGATGGGTCCATTGCCAGCATGTGTACGAGAAGCATGGTTCACTGGCAGACTGGCAAGTACCTGGTTCACATATGTGTCTGTCAAGTTAGCAGTGGCTTTTGAATTATGCAAGGGCTTGCTCTGTGATGTGTTGCAATTTAACTCATGTGTCAAGTCAATACAGGTGACTAGTGTGATTTTGTTTCTCCTCCTTGTTCACAGCATCATCTAAGGCTACTGGAGGAGACAGCTCCACGGACTAAGAGGAGATGGAGAGCCAGACTGGGTCCGCTGTGGAGGAAGTGAAGGGACCCATTGGCACGGAGGGTGAAGGGAGCCACACTGAGGGACGCTCAGCAACATCGATGTCAGCTAAGGAACACTCCAGCTCCAGTGACGACTCCCTTGTGGAGGCGGGTGTGACTAGACCACAGACCACAACTAGCAAGTCTGTCCCTGCCACCACCACCATCTCCACCCTCCCAGCTGCTCTCATCCCAGATGTCCGTGGAGCCTCCCGTGTAAGGGAGCATGTCTCCTTTGGTCCAGGCACCACACCCCCCACCTCTGTCTCTCCTGCTGCCCTGAGTGTGGAGTCTGTGGACTTGCTAAAGCAGGTCATTGTGGGCCAGACATCGATGCTGAGTGTCCTCTATGCCCACACCAGTCTTTTGATGCAATTGGTGTCATACACAAAGGGCATGTCATCACACATGTCTGCCCTACAGCGAAACAATCAGACCATGCCCTCCTCACTGATGGCAGCATTGTCCCTCCTCCAACAGTTCCTCACCCCTCTGCCCCATCCACACTCCCCACTACCCTACCTGCCAAACACACATTCACACAGGCACATGCATGCACCACTACAGACACAAGCAGCACACAGCAACATCAGTCAAAGCTAAAACTAACACGCACGCACACTCAGGGGACTGATGGCACACACACAGGGAATAGGGTACAAAAGCACACACAGCCATCCACAAGCACTCTGCATTCCTTAGATACCTCGCCCTCAAAAAACCCTTCCCTTGACTCACCTGCAACCCCCCCTTCTTAGAAGGTATTTCTTTGTGACCTTGGCCTCTTCCCCACAGATCCATCTGACCCAACTCAAAAGGGGAAGAGGAGGTCACCACACACAGAGAAGAGATCCCCTACCACACACACACTCTCCCCCAGGAGCAGGAATACTGAGGCCCCCACACGAAAATCATCCAGGACCAGAAAAAACAAAATCCCACCACAATCCCACACTCCTACCACACAGTCTCCGTCCTACAGCATCCTGGCCAACACTCCAAAATGTTTCCCGCCACACCCTGTCCCAGGTTCCCCCACACCGTTACACCATCTCCAAGATGATTAGGCCCTCCCCCTACCACAAGCACTTCCACTCCCACAACATCGCACCCTCAGTCTGTTCCTACAACTGCAGTGGAGACCGTATCCCCGTCCTGCCTACTGCATTTGAGCCCACGCCCACTCCTTCAGACTTTGGTACTGTAGTGGAGATCCCGCCCACTCCATTGGACATGGCCACTGCAGTAGAGAGCCTGCCCACTCAATCCGACAGGTCCACTGCAGTTGCCACAGAGACTCCTGTTCCCACCACCCCTCCCCTGCCCCATACTGGTATCGTCTAAACTTGTCACTGCAGTGCCTGGCCTGCCCCGATGGATGTCCCTTTAAGGCGAGATGTCCCCTAGTCATGCCAGTGCAGGCAAGCAATGTGTGACAACTTGTCATGTATCAACCATGTAGGACTGTTGATATGGACTGGATATTGGCCTTTTGATTAATCAGGATATCTCAATTTTGTTTGTGTCCAGCTGAATAAAGCTTATTTTTGTTATTTTGTAGATTTGCATTTAATGTACATGATGTTGCTGATGAGTGTCCTGAAGTTGCTGTTGTAATAGTGTTTGTTGACAAAAAGTGACATGGTGATGTGATGGACTGCATGTGGTCCATGGTATATGTGTCCCATTACAGTGTGTAGCCATGTCATCATTGACTGTAATGTGAGGTTGTCATGATCCCAATCATTTGGCACAGGGAAGGTCAATCAGGGAATTGGAAGGGCACCTCTCACCCGTGAGGGTCTTAAGGCGCTCGGGGGGGGGGCGCAGATCTGTTTAGCCGAAGAGCCAGGTCTTGAAGGTCTTCCTGAAGGTGTTCAGGGAGGGGGCGCAACTGATGTCTGCCGGTAGCTCGTTCCAGGTCTTGGCTGCAATGCGAGAGAAGGATCTTCCGCCTGCTCTGGCTCTGTGGGTGCGCGGAGTTTCGGCCAGTGCGAGGTTGGAAGATCGGAGGTTTCTTTTGGGTACGTGGAAGTTGATTCTGTAGTTGAGGTATTTGGGTCCGTTGTTATGTAGGCATTTGTAGGGAGTGTGACATTCTTTTCACCACTTCACATCTTTGACATTCACTGTTGCACATATGTTGGGCTGACATCTGTGCACGTTGTATATTTTTCTGACTGTAGGCCCGTCTCCACTGGACATGCAGATTAGCGCTTTAATGATGAACAAGTCATCTGTGTCATCAGTGCAACTTGCTAAACAAGTGTTTTGGGTATGTGCAGATGACTTGAGAGTACACAGGCTGACGTGACCAGAGGTTTCTGTGTGTTGTAATTGTTGGTTCTATGTCTGAGTTTTTCTCTGACATGACAGAGCTGTGCAAAGCCAACGTTTGACACAGCTGACCTTCCACATGAGTGAAGTCACCTCATGGCAGTGTATTATTCATTGACATTGCCTGAGCCCATGGTGTGTGGTCTATGAGCATGACTATGACATGGAACACTGCTAGTCATTAGGGTGTCATCCCTGTGTGTGGTTTATGTAAGGGCCTGCACTGTGTGCAAAAGCACATTTGACATATTCAGGATTCCCCGAGTCACATTTGTGTTTCCAACATCAGCTTGTTTTCACTATGTGATCTCTTTCTGTGACTTTGTCACTTGCATGTGTGTATGACTGCTCACACTCATCAGATTCTAACCTTCAAGTTTGGATGATGTCAACATGTGTACTTTGTGTGTCTCCTTGGGTTTTTTATTGGTCTAGGACTGTGATGAAGATCCCAATGTGTCTGATTAATTTCACGTCATGCACATGTACCTCATACTATGCAGTGTGACAGACATTCACAGTGTTTGATGACTGGCCATGTGTGATGTGTTTGTACACCTCAGATCCCACCACCATGCCTGGGATTGTCATGGGTGCATGTGCAATGTCAACAGTAAATGTGGACATAGCTGCTGCAAATTGTTGCAGATCAAGGTGTGTGGCATTTAGACTGGCCAAATGTGAGTTGTGTCATGGCTAGGCCACTTCCTACATAGTGGCCGTACATTACAGGCCATGCCCAGTGAGTTGTGTTTGGGTATGTGTGATGTAAGTTAATCTGTCAAGAAACATGACACAGTGCGCACAGGTGAATGTGCTCCGTAGTTTGGGCACCATCCAGATTTGTAATTTAGAGGAGTGAGCCACACTAGTGGTTAGGAGATTAAGTTCAATGGTGTCACCAGTGGTGATATGGTTAAAGGTGCTACTGAGGTGTGTCCCTCTGTCCGGAAAGGATTGAAACTGTATAATAATGAAGCGCCAGGGTAGGATTGCCTGGCGTCCCTCGAGTGCACTCCAATTAAATCTGTTAGGAGTCAAAAGGTTATCTAATGTGAGTTTGATAAATTCTTCCAAAGATGAACTCCACAGTATGTTCAAATGAGTAACGAAAATCTTTTATTCAAAGTAACTTCAAAACAGATTCCATTCTTAGTGGAATAATAAATCAGTTCTTTAAGGTAACATGGTAATCCCGATGCATTTTGAGTCTTGATGACTCTTCGTCAGGGGATAAATGTCCTAAAAAATTAACGTAAGCATCAATGAACAAGACACTAGACATAATCATTGCAAAAAAGTGTGTTAAGTGATACAGCTGAAAATGTGTGCAAGCCCAAGAAAAATGTGTCAGGAGCATATATGGTATATTAGGTCAATATTGTTGAACACAAAAATGAAAATCAAGCCTGGCCGGTGAGTGCACAGCAGGTAAAAAATGGGTGAACAAAGGGTGTCCCGTATGAATAGAAAATGCAGTGGAGACCGGAGCAACAAAAGGTGCGATGCTAATGTAATAAACAAAATCCGTAAGAAAGGAATACCAAGTGCAGAAATCCAAGGAAGAAAGAGGCGAGATAACGGTGTGTCAAAAATAGTAAAGGGTGGGGGTGGTGCACGTAAAAGGTGAAGGGAGACTGATAGAACATGAGGCAAAAACACGATATGCGGGACTACCTTAAATCGAAAGCGGCGATATACAAAGCTATACGCAGTATTTTCAATGTTCAGGTCTGTCGAGGTAAAACCAAAAGGTCAAGACCAAGATGAAGGATTTCGAAATGAAAAAATAAATGAGTTGAGGAAACGGAAGGTAAAAAGAATACAAGAATACCTCTTGCCGAGTGTGGTGCAGTCTTCCGATGCACCATGAAGAGTAGAAAGTGTCAAAGGACTACTATTCGTCTGGTAAAAATACGTAATGGAGGCAGGAAATAGAAATGGGACTGAAAAAAGAAAAATTGGGCGTCATGTTTAACCCCTTCGCTGCCAGGCCTTTTCCCCCTCCTGTGCCAGGCCTTTTTTTGGCTATTTGGGGTAGTGCGCGCTTAGGCCCCTGTAACTTTTTGCCCGCATTAGGTAGCCACGCCAAATTTGCGTACTTTTCTTCCAACATCATGGGGATTCTAAAGGTACTCAGGGTTTGTGGATTCCCCTGGAGGGGTCACAGAAAAGAGCCAAAATACAGCAAAATTTTGTTTTTTTTTGGAAAAATTGGAAAAACGGGCTGCAAATGAAAGCATCTGGGTTTTTCCCTGCAAATGTTATCAAAAAAGGGTTTGTAGGGTTGAAATCACCATTTTCCCAGCTTTTCGGGGATACCTGACTTTTGTCAGAAACCCAACATTTTTTACACAGTTTTGGCATTTTTCTGGGACATAGCCTATTTTTGCTATTTTTTGTGCTTTTGACCTCCTTCCAGTTAATGGCAGAAATGGGTGCAAAAGCAATAATGGATCCTGGAAAGCTATACATTTTCGAAAAGAAGACAACATTCTGAATTCAGCAAGGGGTCATTTGTGTAGATCCATCAAGGTTTTTTTATAGAAACAAACAGTTAAATGTAGGATATATTGAAATTTAGTTGAAAAAAACAGCCTTTTGTGTCAACGTTTTCACCTGCAACTTCTTCTAATTATGACAGCTCTTTGAAAGCAATATACCGTTGCATCCGCTGGACATTACTGGTTGTGGGGATATATAGGACTTGTAGGTTCACCAAGAACCCGATGAACCCAGAGCCAAAAACTGAGTAGTAACTTGCAATGGTTTTTTATTATGTACCGGGTATATAGTAATTATTCTGTAAAAAAGTGTACATGGAAAAATCGGTATGAAAGACACCTATGTATTTCTGAAATGGGAACAAAATATAGAGTTTAGAAACAGTAGATATTTGCACATTTCTGAAATTGGGAATACTCATACTAGCATGAGAATTATCAGTCATTTTTTAGAATGACTTCTTTTTTTACACAATATCTTTCATTTGGAAAGCAGAAATGCATGGAAAGTCAATAGATAATAACAGTTCCTTTACAAATCTCAATTACCCTAAGTCTCCTGATAAAAATGGTACCTCACTTGTGTGGGTAGGCATAGTGCCCACGACAGAAAACGGCGCAACACGCAACGTGGTCACAACTCAATATCGCAGTGAAAATTTACCCTTTTTTTGCAAAGTGCCTAGCTTTAGTTTTTGAACCCTAGCTCTGCGGGCACCTTGGGAAACCTAGCAAACCTATACTAGACACCCAGGGGAATCCAGGATGGGGTGACTTGACTGCCTCCCACCAGGGTCTGTTACCCAGAATCCCTTGCAAACCTAAAAAATTGTCAAAAAAACCACATTTTCCACACATTTCTGTCGTGGAAAGTTCCGGACTCTGCGTGGATCCACAAATTTCTACCCACCCCGCGTTCCCCAAAGTCTTACGAGAAAAACGGTACCTCACTTGTGTGGGTCGGCCTAGTGCCCGCGACAGGAAATGGCGCAAAACGCAACCTGGTCACACCTCAATTTCGCAGTGAAAAATGACCCTTTTTTGGCAAAATGACTAGCTGTAGTTTTTGAACCCTACCTCTGCGGGCACCTTGGGAAACCTAGCAAACCTATACATTTTTGAAAATTAGACACCCAGGGTAATCCAGGATGGGGTGACTTGAGTGCCTCCCACCAGGGTCTGTTACCCAGAATCCCTTGCAAACCTAAAAAATTGTCAAAAAAACACATTTTCCCCACATTTCTGTCGTGGAAAGTTCCGGAATCTGCGTGGATCCACAAATTTCCATGCACCCCGCGTTCCCCAAAGTCTTACGAGAAAAACGATACCTCACTTGTGTGGGTCGGCCTAGTGCCCGCGACAGGAAACGGCGCAAAACGCAACCTGGTCACACCTCAATTTCGCAGTGAAAAATGACCCTTTTTTGGAAAAATGACTAGCTGTAGTTTTTGAACCCTAGCTCTGCGGGCACCATGGGAAACCTAACAAACCTATACATTTTTGAAAACTAGACACCCAGGGGAATCCAGGATGGGGTGACTTGACTGCCTCCCACCAGGGTCTGTTACCCAGAATCCCTTGCAAACCTAAAAACTTGTAAAAAAAAACACACTTTCCCCACATTTCTGTCGTGGAAAGTTCCGGAATCTGCGTGGATCCACAAATTTCCACCCACCCCGCGTTCCCCAAAGTCTTACGAGAAAAACGGTACCTCACTTGTGTGGGCCGGCCTAGTGCCCGCGACAGGAAACGGCGCAAAACGCAACCTGGTCACACCTCAATTTCGCAGTGAAAAATGACCCTTTTTTGGAAAAATGACTAGCTGTAGTTTTTGAACCCTAGCTCTGCGGGCACCTTGGGAAACCTAGCAAACCTATACATTTTTGAAAACTAGACACCCAGGGGAATCCAGGATGGGGTGACTTGACTGCTTCCCACCAGGGTCTGTTACCCAGAATCCCTTGCAAACCTAAAAAATTGTAAAAAAAACCACATTTTCCCCACATTTCTGTCGTGGAAAGTTCCGGAATCTGCGTGGGTCCACAAATTTCCACCCACCCCGCGTTCCCCAAAGCCTTACGAGAAAAACGGTACCTTACTTGTGTGGGTCGGCCTAGTGCCCGCGACAGGAAACGGCGCAAAACGCAACCTGGTCACACCTCAATTTCGCAGTGAAAAATGACCCTTTTTTGGAAAAATGACTAGCTGTAGTTTTTGAACCCTAGCTCTGCGGGCACCATGGGAAACCTAACAAACCTATACATTTTTGAAAACTAGACACCCAGGGGAATCCAGGATGGGGTGACTTGACTGCCTCCCACCAGGGTCTCTTACCCAGAATCCCTTGCAAACCTAAAAACTTGTCAAAAAAAACACATTTTCCCCACATTTCTGTCGTGGAAAGTTCCGGAATCTGCGTGGATCCACAAATTTCCACCCACCCCGCGTTCCCCAAAGTCTTACAAGAAAAACGGTACCTCACTTGTGTGGGCCGGCCTAGTGCCCGCGACAGGAAACGGCGCAAAACGCAACCTGGTCACACCTCAATTTCGCAGTGAAAAATGACCCTTTTTTGGAAAAATGACTAGCTGTAGTTTTTGAACCCTAGCTCTGCGGGCACCTTGGGAAACCTAGCAAACCTATACATTTTTGAAAACTAGACACCCAGGGGAATCCAGGATGGGGTGACTTGACTACTTCCCACCAGGGTCTGTTACCCAGAATCCCTTGCAAACCTAAAAAATTGTAAAAAAAACCACATTTTCCCCACATTTCTGTCGTGGAAAGTTCCGGAATCTGCGTGGGTCCACAAATTTCCACCCACCCCGCGTTCCCCAAAGTCTTACGAGAAAAATGGTACCTCACTTGTGTGGGTCGGCCTAGTGCCCGCGACAGGAAACGGCGCAAAACGCAACCTGGTCACACCTCAATTTCGCAGTGAAAAATGACCCTTTTTTGGAAAAATGACTAGCCGTAGTTTTTGAACCCTAGCTCTGCGGGCACCTTGGGAAACCTAGCAAACCTATACGTTTTTGAAAACTAGACACCCAGGGGAATCCAGGATGGGGTGACTTGACTGCCTCCCACCAGGGTCTGTTACCCAGAATCCCTTGCAAACCTAAAGAATTGTCAAAAAAAACACATTTTCCCCACATTTCTGTCCTGGAAAGTTCCGGAATCTGCGTGGGTCCACAAATTTCCACCCACCCCGCATTCCCCAAAGTCTTACAAGAAAAACAGTACCTCACTTGTGTGGGTCGGCCTAGTGCCCGCGACAGGAAACGGTGCAAAACGCAACCTGGTCACACCTCAATTTCGCAGTGAAAAATGACCCTTTTTCGGCAAAATGACTAGCTGTAGTTTTTGAACCCTAGCTCTGCGGGCACCTTGGGAAACCTAGCAAACCTATACATTTTTGAAAACTAGACACCCAGGGGAATCCAGGATGGGGTGATTTGACTGCCTCCCACCAGGGTCTGTTACCCAGAATCCCTTGCACACCTAAACAATTGTCAAAAAAAAAACATTTTCCCCACATTTCTGTCGTGGAAAGTTCAGGAATCTGCGTGGATACACAAATTTCTGCCCACCCCGCGTTCCCCAACGTCTTACGAGGAAAACGGTACCTCACTTGTGTGGGTCGGCCTAGTGCCCGCGACAGGAAACGGCGCAAAACGCAACGTGGTCACACCTCAATTTCGCAGTGAAAAATGACCCTTTTTTGGCAAAAAGACTAGCTGTAGTTTTTTAACCCTAGCTCTGTGGGCACAGTGGGAAACCTAGCAAACCTATACATTTTTGAAAACTAGACACCCAGGGGAATCCAGGATGGGGTGACTTGGCTGCCTCCCACCAGGGTCTGTTACCCAGAATCCCTTGCAAACCTAAAAAAGTGTCAAAAAAAACAAATTTTCCCCACATTTCTGTTGTGGAAAGTTCCAGAATCTGCGTGGGTCCACAAATTTCCACCCACTCTACGTCCCCCAAAGTCTTACGAGAAAAGCGGTACCTTACTTGTGTGTGTTGGCCTAGTGCCCGCGACAGGAAACGGCGCAAAACATAGTGAGGTAACATCAAAATTGCCTATCTCAAAACCACCTGATTTTGCAAGGGGGGTCACTTGGGTTTTTGGCCCGGTGCACGGCGGCCATCTAGGGAAGCCTACCAAACCCATACATTTCTGAAAACTAGACACCCGGGGGCTTCCAGGGAGGTATGGCTTGCGTGGATCCCCCAACGTTTCCTTACCCAGAATCCCCTGCAAACCTCAATTTTAGCTAAACAAATCACTTTTTTCACACTTTTTTGTGTGGGAAAGTTGTGGCATCACCGGGCTCACTCAAATTTCACACCTCCCAGCGTTCCCCTGGGTCTCCCGGTAAAAATGGTGCCTCACTTGTGTCGGAGGCCCAAGTACCCGCGACAGGCAAGGGCCCAAAACGTAGTGATGCGACATCAACATTGCCTATCTCATAACCACCTGGTTTTGCAAGGGGGGTCTCTTGGGTTTTTGGCCCGGTGCACGGCGGCCATCTAGGGAAACCTACCAAACCCATACATTTCTGAAAACTAGACAGCCAGGGGCTTCCAGGGAGGTATTGCTTGCGTGGATCCCCCAACGTTTCCTTACCCAGAATCCCCTGCAAACCTCAATTTCAGCTGAAAAAATAACTTTTTTTACACTTTTTTGTGTGGGAAAGTTGTGGCATCACCGGGCTCACTCAAATTTCCCACCTCCCAGCGTTCCCCAGGGTCTCCCGGTAAAAATGGTGCCTCACTTGTGTGGGAGGCCCAAGTACCCGCAACAGGCAAGGGCCCAAAACGTAGTGATGCGACATCAACATTGCCTATCTCAAAACCACCTGGTTTTGCAAGGGGGGTCTCTTGGGTTTTTGGCCCGGTGCACGGCGGCCATCTAGGGAAACCTACCAAACCCATACATTTCTGAAAACTAGACACCCGGGGGCTTCCAGGGAGGTATGGCTTACGTGGATCCCCCTACGTTTCCTTACCCAGAATCCCCTGCAAACCTCAATTTTAGCTGAAAAAATCACTTTTTTCACACTTTTTTGTGTGGGAAAGTTGTGGCATCACCGGGCTCACTCAAATTTCACACCTCCCAGCATTCCCCTGGGTCTCCCAGTAAAAATGGTGCCTCACTTGTGTGGGAGGCCCAAGTACCCGCGACAGGCAAGGGCCCAAAACGTAGTGATGCGACATCAACATTGCCTATCTCAAAACCACCTGGTTTTGCAAGGGGGGTCTCTTGGGTTTTTGGCCCGGTGCACGGCGGCCATCTAGGGAAACCTACCAAACCCATACATTTCTGAAAACTAGACACCCTGGGGCTTCCAGGGAGGTATGGCTTGCATGGATCCCCCAACGTTTCCTTACCCAGAATCCCCTGCAAACCACAATTTTTGCTGAAAAAATATCACTTTTTTCACATTTTTTTGTGTGGGAAAGTTGTGGCATCACCGGGCTCATTCAAATTTCCCACCTCTCAGCGTTCCCCTGGGTCTTCCGGTAAAAATGGTGCCTCACTTGTGTGGGAGGCCCAAGTACCCGCGACAGGCAAGGGCCCAAAACGTAGTGATGCGACATCAACATTGCCTATCTCAAAACCACCTGGTTTTGCAAGGGGGGTCTCTTGGGTTTTTGGCCCGGTGCACGGCGGCCATCTAGGGAAACTACCAAACCCATACATTTCTGAAAACTAGACACCCGGGGGCTTCCAGGGAGGTATGGCTTGCGTGGATCCCCCAACATTTCCTTACCCAGAATCCCCTGCAAACCTCAATTTTAGCTGAAAAAATCACTTTTTTCACAATTTTTGTGTGGGAAAGTTGTGGCATAACCGGGCTCACTCAAATTTCCCACCTCCCAGCGTTCCCCTGGGTCTCCCGGTAAAAATGGTGCCTCACTTGTGTGGGAGGCCCAAGTACCTGCGACAGGCAAGGGCCCAAAACGTAGTGATGCGACATCAACATTGCCTATCCCAAATGTCGCATCACTACGTTTTGGGCCCTTGCCTGTCGCGGGTACTTGGGCCTCCCACACAAGTGAGGCACCATTTTTACCGGGAGACCCAGGGGAACGCTGAGAGGTGGGAAATTTGAGTGAGCCCAGTGATGCCACAACTTTCCCACACAAAAAAGTGTGAAAAAAGTGATTTTCTCAGCTAAAATTGAGGTTTGCAGGGGATTCTGGGTAAGGAAACGTTGGGGGATCCACGCAAGCCATATGTCCCTGGAAGCCCCCGGGTGTCTAGTTTTCAGAAATGTATGGGTTTGGTAGGTTTCCCTAGATGGCCGCTGTGCACCGGGCCAAAAACCCAAGAGACCCCCCTTGCAAAACCAGGTGGTTTTGAGATAGGCAATGTTGATGTTGCATAACTACGTTTTGGGCCCTTGCCTGTCGCGGGTACTTGGGCCTCCCACACAAGTGAGGCACCATTTTTACCGGGAGACCCAGGGGAACACTGGGAGGTGGGAAATTTGAGTGACCCCGTGATGCCACAACTTTCCCACACAAAAAAGTGTGAAAAAAGGGTTTTTTTCAGCTAAAATTGAGGTTTGCAGGGGATTCTGGGTAAGGAAACGTTGGGGGATCCACGCAAGCCACACCTCCCTGGAAGCCCCCGGGTGTCTAGATTTCAGAAATGTATGGGTTTGGTAGGTTTCCCTAGATGGCCGCCGAGCACGGGCCAAAAAGACAGTTGACCCACTTGCAAAACCAGAACGTTTTGACATTGTTTCTACAACGTGAGAATTTCGGCACAATATTGCATGGACAATGTGACAGATATTTTGAGAAACTCCCATGGGTTTACGACAATATCTACAGTTGGTGGGTTATTTTTACATGGAACATACCCCTTGGCAGAGAAACTAAAAAGACAAAGAATCCTGCACAGCCACCTATTCCTCAAACGCACACACATACTGGTTGGATTTGGCACGAGGGCGAGTGATGGTTCAGTATATTAAATTTTATTAACAAGAGATTTCACAAAAATGAAATTCACTGTCAATAATTCAATGGAGAAAAAACTGAACCAATGACTCGCAGCTCGTGAGCTGTAAAGCCACGGCAAGGCACCAACCGCTTTACAGGCCATTCACACACCTTTCATACGTGATACACACAAGACCATTCGCACCACCAGGCACAAAAACAACACATTACAAAATTCACAAAAGGGACAAGGTACACCCTGCTTCAGAAAGGCAAATATTACTGCACAGCCATCTAATCCTCAAGCACACACACATACTGGTTGGATTTGGCACGAGGGTGAGTGATGGTTCAGAATATACAATTGTATTAGCAAGTGATTTCACAAAAATGAAATGCACTGTTAATAATTGAAAGGGCGAGAAACTGAACCATTGACTCACAGCTCGTGAGCTGTAAAGC
This sequence comes from Triturus cristatus, assembly GCF_964204655.1. Classification (NCBI taxonomy): domain Eukaryota; kingdom Metazoa; phylum Chordata; class Amphibia; order Caudata; family Salamandridae; genus Triturus; species Triturus cristatus. Next base: position 1,341,943,873 of record NC_140585.1, read on the forward strand.
CACGACAAGGCACCAACCTCTTTACAGGCCATTCATACACCTTTCATACGCGTGAGACATACAAAACCATTCACACCGCCAGCCGCGGGCCCATCACATAACAAAACTCACACCAGCACACAGCGCCATTCAAGGGCCCATCACTTTCACACGCCCACATTCCTGACCCAGCAACTACACAAGCAGATGGATTGCGTGGAGTGGCACTCAGCTAGCAGTGTGTGTAGTGACCAGCGGCAAGTCACTACTCACACACAGCCAGCCGAGCACCAGTCCACGCACGCCGCTAGCCGAGCGCCAGTCCACGCACACCGCTAGCTAAACACCAGTCCACGCACACCGCTAGCCAAGCGCCAGTCCAGGCACACCACCAGCCAATCGCCAGTCCACGCACACCGCCAGCCAAGCACCAGTCCACGCACACCGCCAGCCAAGCACCAGTCCACGCACACCACCAGCCAAGCACCAGTCCATGCACACCGCCAGCCAAGCACCATTCCACGTACACCACCAAAGAAGTGCCAGTCCACACACACCGCCAACACATTTAGGATTTTTTTAGACAAAAATAAAAACACAAACAAATCACAAATAGATACAAATGTACAAACACAAAATCAGAAACTAAACACATTGCACTAACGCCAACCTTGAAACAGAATCAAATTTTTCAAAGAATACAAACCAATCAGTTAACTTTACCACTCATGAATGCTCCCAAAAATTCTTTTGCGTATGGTACGCTCTAAAACAAGCAGGGACACACAGCCCAGGTTTAGATGGACAGTCGGGGCAGTACATACGAATCTCCTTCCGCGTACCTCTTCGCCAACAGACTCTGCATCTCCTAGTGGGAAAATCTTTTGCCGGTGTGGGAGGGATGAAATCAGGAAAGTGGCGATCTTTCAATCGAACCACATCCTCCACCACTTCAAATCTAGGAACACTTGTCTGTTCCACAACAACAAGGCTAGCTATCACAGAGTGCTGAAACTGAAGAAATGTCAACTTTGACGCAGGAGAACACTCCTTGAACACAATAAAAGCATTGAACATTGCTAATTCGAAGAAATGGATGGACAACTTCTTGTACCAAACATAAGCCTTCCGAATAGCAGAGTAAGGTTCCAACCTCTGATCTACTCTGTCAACACCACCCATGTGCTTATTGTAGTCTAGAATGCACACAGGTTTGCGCACTTCAGCAACCTGACCCCAAACAGCCACAGGTGAAGTACTCTCATCATGGATGGTAGTCAGCATGTACACATCCCTCCTGTCCACAAATTTTACAGCTAGTAGTTCATCACTGCGCAAGGAACTGCACTGCCCCCTCTGAAGTTTTTTGCAAACAAGCTCTTTCGGATAAGCTTTACGGTTAGAGCGGATTGTGCCACATGCAAAAGTGTCCACTTTATACAATTCCTTAAATAATTGCACAGCAGTATAGAAGTTATCAAGGTACAAATGGTGGCCTCTGTTAAACAGTCTCCTAGCAAGATCCCACACAATTTTCTCTGCAACTCCAAAAGTGGACGGACAACCTGGGGGGTCAATAGTAGAATCTCTACCAGTGTACACACGAAAATTAAAAACATATCCTGTCCTACTCTCAGACAACATATACAGCTTAATTCCATAGCGTGCCCTCTTGCTAGGGATGTACTACCTAAAAACCAAACGGCCCTTAAACAAGACCAAAGACTCATCAATAGATATTTCTCTCCCTGGAGTATAGATCTCAGAAAATCGATCCACAAAGTGATCAAGAACGGGCCGAATCTTAAAAAGACAGTCACAGTCAGGGTGATCTCGTGGCAACGCCATAGAATTATCAACAAAATGCAGCATACGTAGCAAAAGTAAATACCGATTACGAGTCATAACTGCAGGAAATATGGCAGTTGCCAACAAGGGGCTAGTAGATCAATATGAAGCCAAGGTTGGCTTCCTTACCACACCCATCAATAAAGTCAAACCCAAAAACTTCTTAATCTCTTCCATATATGTGGGAGTCCACCGGGTAGCTCTAGACTGGGGCCTAAGTTTGTCGCTGTTGTTCCTCAAAAACTGTTCAGCATACAAATTCGTCTGCTCAACAATCTCACCCAAAAATACATCATCCATAAACAACTGAAAAAACTGTATAGGCAAAAAGTTTTCACAATTCACTGTACACCCTGCATCACCACTAAAGGCAGGCAACACCGGCTGCACCATGTTTGGATCAACCCAAAGTCCAGCACTTCCAGTAGGAAGCCTAGCAGCCTCAGACTGCAATCCAGATGCCTCTTGCACCATCGGCACAGCAGTTTCCTCCTCTAAGACAGGCACTTCATCCGCACTGAGAGTTGCTTCATCCACACCAAGAGTACCTTCATCTGCACTGAGAGTACCTTCATCATCCGATGATTCCATGTTGAGTGAAAACTCACTGCCAGAATCTTCCCCTCCCTCCTCTCCCTCAGACGCACTGTCAGTCTCATAATCATGCTCAGAGGAAGATTCAAGAAGCATACCGACCACCTGTTGAGCAGTCATTCTACGGCTAGCCATATTGCTTACTAATAAAGGTAACTAGTCAAACAAGTCAACAACAACAAACTCTTTGTAAAATAAGTAATAAACAAAAAGCACCTTTATCAAAAACTCAAATATACTCCAAAACAATACCACTCACTTGCCAGAGGCAGCTAAACTACTAACCACCACCAACTCTGTACAGACACAGTATGGATGAACAATATCCCACTAAAAAAGAAAGAGAAAAGCAATTACACATAAGACTATGCAAAACACATCGCAAAGAATTTCATGCTCAAACCACTAACTAAATATGCCGCCATTATGACATCACTTACAAAAAAATTCATTCAGACATTATATTATTACTCATTTGGTGTAAATACAACAACAAAAAAATTCTTACCAACACAATGCAACTACACAAAACTGCAGAACAGCCACCGTCGAAAAGCTTTAGACTAGAATAAAAAGAAGAAAAAAAACTTTATTGTAACATATGCATATAATGCTCTAGACCATCACGTACTGCGCAAAATGTACTGCTTGAACCTCCCACTTTCAAAAAGCAAAGATCGATGGCCCAATCCTTTACAAGCAACGCGGCGAGAATCTGGAACTGAGCCTCAGCTCCGGACCACCCCCTCCCTCTTCCCAGTCCTTCAAAACTAACCTCAAAGTTCTCCTCCTGCAAAGACACTTCCAAACTTAATTCACACCCTCTCTATTGTGTGAAGGAAGTCTTTACATTATAGGAAATTCTGTTCTCCATGCCCGTAGAAGTGCCTACCCAGTGTATTCCTGTGTTTTGAGTGTCTGCCATTTATTGCACTTTTATACCTCTACTTGTACTTTGTACTCTTTTGTAAGTTGACACCACTACAGTACACCTGCTTGTGCTAAGACATCAAGCCTTCTAAGGTCTAGTGGGGCCTTCTACGGTCTAGCATGGGAATGTGCTCCCTCAGTACAGTGGTGTGGTGGACTGGTCATGAATGCTGAACCCGGTTCCCCATTTCCAAATTCAACAGCTCCGGCCATAGTGCCACATCCCCACTGAACGCGATACTTGCCCACTGAGAGAAACTCGCACTGCCTTCAGCTATAACCTAATTGTGCCCGCTATAAACACTTGGATGTGGCTCAATTCAAATTATGCACTTGATAAGAGTAATACGCTGCCTAAAAAAAAAAAACCACTCCTAGGGAATGCAAAGCATGTGAAATGTAAGCAGAAACAACATGGTTACCTAAACGATCTCTCACTAACTATTCAGAAATCAGCGAGTGGTTTCACCTGAAAAGTTATGGACATGACTAGAGGGCCCTGAAGGGAACCGTTTCACTGTTCATTGCTTACATCCTTACAAAACATAAGCAGTATGGTAGACCACATCCATAAACACAGAACCATGGTGCACATTGTGTTTTCCAATTCACCCATCAACCAGGTATTGCAGTACCTCCAGAAATGGTACACTCTCCCACCCTGGAAACAACAATGCTGTTCAAAGGAAGACGAGAAAACGAAAGTAGAACTACACTGGCAAACTCTGATGCTGGTGTACTTGGAAGCAAATAAAACCAATCTGGCCACTTTACAACCCCTCTGTCTTACTTTATTTCACCCCCCCCTGGGAACAACAATGCTGTTCAAAGTTAGACGAGAAAACGAAAGTAGCACTTCACTGGCAAACTCTGATGCTGGTTTACTTGGATGCAAATAAAAACAATCTGGCCACTTTGCAACCCCTCTGTCTTACTTTATTTCGCCCCCCCCTGGGAACAACAATGCTGTTCAAAGTTAGACGAGAAAACGAAAGTAGCACTTCACTGGCAAACTTTGATGCTGGTGTACTTGGATGCAAATAAAATCAATCTGGCCACTTTGCATCCCCTCTGTCTTACTTTATTTCGCCCCCCCTGGGAACAACAATACTGTTCAAAGTAAGACGAGAAAACAAAAGTAGCACTTCACTGGCAAACTCTGATGCTGGTGTACTTGGATGCAAATAAAATCAATCTGGCCACTTTGCAGCCCCTCTGTCTTACTTTATTACGCACCCCCTGGGAACAACAATACTGTTCAAAGGAAGATGAGAAAACAAAAGTAGCACTTCACTGGCAAACTCTGATGCTGGTGTACTTGGATGCAAATAAAATCAATCTGGCCACTTTGCAACCCCTCTGTCTTACTTTATTTCGCCCCTCCCTGGGAACAACAATGCTGTTCAAAGTTAGACGAGAAATCGAAAGTAGCACTTCACTGGCAAACTCTGATGCTGGTGTACTTGGATGCAAATAAAATCAATCTGGCCACTTTGCAACCCCTCTGTCTTACTTTATTACGCCCCCCCTTGGAACAACAATACTGTTCAAAGGAAGATGAGAAAACAAAAGTAGCACTTCACTGGCAAACTCTGATGCTGGTGTACTTGGATGTAAATAAAATCAATCTGGCCACTTTGCAACCCCTCTGTCTTACTTTATTTCGCCCCTCCCTGGGAACAACAATGCTGTTCAAAGTTAGACGAGAAAACAAAAGTAGCACTTCACTGGCAAACTCTGATGCTGGTGTACTTGGATGCAAATAAAATCAATCTGGCCACTTTGCAACTCCTCTGTCTTACTTTATTTCGCCCCCCCCCCCCCCGGGAACAACAATACTGTTCAAAGGAAGACGAGAAAATGAAAGTAGCACTTCACTGGCAAACTCTGATGCTGGTGTACTTGGATGCAAATAAAATCAATCTGGCCACTTTGCAACCCCTCTGTCTTACTTTATTACGCCCCCCCCTGGGAACAACAATACTGTTCAAAGGAAGACGAGAAAACAAAAGTAGCACTTCACTGGCAAACTCTGATGCTGGTGTACTTGGATGCAAATAAAATCAATCTGGCCACTTTGCAACCCTTCTGTCTTACTTTATTTCGCTCCCCCCCTGGGAATAAAAATGCTGTTCAAAGTTAGACGAGAAAACGAAAGTAGCACTTCACTGGCAAACTCTGATGCTGGTGTACTTGGATTCAAATAAAATCAATCTGGCCACTTTGCAACCCCTCTGTCTTACTTTATTTCGCCCCCCCTGGGAACAACAATACTGTTCAAAGGAAGACGAGAAAACAAAAGTAGCACTTCACTGGCAAACTCTGATGCTGGTGTACTTGGATGCAAATAAAATCAATCTGGCCACTTTGCAACCCCTCTGTCTTACTTTATTACGCCCCCCCTGGGAACAACAATACTGTTCAAAGGAAGATGAGAAAACAAAAGTAGCACTTCACTGGCAAACTCTGATGCTGGTGTACTTGGATGCAAATAAAATCAATCTGGCCACTTTGCAACCCATCTGTCTTACTTTATTTCGCCCCTCCCTGGGAACAACAATGCTGTTCAAAGTTAGACGAGAAAACGAAAGTAGCACTTCACTGGCAAACTCTGATGCTGGTGTACTTGGATGCAAATAAAATCAATCTGGCCACTTTGCAACTCCTCTGTCTTACTTTATTTCGCCCCCCCCCCCCTGGGAACAACAATACTGTTCAAAGGAAGACGAGAAAACGAAAGTAGCACTTCACTGGCAAACTCTGATGCTGGTGTACTTGGATGCAAATAAAATCAATCTGGCCACTTTGCAACCCCTCTGTCTTACTTTATTTCGCCCCCCCTGGGAACAACAATGCTGTTCAAAATTAGATGAGAAAACGAAAGTAGCACTTCACTGGCAAACTCTGATGCTGGTGTACTTAGATGCAAATAAAATCAATCTGGCCACTTTGCAACCCCTCTGTCTTACTTTATTTCGCCCCCCCTGGGAACAACAATACTGTTCAAAGGAAGATGAGAAAACGAAAGGAGCACTTCACTGGCAAACTCTGATGCTGGTGTACTTGGATGCAAATAAAATCAATCTGGCCACTTTGCAACCCCTCTGTCTTACTTTATTTCGCCCCCCCTGGGAACAACAATACTGTTCAAAGGAAGACGAGAAAACGAAAGTAGCACTTCACTGGCAAACTCTGATGCTGGTGTACTTGGATGCAAATAAAATCAATCTGGCCACTTTGCAACCCCTCTGTCTTACTTTATTTCGCCCCCCCGGGAACAACAATACTGTTCAAAGGAAGACGAGAAAACGAAAGTAGCACTTCACTGGCAAACTCTGATGCTGGTGTACTTGGATGCAAATAAAATCAATCTGGCCACTTTGCAACCCCTCTGTCTTACTTTATTTCGCCCCCCCCCTGGGAACAACAATACTGTTCAAAGGAAGACGATAAAACGAAAGTAGCACTTCAATGGCAAACTCTGATGCTGGTGTACTTGGATGCAAATAAAATCAATCTGGCCACTTTGCAACCCCTCTGTCTTTCTTTATTTCGCCCCCCCTGGGAACAACAATACTGTTCAAAGGAAGACGAGAAAACGAAAGTAGCACTTCACTGGCAAACTCTGATGCTGGTGTACTTGGATGCAAATAAAATCAATCTGGCCACTTTGCAACCCTCAGTCTTACTTTATTTCGCTCCCCCTGGGAACAACAATGCAGTTCAAAGTTAGACGAGAAAACGAAAGTAGCACTTCACTGGCAAACTCTGATGCTGGTGTACTTGGATGCAAATAAAATCAATCTAGCCACTTTGCAAACCCTCTGTCTTACTTTATTTCGCCCCCCCTGGAAACAACTATGCTGTTCAAAGGAAGACGAGAAAACGAAAGTAGCACTTCACTGGCAAACTCTTATGCTGGTGTACTTGGATGCAAATAAAATCAATCTGGCCACTTTGCAACCCCTCTGTCTTACTTTATTTCGCCCCCCCTGGGAACAACAATACTGTTCAAAGGAAAACGAAAAAACGAAAGTAGCACTTCACTGGCAAACTCTGATGCTGGTGTACTTGGAAGCAAATAAAATCAATCTAGCCACTTTGCAACCCCTCTGTCTTACTTTATTTCGCCCCCCCTGGGAACAACAATACTGTTCAAAGGAAGATGAGAAAACGAAAGTAGCACTTCACTGGCAAACTTTGATGCTGGTGTACTTGGATGCAAATAAAATCAATCTGGCCTCTTTGCAACTCCTCTGTCTTACTTTATTTCGCCCCCCCCTGGGAACAACAATGCTGGTTAAAGTTAGACGAGAAAATGAAAGTAGCACTTCACTGGCAAACTCTGTGATGCTGGTGTATTTCTATACAAAAAAAAAATCAGGGCACTTTGCAACCCCTCTGTCTTATTCCATTTCACCCCCCACCTGCCTACGCTAGCAGCACCCACCGATCGTAATATAGCCCCCCTCCCCAGACCCAAAACTGACCTTTACTCTCCGACGGGCAGGAAGCAAATGGCTTCCTGCGCCTCAGAGAGCAAAGGGGAAGCCTCCGATGACGTCAGCGCGCCTCGCGCGCTGACGTCATTGATGACGCGGGCGGGGGGGCGGGGGGAGGCAGGGTAAGGTCTTCCCCTGCCTCCCCAGTAAAAAAAAAAAGATCGACCAATCACGGGGGGAGCGCCAGCGCTTCCCCCAAGGGTGGGTCCCATGACGAGATGGTCTCGTCATGGGCACAGCGCGACTGTGCTCCATGACGAGACCATCTTGTCATGGGCACAGAAGGGGTTAAGTGACCATCTATTAATAATAAAGGGTCTATAAACTGGATCAAATAGAAACGAAAAAATCAAGAAGGGGTCAAAAAGAACTAGTGAGTATATAAAGATGTATGAGTAAACAGATAAGCGCGTATGCGCAAATTAAGTCGAGAAACGGATCGAGAAAACAAATCGAATGACGGAAAGGGTAGAGAAGTCGAGACTAGCGAGGAAAGGTCAGGGTGTGGATAATAGATGCGTGAAAAATTCAGAATTCACCTGGGGTGTGCAAACATACAAACGGTAAATATGACTACTGTAACATGGCAACTGTGAACAACAATTAGAGGTGAACAACAATAAGGTAGCAAAAGTTCACAGTACATTGAGATACAAAGATTACAGGAAACAACTATATTCCAAATGATCATTCAACCCATTGGGGTGACAGGAATCGAGTCTTTTGATCCAAGTGAGTTCTTTTCTTAAAAGTTTTTGGGTGTTATCGGGGCCTTGTGGGGTGATGACAACTTCTAGCACCATAAATCTGAGTTGACTGATATTATTTCTCTCTTTATTGAAGTGTATGGCGACGAATGATTTGTCAGACTTGGTTCTAATATTGCTTTTGTGTTCAGTTAGTCGGACTTTGATTTTTCTCTCTGTCTTTCCAACATAGGGTGGGCCACAGGGGCATTTAAGTAAGTAAATCACATTTTTGGAATCGCAAGTAGCAGTTGTACGTAACCGGATAGGTGTACCTTTGGTAGGATGCAAGATCTGTGTGCCTTTAATGACATTGTTGCAATGCCAGCAATTCAGGCATGGGATTGTACCCCTGTACGTGCCGTCAAAGGGTTTGGTTGGATGAGATAACAGTTCTTTCAGGTTGCAAGTGCGTTGATATGCAAAGAGTGGTTGAGAGTTAAATATCCCGTTAAAATCGCTTTTATTTCGAATCATGGGCCAGTATTTCAAAATCACTCTTTTGATTTGTTGGCTCTTGGTAGAGAATTTAGAAACAAATACCGGTCCGTAGTAGTTGTGGTCGTCCGACAGATTTGGCTCTGTCAATGGCTTTGGTGATGACATTGTTGGGGTATTTTCTTTCTTTAAATTTGGGAATAAGAAGTTCTTTATATTTTTCGAAAATTTCCATGGTAGATGAAATGTAAGCATTGTGGACACATGACACTATCCTGGCATGATAGTAGGGGGGTGTTTAACCTCCACCCTCTATGGGATGGACAGGGCTGGCAGGGATAGCAATCCACCCCCCCTATAGGCTGGACAATGCTGGGAGTGATAGCCACCCACCCCCCTATGGGTAGAGACTGCTGGTAGGGGTAGCCATCCACCCCCCTATGGGTAGAGACTGCTGGGAGTGATAGCCAGCCATCCCCCTATGGGCTGGACAGTGCTGGGAGTGATAGCCATACACCCCTCTAAGTGCTGGACAATGCTGGGAGTGACAGCCACCTATCCGCCTATGGGCAGCGACTGCTGGTGGTGATGGCCATCGACCCCCTATGGGTTGAGACTGCTGGGAGTGATAGCCAGCCATCCCCCTATGGGCTGGATAATGCTGGGAGTGATAGCCATACACCCCTATATGGGCTGGACTATGCTGGGAGTGATAGTTGTCAACCCCCCTATTGGTAGAGACTGCTGGTAGTGCTAGCCATCCACCCCCTTATGGTATGGACAATGCTGGGAGTGATAGCCATCCACCCCCCTATGGGTAGAGACTGCTGGTATTGATAACCATCCACCCCCCTATGAGTAGAGACTTCTGGGAGTGCTAGCCATCCACCCCCCTATGGGCTGGACAATACTGGGAGTGATAGCCACCCACCCCCCTATGGGTAGAGACTGCTGATAGTGATAGCCGACCATCCCCCTATGGGCTGGACAATGCTGGGAGTGATAGTCATCCACCCCCCTATGGGTAGAGACTGCTGGTAGAGATAGCCATCCACCCCCATGTGGGTAGAGACTGCTGATTGGGATAGCCAGCCATCCCCCTATGGGCTGGACAGTGCTGGGAATGATAGCCATCCACCCCCCTATGGGTAGAGACTGCTGGTAGTGATAGCCATCCACCCCCCTATGGGTAGAGACTGCTTGTTGTGATGGCCATCCACCCCTTATGGGGTGGGCAATGCTATTGGAGATAGATATCCACCATTCCACTGTGGCAGGGGACACGCAAGGCGCCCTGCGCCCTCGCTCACTTTGCACCCCTTACTGCAAAGGGATTAGGCAAATTAACAACATTTACAGGTGCACAGGCAGTGGATCAGGGGTGCTACTGTCATTTCTTCACCACGCCATACTATGACAGAACGTGACCTGATCGCCCCGCCATTTGAGCACTTGTTTTTGCCTGTAACGTTGTAATTATTGTTATGTACGTGTTTGTGTTCAAATATATTTGGGTCTGGTCACGCTGTCGGGTCCGCCCTCCAGTGATCTTTTCTGCAGCATCACTGGGCCAACAGGCACCTGACGCAAGAGTTTCCTTTTCTCTTCCCTTTGATTCATTCCCTTTTTAGGTACCGCTTGGACACATCTACTTACAGAGATTGTGGACCCCTCTAGGTATAACCTCCTAGAGTTCACCCTGAGCTACCTCACACAGTAATGGGGTTACCACTACGGAACCCCTTTTCTTTCTGACGTGCACTTTCACTTTCCTTTTTAGGTCCTGAAGAAACGCTACTGATCACTAGGACATACATAGCGTGAAACATGTCGACCTTGTGTTTAGTTACACTGGCACATTATGCCTTATTGTGACTCACTAACCCTTTGGTTGTTTAACCTACCAGGGGTACCACACAAATAAATAACCCACTAGTGGAAACCCCTAGGTAATTTTATCCACCTCCGCACGCACCTCACCACCACTTCTCACTGGATCCCTCCCCCACACACCCGCACTGGCCCGTCGGGCATTGCAGCACCGGCCCGACGAGGAGCAACAAAAAGCCCGATGATGAAGCATGACATCCTTCGGGGTGTGTGAGGGCAACTAAGAGGCAAGACTTGGTCCTCCCCTTCGGGACTGGATCCTTGATACTGGGGATGAACCTCTGCCTCTCTCCCCTTTTTCACCGCCTTTTTTCTACCTCTCCCCTATTCTAGTCTTTACCTCCTCTTTCAGATTGGGTGACATACCGCACCCTACACCAGGAACAGTGTCCTTTAAGATCTAGCTAACATTTGAGGAGCACGGACACTGGACCATAACGAGCTCCCGGTCCACCCTCCTTTTTTTTTTTTGGACAGATATCCACCCCCTATGTGTATGTTTCTTTTCACGGGTTTGTGACATTTTTGTGTGTGGTAGGTGTCTGACTTACTGTCTGTGACATACGCGTCAGTTCCGGTTGTTGATTCGGTCATAGACGTCATGACATGAAATGACAGAGGTTTTAGACCAAGTAGCTCCACTCAAACTCAAACAATTGAGGCGAACCAAATCTAAACCCTGGTTTAACGTGGATCTGAATGAGGAAAGGCGTCAACTCAGACAAACGTAAAGGTCTTGGAGACTAAACCCCTCGACCGTACACCTAGCGCAACTTAGATCTGCTCAGCAGGCATACAAAAAGCACATTTTGAGTGAAAAGGCGTATTTCTTCCACAGCCAACTAGATCTGGCAAAAAACAGACCGAGAGAACTCTTCAACATTGTCAAAAGCCAAAGAAAACGGCAATCCCTCTCAAGAATTCAAAGCCACCAATGAGCGATATGAAAAAATTGCCACCTTCTTCACTAACAAAGTCTGAAAAATTGACCAATCCTTCATCCAAACTGCTAACCCTCCTTCCCTCTTAACCTGCCCCCCTTTAACCACCCTTGACCATTCAGAAAGAGTTATTAACAAGGACAATCAGGCCTGCCTCCAGCTAAAAACAATGAGCATTGGTCCGACTTTGAGCTAATGCCAGAAAATGAGGTCTTTAGTATAATTTCTAACCTAAAACCTTCCTCCCACACTATGGACCCCATCCCATCCACAATTATAAAAGAACTCAACCACACCATTTCCGCTTTCTGGACTAAAATCATCAACGCATCTTTCACCTCAGGCTGTGTCCCAGACTCCCTTCAACTAGGACAAATCACACCCATTCTCAACCTCATTGACACCTTTCAATCAGGATTCAGGAAAGGCTGTAGCACGGAAACAGCTATGCTCAATGTTACTGACGATATTCACAAAGATTTAGATGAAGGTGATGCCTGCCTACTCATCCTTACTGACCTATCTGCTGCATTCGACTCAGTAAATCATCCAGCGCTTGGAGACCTTGTCGAAGCACTCCGGCATCAATGGCACAGTACTAAAATGGTTCACCTCCTTCCTGCAACACCGCTCGCAACAAACTAAAATAAACTCCTGTCTCTCGAAGTCAACAAAAGTCACACTTGGAGTCCCGCAAGACTCGATCCTCTCCCCGTCCCTCTTCAATCTCTTCATGGAGCCCCTCACAATCATCTTAAAAAAAGCTGGAGTGAATTACCACCTTTATGCTGATGACACCCAAATCTATTTCAAAAGCAAGTCTCCCAGCGACATCTGTCACCTCAATGCCACTCTAAGCGAGATCCAAACTTGGTTCAACGCTAACCACTTAAAGCTCAACCTAGATAAAACGGAACTAATCCTATTCTCTCCGAAAAGCAACCATCGTCCAATCCAAGAGTGGCTCAAGAATCTGGTTGCACTAAACTGCCCTATCGTCCTATCCGACTCAGTTAAGTCTCTAGGCATCACCCTTGGCAAGAACTTATCTTTGGAGGCCCACATCAAAAACTCTGCAAAAAGTGCTCTTTTCTCTCTAAAACAACTCAAGCAATTGAAACCTTTTCTTCCCCATGATGACCTCAAGACAGTAGTCCAATCCCTAGTTCTCTCTAAAATCGACTACGGGAACACCATCCTAACAGGGACTCCAAAAGCTCACCTAGCCCCTCTAAGGGCAGTGCTGAACATGGCCGCTCGACTCGTATCTGGAGTAAAAAGATTTGAACACATCACTCCAGCTCTCAACTCCCTCAACTAGCTTCACTTGGAAGGGAGGTGTATTTACAAGCTGGCCTGCATCACACACAAAACACTTCACTCTCCGGCCCCCAACTACCTGAACAACAAACTGGTAAGAGGAGGTCAATCCAGAACTCTGAGAAGCTCCAACTCGCTCCTTCTTATTCCTCCGAAACTGAAAAAGAAAACCACTCAATACCGATCGTTTTCTGGCAAATCTAGCAGGATATGGAACGCTCTCCCGAGAGTCCTCAGATGCAACCCCTCCTTCTCCTGCTTCAAAAGGGACCTGAAACTCCATCTCCTTAACAAATACTTTCCTGACCAACATCAACTAACCTAGACTTCAATATCCAAGTTTACTCCTCTCTCTTGACATTCAAGGATAGTTGGTGACCGGACTGTGTAAACCACCTTATTTTTCGGTGAACACCCTAAATATCGATTCCAAAATATCGACTGCCCAGAATATCGAAGTTAAAATATAGAGTGGACAGAATATCGAAATTGGGGTACGAAATATCGATTTCCATAATATAGAATTTAAAAATATAGAATTCCATAATATCGAATTTTTAAATATAGATTACCATAATATCGAGTTTAAAAATATAGATATCTATAATTTCGATTTTTTTTAGTGTTATGTATGGTAGTATATGTGTTAAAATTATGTATTAGTTTTGTAATGTATGTTTAATTTATTTAAACTAATGAATGTTATGTAATTTAATTTTTGCGTAATTTAATTCCGTAGTGGGTTGTGGGTTTATAGGGGAATAGGGTGGGAAGTAATTTAATTATGGTTAATTAAATATTAATTATATTTATATGTATTGATAATTAATTGATTGATAATTAATTATTAATTGGTAATTATTTTTTATTAATTGGTAATTAATTTATATTAATTGATTAATTGATAATTATGTTAATTGTATTTTTTATTATTTGGAGCGGGTTGTGGGCTTGTAGGGGAATTGGGTGGGAAGTAATTTAATTGTAATAAAGTAAATCATTATTTTTTTATTTATGTGTATTGATAATTAATTGATCATTAATTATTAATTGGTAATTAATTTGTATTAATGGGTAAATTATTTGTATGAATTGCTAATTAATTTTTATTAATTGCAAAATTATTTTTATTAATTGGCTAATTGATAATAATGTTAAGTGTATTTTTTATTATTGGGAGTGGGTTGTGGGTTTATAGGGGAATTGGGTGAGAAGTAAATTAATTGTAATAAAGTAAATATTTTTAATTTTATTTATGTGTATTGATAATTGATAATTAATTATTAATTGGCTATTAATTGGTAATTAATTTTTATTAATTGCTAATTAATATTTTTCAATGGTAATTAATTGTTATTAATTGGTAATTATTTTTAATTAACTTTTTATTGGTATTGTTAATTAATGTAATCTTATTTTAAATTTAAATCATTACTTTCCCTACTTTTGCACTCTCAGGATTGGGAATAGTATTTTTTACCCTCTGCTATCCAACTCTTTCCCTACTGTTGCACTCACTGGAGTGGGAATAGTAATTTTTACCCTCCTGCTATCCAACGCTTTCCCTCCTGTTACACTCTTTGGAGTGGGAATAGTAATTTTTACCCCTACACTATCCAGCGTTTTCCCTACTGTTGCATTCACTGGAGTGGGAATAGTAATTTGTACCCCTACGCTATCCAGCGCTTTCCCTACTGTTGCACTCACTGGAGTGGGAATAGTAATTTTTCCCTTCCCGCTATCCAACGCTTTCCCTACTGTTGCACTCTCTGGAGTGGGAATAGTAAATTTTATCCTCCCGCTATCCAACGCTTTCCCTACTGTTGCACTCTTTGGAGTGGGAATAGTAATTTTTACCACTACGCTATCCAACGTTTTCCTTACTGTTGCACTCACTGGAGTGGGAATAGTAATATTTACCCCTATGCTATCCAACGCTTCCCCTACTGTTGCACTCATTGGAGTGGGAATAGTAATTTTTCTCTTCCTGCCATCCAATGCTTTCTGTACTGTTGCACTATCTGGAGTGGGAATAGTAATTTTTACCCCTACGCTATCCAATGCTTTCCCTACTGTTGGAGTTACTGGAGTGGGAATAGTAATTTTTCCCTTCCCGCTATCCAACGATTTCCCTACTGTTGCACTCTCTGGAGTGGGATTAGTAATTTTAACTCTCCCGCTATCCAATGCTTTCCCTACTGTTGCACTCTTTGGAGTGGGAATAGCAATTTTTACCCCTACGCTATCCAACGTTTTCCCTACTGTTGCACTCACTGGAGTGGGAATAGTAATTTTTACCCCTACACTATCCAACGCTTTCCCTACTGTTGCACTCACTGGAGTGGGAATAGTAATTTTTCCATTCCCGCTATCCAACGCTTTCCCTACTGTTGCACTCTCTGGAGTGTGAATAGTAATTTTTACCTTCCCGCTATCCAACGCTTTCCCTACTGTTGCACTCTCTGGAGTGGGAATAGTAATTTTTACCTACGCTATCCAACGCTTCCCCTACTGTTGCACTCACTGGAGTGGGAATAGTAATTTTTACCCCTATGCTATCCAACGTTTTCCCTACTGTTGCACTCACTGGAGTGGGAATAGTAATTTTTACGCTCTCACTATCCAACAAAAGCTCTACTTTTTTTACATTACTTTTATTATGTTTACATTTTAAGCTTTTTTATATTATATTATGTATGTTTTATTTAATTGTTCTTAATATTTAATTACTTTTATATTATTTTTAAAACATTTTAAAAATTCGATATTTTAGCTATCTATATTTTAACATTCTGGTGCTGATTCCGATCCGGTAAAACCCGGGTACAAATCGTCGTACGGAGCGTTTTCTCCGTACGACTCATACCCAGTAAATAACCCGTACAAACTAGCAAGTACGATTCGTATGCAAACCTGTTTCCGTACGATTCGTATAAAAGACCGTACGGCTAAAAAACACATACAAATGTGATCCGGGACAGCGCGAACGCGACATTCGCACAAAGTCAGGCAGCGTTTTACGGACCAGCAACTACGATTCGTACCCACAGCACTCCGCACGGCAATATTTTTACGGGAGCCAAAAAGTGCTGGAAAAGCTAAGTATGGCGCGATGCGTGAGGAAAAGGGGGCCTGGTACGCACCGCACCCCCCCACGACATGTACGCACCGTACCCCCACCGCATGTACACACCGTACCCCCACCGCATGTACGCACCATACCCCAGCACCGCATGTACGCACCGTACCCCCCACTGCATGTACGCACCGTACCCCCCCATCGCATGTCCACACCGTACCCCCCACGCATGTATGCACCGTACCACCCCACTGCATGTACGCACCGTACCCCAGCACCGCATGTATGCACCGTACCCCCCACCGCATGTACGCACCGTACCCCCCACCGCATGTACGCACCATACCCCAGCACCGCATGTACGCACCATACTCCCCCACCGCATGTACGCACCGTACCCCCCCACCGCATGTACGGACCATACCCCAGCACGCATGTATGCACCGTACCCCCACCGCATGTATGCACCGTACCCCCCCACCACATGTACGCACCGTACCCCCCCACCGCATGTACGCACCGTACCCCCCACCGCATGTACGCACCGTACCCCAGCACCGCATGTACGCACCATACTCGCCCACCACATGTACACACCGTACCCCCACCGCATGTACGTACCGTACCCCAGCACCGCATGTACGCACCGTACCCCCACCGCATGTACACACCATACCCCCCCCACCACATGTACGCACCATATCCCCCACCGCATGTACGTACCTACGCGCTGGGGGTACGGTGCGTACATGCGGTGCTGGGGTACGGTGCATACATGCGGTGGGGGGTACGGTGCGTACATGCGGTGGGGGGTATGGTGCGTACATGCGGTGCTGGGGTACGGTGCGTACATGCGGTGCTGGGGTACGGTGCGTACATGCGGTGGGGGGCTGGGGGTACAGTGCGGACGTACGCAGGAGGGGTGGGAGGCTGGGGGCGGCCGTATGACTTGTACCCCTCGCCCAGGTGTACCCGGGGTAGTGGTGGCACACAGTTCGCTCCGTACGGGACGTTTTACATACGAATGTGTCTTCAGAACGCCGGTACGGAACGTACTTGTGCGCTCGGACTTCAGTTTTACGATTTGTATGTAAAACTGTCCGGGGACGTGTCGTACACTTTTCCCGAGGTCATTCGTATGTATTTTTACGGTACGAATCGTACTTGGCTGTTTGAACAGGACTTGTACGATTCGTACGTAAAATACTACAGATACGAGTCGTACGGTAATTTTTTTAACGGATCGGAATCGGCACCTCTATATTTTGGAATCGATATTTTAGTACTTACCTGTTTCTAGATAGAGAGTCGATATTCTGTCCTTCTATATTTTGGTGTCGATATTTTGGGCATTCTGTATTATGTCCCTCGATATTTAGTCACTGAACCTATTTTTCATGCTGTATTTGCCTGCCTACTATGGGGCCGATTCCGATCCTGTATTTTTTTTTCCCGCCCGATTGGTATCGGTAAATTTTTCCATACAAATCGTACAAGTCCCGTAAGAACCGTGAAGTAGGATTCGTACGGGAAAAATACAACTTCTCCCGATCCGATATGTACGGATCGGACCGATCCTTAAAAATCGGATCGGGAAAAGTTGTACCAGACGGACCCGGACACTTCTCCATACAAATTGTAAAAATGCAGTCCAACCGTACTAGTACGATCCGGACCGGCTTTCCGATTTACGATTTGTACGGAAAGCGTCCCGTACACGGGAAATGCCATTGCCCGCTACGAAGCGAACTTTGTACGACTCATATCCCGGGAAAAGTTGTTCCCGGGGTGCGAGTCGTACAGGCATACACCCCTGTGCGTTGTGTATGTACGGAGCGTACCCCAACATCGCGTACCCCAACATCGCATACCCCAACATCGCGTATGTATGGTGCGTACATATGTGATGTTGGGGTACATGATGTTGGGGTACGCGATGTTGGGGGACGCGATGTTGGGGGACACGATGTTGGGGGTACGCACAGTACATACGCGATGTTGGGGTATGCGATGTTGGGGTATGCGATGTTGGGGTACGTGATGTTGGGGTACGTGAGGTTGGGGGTACGCACAGTACATACGTGATGTTGGGGTACACCGTACATATACAACGCATGGGGGTGTATGCCTGTACGACTCGTACCCCTGGGCTTTTACAGCTGTTTTTGGCTCCCGCAAGAAAAGAGCCGTACGGAGTGCCGTAGGGACGAATCGTACTTTCTGGGCTGGAAACCGCTGCTTAAATACATACAGACGTCGCGTGCAAGCTGTTCCGGATCAGAATCGTCGGTTTATTTTAGTTGTATGGTCTTTTGTACGATTTGTATTGAAAGAGGCTTTCCGTACAAATCGTACTTCCTAGGTTGTAAGAAATGTTTACCGGGTACGAGTTGTACGGGAAAAACGCTCCATACAACGATTTGTACAGCCTTTTTCCAGGATTGGAATCGGCCCCTATGTATTGCAATTTCCGTCTGATTTTTTACAGTGTGTATGTAAAGCGCTCTGATACCTACGGGTTAAGCGAGTTTTATATAAAACTTTTAAAATAAAAACAAAATTAAAAAATTAGAAAGTTAAAAAGAGGAAAGGCTGCAGGGTCAGATGGGATCCCCAGTGAACTTTATTCCACAATTGCAGATGGGATTATCCCAGTCTGGTTTAGGTTGTTTATCTCAATATTGATAGATGGCATGCCAATTCCGGAATCGTGGAATGAAGGAGCAATATTACTATAAAGCTTTTACTAGTATACTAGCAGCCCATTTGAATAAAGTGGTTAGCCACCTGATACACCAGGATCAAAAGGACTTTCTGCCGGGGAAAAACATGAGAGAACTTAATCATATCTTGATAGGCTCAATAGCTTTAGCCACAACTTTAGGGATCCCACTTGTGGTTGTGACCTTGGCATTTGATCGCAGTAATTGGTGATATTGCTATTTTATATCACTTTGGTATAGGTAAGGCTTTGATAGATACACTGTTCAAGATCTATAGTGCTCCAATTGTGCGGATCCTGTTGAATGATAATCTATCGTCGCCAATGAGAATAGAAATGGGGACAAGGCAAGGCTGTCCTCTCTCCCCTCTGCTTTTTAATCTTTACATTGAACCTTTTGCCCAAACTTTAAGGTTGAATGAAGAGATAAAACCAATTGAAATAGGTGAATACTCCAGGAAGATCTCTTTATATGCCGACGATTTAATTATATTTATCTCAGATGTAACATCAGCTTTGCTGCATCTCATGACAGAAGCAAAGAACTTTGGTAGGATGTTCACTGGATATGAGATTAATGAGAAATAATGACCTGGTACCAGAGTGGTGAGGAAATAATAGGTGTTGCTGAAATGAGATACCTGGGGGTAAAAATAACTCAAGATATAGGAAACATTGCGGCAGTCAATCTTGAAAAGATGGGTGGTGATATAGAAGAGTTACTAAAACAAAAGCAGAACCGTCCATCCTTTAATTATGGGTGGATTACTTTAATGAAAATGACTATTTTACTCAAAGTCACCATATTGCTCGATAATATTCCGTTAGGTTTCGACAAATAGGCTCACCTGAATTAGCAAGGGAAATTAACATCATTTATTGGGCTAGCAAGGGAATACATCTTTCTTGGAAGAAATTGAGAAGAAAAACAGGGGCAGGAGGGCTAGGGCTCCCAGACCTACAACTTTATTTCTGGGCTTTCTAACCTGAAAATAATAGAATGCATCTACAATGAGACCTTGTTTGGGGCATTGGTTAGAGGAATGCTATCGGGCTTGCAAGAAGAAGGCTTCTCTTATGCACAAAACGTTTTCAAGAAGGTTAGACTGAAATGTCTACAGGCAGCAGCAAGACCTTGGTTTGAGGTCAGATAATTTCTGGATATTGCCGATTACAGCAGGTCGTCCCCCATATGGGACTGCCCAGGAACTCTGGAGTGCCAATGTGCAACATTCCGTCCATCATCTTTTGTGTTTTACTGTTCGGACTATGTGGGAAGGGTATGCCCAGACGTTGGTACCGTGCTCACTACGCCACTGGAGTCAAGCTATCCTGGCTGAAAAGGGGTGAAACCCCGAAACCGGTCCTGGGATGCTTGATTCCGATCCAGGGAAGACATGCCTTGGCAGTTCAGGCTGGACTGTTCCCATGAGGCACAGGGTCAGGACTGATTTGCATATGGCCATGTCTGAACTAGGGTGGCGTGGTGAGCAAAATAACGATGGATTAAACCCAGATCTGTGACTGGGGGTGAATGTTTTGCCAACGTGCAATATTCCGTCCATCATCTTGTGTGTTTTGGTGTCTGCTGAACAGACTTGTGAAGCCTTTGAAGCAGAGTGGTATTAACAGATGGGGCAGCTGGTGGATGATGGGCAGAGGCTAACTTGGGTACTTGAGTAATGAGACAGAGGAATACATTTCTACATTTAAAATCTACAAATTTAGGTGTTGATTCCGATCCGGTAAAAAGAATTTGCGTACGACCCGTATCCGTAGTATTTTACGTATGAGTCGTACAAGTACCGTACAAATGGCCAAGTACGATTCGTACTTGAGAAATAACTACGAATAGCGTCGGGAAAATTGTACGACAGTGCGTCGGATAGTTTTTACGTCCGAATCCCCTCGGGAAAAGTGTATGAGAGTGAGCCGGACATTTTTACGTGCAAATCGTAAAACACAAGTCCGAGTGCGCAAGTACGATCCTGACCGTCCGTCCGAATACACAATCGCACGGAAAAAGGCCCGTACGGAGCCAACGCTGTAGCACACATGTACACAGGTAAACTCATGCCCGTGTACGAGCCGTACAGCCCCCCCACCCCCAAATATGTCAGCACCGTACACCACCCTGTCCGCACTGTACCCCAGCCCCGCTACTGTATGTGCCGTACCCCCATGTACGTGCCTTCCCCCCCATGTACGCGCCGCACTCCAACACCGTACCCCAGCACCCTCACCCAGCATCGCGTATGTACGGATCGAACCGACGCAAAAAAGACACATACAGAACCAGGACACTGTAAACCAGCACAAGGAGGGTCAATACAACTCGCACAACACCACAAAACACGTCTACATGACAAAATACATCTCAATGACTGACCTGTCACATCCAAACAGGCAAACAGAGGCCCTAAATCAAAACCACCTCTTATAACACACCCACCAAAATTCAAACACAGCCACACCCAAAAATGGACCAATAAAAAGGGCCCACACACACAACCCATGATCCTTTGCAACAGACCCACTGCTGCCAGACCCCACAGAGAAACACCTCTACATTAGTCATACCTTCACTACACCTTCACTCACACACCTTCACACAACCTCCTCCACAAACATCCCCCTATTCACATTCACACACACACCACCACATTCACATCCACACACCCACAACCATCCACACCCACACCCCACACCATGCCCACAGACAAGAATCCAAAGTTCACAATGGCGGAGCTGGACCTCCTTGTCAACGAAGTCATCAGAGTCAAGCCACAGCTCTTTGGAACATTGGTCAGACAGACCAGCATAGCTGAAAAATCTGCCATGTGGCAGAGGATTGTCGATAAGGTGAATGCTCTTGCGCCCATCCGAAGGACCAGGCACGAATGCCAAGCCAGGTGGTACGATCGGCGCAGGGCGGTCAAGAGGAAAATGAACGAAGAACATGCCCAGAGTAACATCACTGGAGGTGGGCCGCCCCGCAGACCCGTACACTACCATCCCTGGGAGGAGAAGGTGATGGCCCTGCTACCGCCGGTGGGAGTACGCGGAGTCGAAGGAGTCGCAGAGCCTAGTGAGTACACAAACAACTTACGTAACATGGGGGCAATGGGGTCCACACCACATATACACCAAATGCACGCAACTTCCCCCAAGCACTCACCGCACACAACCACACTCAAAAACCAAGCACATTCCACTAACGACACCATGCACCCTTCACAAATCAAGGCAAAGCCATGCCCAAGGCTACAACAACCACAAACACAAGACTGGATGTCCGGGAGGCTGGGAGGGTGGGCCCCACACAACACATTGTGAAAATGAGACGCAGACACCAATGCTCTCAGCCCATATGGCATAGGTACATACCCATGCACAATGCACAGGGACTGGCAAAGTACTGACAAGGTAGCTGACACTTGGCCCTGCTGTATGCAGCACAAGGCCCTCCTGGAACCACTGTACACTCAAACAACAACTCCACCAGCACAGGTATCTAGCACAGGAACTCACACTCACTGTCATGCCAGCATGCACCATGAGGGGACAGACACATCACCTGGGAGACCCAATGACACCTCACACTACACACAACAGCAGGCCCGGTCACAACCCCTCCCCCTAACACAAGCACACACACCCGGGGCAGGCAACGGATTGACACACTCCCACAATGGACATGTGACACAACAAACAATCTATAGGTCAAACACTCAGGAGAACATCCCAATCTGTCCCCCGCAACATACCCATCCCCAAGTGGACATTGAGAGGAATGCTAGGCACATACAACTACCTGGAGGAACTGTGTCAACTTGAAAATGTATGAAACATAGATGTCGCATGAAACACCATTAACATTGTCTCACTCTCACACACAGGGCAACGTCGCCGATCTCCCCCCAACACTGAGGCGGAACAATCACAGTCCCCGGCTAGGCGTGAAGATGTCCCACCGGCAGCGACAACTCTCACCACTCCGTGGATGACCCCGACCAACCTGGCCCCTCTGGTGCCCAAGCCCCTGCAGCACCTGCATCAGGTACATCTGTGCCAACCACCACCCCCATTCCTGCCACATCCCAGGACACACCCAGGAGCCCTGCTCGCACTGAACAACACAGCCAGTCTGACCAGGAGGGACAAGGTTCTCCGGGCACCCAGGAGGAGGCAGGCAACCCTGCAAATGCCATCCCTCACGGGTCCCGTAGACCTGATGTGCCCACAATGGCAGGCCAGGATCAAGTGGGCAGGGGTGGTGGGAGTGGAGGCAGGCGGAGGCGAGAACCTGACCAGCCAGCTCAGGACACCGGTTTTTCACACATACGCAACATCCTGGACTCATACCGGCGTGACACCAGAGGCATCAACCAGGTCGTGTCCAGACTCTCAGCGATGCAGGGGACCCTCGATGAGATAAAGAACCTGCAGGTCGAGCATCATGCCAGTCATCAACAACACCAAGGACGGATGGAGGCAAGACTGGCTCAGCTCCTGGCGGTGCACAGGGACATGAGCCAATCACTCCGTCAGATCGCCCAAAGCATGGGCAACCCTCCCTGTGTCACCAGGCGTAGACCAGCACCAGACACAGGGAGGGATGAGGAGGAGGAGGATTCGTCTGATGGAGCGTCCCAAGCATCTTCAAGGCCTGCATCTGAGGGTCCCCGGAGGAAGGTGGGTCGTCCACGGAAAAGACCGTGAGAGTCAGCGGAACATCCACATCTCCCAGGTCACCTGGCCTGGCACCTGGCCCTCTGGCGCAACAGCAGCACCTTATCCAATGACATTCTCTGCCACATGGACTTGCTGGTCACAGTCTGACCAATGATCCCCAACACTGTGCCCTGGACTCTGATGACTTCTAATGCCAAGGATACCATATCCCCCTGTGAACTTTGGATTCTATTCCCCCGGTATAGCACCTAATTTCATCTACCAATACACGTACCCCACCGCAAATAGATATATTCCTTTGGCCATGAGACGTTCCTGTCATTTAGCATTATTCAACCACATATGTGTGTGGAAATGTCAAACTATGCCTGAGTGTTGAACTAACTCCAGCCATCCATACCCTGGGATCAGAGTCTGGTACAGGACACACATGGGTCACAAGGTATCATTCAATGTAGGCATGGAGCACAACACTCACCTGTGATGGCCTCTGGCTGCTGAGGGGGGCTTGCCAAACTGTGCGGACACACCTATTTGGGAGAGTACCATCAAGGCGTAGAGGTCATGGCTCATGTGGAGGTTCCCGGGGAGGGAGTCCCAGGTATGTGTGGCCAGGTGGGAGAACAATGTCCTGTATGCTGGAGTACGGTGGATGTGAAGAACGGTGGCCAGGGCAAGGTTGGATGCATGGAGATGGCCTAACGGGAGCTAGGATGACAGACGTACAAGGTTGTTTTGGGGTCGGGCTAGTGGACTGCCTCCTGAGTGTGGGTGGGGAGTGTGGAGGTCATCCTGCAGCAGACAGTGATCCATTGCAGCTATCTATGGTGGACGGTGAGGTGGCTGGGCCGCAGGGTGTTGGAGCTGAGGTGTGCAGATGCACCCTGGATGTGGACAAATTACCTGTGAGTTTGGATGTACTTGCGCCGTATAGGGCAGGGCAGTATTTGACACGGATGATGTCATGGACCTGGGGGATGTTCTGTCTGTTCTTGGAGTGGATATATCTGTGGGTCATGTGCATAATGCAGAGTGCGTTGCGGCATGAGGTACAGATGCTGTGGGCTAGCATGGCAAATGTTAGCGAGCCAAACATGATGCACACCATCTTGTGTGTGTGGCCACTCTGTGCTTGTGCAGGGCCCGCAGAAGCACGCGCCATCTCCTTGCAAAATGCCCCATTTTGCACACAAACACTAGGATGTCAGAAGGACAACTGCAACAGGCACGTGTGTAAAGTAAGGAGTATCCAGTGTCACATGGCACACCCAGAGACAATGCATGCACAATCACCAAAGAGGCATGACACCGGATCAGGACACTGAAGGCCGACCTGCGCACAGGAGACACACCCTCAGCAGCTGTTGATGGCCCATTGTGTGGACCACCTTGCAAAAAAACATACACGACCATGTACTTCATGCCCAAGAGGGAGCCTAATCCATGAGCAACTGCATGCATGCTGCTAAACTACACATGGACTCCTATGCATAATCTACAACAACTATGCCAGATATGCCGCATGCTAAGTGGCAAGAGACCTGCATTGACAGAGATGAGGCACCTTGGAGTGTGACGCACACTAAGGGAAATGCATCAATTGGAACAGACTCACAGGTCATTTGGCAGAACATGTGTGACCTACACTGGACACCCCCTTCAACACACAGATGTGGTAAATCCTACTGAGCTGGCACACAAGTGAAGGGGTTGAGCCTAACACCCCTTGCTGCACACGGAGAGGCTGCAATTCCCCATTGAGCCTGTCATGGGGATGTCCCACACCATGTCCACCATTAGCATCCCGTATGTTCCTGAGGGACGTTATACACACATTGATGCCTTCATCAGAATCCACAAACCATTACAGATGACTGTCAGGAAGGGTGACTATCAATTCATGGGAGCCATGCAACACGTCATGTGGCCCATTGTGAGTCGACATGTATGCATGGTAACACAATATGCACAGGAGCAGTCCCCACATATCACAAACACGTACCACCCACAAAATGCCTTGCTGCACTCCTTACCAAAAATGACTTTTCACCATGTCTGTGCATGTAACTCTGATCCAGCACACGTAGCAATACTCATGGGGAATAGCAGGAGGGCAATGATGACATGAGCAGACGACAGCCGCAAGAACCTGGGGAGGACAGACACACAACAAGTCAGCGAAGAGCTAGTAATCCGCAGACATGTACATGTACTCTACAGGAATGATGTTGTCACCATGCTCTTAGTGAATTTATTGTCCCAGCTAAAATATGTGGTATGACATCATCACTTCAATGACACATCAGAACACAACTCCAAGTCACTTAGCACACAGTCAGCTGGACACACACATTGCAACACATGCCACACAAGGCTCAAAGCGTGCACACTCAGACACAGGGACTCACCATCATGAGAAGAAGTTGCGGATAAGCTGATTCCGGATGTCCTCATCCTCATCCTCCTCCTCATCCTCACTTGCCCTGTGCTCAAGCCCTTCATCCTCCACGGGTGGATGATCTTCCTCATCGGAATCCAGGATGAGTGGCACGGCCTTCTCCACTGCCATGTTGTGCAGCATGCAGCACACAATGAAGATTTTGCAGACCTTCACCGGGGCATATGGGAGTGCGCCGCCGGTCTTGTGCAGGCACCGGAATCTGCTCTTCAGGAGTCCAAACATCCTCTCAATCACGCGCCTCGTCTGCCCATGGGTGTCGTCGTACCGGTGTTCTGCGGCTGTTCTGGGGTTGCGGAGAGGCGTCATCAGCCATGGCATGTTGGGATAGCCAGAGTCCCCTACATGGAAACATCATGTGAAGAAGTGGGTCAGGAGAAGCAGTAAGATATAAAGATAGCGCTAAATACAGGACTAACAGAGTATACCCACCAACAAGACATGCTCGTTCGTTGCGCAGCTGCAGCATCATTTCAGGCACCCTGCTACGCCTCATGATGTAGGCATCGTGTGCTGATCCTGGAAAACGAGCACAGACATGGGAAATCAGCATGTTAGCAAGACATACCACAAGGGCATTGATGGAGTGGTAATGTTTGCGGTTACGAAAGGCTACCTCCTGTGCCTGTGGTGGTACCAACGCCACATGGGTCCCATCAATGGCCCCAATGACATGGGGCATCCCTCCCGGGGCATAGAACCCACCCTTGACACCTGTCAACTGCTCACGAGTTGGAAAATGTATAAATTCATCCAGGTGAACCAACATGGCCTCTAACACATCATGCAGGACACGGCTGAACATGGTCTGGGACATCCCACCTACATCAGCTATGGTCAATTGAAACATACCCGTGGCAAAGAAATGTAGAGCTGCCATCACCTTCATCTTGGGTGTCAGTGCAGTTGGATACCTGTGTAGCGGTTGGAGGTGTGGTGCCAGCCTTGCGGTCAAGTTGTCAATCAACGGTTGGGCGAAGCGGTAGCGGCATATACAGTCACGTTCCCTCATGGCAGCCAAGTCTGGCATTGGTCGGGGGAGAGGCGGTGCCCTGCAGTAATTTGGAAGGGATAACGAAGCGTGAATACATTACAACAACAATGTCAATGAACTGAGCACATGTTCAACAGCTAATATACATATGCTACATACAGAGTCTGGTCTGCGCAATATATCCTGGACACGTATGCCAGCCAGGTGATACTCCTACCAAGAGCCAGCTACACACGTGGGTGCTCAAGGTCAACATGAAATACCATGAAACTAGCTGTGGGCCAGTGTAAGTGAACAGGCAGACGCATTACAGGAGTGACAGACATCCACATATGTGCAGAAGAAGGATGTTTTATCATACAGATAGGTTGCGGAACACTAGAGGCACAGGTCACATGTCCTTGAAAAAGGACATACCACACACCTTGCCATGAAGGGGTACATGTCAAGACTGATCACACATACATTGAGACTACGCAGATATGTCCTTGTCTCGCAAGTCCATGTTCGATGCATACATACACACGTTACGTCTGATTCCACATGTGGCCTGGTGTGCGTAATAGTGTGCCATGCCCATCAACACGCAGACACATGTTGGATGCAGCAACTGCAGATGCATGTGACGGAACAACAACAGCAAGCTCATGGGAACACATGACACACACATGACATAGTCACATCGTGCAATGCCGGTAGTTACATCTCAGGTGTAATCATCCGTGTACCTAGCATCAGGGGACAGTTGCGGGTGTTGGTGACTGTGCCATGCCAGTGATGCAGTGCTCGACTGTCCCCACAGACTAGCACCTCTGGATAAATTGATATCAACTAATTTGCTGTTGTGTCATGCTCTCCATTGTTTCCCAGTGGCATGGTGGGCCAACCAACTGTGTGGTGCAGGGCCTACATATGTGCGTAGTATTGTAGATGTTACTCATGTTGCTGTTCTTGCTATGCACTGTGACCTATGTAGTTTGGACTCATGTGTCATATGTATACAGGTGTCTGATCATTTCCTGTCTCTTCTCCTTGCCCACAGCATCGTCAGGGGAAACCGAGGGAGACACTGGTACGGACGTGGGGGAGGGATCCAGCACCGGGGCCACCAGTGCTGGGGAGTCTGGCGCAGCAAGTGGCACGGAGGCCGAGGGGAGTGAGGCGGAGGACCTGTCCAGTCCCACCACCGACTATGACGCTGACGGGTCCGAGTCTGAGCTCCCAGAGGGGGCGGAGGCTGCTCCCAGAGCTGACAGCAGCACTCCATCTCTCGCCGCACCCTCCATTCCCATCACCGGCCTCCCACTTGCTCGGGTCCCTTGTGTCCGTGCTAGGCGACAACAGGTGCGTGAGAGACGGCAAGGAGGTGTATTTAAAAGGTGAAGAGTGCACTTCCACTCCGGATCATTCTGTAGTGTGTAGGCACATTCAATAGCATGGTGCTTGTAATATACACGCTCCTTATTTAGCTTGTATTCTGAAAGGGATTCGTGTGCCAGTTATAACACCGTCTTTTACGCTGCTTGCTAATGGTAGTTATGTGCTATTAAATAATGAAGCTTGCTGTGGGATGCTGGTGGGAATTCCTCACATCGTGACTGTATCACAATGAGTTGTTTTCTGTAATAACGTCCGTTTCCCACCCCCGCATGGCCGGCTCGATGTATCCATCTGGCCTTCCATTCCAACCTTGAAACCAGAGTTCAACAAGATGAGCAGAATAAGGGCTCTATTGTCTCAAAAACAAGTCGCGTTGACTTCATTCCGAGAAACATTTGTCCTTCACGTAGCTAACACGCGCACAGAGGTGCATTTTGTGACTCTGATTCAGACTATCTTTAATGCCTCATCAACAAGTGGCCTGGCTGTTGTTTTCTAAATTGTGGGCTCTGGCCTCGTGACCTCCTTCCAAACTATGTTTGGTGTGATCACCGCATTTATTCATTCGATTTTTTCCAGCTTCTTCGGAGGTCTCCCTTTGCTTCTCGCCCTCGTAGCTGGGGTGCTATTATTGATCTGCGTACTACGCTATGGCTGCACAACTTGCGTCACAAGACAGCATGCCCCGGCTGCTCCATCTTCGTAACCAGATGCTTGAATACTACGGCACTCTGCCGCTGGC
The DNA here is from genome assembly GCF_964204655.1 of Triturus cristatus. Taxonomy (NCBI): domain Eukaryota; kingdom Metazoa; phylum Chordata; class Amphibia; order Caudata; family Salamandridae; genus Triturus; species Triturus cristatus. The sequence continues at coordinate 1,341,973,131 of NC_140585.1, forward strand.
GACCTTAAGCATTGCCTATGGATTGTCCTTCCGGTTTCCCTTCTTTCCCTGCGTGCAACCTGTCTTTCATTGCCTAGATTGTCCATTCGAATGGGCTCTGGATTTGTGCCTGTCTAACTCGGTGTCTCCTGCCCCGGATTATGATCGACTGATGAGCCCCTTAGTGGCTCATGAGTTGGACTGTTCCGGCGTCAGGTTCATGGCCTGTGGTGCAGCACATGGAGTCCTAGGGAATTGGGACATCGGAACGGATGCAACAGAATTCTTATCCAGAAGTTATCTTGATGTACCCACCTGTTGTCCACAAATGGTGCTGGATGCCCCGATTGTTGAGGAACACGTCTGTTCTTTCCCCTTGCTGAACTGGATGGCAGATAATTTTGCGGAACGTTCCAATGATTTCCTGTTGGAAGCTGTTGCAACTTATTGTGCTTATACCTTGATGGATTGACTTTTGCCCTGCTCATTTCATGGTGCATCCATCGATGTTATCTTTTTTCCCCTTTTACATGGTTAATTTCCCTGACACATCGTTTATAATTGATGTATCTTTTCTGACTTTTTCACTTGCCTTCTATGGACTTACAGTTCATGCCCTTGGTTCCGTTCTATCAAACTTGAACTCTGCGTTCTTGAATTTGCGCCCCTAGTGGTTAGTGGTACGAACAAGGGGGGGTGTAGCGATGATTACTATCTCCTTATGTACAATGCTAAGTTAGCACAACCGCATTAGTTGTTAGACAGCCATCTTGCCAATTTTGCTGCTTTTGCACGCAACACTGTAGTTGCGTGTTATTAATTGAAAAATGCTTACTCGACTTTGCTTCACATGAGAACTGTCTGTTGTTTGACATCCTTCACAGTGAGCAGCGAGCTTGTTCTGTACATTGTGTACACAAACAGTCTGGGTCACTACACGGTGCATGTTGTTGTGTGCAGGTTGATCGTCCCACTATTTAGCCATTACATGCACGCAGCTGAAGATACCTGACAGACAAGTGCTTTTAATATAGCAGTGCAGCACGTTTTAGTTTCATTGTGAAGGTGAGCTTTCGCAGGAGAAGAGACTAGCTGATCCTGTGATGTGATTACACTGAGCTGATCTGTACGGTGGGGGGTCCCCCATTCAAGCCTAGAGACCTTCTATTAGTCTAATGATAATACTATTAGTTTACTAGCGACAGGAAGGTTGCCGTTTCCACTGTCAATTTCTTATGATTGCTCCTTTCATTTTCTATGATATTGTAACAATGCAGATGCTTCAGAATTTAACCATTTGTCTGCTCATGTTAGCCAAAGTACTGCATCTTAGGACGCGAGGTTCATTGAATGAACTCTTTCAACTTTACCGTGTCTTTGTTTATTCTGTTGTGGACTGATCTGAGAATAATGACGAACAGGTATTTCTGATTCCCACCATTCTTGAGAATATTCTAAGTCGCTTGTTCTGGGTTGTCTATACATTGGGACCGCCGAGCTAAACCTCGGCTAACGAATGGGACACTAAGCTAGTCGGATAAGGGGTTCTGGGATCTGAGGGGAGTTTTTGGTACACCAAACATGTCTCCTTCGTGCCAGGCACCGCACCCCCTGCCCCTGTCTCCCCTGCTGCCCTCAATGCAGAGTCTGTGGACATTCTGCGCCAGCTGCAGGTTGGTCAGACATCGCTGCTGCGTGTCCTCCATGGCCACACCAGACTGCTGACACAGATGGTGTCGCACATGGAGGGCATGTCATCAGCGATGTCTGACCAACGGATGTTGCTGAGGTCTATGGACTCGTCACTGACGGCAGCAGTGGGTCTCCTGCAGCGCTCCGTCCCCCCTACCCCTGCACCATCCACACTTCTCACTCCCATGCCTGTCCCAAACACACCCAGACGTCCTCATGCACGCACCCCACCAGACACAGGCAGCACACCACCAGGGAAGGCCAAGCGCACACCTCCTGTCATGCACACACAGGGGGGAGTAGGCACAGCCACAGGGTCGGGGGGCAAACAGCAGCCACGCTGTCACAGTAGGAGTCTGCAGTCCTCACGACCCACTACCTCCAAAACCACTCCACTTGGCTCTCCTGCCCAACAGTCGGACAATGAGTCCTTCATGGCCAGTCTGTCCCTCAGCCCCAGTGTGACACCACCCCGCAAGCGTTTGAAGGATTCCCCGGGCAGGGTAGTTGAGTCCCCCCCGCTGTCCACACCCTCCCCCAGTGGTGCTGCAACCCATCCCTCCGCCCCCCACCCTCCTTGGGGCCTGTGGTTCCTTCGGGTGCAGGGGAAACACTGGAAGAGCTTGCGGGCATGTGCAGCGCCATACTGACCTCCTCCTTTGGCGCTGCCCCACCCCCTGTGGTGGAGTCGTCCGTCCCTGCACCCACGACACCTACCCGTGCCCCTCCTGTCCCTGCGGTGCCTGGTCCTTCCCCCCCACATGAGGCCTCCCCTTGTGTGGATGATATGGAACAGTGAACTGTGCAGGCAAGCTAGGGGAGACGCGTCCCAATGTGTCCCCCCCCCAGGAATTAGCATATGGACTGGCCTATGGGCCTTGTATATAGTGTACATTTCTAATCCAATCATTTTTCATGCTGAATAAAGCATTTAGTTTTTCATTTGCACACAAATGCTTTTCTGGTATTGCTGTTGGTGCTGCTGCTCCCTGAGTTGGGGTGGTGATGATGTGTTAGGTGTCTGGGAAATGTTGTAGTGTGCTGCTCATGGGGAGGACCCTAGTATCTGCGTGCCATCACAAGGTCTCTGCCAATAATCTCTGGTCATGTAAGCTCTTACTGTATGGTGACATTGTCCCAAGGAGTGTTCCTTCCTCTGTGGCACCTGACTTCTTCCCTGCAGGATGTTTCCCAATTGTTGTGCTGACATGTGCCTACATTTCCTTGCTGTGTGAGGGATCCCTTCAACTTTGCCCATGCCTGCTGATCACTGTCTCCGCCTGCATCGTCTGTGCCATCCTTGGTAGTCACTGTACTTGTGTATGGAGTATGGTGCCATGGCTTCTTGTGGACATGGTCCCTTTTCCGCACTATGCATGTGTGTACTCCCAGCCTAGCACACATGTGTTACTTGTTCTGCAGGGTATTTGGTCACCTGACTGACAATTGTGGGCATTGTATCTGTGGGTACTCCACCCTTTTCCTTCCATGGGAGGCAACGACTTGTTGGCTGCCCCAGCACCTGTACATTCCTATCAGTCCTGGAATGTGCGTGACAGTGTGTGTTCCCTTAGGCTCTCTTAGTGTAGTGGGGTTTAACATGAGGATACAGTCTTGTTGCATGATCTCAGTGTGTGTATTGTGCTGCCACCGCCAGGGGTGGGTATGCATGTGTAATTTGTCATCACACCCACATGTGGTGTGTCATGCTGTGGAGGAAGGACTTCCATCCTCATGGGAGTGGGACACTGCTGTCAGTGATGTGTTGTCATGGTACTCTCAACATAGTCGCACATTGTGGATGCCTTCATGCACCCATGGAGTTTTGCTCATCGGAGGATGATGTACACACCCCCATGTCTCTGTCCACTGCTGGGAGTCCTCTGCACCCACCCCTCATTTGTCTTGGCACTGCTGGTAGTGATAGGCACCCACCCCTCATTTGTCTGGGCACTGCTGGGAGTGATAGGCACACACCCCTATGTGTCTGTCCACTGGCGTGGTACGAGCTGTACCCACGCGCTGTAGGCCTGGGTACGGGCCGTACCCCTATGGCACCCCAACTTTGGGGGTGCGGGCCGTACCCATGCCTTTGGGACGTGGGTACGGGCCGTACCGCCATTGTTGGTGTGACGTAGGGGTGGGCGTGGTACAGCCCATACCCACGCTCTGAGGGGCGTGGGTACATCCCGTACCACCATTGTGGTGGTGACGGGTACGCTTCCACGTCCCCTTCCGTTGTGGCGGGACATGGGATTGGTGGACACGCCCCCCGAAGTGACCAGACCATGGAGGTACTTGTTGTGCAGCATATATTTGTTTTGTGTGGGGTGTGGGTCATGTTTCCTGCCCCTTGCACACCCCCCCTTTGCCCCTGGGTGTTGTTCTGACCTTCTGCGGCGTCTGCGTCGGTTTCGGAACACGAGGTCGTAGGCTATGAGGGCCGGGATGACGCGTAGGTTGGGGTCCATGGCTGTCCATCGCGTACCGGTGCTCCTTGTTCGCGTCGTCCTCGATTTCCCGGCAGTTTTTGGCTCCTGTAAAAATTGCTACGTGCGGAGTGACGTTGGCACGATTCATACTTGCTGTTCCATAAAACGCTGCCTGACTCCGTCCGGACGTCGCGTATGCGCCGTCCAGATTCAGATTTGTATGTATTTTTTAGCCGTTCGGTCTTTTGTACAACTCGTACGGAAATTGTATTTCTGTACGAATCGTACTTGCGAGTTTGTAAGGTGTTTTTCCCGGGTACGAGTCGGACGGAGAAAACGCTCCGTACGACGATTCGTACACGGGTTTTACCGGATCGGAATCGGCACCTTAATGTGTGGCCCAAAAGTCACGGTTGGTTAGGTGCTGAATCAGGGCAAATGGAAATAGATCTCCAAGATCACTGGGTCTTGAAGACAAAAGTGGCATGCGGGCACCAGCATCTACTTATGGCAGCGAACGATAATATGAAAGTGACATATTCTGCATGGGACAGATACTTGCCGGACGTGGGCCTAGGATAGTTATGGCAAGTATCTTCATAATTTACTTGGTAGCTAATCCTGCTGCACTAAGGAAAAAATACTTCTTTACCCTCCATAGAGTCTACTAGACCCTGGAAAAATTTACAAAAATAAGGGGACAAGGAGACTCAAAATGTAAGCTGTGTGGTATCAGTGAGACTTACGATGTGCATATGTTTGCTACCTGCCCAAAGTTGGAAAAATTTCAGATAGCCGTGAGTAAGACCATCTCTCACTCTCTGGGTACCACCAAAGAGATAAACAATGTTTTAATCATGTTTGGGATAATGCAGCAGGACATAGGAGAACCATTTTCTAATGTAAAGCACAGAAATCTGATCTTTTATTTAATTTTGTTCGCAAGAAGGGAAATATGTATAAGTTATATACCCAAGCATATGCCCTTTCCTTGCAAGCCTGGAAGAGATCAGTGGTTTTCTTCAAAGAAATTGATAGTTGAAGGAGTAACGGGAGTGAAGATGGAGGTTTTTGGAAATTGTTAAAGATGTGACATGTTATTCTGTCCAAGGATTACACCCTCTCAAACCAGTAGGGCTGGGGAGGCTGTGAACACTCGTGGTAGCTCAGTAAACCCGGTTAAATATGAGCCCAATTTTGAGCTCGAGGGGTGCTAGAAACTCGGTTGGTGCTTATTAGTAATGATATGAGGAAAATAATAAAAAATATTACAAGGTTCCACAAATTGATAACAAACAAAGAGTCACCCAATGGTAAGTGTTTACCGTATAGTTTCAGATGCCAGACTGGCAAAAGTAGACTTGTTGATCTGAAACCTTCTTTTCTTGTTGACCAGTGAATTCCTGGCCCCAATGTTGGGCTTGTCTGTTGTCTGCAGTTATTCTTACAGAAGTATGATCAGTTTTCTGAGAGTAATTTTGGTCATTCCTTCAGTTTTATAGTACCTGGCTGAGTGTCCTCTACGTCCTTGATGGGTGTGTGCATCTGGAATAGTGCTCCTCGGAATAGCTATACCTTTCCGGAGTTTTGTGATCACTTAAGGGGAAAACTTCATAGACTCAGCCTTATTTGGTATTTCAATATCCTCTCTGATTCTTTCTGGGATTTCTTCTGGCCCTGGCCGTTGTCTTTCCAAGGTCCATCCATTTCTAGTTTTGGCTTAAGCTGAGACTTGGACACTTAGGTACCCACGGAGTCTCTCCTGGTGGAAGTGTAGACCTGTGATATTTATGTGGGCAATCTGTCTCCTTTCATTCTCACACCACAAGTCACTGTCTAATCAGTAGAATGGGTGCACCACATTTTATGTTACTTAGAGTAACTTCAGAAAATATTAATAGTTACCGATCAATTGCATATCAAGATACTTGGCATTTAGTTTCATATTTTTTTTATTCAAGAAATTGTGTAACATGTATGGCAATATGCATGTTTGCAAATATATGCCTGCAGCCTATAATCTGTGTTTCAGGGAACACCTTCTCCATAGCAAGGCACAAATTTAGGAAACAGCAATTTTCATAACGGATTTTGTGTGGATATATCACATCAACATCATATGCTAGATGTAAAAGTGAATGCCTTGGTTCTCATTTGGACACGTGCCCATTACAGCATTTATGTTGGAAATGCACCTGCCCTTCTGGCCTCTGAGGTAGTGAGCCAAGGAATCTGGCTCAAAGAGGACACCCCCTACCCCCCCCCCAGTGCCTGCAAACACATCCACCTCTCTCCTCCATGACGGAGTGAACATGGCTGTGTAGTAGGAGGACGCAATCAGCCACAGGGGCACAGGAGAGTAGTGCTATGGGACAACTTGTGGTGAGGCTGCGGAGGTGAGGTGGACTGAAGTGGATCCGGTAGTAATAGGGGGGTACTGTGGCCAAAAAAGGTGAGGCACAGGGAGAGGACACAAGCGAAAACAGGAATGGACAGGAAAGACAGAGCGATGAAGAGCCACAACATCAGACATAGTGCATAGCATGGTGAACTATCTTGATAGAGGTGAAGTGGAGGGGTGAGACCCAGCTGGCAAGAGAGGGTGCGGGGAGGGGCCAGTCAGAAAGGTTGCATGTGCCCGGGGTCCAGCCACTGAGCCAGTCTGAGAAGAGTGAAGGGACGCACGAATATTAACACAGGTTCCAGTTGAGCGCTGTGAGAGGGGCTTACTTACTGGGAGCCTTTCCGTCGAGGGACTTGGCTCCAACTGCTGATGGAAATCATACTAATGTGGCAGCAACCAAATATGTTGGGGCGATGGACATACCATGAATTGGGGAAGTGATACGTTCTGAAACTGCAGAACAGTAAGGAAGGGTGAGGGGTGTTGGGGGCATGTTACTACATTACTATACATGACACAATGCACAGGAATCGGGGGGAGCATGACCAGGGAGGAGGACCGAGGGGGGAAATGGGACTAAAATTAATAATTACGATGACATGTACACTAAAACTAGTGATATAGCATATCAACAAGCTGAGCAGTAAAATTAAAAGGTGCCTTGTAACGAAAGCGTCAAACGGATATGTGTAGACATTGTCTTCCTTGAAGAAACACACATGAAAGGCTCCAAGTGTGCAGCAGTGACCAGAAACAAGTATGACGTGGCAAGCCATGCCGGTTATACCATGGGATCTAGGGGATTACAATCCTGATCAGGAAAGCAACACACTTCCATCTTACCAGTACGTGGGCAGGCGACCTGAGCAACACTGGAAGAATGGGAGGGGAAACTGATAAATGCATACATCCCGCCATGGCTACAACTGGAGATACTGACGACACTAAGCAGTCTGATCATGGAAATGCCCCACATGCTAACCATACTGGGAGGGGATTTTAATATGATATCAGATGCTGAGATTTACTGCACTGCAGACAGCGGGATTACAAACCTGGAAGTTACACGTCTTTACACAAGATCTAAGTGGGGGTGGTGCCTCCCAGACCATTGATCAAAAAACTCTTTGCGGGAAGGAACCAAAGTATTGTTCCTTCTATTGTATTTGATTTGACCTGTTATTTTTTCAATCTTTCGCGCAGGGTATATACTCTGATATATCACACCTGTGTGTATGGGTTTTAGTGCTTCTACCATACAATAAATCACAAATCCTTTTTCTTAAATCTTAGCATTTTTCTTTGCTTATTTTTATAAAAGGATTTTTAGGAATATTGACTCTCACAAGTTGTTTGAGCTGCTTGCATCATTCAAGGAAATCGACTGACATTATGTTCCATAAACGGTTTAACCATGTCTCTGCAAGATAATGGCATCAATTGTATGGCTCAACTGGGCACTCTGGAAGTACCTGTTAATGGAAAACACAGATCAGAACGAGAAAGAGTGTGTTTAGACTGGCCTTCTAGAATATTGATGACATAAACAGCAAGATGTTTGGACAGAATATGGAAAAAATATTGTGATACAAAAATATTGTGTCAAGGATATCGGGACATCGCCTGGGGAGCGAACCTCCCGCTGATAGTGTCTGATTGGAAAAAGAACTTGGACTGTTGTAGTCAAGCTGAGAAAATTGTATCCCAAAGCAGAGGCTGTCCAAAAAAGTGGGAAAAAGCATGGTGCATGGGGGAGGCATGTAGGGGTATTAACAAGGTGCCTGGTATATTCGGACGCAACATGTTTGAGACCTTTTTGTTTACCTGTATTGTGTTGTTAATAGATCCCTGTACCAAACATCGGTAAACCAAGACAGTAGAGTGGGTGACATATCAGAGTGTCAAAGGTTGTACTGTTGAATATGTATAATTTAACTGAGTAACTCTTGAATAAACAGAATTTAAAAGAAAAAGAATATCGGCACATCAGAATATCATTGACAGAAATATCAAAGGGTAAATAACTTATTTTGAATGTTGTTCTTATCAATATCGTAAAAATAGTAGTAAATATCATTGTATGTGATATCGTTTGTAAGTGTTAATTAGAATGTAATTTATTGTACTGTGTTTTATTTTATTAGTTTCTTATACTTGTATTTTTAGAAAGGTTTTTATTAGTTATGAAATTATTGAAATTTTTATATTTTCTTTTTATGTATAGAGGTCATTGTTTAATTTTTTAACAGAAGGATTTTAGGTTTTTAGGAGATATGGGTGCATAGATTTGTAAAATATGTATATTTTTAGTTACAATACATGTTGATAATTTTGAAGACATGCTAATTAATCATTCTTATTTTTTTTTTTTTTTTGTAATAATTTTTTTTTATACATTTTTATTTTAATTTTAATTAATACTTAGGGACTGATTAAGATGTTGGAAGTGCCAAAACTGACCCCCGGAGGCAACGGGTGGAGGTACCGTCCACTGCTGTTCTGATGGACTCCTTGAGTCCGTCAGAGCATCGGAAGCTACCATAATCCCCAATGACGGGTTTATTATGGCACTTTCCAACTGCCTTTTCATGTTCGCCTTTGCGACCGGAAATTCTATCAAAAAGTGTCTTTGTGGGCCCCTAGCAGGGCTCCCTTCCCTCAGCGGCCACCGCTATAAGTCCAGGAGCGCACCGATGATGCCCCCCTAAACATCCATTCTGCAATGGAGGCTTAAGCTGCAGGCTTTTCTGTCTGCCACACAACCTTTCATTGTAGAATTGGTGTTTTCCGACCGCCCTATGGGCACTCATAGTCAAATTATGTGGTTGGAACTGCTAACCTAAGGCTGGGCGGTTCCCGGTCGACACGGTGTCAGGCAGACGGAAGCCCACCAGACATCATAATCAGCCCCATAGTATATTAATAGAATTTGTTTTAATAAAAACAAATCAAAATATAATGCACATTTTTTATTTAAATAAAATATTTCGATATTTTTTGTAAAACAAAATTTCTTACATTTTGAAAAATTAAGTTAACATTGTTTATTTATAATTTTACTCCAAATTTATATTTTATATTTAGAAAATTATGAAACATATTTATGTTTTTATATTTCATGACTTCAATTTAGAATGATAGTTTATTATTTTATTATTTTATTGTTTAAGAAAAATGAAACAGGAAGAAAAATGCAACAGGATCAAATTTTGGTCGAAATTCAAACTGCAGCAAAACAAAATAATACTCAGGCATATTGGAGCTTAATAGAAAAACAAAGAGGTACTAAGACATCTCTGAAAGTTTCACCAGTTCCCCCAATTGAATGGGATATATATCTACATAATTTATATAAACTAAATTTGAAACTTAGAGTCAAGCACCAAGTATTCACAGGGAAAATATTCAAAATAATTCTCCTCCTGCAGCTCGCCAAATAGAGCATCATATAAAAGAAAGCAAGATCATCTGCTGCAAGGGGCCCGAACCAAATTCCGATGAAGGTACTTCAAAGTAATCCTGAGTAATGGAGTATGTTTCAAGCACCACTTTACTCTCATTGCTACTTTACTGGGAAAATCCCAAAATCATGGAAGGGGAGTATTGTGATCCCAATCTACAGGAAGGGATCTCGGTTGCATCCATGTAACTATCGATAGATCGCATTGCTGGACGTAATATGGGAAGATCTTTGTGGCAAGTGTCCTGGATCACCTTAAAGACTGGGCCTTTGGTACAGGAGTGATCCCTTTTAATCAGGCCGGCTTCTGACAGAAACACTCTGTAACGGATATCATAGCAGGGTTACGACAATTATCGACAAATACATCGTTTTTAAATCGCAGGTCGTTTATACCATCTTTGTTGATTTCACGATGGCTTTCGATAGAGTGGACATACCTACACTCTAGAACAAGCTCAGATGTCAGGGAATTCCGGAAACTCTTCTACATTTAATTATTTCATTACATTCAGAAACTTTAAGTACAAATGGGAAAAGAAAATGGACTTACTCGCCCAATAGCCACACCAAATGGTCTTAGGCAAGGTTGCCTGCTGGCTCCCTTCCTCTTCTCATTATACCTCACTGACCTCCCGGTTAGTTTTTTGCAGGTTGTTAATTTCCCTCCAAAGACTTCATTGTGTAAAATTCACATAATGATGTATGCCGATGATGTGGTAATACTCGATCTCACCCCATTCGGATTACAAAGGAACTTAAATGGTCTTACAAGAAATACCAAAGAATTTTAATTTGTTTTATTTTTGGTTCCAAACACAACAAAAATGAAAGTAGTACCATTCAGAGGAAAAACCGATTATACAAAATTCAATTGGACATTGAGAGGAGAATCGCTAGAAGTGGTAAAAGAATATACTTATTTGGGGTGAATATTCACTCAATCATTACAAAACTCCCCTCACCTGCAGCACTTTAGTCGTAAAGCAGATGTTCACGTGGGGGCGCTTCAACGTTTATATTCCTCTTCCGGGCAAAGGCACTTCTTTTCCTTATTACAGGTCTATAGTTCTAACATTCCCCCTATCTTATCGCATGCTCTGAAATACATTCCAATTAGCCAGTGGCATCAAATTCAAACTAAAGAAGGGAAAATTCTTCGTAAATTGATTAAGGTCCAACAAGCTGTCCCCGCACAAGCACTGCGTTTGGAATTTTTTCTAGTTAGATCCTTTGCCAGAGCCATCACCAATATTTTAAGATGGGCCTATCATCTTTTACATGCAGATCAAGGCACCTTAAGATTTTTACTAAAAATGGAGACATTCAAGCCCGAATCTACAAAGTACATTTTCAGCCAAAAACTGATTATCGCTTTTAAATTATCAAACTGTACAAGTGCACTCTTGAAATCATGGACTCCAGCCGCCCAACTGAAGCTTTTCTTAAAACATCTAACGCCGAGGATTAGTTTTGAATTGGACATTACGCACTGTTCTAAATTGCATCATTATGAGCCCTACGCAGAATCAATTGAATATAAATAGGTGCAACATTATATCCGTTTTTCTTTAAGGCATGGAATCCGGCGATGTATAATTTTATTGCAGCTCGGAATACTCCCTTTTAAATCATTGACTTTTAAAGGGACCCATAAAGAAAATGCTACCAGTGTATACGATGTCTGCAATGGAGGAGTGCAAGTTGTGAAGCGTGTTCTGTCGGTGTGCCCGAACTCGACATTGGTTGAGGCCAGAAAGCGCAATTTAAAAATAATCCAGTTTAGATATAACAGTGCATCCGTGCAGAGTCTGATCTTGCTTTTCAAATTTCCCCAGATGAATTTGTGTGTTATAACCTGTTTACATTTTTAAAAACTTTTCTAAACTTGTATTGAATGTTTTTATGTATATTTTTATGACAGATGTCACGCTTGAAATGTGTAGTTCTCAGTAGAGAACTAAATCAAATAAATTAAACTTGAAACTTGAAACTTAGGGGCCCATTATGATGGCAGGCGGAGGCACCACCATGGTGCTGGCGGAAAATGCAATTTTCCACACGCCAGCAGCGGTCTTCACGCCCACCATATTAGTATGGTCAAACATAGCCCATTTCCCATCCGCAGCGGTGCGACGTGAACCGCCATAAAAATGCGCTCGCCACCACGACGGTGGCAGCCAATGGAGACCCACCACCGTGCGGAATGGTGCCCTGAACGCCGTACAAATCAGGATGCCCCAAACAGCCCGTCACACCGCAGTGGAGAAACCACCCAACCAGAGACGGCGGAAGCACGTCTGTGGAGCGCGAATCCAGATTTCCGGTCCCCTCCACCCGGTCCCAACCGCAATGGATCCAGCTCTACACGTCTTCCCGGTGCTGTACCTGATACACTACCAGAAAGTTATGCACCGTCACGGACAATGCCGCTGGTACACAATCACACAACTCCGCACATAACCCAAACACACAACTCCAGGGCTGATAAACGGTTCCTGTCCACACCAGACACACTGGTGGGGACAGGAACACATCCACCAAGATATCAATGCAATGTCCCGGTAACGTCACCGCAGCGGTGAAGACACTGGAAAACATGCACACAATGTAGAAGGCAGGGCCAGAGCCAGGCTTGGGCAGTGCACAAAGATAATAGGGCCACACCTCCACCCTCCACACACTAGGCACCCCTCACCAATTAAGGAACATGCTATGCTCCCCCATGCACAATAACCAGCCAGGTGAACCCACACCCTGCAACACACCCCAAACAACCAGGGAGATAGTCTCATGAGGTGACGCTGCAGAGGAACACACAGCACATAAGCTCAGGGCCAGGGCAACCCTAACACCAAACCTACACTACACTCATGTGAAGCAAACTGAGTTTAATCACAAAATGAACACTCACACTGAATATGAACAATCACTCAACTGGGCACACTGCCTGTCAAGTCACACAGACACACCCCACACTGACACTCAGCCACATACACAGACCAGATGTCAGCAGCATTGGAGGACAACAAATGGGCAAGACCAAACTGAGGTGGACACCGATGGAAAGCCATTGAGCTAGCCACAAAGCATGTGTACATCACATGCAAGAGAAGGAACATATCACAACACCCTTAGCCCATCAAATCACACATTGCTGGCACAGTGAATGAAATTAAACCACAGTCACCTCTGTGCAACAACTCAGGGAGACAGCAAGGCAACCCATGCATAGGCACAGGGATGATAGGAAGTCTCTGAAGTCAAACAGTGATCACTCAGGAACAATGCACAGACAACACACCACAACACTGACAATAACGGCATCATCTCAAAACAATCATGGACAAAAACTTGGGGCAATGGGCCAATAAGAAAACACAGACAGACATACCACACCACCCATCAAGTCAACATAGTGTCAAAGTGTACCACATGCTTGCACATGCACAATCCTGACAAGTGACAGGTCAAATATAAGAGGATGCATCCAAAACAAGCCCAGGAACAAGAATAGCCCTAAGTGCATGTGACAGACACACAAGTAATACACACTACACTTGCAACACACATATGAATGTATCACAATGCACAAACAAATCACCCGCAATGACATGCAAATAGAACATCACACACAGAGCATCTGTCAGCTGCAAAAGACAACACAGGCCACACACTGCACATATCCACCTCAATCACATTACAGATGCACATGCCAATCCATCACATTGCAAACACAGCTGGACATCAGCGGATGCACACCAGGCAAGGACAAGGCAACATACACTCACAGCACTGCATGCACGACAAGCGGCGTGAGCACACCAAACATACCAGTTCCACACAGACATGAGTGCCACACCATGAACACCCACAACACAAATCACCAGAGCACACAGACAACATCACACCCAGGAAGGGAAGAGGTACCTCAGCAAACACACATACAGCTCACCCATCACCCACAGATGCACAAGTCTGGGACACCCAGGTGAAAACAATATGACCAGAGGACTGTGCAGCACAAACAGTTGAACTGCATATGAGCAACCATGACTGCAAAACAGTACAAGAAGTTCAAATATAACCAATTGGGAAACTGTCCTGAGTGCAACATTGGATCGGTGCACAGATCAGACCACAAAGCATAGTGTAACAAATGAAGTGGTGGGGAGGCACACACACTGGCAACCCAAGGGGACAGTTGACATGAGAGTGAAGTGTTGTGTACATCAGTAGTGGACATGTCTGGAGTGCACCATACACAAATAGATAGAGTGCTCACTCACAATGAATAGGCATCAGAAGCACAGATAGTGGATGTTATAACTCCACATCCCACATGCCATACTGGAGCCAACAATACCTCCAGTGACAGCAATGCATGAGAAAACACACCCACAATGTCAGTGTGGATGAGCAGGTCTCCACAGTGAGCACAAACAGGAACAAGACACATGGCTGATCAACAAAACACAACACTAACGTGCCAGTCACGTACTTTGCACACTCACAATTGGCACCATCAACAAGTAGGTGTCCCCCAGAAGTGCAAGGACACACCGACACACCTCACAGTGCACAACCTACAACTCCCACATGTGCACACAATCACAAGAACATGGCTGACCAATCAAACTAACAGGCACTCCATTCCAGGTTGACACATGTGTGCAGTTTCCATCGCAGGGGCACACACACATCAACACTACTGACAAAGTCACCCCCTTCACACTGTACTGTTAATGACCACACAAGTGCACACATTTAAATCTAACCATGTGACTGTGATGACTGACCATCACAAGACGATCATACACCAACACTGCTGGTCACACATCAAGAAAGATCACACAGACATGATGGACCCTGGCCCGCCTGCCTGCAATACTGTGGATGGAATCCCACTCTGTGCTGGCAGTGCATCCAAACATGCCATGTGTACAATTTAGCTAACATCACCATAGATTGATTAGGATAACAGTAGCTCATCACAAACAACCATATTTGCACCCCCAAGCCTCAGAGTCAATAGGAACTGAAGTACCTTTCACCTCTGCAAAACCCTGAAAAAGTAAAAACAGCCTTTGGCAATGTTAAAGTGGCATACAGAGCATGTGTCACATTAAAGCATACCCACACATACAACCCTTTATTTAGCAAGGACACTGACAAAGCAGACAACAGGAGTAACTGTCTTTATTCACATATTACACAGATAGGGATCGAAAGTAGACTAGAGCAAAACCAGTGGCCAGTGCAAAGTGCAGAGTAGTATCATGAGAGGCTGCATAGGGAATGGGCAAATACAGCAACGGAACATCAAGGCCAGTGGCCAGTCCAAAGTACAGAGTAGGTACAAAAGAAGCTGCACAGGGAATGAACAAACACAGCAAGGAACATCAAGGCCAGTGGCCAGTCCAAAGTGCAGAGTAGGTACATGAGAGGCTGTACAAGGAATGGGCAAACACAGCAAGGAACATCAAAGCCAGTCCAAAGTGCAGAGTTGCTACATGAAGAGCTGCACAGGGAATGAGCAAACACAGCAAGGAACATCAAGGCCAGTGGCCAGTACAAAGTTCAGAGTAGGTACATGAGAGGCTGCCAGGGAATAAGCAAACACAGCAAGGAACATCAAGGCCAGTCCAAAGTGCAGAGTGGGTACATGAGGAGCTGCACAGGGAATGGGTAAACACAGTAAGGAACATCAAGGCCAGTGGCCAGTCCAAAGTGCAGAGTAGGTACATGAGAGGCTGCACAGGAAATGGGCAAACACAGCAAGGAACATCAAGGCCAGTGGCCAGTCCAAATTGCAGAGTAGGTACATAAGAGGCTGCACACGGAATGGGCAAACACAGCAAGGAACATCAAGGCAAGTCCAAAGTGCAGAGTAGGTGCATGAGGAGCTGCACAGGGAATGGGCAAACACAGCAAGGAACATCAAGGCCAGTCCAAAGTGCAGAGTAGGTACACGAGGAGCTGCACTGGGAATGGGCAAACATAGCAAGGAACATCAAGGCCAGCCCAATGTGCAGAGTAGGTACATGAGAGGCTGCACAGGAAATGGGCAAACACAGCAAGGAACATCAAGGCCAGTGGCCAGTCCAAAGTGCAGAGTAGGAACATGAGACGCTGCTCAGGGAATGGACAAACACAGCAAGGAACATCAAGGACAGTCCAAAGTGCAGGGTAGGTATATGAGGAGCTGCACAGGGAAAGGGCAAACACAGCAAGGAACATCAGGGCCAGTCCAAAGTGCAGAGTAGGTACATGAGAAGCTGCACAGGGAATGGGCAAACACAGCAAGGAACATCAAGGCCAGTCAAAAGTGCAGAGTATATACATGAGAGGCTGCACTGGGAATGGGCAAACACAGCAAAGAACATCACGGCCAGTGGCCAGTCCAAAGTGCAGAGTAGGTACATGAGAGGCTGCACAGGAAATGGGCAAAAACAGCAAGGAACATCAAGGCCATGCCAAAGTGCAGAGTAGGTACATGAGAAGCTGCACAGGGAATGGGCAAACACAGCAAGGCCAGTGGCCAATACAAAGTGCAGAGAAAGCACATGTGTGCATCAGAGCCTGCACAGGGAATGGGTGAGACTGTACCCTGCCATGGTCACCAACGCAGTTAGGGGGATAACAATGTGCAGTCCAGGCACTGCTGTGGGAGAGACAGGTGTGTGAGGGGGACTTTGACTCAGACTTGGCTGTCAGTCAGACTGGGAGGTGGCTGAGTGTCGGAGCCAGTTGGAGGTCTGGACTGGGGATAGAGAGGCCCATCTGAGGTAGAGGCATCAGTGCCTTTGGAATCCGGAGGGCTGCTTGGACCAGGTGGTGTGGTGGCACATGGAGGTGGAGTCATGCTGCCGTGAGACACAGTGTGGGAGGGAGAATGTGGAGGGGTGCCTTTCCACTTCTTGGGGAGTCTAAATGGAGGCTTGTTCTTGGGAGGAGGGGTCGGTGTTGTGGCCACAACAGGCACACTTTCCACCAAAGCTGCACCAGGTGCAGCCAGTGGCTCTCCCTCTGGGGACCTGCTGGATCCGGAGGTACGCTTGGCCTGGCCTTACCTTTTCTCCCCATCACCTGTTAAACAGGTGAACCCCCTACACTGACCATCTTCCCTGCTTCACATGGGATGGGAGTTGAGGTTGTGGCTGAATCTGCCTTAGCAGGCTTTTTCTGTGGACCCTTAGCTGCCACCAGCTTCACTGCAGGAACGGGAACTGACTGCTTTTCTTTGCGAGACGCTTTTGGGACAGGAGAGTCCTTGGCTGTGGATGCCTCTGAGGCATGTGGGCCTGAGGCCTTGATGTACCATAAAAATAAACTAACGGACTATACCTACCAATAGTCCCAATACCATTACCAAATAATCAGTCAGTTGGCAGTGAAGAAGGTTCAATCATTTATTAAACAGAATACTCTATAGAGGAGCCTCTCCGAACCTCACCCATCAGGTTCGCCGAGAAGACTGTTGGCTCGTATTCAAACATGAGGTTATATACTTTTCGGTTCAACACATACAATCACTGTAAAAGGAAAAATACCAGTTGGCCCTCGAGCTCCAGGGAAGGACCATATATGGCGCACATCAGATCAGTACAAAGGCTTGATTATCTATTACTCAGGAGGTCAGAAGGGGTGACTCCCTTTCGTCTTGGTGCCTGGGAGTGTAGGCACGGCGCCTCCAGGAATGCGCTTATCACCCCCAAAGCCAGATTCGACCTTGAGTCTTAAAACAGTCGGGTAAAACAGCCTACCTTCAGCTGCTACCACTAACTCAGATGAACTGGAGCCTGACAACTGCACATGATCGACACGTGACCACAGCCCGTGCTCGAGCATATAATCAGAAGATGGCGTCTGTATGGTTCTCGGCCTACTCTTTTAGCAATAGATATACGGAGAGGAAATAAATGAATTTCCTCCAACAAAAGCATATATATCAAACAGGGAGTATACGTATAGATGCATCATGCTAACATAATGTAGGTCCGATACCCCTTATATACGGAGAATCTACTTTTTTTTATCCCTCAGAACGGCCCTTTTAGCATGATGTAGCTAACAAAAAACCGTTCAATCTTCAAATATTCCCTCATCAATCTGCATTAAGTCTTTGAGCTCCTGTTGAACTAGCTGGGTTTTTACCACTGTTGGGGATGGACCAGACACAGAAGAAGTAAGTTTTGCCGCGCAATAAGAGCAACATGCAGGTCAACATTGTACACAAACACAACACGTGAATATGATACCGGCTATACATGCCAGCACCATCAAAATGTTCCATCCCCAAGTAGACAGCAAACCCCTGAACCAACCAGAGAGAGACCACGTACCAGTTTCTACATGTATATCGGAAGCTAAACGATGTAACTTCTGTATAGCCAAATGAACGGAGGGGGCGGAGTCAGGAATATAAACACAGCAAGAATTGCCAATCACACGCCATGCTCCTCCTCGATCTGCCAAGATAACTTCCAAAACCATACGGTTTTGAAGCGAAACAAGTCTGGTCGCCTGTAGCTCTAATGTTATATTAGTCAGTATTCCTGCTGTAGTGTTAATTACCCCTTCAACTACTCTAGACAAACGTCGTACTTCTCGGCTAGTAAGCATAGGCCCCCAAGAGGGTAACACTCCCTTCATAATGTCGGTAAAATGCTGCAGGGGAGTATCGGTCTGATCTATATCGGTGGTATCTATCTCCCTTTTATTGCCCCTACTAAGCACACTACGTTTATCTAGTCGGTGATCCTTGTGATAATTAGAAGAGGCAATATAGACTGGAGGGTACAGTAAGGACAGGCAGCAACATCCAGTCCAACCTCGCGGAAGCCAAGTATAGGCACTTTCTCCACAGACAAAATATACATTAGGAGGGGTTAACAACGGAGGGTTGCTAAAGGTACGCAACCGATAAGTGTAATTACATCGGCTTGCTCCTACTGATATGTACCCTGCTCCTTGAACACAAAACGTAGAGGTACTATTTAATACAGGCACTGGAATAGCCCTATCTTCAGTAACATTACGGTCCAGAAAGTGTCGATAATATTGAGTGAAATTGAATTCGACAAAGTCCATAATTTCATTTTTCAACCAAGTGGTATTTTCATACGTTTTATACATATTCATACAAGCATTCGGATCTAAAGTTCCCTCTCCATTGTTCCCTTCGGGGTTAAATCCTTGATGAGCCTCAATATATGCTAAAATCATTTCATAATCCCTCTCTGAAAACCTTTGAGTGTCCACAGTGTAATGCATATACATCATGAACCAAGCCTCGCAACTCCCCAAATGAGACAAAGGTAAGGATATAAATAAGTCGTGCTTGTGAATAACAGATGGTAGAAGACCCCAAACCCAGCAATTTGTAGTATTGGTGGCACTGTGTGCTTGATGAAGCATTTTAATAAATGCATTTTTCACATAGGTTTGACGATGCCTTTCCTTATGGGGGGGCTGAAGTATGAAACACATGCTCCAGAGGTGGGGTAGTTGTTCCTAACACAGTATGCATAGGGTGGCGAAATTCCAAATATATGAACACTCCCAGTAATATAATTAGCAATATTGCTATAGTAGCTACAAATGCAATTTTAACACGATTGGTCCAACTAGAAAAAACAGGCATATATGTAGGAAAATAGCGTGCTACAAAAGGACGTTCCTCTTCGGGAACAAAACGAGCAAAGGGATACAAGCTAACTAAAAGTCCAACAATAAACTAGGGCAATGCAGTCCAACCTGCCAGAGGGTGCTTCTTTTCTGTGTCCGTTTAGAGCCTCACAGGCAGGCTCCGATCGTTCATCACAGAAAATACCAAAACAAACTTCTTACGTTGGAGTTATGTTCTCACACAACCCTTGAAGAAAACACAACCTGGGCCCCTTCGAACATGAAATTCAGTCTTTCTTTCTGAACAGAGCAAACAAATGTTCAAGGCTCTCAGCGCGTTCAGTCCAGTGTCTCGTTCAGTACACCAGAAGTGTATTTCACAGACATTCATAGCACAGGTCTGTACCCTATCACTCAAGTCTCTCCCTATCTCCTACCATGTTCACCTGGTGTACCGTGTTGTTTTCTGGGCCACAGGTTGTACCGAGTATGGCCAGGCACTTCTTGATCAGAGAACAAAACAGAGGATGACGAATCCAGCAAAACGGGGGCACTGCGAGCCTCTGGATTAGCTGTAGGAACAACAGAATTTGGGGCGATCAATTGTGCTGATGACAGAGCCCCTTCCGAGCCCGGTGCACCTTCTCCTTGCCTTTCTCAAATTACCTGGGCGTCAGAAAAAGGGATGAATCGAGGAACTCGCTCACTTTCCTGAGTCAGAACCCCGTCCTGGATTCGCTAATCATATGGAAACGGGAGGGGTAGTTTTTTCAGATGTGACACATGAATGCAGTGTCGCTTGCCGCTCACCTTTACCGCCGTCCGCGTGGCCAACAAGACTTGAAACGGTTCAGACCAACGAGGATCCAAGCTGGATTTTCTCTGATAGTTACGGACCAGAACCCACTGTCCCGGTTCCAAGCGATGTCCAGGACCCTCCGGCAGGGACTGCAAAACTGCTGAGACCTGTCGATGAATGGAACGAAGATCTTTAGTCAAAGCATACAAATAGTCTGTCAGCATAGGATACTCTATATCACGAAATGTTCTGGGTCTCGGGACGCCACAAACATTAGCAGGGTGCCAAAAAATGACCTCATACGGAAACAAACCAGAACGAGAATGTGGGGTAACTCATATTCACATTAATGCCAACGGCAGAGCATCTGGCCACCTTAATCCAGTACTTTCTTGAACTTTAGATAATTTAAGTTTTAATATCCCATTATACTTCTCGACCAACCCAGTGGACTGGGGGTGTCGAGCCGCATGGAATTTCTGTTTAATCTGTTGTCCATTACATATATGTGTGATGAGTTCTGCATTAAAATGTCTTCCGTTATCACTCCAGATCACACGAGGCAATCCGTTGCGAGGGAAATACTTCTTTACCAACGCTTTTGCCGTTGCCAAAGCAGTGTTTTCTTTTGTCGGGTAGGCTTCCACCCATTTACTGAAAGCGCATACCACGACCAGGACATAGTTCAAATTGTTAACGCGCTCCAGCTGGATATAATCCATTTGAAGCACCTCAAAAGGCAAAGATGGGGGTGCAAAGTTTCCACTCAGAACAGGCTCCTTGCCCCCTGGATTATGTCGTAAACAAACCATGCAATATTGTACCAAATGAGCAGCGGTCCTAGAAATATTGGGATTGTACCATACAGGATCTAGTAATGCAAAAATACCTTTCACCCCAATATGAGCTGAACCATGTGCCATTGTCACCACCACATTCACTAATGCATTAGGCAATAGCCACCGCTGCTTTTCTGTCAGATCAATCCAACAACCATCTGCATCTAATCTCCCAATTCGCTCTTTCCAGTGAGCCAGTTCAATAGGGGTAGCTTCTTTCTGTATTTCTCGGACACTCTCCATGGTGTTATCAAACATCTCTGTTTCAGCCACCCACCTAGCAGAGCTGGTCACAAACATTGGGGTCAATTTAGATTTCACAGTTTCCTTAGCGACTTGATCGGCAAAGGCATTACCCTTCCCCACTGCATCAACCACTGCCTTATGTGCACTACATTTGACTACAGCCACTATTTTAGGTAACGTCAATGCTGTCAGTAATCGTAAAAACAAAGGGCCATGCTGTATTCGCTGACCATGAGAAGTAAGAAAACCTCTCTCTGCCCACAGTCGGCCAAAACTATGAGCCACGCCAAGTTCGTACTGGCTATCGGTGTAAATATTTACTCTCAATCCTTCACTTAACTCACAGGCCGAAACAATGCCACTAATTCAGCCGCTTGTGCTGACTGATAGGGTACTCGAGAAGCCTCAACTATAGTATGAAGAGTAGTTATCGCATATGCAGCAGTTGTCATGCCATCTGGTAACTTGAACCAAGAGCCATCGACGTACAACTCCCCTTGAGGGTCAGATAGAGGAATGTTAGTCAGGTCTACCCGTCCCTTCGTTTCTTCCTCAGTCCGAAATATACAATCATGAATATCATTGTTCTTTGCATTCGAAGGGAGGGGTAGTAACGTAGCAGGGTTCAGAGTGGCACATCGATTAATCGTAATATGTGGAGCAAACAAAGTCAATTAGTATCCAGTAAGACGCGCACTCGTAAGGTGCTGGGTCTTTGTTTTGTTCAATAATGTATCCACAGCGTGTGGTACCATCACTGTGAGGTCAGTGTTCAAAACGAGCCCTTCCGACTTCCGAATAGCCCCTGCAACCGCAGCAGTAGCTCTTAAACAGCTAGGAAGTGCTCTGGCGACGTTATCTAACACCGCCGAGTAATAGGCACAAGGTCTCTGCTTACCACCAAATCCTTGTGTTAGCACAGAAAGCGAGCAACCGTCCACCTCGTGTACGTAAAGCACAAAAGGTTTTCGGTAGTCAGGAGTACCAAGAACAGGTGCAGAACACAGCACAGATTTCAAAGAGTCAAAAGCATCTTGACAAGCATCAGTCCAGGGTAAAGGTTCATGCACATCTTTAGTGGTTAGATACAGAAGGGGTTTAGTAAGAATGGAAAAATTAGGGATCCATTGGCGACAGTAAGAAGTTATGCCGAGAAATGCACGAACATCACACTGAGTACGAGGTACAGACATATTAAAAATGGTAGTCACACGCTCAGGGGTTAGTCTCCTCCCCTCCTTCGACAGTAGATGACCGAGATAGGTCACCTCCTGTCGACAATATTAAAATTTAGAAAGGGAGACTTTATTGCCGTTAGCAGCCAATTGAGACAATAATAGTACGGTGGCCTTCTTACAACCTTCCTCGGTATCAGAAGCCACTAACAAATCCTCCACGTATTGCAAAAGCACATTACCGGGGGGCAAGACCAAATCATCCAACAATGATTTCAAAGCTTGACTATAAATACTAGGGGCCCGATTCACAGAACTAACTTAAGACAAAATCCTAAACTTACTACCATTTTGGTATTCACAGAAGGCACTTACTCATTTTGGTATTCACAGAAGTTAGGAGTCCTAACTTTAGGACTCCTAAATGCCTTCTGTGAATACCGAAAGTCTTAAAATTAGGTTTTTTCTCAGTTTAGTAGTAGTATAGTTAGGACTCCTAACTTTAGGACTCCTAAATGCCTTCTGTGAATACCGGAAGTCTTAAAATTAGGATTTTTCTCAATTTAGTAGTCCTAAATTTAGGACTCCTAACTTTAGGACTCCTAAATGCCTTCTGTGACTACCGAAAGCCTTAAAATTAGGATTTTTCTCAGTTTAGTAGTAGTATAGTTAGGACTCCTAACTTTAGGACTCCTAAATGCCTTCTGTGAATACCGAAAGTCTTAAAATTAGGATTTTTCTCAATTTAGTAGTCCTAAATTTAGACTTAGGACTACTAAATTGAGAAAAATCCTAATTTTAAGACTCGGTATTCACAGAAGGCATTTAGGAGTCCTAAAGTTAGGAGTCCTAACTATACTACTACTAAACTGAGAAAAATCCTAATTTTAAGACTTTCGGTATTCACAGAAGGCATTTAGGAGTCCTAAAGTTAGGACTCCTAACTTCTGTGAATACCGAAATGAGTAAGTGCCTTCTGTGAATACCAAAATGAGTAAGTGCCTTCTGTGAATACCAAAATGGTAGTAAGTTTAGGATTTTGTCTTAAGTTAGTTCTGTGAATCGGGCCCTAGGACTCTCTGTGTACCCCTGGGGAGCGAGGCAGAACCGGAAGCTGCGACCAAATAATGAGAAGCCAAAAATATGACGGCTATCAGGATGAATCGGAATGCTAAAGAAAGCATTCTTTAAATCAATCACAGAGAAATATTTAGCAGTAGAAGGAATCATAGTAAGAATAGTAGTGATGTCTGAAACCACGGGGTATTGAGGCACCACTATTTTATTAATTTCACGCAAATCAATCACAAAACGATAGGTATCAGCATAGTCAGGATCGCTTCCAACAGGGGCTCTTTTTAAGATAGGCAAAATGGGGCTGTTACACACATTAGCAGCTGTCTCTTCTACCACATCCCTTTTTACCAAATCTTGTATAATGGAGAGCAAAGCCTTCTCGCCTGCCGGAGAAATTTTGACTGAGGTATACGAGGAAGCCGAGCATTTTGCTTCAAAGTAATAGAAACGGGCAGAATCTTTAATAATCCTACATCTGTGTCACCAGTGGCCCACAATGTTGCTGGAAAAGCAGCAAACTAAGGAGGGAGAGGTTAATTTTTAGTGAAACACTGCAAAGTATGCTTCCCAAGGGAATTAATAGTCAAGTAAACACCATCAGGTGAACAATGAATCTTAGCATGTAATTTCTTCAACAAATCCAAGCCCAACAAATTTTCACCACAATGGGAAGTTAAAAGAAACAGAGAGTCTATCGTAACAGGACCAATTGTAAAAGGAATAGGTTTGGAGATGGGGCTCACCACCGGAATTCCCGAGAATCCTACCGAAACATTATTATGCCTGGACAGAGCAGCCCCTGGGACCAGGGAACGAGAAAGAGAACTATTCATTGCACCCGTATCAACTAAAAACGTTTCAGATGTCCCCATCTAACGCGCCTCTACATAAGGTCCTTGCTGATCAATGGGTACTGACACCTGGCCCTCACTCTGTCCATGGCTATCCTAGGTATACGCATACCCTTCCGTCGCGTCCATTTCACACTCCTCATTATAATACTGCCTACCTCTTGGATTTTCAAAATAATTATTTTCTTGTCCAACTTGCGTCGCCTCTTCTCGTCGCATATCACTGCGATACACACTTCCCCGACCTCTTCCTCTACTTCTCATAGCCCCGTTCAGGGCCAGCAACAACAGACACTGAAATCGCCAATGCCCTTCCTCCTTACAATAAGCACACTGGTTTATTCCCAAAACGACAGCCTGCCCTCTGCCTCGTCCAGTTCCCGCCCCCCTCAGGACGGACCCTCTACCGCCTCTCTCTCTGCCTCGTCCTTGAGCAACTTGTTGCAACAACACCCGTGTTTTAAGATCCTTCGCTTTCTTTTCCGTCTTATCCTTACTCTCATTTTCTCTATGTTCGTGATATTGGGCCATACTCAATATTACCGAGGGCGTGGAAGGGGTCCAGGTACTTTCAGCAGCTTGTAGCCGTGCAGAGGCTTCGGTAACAAATTGGTCACAAAACGATTAACGAATAATCGTATACCGCCCTCCAACGATAAATCCTGTCCACTAAAATCAATGAATACGCCCTCAAATCTAGTTAAAAAATCAGAAACACTTTCATCTTTCTTCTGTTTACATGCGGTCAATTTGTCCCAATCCACCTTACGAGGCGGAATTAAGGAATGCATGTAAGTGATAATACGGCCATGTAATGCCAATAATTCAGGTCTCGGCTTATCCCCAGGCTTACGATCCTTATCCCAATCTTTTATCTGATCCCATGTTCCGCCAAATTCTTGAGCATGGTCCTGATCATGCACCTGACGCCATATGTCCATGGGAACTAACAATGCAAAAAATAGCTCTATATCAGCTAAGGTCATGACAGCCGAAGAAGTCTCTTCGGTGAGTTCTTTATAATAAGCCGTGGGTTTCTTACAGGGATCGGGTAATTGTGATTTTAGCGAGAGGACTTCACTCCTCTTCCAGGGGGTATAAACCCATTGCTCCTGCACTCAGGCCTCTACATGAGGTCTAGTCACCACGCCATGGTCATCCTTTAATTCCGGTATTTCAGGATGAAAGATAGGGTGAACTTCTCGCATAGGATGCTGAGAGTCCCACGAGGGGCACTTTTGATGCATCCGTTCGCGAAAGTTTAATAAAAACTCCACATTTCTATACACTTCCTCCGGGCTAAGCTCAGACTTATGAGCCCTGTCCCGGATGTCATACATCACTTGGGGGGCCATCCCTCCTCGAAAACCCTGTTCCCAGAGAGTAATGATACGTGCAGCTATGTGTTTCAAGGCATGTTGCTGCATAACAGGCTCATAGTCTCGAAGCGTGTTCCATATGTCAGTTATAGTGTAAATAGGCTGTCGCATCCACTGGGATGACTGATCCGCAATCATCTGTTTCTCGGTTGGTCCTACAGCCGAACGGGTAAACAATTTTTTTGCGTCTAGATCTCCCAGAGCACGAAATGGAGTCGAAACAGCTGGAGATGGGGTTGTGCTCACAGAAAGGGAGGTCCACACAGGGTGGGGGGAGACAAAACAGCCATAACGGAAGACGGCAGCGTAACAGGCAATAAAGTAGCCGTCTCAGACACTGAAGGAAACAAAACAGAGGACGTTCCCGGAGAGGCAAGGGAAAAGGGATCAACAGGGGCGGAAGCTGAAGGGGCCTGTACTAAAGTTGGGGGAACAACAGGATATACACGCTGCGTGGCATAAGGCGGAGGTGGACGAGTATCTAATAAATCCTCTATCTCATCTTCCGCTTCAGTCCTAGCCACATAGGTCTTATCCACTTGCAATCTAAGTTGTCTGTCTGCACAATCAATCCCTTGTTCAGTTCGCGCTTTATCATAAGCTATAGCTTTGTGCGTAATCGTCTCATTCCCTTTCATCCTACATACTTTCTCCTCCTGCATACGTCTACGCTTTGCTTCCTTCTGCCACAGGTTTAGGGAGTCAAACATTGACTCTCGACTATGTTTAGAAAATATTCGATCTTGCAGAAAATGCATCTTTTTCTCATCAAAAGACCCGGTTATGGACCATTGTAATTCCACATTATCTTTAGTATATTTGTGCCATAGTGTATTAAACAAGAGAGGTGTAATACCATGCTTTACATACATATCATAACTTGGGCTGCCCTCAGGCGGGGCAGGTTGACTTTCAGCCAAACGCGTATCATTAGGGCGACAACAACATCCAAAACAACTCAATTTGTTAAAACACGGCATGGTTATTGTCGTCACACATTCCTCATTCGATCATAAAAATAAACTTCCAAACATGGCCATGTTCAAACATTCGCAAAACATACAACCTTACGCTCATTCAAACATACACAAGACGATAATATACGTACACATACACAAATATTCAAAATGACGTCTTTTCCAAACAAAGAACAGAGTCCGTCGACTCCTGTTCGAGGAGAATCAATCAAATTCAGATTCCAAGACCAACAGATACCAAAATCAAGCAGTCCAAAGACTACCAGGAGACCGTCGGACAGGTATAACCACAGACCGACCTACAGACCATCCTGCAGCCTTCCTGGTTCACTCTTGGGACTATTCTGACTAAGCCCGCTTTATTAGCACCGCTTCAGATGTGTTCCCAAGGCTACCCAGGTACAGCCACAGGCTTTGTCCGAGAGCAGTCCGGCCGGGTGCACACCACACATGCCACACCGGGCGTCCGATCGGCGTCTCTATTATTCAAAAAAGGTCCGTGAAGCATCTGTATGTTTAGCCACCACAATGCTGCCCCGTCAGACCCCCAAGATTCTCCATGGTACACTGACCACCAAATACTTACACAGTTAACTGCTTCAAAAGCACTGCTCAACAGTGCATGTTAAGAACATCAAATCAATACCACTCACCTGGTGCACACAGGTACAATCGCGTGTTCTCCACTGCCAACTCCTGAAGACCAACACGGTCAGCTCCTGGGTTAGGCCCGTAGGACTCCGGTGAAGGGTCACTAGCAGCAGGGGATACCCTGATCGTGAGTGCGGAGTAAGTTCATACCAAAGATGGCTACATTTCAAAGGATCCTTTTTCCGTCCACCCACTCGACCAGAATTACCCCTTGTTCTTACCATCCGTTTACAGGGAGGACGACCCAGTCACGGAGTCCCGGCGGAGTCGCCAACTGATGTACCATAAAAATAAACTAACAGACTATACCTACCAATAGTCCCAATACCATTACCAAATAATCAGTCAGTTGGCAGTAAAGAAGGTTCAATTGTTTATTAAACAGAATACTCTATAGAGGAGCCTCTCCGAACCTCACCCATCAGGTGCGCTGAGAAGACTGTTGGCTTGTATTCAAACATGAGGTTATATACTTTTCGGTTCAACACATACAATCACTGTAAAAGGAAAAATACCAATTGTCCCTCGAGCTTGATTATCTATTACTCAGGAGGTCAGAAGGGGTGACTCCCTTTCGTCTTGGTGCCTGGGAGTGTAGGCACGGCGCCTCCAGGAATGCGCTTATCGCTCCCAAAGCCAGATGCGACCTTGCATCTTAAAACAGTCGGGTAAAACAGCCTACCTTCAGCTGCTACCAATAACTCAGATGAACTGGGGCCTGACAACTGCACATGATCGACACGTGACCACAGCCCGTGCTCGAGCATATAATCAGAAGAAGCCGTCTGTATGGTCCTCGGCCTATTCTTTTAGCAATAGATATACGGAGAGGAAATAAATTAATTTTCTCCAACAAAAGCATATATATCAAACGTAGTATACGTATAGATGCATCATCCTAACATAATATAGGTCCAATACCCCTTATATACGGAGAATCTACCTTTTTTTATCCCTCATCCTGCTTCTTGGCTTTATGCCCCTGAGTGTCACCTGAAGGACTTTTGCCTTTGTGCTCTGGGGTGGCTTTGGTTTTTTGGGGGGATGGTGTCTGCTCTCTGGCCCGCTTGGGCTGCTGCTGTTGTGCTTTGCGTGTGCTGTATCTTGAGCCTGAGGTCTGTGGTGTGTGGTCACGATCATCAGATGTAGCCACTGGCAGGGGGGTGGCCAAAGGGACTGGAGCTGGACTCTGAGAATGTGACAGCTGAATGGCTGCCATCACTGCGGAGAACAATGACTGGACAGTCTGGTGTAGCCCACCCACGTCTGAATGAATGCCCTCCATGAAAGCAACTACCTGTGCCAACTTTCTGTCGTGGTCTAGTAGGGCGTTGATGAGAGTTGTCTGGCCCACACACAGCTGGCGCAAATAGTCCACAGACTCAACACTGAGGGCAGCAGGGGAAACAGGGGCAGGAGCAGTGGTGCCTGGGGTGAAGGACACTCTTCCCTTCCTACTGGTGCGAACACGGGCAGCACTAGTGGAAGTAGCTGGGAGGGTGGGCACTGGATGCTGTGTGGTGGAAGAAGAGGCAGAGTTCCTGCTCCCTGTGCCCGTCAACATAGATGTGTCACCACTGGCATCAGATGACGTTGAGGTTGGTGTCTCTGGCTGTGATTCCTCAAGCAGACTCCTGTCCCCCTCCGAGGCACTGGTCACATCAGTGTCACTGTGCTCGTGTGCAGCAGTCATGCTTGATGCCTCACCACTGGTGTCCGTCCCCTGTACTTCTGTTCCCATGGTAGATGCTGCAAGAGACAGAGACGTAGGGTCAGTTCATTGACATTAACACAAACAACATATACAAGCAAAGCACTAAACAAGATGATGACATTCCTATGTTGCACACCACCCTGTGCAGTAACATTGTGCGACCTCATTTCCAAACTCGAATTTTGCGAGTGACCATGCAAACTTGGCATAAGTGACCCAAGTGATGACCACACAGCCAAATAGCCTGCCGGTGGCTCTGTGTAAGCAGACACACAGATCCCTCTAAGCACACCTAGGGCCCTGAGAGGGTGAAAAGATGTACCTCCCAACATGTTGCTACTGACACATCTGGAGGCAGCAGAAGTGGAGAACACAGATACAGTCTCCAACATATCAGTCCACAATGGCCATGAGTTCATGCCATCCACCATGTCTTACTTTGGGGCACAACTACAGTTGCACATTGGTTTCAGAGGTGTAGTCCTCACAATTCTGACATCAGACAATGCACACATTGATGAAGGCACACTCAGATGATGCACACTGCTGTTCACTTCCATGGGATGTCCCTGACTACCCCAATTTAGACGATGCCGGAAGGCCACAACTCCAAATGCAGTGTCAAGGGCCATTACTTCAATGACATGAGAAAGTACAGGTATGGAAAATGCATGACAGCTGTACCCAACACAGAGGCCACTTACAAACCATTTCATCACAATAGCAACACCACAGAGCCCAGCACTGGCCCAGACTTGGAACACATGCAGCCACTCACAACCAAAGTCACCCTTCCCAGAATACTCACCCCCAGCTTGCTGCTGATGCTCCTTCAAACGTGCATCCAGCTCAGGCTGTGTCACAGCTAAGATGCGGGCCATTAGTGGTGTCATGCTCCTGTGAGCCAACCTGCCAGTCTGAGAAAGCAACCCCAGTGTAATCTCCGACACGTTTTTCTCAGCCGGCAGATGTCATCCCACCTCTTGTGACAGTGTGTGCGCCATCGGTTGGAGACACCCAGAGCCCACACCTTGCGTGCAATGGCCCTCCACACAGCCTTACGCTGGTGGACTTTGAGCTGCAGGCATGGGAGATAAGAGGGGGGAAAATCAGTGACACAGTGTTATGTTCCACTATCTCTCAGTACAGGGGCATGATACTAACTCAGTACAACTTCACAGATATGTCTAGCAGAGACAACACAGCATCTCACATAGTACATTAGCATGGGAGAATCATACAAAAATGCATGCAGGTATGAGGCTGGACACAGTACCTGCCCATCTCATACACAATCAGGATGCCAACACAGAAAGCTATGTGTAGGCTGCCCACATCTACTATCCAGTTTATGGGTGAGCAAGACATACATTACCTAGGAGAGTATGTTTCAGGGCAGACTCACTATGTCCAACAATGCACAGCCCTCAATGTCCTTGCCCTGCGAATGGCTCACTGTGTCATGGAGGTCACATTTAGGGACATGAGCTCACAATCTCACACCCTTCTCACAAGGCCTGTCGTATGCAATGTACAGGGCTGAGATGGCTCTTTGATGGATAGTCTAGCAGACAACCCATATGTTTCACTCTGTACATTTAGTGATGTGTCCTTGTCAGATTGGGCAGTGACTTTGCAGGACAGGTGGGTTCACACTGAGGTCCAACGTGGGGCATCCGAAATGTCACATGAAGGGACAAATTGAGAGCGTAAACAGTGCCTACACATGCGAGTCAGTACACATGCTGGTGGAAATGGAAGGGGCTCTGTACAAAAGTTCAACAATCTGCTGTGTCATAGGTGAATTACCACCAAGAGTGTCACCCTCTGGCATTTAAGTCCTGAGCATAGTGCTGACATATACATGATGTCAATTTTGAGTCAGACACACTTCCATCAGTACCCTCTGGAAGTAAACTCTTGGTAAGGCCACAGATGAGCCTGTGAAGAACATCAGGGACCCACACATCCATTCACACAGGCAATTTCTGTCCTGACTCCTGCATAACCGACTTGCTGCGTCACTGTATGACTGACAAAACAATACATTTCCCTTCAATTTTGATGTGCATGCAGGGAAACATGTAAAATAGGCTTAACACCCCTTTCCCCTGGAGACAGCATGCTAGGCAGTGTATGACACCAACCCACACTCTCAGGCACATACTGCAGCAGAACAACTTCATGTGTGCACTTCCTGCACTCTCACTTCCACTCTGAAACACTTACCATGACATCTGGCGCACCATATAGCCTTGCATACTGTGTGAGCACCTCGTCCACCAGGACTTCCAACTCCTCGGTGGTGAAGAGACGGGCCCTGATCTTCTCAGTCCTTGCCATCACTGGGTCCAGGAGACAGGAGCAGCAGCAGTTGGTGGTGAGGGGTGTCAGGCAGCAGGCTCTGAAGACAGGAGCAGCAGCAGTTGGTGGTGAGGGGTGTCAGGCAGCAGGCTCTGGAGACAGGAGCAGCAGCAGTTGGTGGTGAGGGGTGTCAGGCAGCAGGCTCTGGAAGCAGTGGAAATGTGAGGTTCTCTCCCACACATATATAGCCCCCTGGGGTAGTTTCAGTGGTTCTGGACTGCTGCAATTGGTGTTACATGTCAGCTTTTTTCAAATGCATCCAATGACCGGCCCTGCGGTGGCAGACCATGCCTACCGCTATTTTCAAAAATGCAGTAGGCTACCGCGATTACGATTCCCAATGGCTGTAAGGGCTTAGGCATTGGCGGTGACACACCACAGGGGCCAGGCGGTCGCTACCACGGTCGTGCATCTTTCAAATATATCCAATGACCGGCCCCGCGGTGGTGGAGCATGCTTACTGCTATTTTCAAAAATGCATTGGGCTACCGCGATTGCAGTTTTCATTGGCTGTAAGGGCTTGGGCACTGGCGGTGACACACCGCAGGGGCCAGGCGGTTGCTACCGAGGTCGTGCATCTTTCAAATGCATCCAATGACCGGCCCCACAATGGCGGAGCACACCTACCGCTATTTTCAAAAATGCACTGGGCTACCGTGATTGCGGTTCCCATAGGCTGTAAGGGCTTGGGCATTGGCAGTGACACACCGCAAGGGCTAGGCGGTCGCTACCGCGACATGGCTGCTATACATCTGAGCCAGTGACTGTGATTTGGGTGGCGGAGCATGCCAACCACCATTGCACAATATGTATCACTACCTCAAGTGTGGCTCTGCCATTGACAGTGACACACCGCTGGGGCCAGGCAGTCGCTACTGCGATATGGCTGCCATACATTTGAGCCAGTGACCGTGATTTGTGTTGCAGATCACTTTGACAGCACCTATGGACACGTCATGCTGTGTGAATGGCCAATGGCCAGTTCTCAACAGTGCACAGTAGACACATGATTCATGGCACAAGACTGTGCACTCAATGACAATGTAACATTTAGCCCACTGCTGCCTACACATGCCATGTTGTTGTATATGATTGAAAACATTGGCATGTACTCCTTCACATGTCACTTGTGATTTTGCTGGGCATGTACACAGAACAGTGTTGTAATGGACTCTCCAATGGGTATTCATGTCAATGTGTGAAAGGGCTGAGCAACTCACAGTTATGAATATCTTACTACACAATGTGCAGATTTGACGGTCTACTTTTGGTTCATGCACATACTTGTTTTTTACACACAGACTGGGCTCATTGTGTGGTTGATGTGTGCCCTGTTCAACTTACGCAAGAAGGTGTGGCAGGTACAGCAGCTAGGTAGGAGACAGTAGTGCTACTGTTTCACACATATGCTGTCGGAAATACTCTTAGGGCTGCTCATGCAAGATGTGTCCATAACCCCTTGGGCATTCACATAGTCGGATATTGTTTGGGAGGTGCTAGCTGTGTGAAAAGTGGACAGGTGTACGGAAGGTGTAGCTGAAGGTGTCCCTACATGTAAGTTGTGCTGTAAGCTGAACTGTGATGCTAGTCATTGTTGGCGTTGTGTCAGTCAAAACGTAAGATGTCGGACACATCTCATGGTGGATTGCATTGACATGTGTCCGCTTTCATCTTACCTAGGAGGAGAACAAATGTGCATCGTCCCTTCACAGTGCTGGCAGACATGGAGGATGAGGAGGTCATACGGAAATTCCATCTGGATCGACCCACCCTACAAGACCTATGTGCTCTGTTGGAGCCCCACCTGCAGCCTCGCAGGACATATCCGGGTGCTATCACACCAGCGTCTAAGGTGATGGCAGCCCTGCATTTTTTTGCTTCTGGATCATTCCAGTACACGGTGTCCAGCGCAGGTGGGATGTTGCAACCTATGTTCAGCATGGTGCTATGTGATATCCTGTCCGCTATGATGATCTACAAGGACAGATATATCCATTTCCCCAAGAGGCATGAATTGGCGGCTGTGAAGGGAGATTTTTATGCACTTGGGCACATCTCCAATGTTGTTGGTGCCATTGACTGCACACATGTTGGCCTGGTTTTACCACAGGCACGAGAGCACATCTACAGGAACAGGAAGCATTTCCAATCCATCAATGTGCAAGTGGTGTGCCAGGCGAATATGATCATCTCACATGTCTGTGCTAAATTCCCTTGCTCGGCCCATGACTCGTACATCATGCATAACAGCATTGTGCCACAACTGATGGATAATCTGCTTCCGGAGCATGCATGGATTGTGAGTGAGTACGAAGAGTCAGGTAGCGTGCTGTGTGTGTGACATGCTGTCCTCTGCCACAGTTAAATTAAAAAGTTGCTCTGTGTATCCCACACCTAGGTGATTCTGCATATCCCAACTGTCCTTGGTTGCTGAGCCCTCTGCGGAATCCCAGGACCCCAGCTGAAGTCCGCTACAATGATGCCCATGGGAGGACACGTCGTGCGCTGGAGCGTACTTTCGGTCTCCTGAAGTTACGATTCTGCTGCCTGGACAAGACCGGAGGTGCACTGATGTACTCACCCAAAAAGGTGTGTCAGATTGAAGTTGCATGCTGCATGCTCCACAACCTGGCATTGCGCAAGGAGATCCCCCTGCTCCTGGATGCTGATGAGCAGCCGAGGCCCCCGCCTGCAAACCAACCCATGTCCAGTGACAAGGATAGTGGAGAGGAGGAAGGTGTCTACCTGCGTCAAAAGCTCATCAACCACTACTTCACTTGAAGGTGAGTGACAATGTACAACTGAGTCATTGTCTGCTGATGTCGTTGTTGGTGGAAAGGTGTATGTGAGCTTTGTGACTGCAGCCTGTTGTTCACTCAGTGCTGGCTGCCAATGTTTCGGGGACAGGGTAGTGTGGCACAGATACAGGATGTTTATGTCGGTACTATTGCTCATTGTAATGTGTGCAGATTGGAGTACCCTGATGATAAATGTTGTGTGATGGCTGTGATGCCACCACCTCACTAGTGAATATTGTTCTGTTGTGTTTACCTAGGTCCCTTCATCCTCTTCTTGCCTACAAACAATCCGCACTCCAGGTACATTGTAATCATGGTGAAAACTGCACATCCTGTAATAAACACGGAGCAGACACAAAGACGTGTGTGTAAAAAGTGTTTATTTACAATGGGTACATGTGACAGGGGAGTGAATATGTACAAAAAGGTGAATAATGAAGCAGTGAGTTGTCAGTGATGGTAGATGAGACAATCGAGTAGTCACCACATTGATGTGGTGACCCAGTCCAACAGATGGATGCCATTAACATTGAAGTGCGGGGAAGGACAGTCAACAAAGTCAATGCAATAGTGAAGAGGGTTGCCATCATGGCTGGCTCCTTGGCTGGTGTTTGGCAGGTGCTTTGCCACGGGTTCCTCCCGTGGATTTCTTCGGATGGCCCCTTGGTTGTTTGGCAGGAGGGGTCTCTGCTGCAGGGCCAGTGGGGTCTGAGGAGTCCCCCCACTCCGTGCCCGCAGAGGAGGATGTGAAACTGTCATCATGCGGGACTCTGGAGGGAGGTGAAGGTGTTGGTTTTGCCGCAGGCCTGTCCCTCAGGAACGCCACTAGCTGGCCCAAGAGGTCCACAATTTGGCCCATGTGGGTGTCTATGGACCTCAGCAGCAGGTGGAGCTCACGTGAATCTTCTACAGCCTGTCCCATTCGTCCCTGGGCCCGTTCATATGCCCCAGGGACTCTGGTGATGTTGTCCAGGGCTTTGGTCCCAGTGTCCTGTTGGCTTCAATTCACCCTTGCTCCCCCCCTGTCCTGCTGTCAGGGCCCTGTTGCCTCACCACTGTAGGCACCCGCCTCCTCTCCCTTCCCTTCTCAGTTGGTGGGGTGGGGTGGTCATCCTCTGGGGCAGGGAGAGTGTTGCAGGCAGCACTGGTGGTGGTGGTGGAGGCCGCACAAGTCATTCCAGCAGGGATCAGCGTTATTGTTGTTGTTGCTGCAGATGTGGTGGGGGGACAGTGGGGTCCTGGGATCTGTTGCGCCTTGGCACACCGGATGGACCGGCTTCGAGCTCCGCGTCCTCCAAATCCAGGGACTCCTCATCCGAGAGTCCATGTTCCAGGGATGGAGACTGGGTCTGCAGGTTGATGTTGTCGTCCTCTGCAGTCAGTTGTTGGTCAACTACGGGACAGAGGGGAAATGGTCATTGAAGTACACCCCTCAAGCTTTGTGTTCGATGTATCTTATATTACTGGCTATGCAGCACACAGTTAGCTATTTCACACATTGTATGTCTGCACAGTAATGTGCATCATGACATGATTTGGAGGTACATACATTAAATTTCCATGGTGTGACATGTCGATGGATACCATGCCCCACATGTAGATTCTGTGCTTACGAGGATATGTTGTCATCTTTCAACTGGTGGCAATACAACTTGATGTGAAACATCTTTGCTGATCAATCGGCCTGTCAGGCGTTACATCTGCGCATGTACTAGGCATTGTCATCTCATGAATACCTTTGTCATGTCCTAGGCTTAGATTTTTAGGTTCGACAGCCCATGCTTTGTTTGTTTTCATATGGTCCTTCAAGCTCTGCCCCCATGTAACTTACAGATAGCATTCAGTGATGTGCATGTTTGGGCCCTGATTTGCTTTGAGATGGGATTTGGTGAGTCCCACTTCTGTTTCTGTGACAGGTTTTTTTTTTGGGGAAGTTTTATATAGCGCTAACTAGACCCGATAAATCGGATATCAGAGCGCTTTACATAGCACCAGTTTTGTTACACAAGGACGCATTCATTTTTTCTTAGGCACGGGGAGATTAAGGGATTTGGCCAGAATCACAGGATGTTGAGCGTCGTGGACGAGACTCGAACCCGGTTCCCCAGCTTCAACGTCGACCGCTCTAGCTGCAAGGCTACATCCTCTCCCCAAAGTTCCATACGCTTAGCTATCTGCACACTGTAAGTGACAATTGTATCTGTGTCAATTTTGGGGGGATGTGAGGGCTGGTGTTGTCATTTGGCTCCATGCTTTTTGAGAGGAATGGCAGGGTGCATGCACTGTCTACTTACCTGTTCTGTTGTCACATTGGGGTGGAATTTGTGACACATCTCTTTGGGTGTATGGTGGAGTGCGCCATCCTGCTCAGGGGTGGGACAAGAGAGCATAAGATGGCTATCTACCTGTTAGTTTTAAGTGATCAATGCAATGGAGGCCACATGCTTCTGGGTAGGGGGAGTGCTACATCCTGCTCAGGGGTGGGACAAGTGGGCCTGGTCGGAGTTGTAGTGCAGGCCTCTCATTCCCAAACACCCCTCCCTGGGAAGATGGCTACCTACCTGTAAGTTTTGTTGGTGTACTACAATGGCTGTCACATGCTTCTGGGTGGGAGAGTGCTCCATCCTGCTCAGGGGTGGGACAGGTGGTGCCTGGTGGGAGACGTGGTGCAGGCCTCCCACCCCCAAACAGCCCTCCCCAGGAAGATGGCTACCTACCTGTTAGATGAAGGTGAACAATGCAATGGCTGCCACATGCTTCTGGGTGGGAGGGAGTGTTCCATCCTGCTCAGGGGTGGGACAAGGAGGACTGTTGGGAGTTGTAGCGCTGACCTCCCACAGACACACCCTCCTCCCTGTTAAGATGGCTGGCTACCTGTTAGGTGAAGGTGAACAATACAATGGCTGCCACATGCTTCTGGGTGGGTGGGGAGTGCTCCACTCTGCTAAGCCAGGGAACAAGGGGGTATGGTGGGAGTAGTAGTGCATGCCTCCCACCCCCAAACAGAACAACCTGGGAAGATGACTACCTACCTGTTTGTTTGAAGTAAACAATGCAATGGTTGCCACATGCATCTGGGTGGGTGGGGAGTGCTCCATCTTGCTAAGATGGGGAACAATGAGGCATGGTGGTAGTAGTAGTGCAGGCCTCCCACCCCAAACATCCCTCCCTGTGAAGATGGCTACCTATTTGTAAGTTTGGTTGGTGTACTGCAATGGCTGCCACATGCTTCATGGTGGGGGGGAGGGCCACATCCTGCTCAGGGATGGGACAGGGGGGCATGGTGGTAGTAGTAGTAGTGTAGGCCTCCCACCCCCAAACATCCCTCCCTGTGAAGATGGCTACCTACTAGTAAATTTGGTTGGTGTACTGCAATTGCTGACACATGCTCCTAGGTAGGAGGAACTGCTCCATGCTGCTCAGGGGTGGGACAGGGCTGCCTGGTGGGAGTTGTGGTGCTGGCTGCCTGTACACATGCAACTCTGGTAATGTTGCAGGCTACCTTTGGGGTGATTTAGATGGAGTGAATGTTACATCTGTGGGACCTGTGTTGGGTATTGTGGTACATATGAATGAACTTGGGCCTAGGAGGTGTAGCTTTGTAGTTGTGCAAGGCAGTACATGGCAGTGTAATGGTTACATTTGTTTGTGCTTACCAGCCTGCACTCCCCTGGCTATTCCTGTGAGACTCTCTGGATGCAGTATGGCAAGCACCTTCTCCTCCCATGCAGTAAATGTTTTTTGTGGGATAGAATGGCCACCGCCAGTCCTCTGAGCCAGCTCACGGTTCTTGTTTCTCTTTTCTATCACAACCCTCCTCAGGTCATGCCACCGCTTCATGATTTCCTGCTTGGAACGCAGGGTGGTCCCTACTACATTGACCTTGTCGACTATCTTTGCCCACATTTGTGCTCTTGTGGCTAATGGTGTTTGTTGGACCAGGGTACCAAACACTTGTGGCTCTACTCTGATTATCTCATCTACCATGACTGACAACTCACTCTCTGTGAATTTGGGCATTTTCTGTGGTGCCATGGTGGGTGATATGCCAATGTTTTGAGGTGCAGTTGTGAGGGTGGTGGGGTGGTGTAGGTGGTGTGTGTGTGTGTTGTTGTGCTGGTGTGATGTGTGCCTATTTGCCTCTCCTTTGTGCTCTGGTGTTGGGTCCTTCAGTTGTGGAGTATGGCAAAAGATTCTGGTCAGGGAAGGGGCTGGTTTTATGCTCAGCTATGTGGGTGTGTCAAAATGGAGTATTGCTGTCAGGTGTGTCGTGTGGGTTGTCCTGGGATTTGTATTTTTGAAGTTGCCATCGGGGTGTGTCATTGGGTTGTGTTAGGTGTTTTTGGGGGCAGGGCTAGTTTGCTGTGTGCACTTGGTGGCCTTGTTGTGAGTTTTTTTTGTCGACCACCATATATTTCCCGGAGCGTCCGCAGCGATGGCTATGCTACAGCCCTTCCGCCGACTCTCCCATTCATCACAGTTTGCACCCGCGGCGGTCGGAAACAATGGAATGTCCTGCTGTCACATCGGGGGAATCCTAATTTTCCACGCGGTCTCTCTGCTGGCCGCGAATCCAACCACCGCGGATGGATTACCACCTGCTCCGCCCGCTAAAGGCGGTCTTTGGGGTCCTCGTTCCGTCGCGGTCAGATTTTTTTGGCAGTTGATCCTAATCGGACCGCCAGTTTTTTTGGTTGATTTCCACAACCGTGGCGGTCGGGGTAATTTTCTGACTGCCATCCTAATAGACCCCATATTGTTTAAGGTTCAGGAATGTTAGAAATATTTTTAGAATTTGTTTAATTATTAATGGTAATAAACATATTTAAAAAATATAATTTCGAATAAAAGTAATATAAACATATTAATAGTAAAACATTATTTTTAAAAATAAAAAATAAAAATAGATAGCAAACTTCTTATTCAAATATAATATATTATTGTTTTTGTAAATTTTTGTAATGTTTAATGTTTTGCAAAAAGAAGTTGACATTGTCAAAATGTTTATTTTTTACTTAAAACTTTAATAAAAAATATTTCATGTTTTATATGTTATTATTTGTGCATTTGCAATAATAGTTTATTAATTTATGGTTTAAAGTTTAGGAACGTTAAAAAAAATGAACTAATATTTAGACTATTAATAGTAATAAACATATTTTTTATTTTAATATTTGAATTTGTATATATAGATTTGTAGTTTAGGGTATTGTTTTTGTTCATTTAAAAAATGTATTGTGTAGTAAACAAAATGTGTATGAGTATTTAGTATTAGTTGTGAATTTAAGTTGTTTAGTATGTAATACCTTGTTTAAAATATTTATATTGCAGTGCCAATTGTAAAATCTGCCTCTTTAGTGTTCAACACCTGTTTCAAAAAACCATCGGGGCTTATTACGAGTCTTTGTGGGAGTGCGACAGTTGTGGTCTTCTGACCACCCTATTATGACCAAGGTGGTCAGGCCGCCCTGGGACCACCGCAATTGCCAGGGATGGTGGCATGGTGGTTTTGAGGCCACAGTATGCTGAAGAAAACAAAGGGACTCTACAGGACTCTTTTGCCTTCTGCGCCATTGAATGCATGCCCTGTATGCATGCACCCCCATGTTCCTGCACAGAATGAAATGCACAACATGGTGCATTTTGGTCTGTGCAGGAACATGCTCTGACATTCCCATAGCAGTTCCTATTTTAAAGGCGCCGCTGTAGGGATGCTGAATAACTGCGCACCAGCAACTTAAAAAGTCATAATCTGTCCGGTGGTCTGTTTTGGCTTTGAGATGTGCAAGAGGGCAGCAGCGTGTTGGCCCCGTTCCCACACCGCCAACATCATAATAAGGCCCTTAGATTGGAGAGGGGTTGTTCAAATTTGACTCTGGGCTTTTAGGGGATAAGGGTAAAGAGAGTTGTTAACAAATATGTATTTAAAATTAAATGAATGTTATAATTTTCAAGACATGCAAATTCATCATTTTTATTTTTGTAATTTATTTTTTTATATTATTTGTTTTAAAAACATAATTTCAATTATCATTTATATATATTAATAGTAAAACAATATTTCTGAAAATAAAAAAATAGAAATATATATCAAACTTCTAATTAAAATAAAATATGTTGATTGTTTTGTAACCTTTACACTTTTAACATTTTGCAAAAATAATTTTACATTGTTGAAATGTTTCTTTTTTACTTTATTATAAAATTATATTTTATATTTATAAAATTATGTTATTATATTTTATGATTTCTAAGGGGGCCATTATGATGTCGGTCGACCGGCAGTGGCGATCCGCCCGACATCTTTCCTCGCCTGCCCTTCAATTACCCCCACCAAATTACAATGGTGGGGGGGACAGCGGCGGACGGAAAGACCATCCACCGCTTTTCCGCAGGCAGGCAATCGTTACGATTGCCTGCCGTGCAGTCCTGGCCCATTATATGGTGGCGGTGCCTAGCAGGCACCGCCCGCCATATTATGATGTAGGTGGATTAGGGCTTCTTGGAAAGGCATACGTTCTTATGCATTGGGTGCCCGTTGCGGGCCCCCGGGGTGGTGGGGGTGCACTTGGGGGGTACCCATGGTACCCCCTACATTGGCATGTACACAGTGGCAGGCACCACGCGTTGCCTGTCACGCTGTGCTTGTTAATGCACAACATGCCACTTTTACATTGCGGCGGATGCTGCTTACAGCATTG
Organism: Triturus cristatus; assembly: GCF_964204655.1. NCBI lineage: Eukaryota > Metazoa > Chordata > Amphibia > Caudata > Salamandridae > Triturus > Triturus cristatus. The sequence goes on from NC_140585.1 coordinate 1,342,014,299, forward strand.
CCTGCCGCAATGCAAAAGATGCGGGATGCGACCGCCACCCTGATTGCCCCCGCGGGACCGCTGCACCTCTGGCGGTCGGTCCCGTTTACCGTAACGGACTATCATAATGGGGCCTTAAATTTGGAGTTATAGTTTATTATTTTATGGTTAAAAATTTAGGAATGTTAAAAAAAATGTTAAAGTTTATAAATATTTAAACTTTTTTATAGTATTAACTGTGCTTTAAAGTTGTTTGATATGTATTGCCTGGCTTAAATCTATTTATATAGAAGTACCTTTTGTAGAATGAACCTCTTTAGTGTCTAAAACCTCTTTCAAATATCCTTGGGGCCTTAAAAAGAGTACACCAGTAACAGGACCGCTGTATCTCATGGTTGCGGTCCGACCGCCTGATTACAAGTTTGGCTGTCAGACTTGTAACCAGCCCGCAACAATACCGCTAACACGCCAGGATCTTGAATCCCGATGGTGCCACAGAGATGAAGTCTGGGACAAAAAGGTGGAAACAACTTGACCACAGGACTGGGCAGCACACACAGTTGAACTGCATAGCAGCAACCATGACTGACAAACAGCACCAGAACATCACACATGACCCATTGGGGAAATGCACTGAGTGACACATTGACCCTGGACAAAGAACTGCACCACAAAGCACAGTGGCACAAATGAAGTCATGGGGAGGCATACACACATACATACCAAGGGGACAGTTCACACCAACGTGAAGTGTACTGCATGTCAGTAGGGGACATGGCAGGAATGTACCATACACAAAGAGAGGGAGCACAGACCCACAATGGGTAGGCAGCTGAAGCACAGATAGGGGATGGCATGACAACACACACAACATGCCACACTGGAGGCAAGAAGGCACCATGGGACAGCAAGGCATGAGAAAACACAACCACAATGGCAGTGTGGAGCAGCAGGTCTGCACAGACCCCACAAACAGCCACCAGACACAGGGATGTGCAAAAGAACACAACACTGAATTGCCAGTAACACCCTCTGCATACTCACAAGTGACAGAAACAACAAGTAGGAGTCAGACAGAACTGCAAGGACACACCAACACACTGCACAGTGCACAAAATACAACTCACACATGAGCATACAATCACACCCACAGGGATGAACAATCAAAACAACAGGCACACAACTCCTGGGTGACACATGTGTGTAGTTGACATTGCAGAGGCATGCACACATCAACACTCCCCACAAACTCACCCCCTTCACACTGCACAATACCTGGCCATCCAAGAGCACACATGGAAAGTAAGCCATGGGACTAGGATGACTGGCCATCACAAGATGACCACACCCATACACCACTGGGCACACATATAGGAAGAACACACACATGATGACCCTGGACAGCCTGCCTGCAATACTGTGTGCAGAAACTCACCCTGTGCTGGCAGTGCCCCCAACCTAACATGTGTACAATAGAGCCAACATGAACTAATCAAGTAAATGACTTCTGCTAAACATTCAAAATTGACACCATTGCCACCAAAGTATCTGGGCCAAAAAGAACTGAAGACCCTGTCACCCCTGAAAAAAAGAGAGCAAGTGAGCCCAAACATTTAACATGTTGAAGTGCCACACAGACCATGTGGCACAGTAAACCATTTACACACAGCAAAATAACTTTATTCAGTAAGGACACTGACAAAATAGACAACTGGAACAACTGTTTTTATTCACAAATTGCACAGATAGGCACCATGAGAAGAGAAGACTAAGGCACAAAATGCAGAGCATGTCCAAGAGAAGATGCACAGGCAAGGGCAAAATAGCAGTGAACAACAAGGCCAGTGGCCAGGGCAGAGTGCAGAGTATGTCCATGAGAAGCTGCACAGGCAAGGGCAAAACAGCAAGGCCAGTGGCCAGGGCAGAGTGCAGAGTATGTCCATGAAAAGCTGCACAGACAAGGGCAAAACAGCATTGAACAACAAGGCCAGTGGGCAGGGCAGAGTGCAGAGCATGTCCATGAGAAGCTGCACAGGCAAGGGCAAAACAGCAGTGAACAACAAGGAACAAGGCCAGTGGCCAGGGCAGAGTGCAGAGTATGTCCATGAGAAGCTGCACAGGCAATGGTCCAACACAGCAGTGAACAACAAGGCCAGTGGCCAGGGCAGAGTGCAGAGTATGTCCATGAGAAGCTGCACAGGCATGGGCAAAAGAGCAGTGAACAACAAGGCCAGTGGGCAGGGCAGAGTGCAGAGCATGTCCATGAGAAGCTGCATAGGCAAGGGCAAAACAGCAGTGAACAACAAGGCCAGTGGCCAGGGCCGAGTGCAGAGTATGTCCATGAGAAGCTGCACAGGCAAGGGTCCAACACAGCAGTGAACAACGAGGCCAGTGGCCAGGGCAGAGTGCAGAGTATGTCCATGAGAAGCTGCACAGGCAAGGGCAAAACAGCTAGGCCAGTGGCCAGGGCAGAGTGCAGAGTATGTCCATGAGAAGCTGCACAGGCAAGGTTCCAACACAGCAGTGAACAACAAGGCCAGTGGCCAGGGCAGAGTATGTCCATGAGAAGCTGCACAGGCAAGGGCAAAAGAGCAGTGAACACCAATGCCAGTGGGCAGGGCAGAGTGCAGAGCATGTCTATGAGAAGCTGCACAGGCAAGGGCAAAATAGCAGTGAACAACAAGGCCAGTGGCCAGGGCAGAGTGCAGAGTATGTCCATGAGAAGCTGCACAGGGAATGTGTGCGACTGTACCTTTCCATGGCCAGCAACACAGTCAGGGTGCAGTACAGGCCCTCCTGTGCGAGACACAGGTGTGTGAGGGTGACTACCACTCAGACTTGGCTGTCAGGCAGACTGGGAGCTGGCTATTCCTCGGGGACTGTCGGGGCACTTAAAGGGGGTGAGTGTGGAACAGCTGAGGTAGAGCGATCAGTGTCTTGGCAGGCTGGAGGGCTGCTTGGACCAGGTGGTTGAGTGGCACGTGGAGGTGGAGTCATGCAGACGGGAGTCACGGTGTGTCTGGGAGATTGTGGAGGGGTGCCCTTCCACTTCTTGGGGATCCTAAATGGCTTGACTGACTGTGGATCAATGGGAAGTGGAATGGGCACAACAGGCACACTCACCACCACTGCTGCAGCAGGTGCAGGCGATGGCAGCCCCTCTGGTGATGTGCTGGACCCAGCTGAACGCTTTGCCTTTCTTCGCCTCTGCCCCCTTCCCCTGTTTACTAGGTGTCGCCCCTACAGTCCCCTCCGGCCCCTGCCTCACTGGGCTTGGAATGGGAGTCGAGGTGGTTGGTGATACTGCCTTTGAGCCGTTCCCAGGTGTACCCTTGGCATGCACCTCCTTGGTGGGCACAGACACTGTACGATTATCTTTGTGCGATGCCTTAGGCGCAGGAGAGTCCTTGGATGGGGATGCCACTGAGGCATTTGTGCCTGAGGTCTGCTGCTTTGCTAATTGTCCCCCTGTGTCGCCTGACGGGCTTTTCTCCCTGCACTCTGGGGTGCCTTTGGTCTTCTGTGGGGATGGTGTCTGTGCACGGGACCACTTGGGTTGTTGCTGCTGTGTGCTCCGTATGCTGCATCGTGACTTTGATGTATGTGGACCGTGGTCACTATCGTCAGACGTGGCCACTGCCTGGGCGGTGGACAAAGGGACTGGAGCTGGACTGTGAGAATGTGCCTGTTGCAGGGCAGACGTCACTGTTGATGACAAAGCCTGGACTGTCCAGTGCAGCCCACCCACGTTGGAATGTATACTCTCCATGAAAGCAACCACCTGGGCCAATTTCTTGTCGTGGTCAATGAAGGCATTTAGGAGAGCTGTCTGGCTTAGACACAGCTGGTGCAAAAGGTCCACAGACTCAGCACTGATGGCTGCAGGGGGGGCAGGGGCAGCGGTGCCAGGGGTGAAGGACACTCTTCCCCTCTTACTGAGGCGGACACAGGCAGCACCAGAGAAAGTGGCTGGTAGGGTGGGCAATGGCCGCTGTGTGGTGGAAGTCGATGCAGAGTCCCAATTCCCTGTGCCCTCCAACATGGATACATCCCTGCTGGCATCGGATGATGTCGTGCTTTGCGTCTCAGGCTGGGACTCCTCCAGCAGACTCCTGTCCCCCTCTGATGCGCTGGTGACATCTGTGTCACTGGGCTCCTGGGCAGCTGTGGTTTTAGTTTCACCCCCACTGGTGTCCGTCTCCTGTCCCTCTGTAACCACAGGTGATGCTGCATGGCAGAGAGATATGTAGGGTCAGGTCAGTGGCAAAAACAGAACAAACATATGCAAGCAATGCATGACAAAAGTTGAGCAAATCTACATGTTGCACACCACCCTGTGCAATCACATCATGCCAACTCACTACATAGACTCAAGCAGTGCATGGAAACTGGAAGATCAGGCATGAGTGAGCCATGTGATGACCACTCAGCACAACGCCCTGCATGTGGCTCTGTTCAAACAGACACACAACTAGTTCTGAGCACACCTAGGGACATGATGGGGGCACACAACTTGTTGCCAATGACAGAAATGGATGTAACAGGAGGGGACAACACAGACCCAGACTACAACATGACCGTCCACAATGGACATTAGCCCATGCCACCCACCATGTCGTACCTTGGGGACAATAGAATGATGCACATTGCTGTAAGATATCTAGCCCTCCCCAATATGGGTGCATGCAATGGACGCATAGATATACGCACAGTCAGATTGGGCACACTGCAGTTCCCTCCCATGGGATTCCCAAGACTACACCAATGCAGAAGAAACCTGAACAGCACAACTCAGAATGTAATGTGAAGACACAGCTTCCAAATCAACTTTGTAAGTACAGGTAGGGCAAATGCATGCCACAGGCACCTAGGCCAGCAGCCACTTACATGCCACAGCATCACACTACCAACATCACAGAGGCCAGCGCTGGCACAGGCTCTGTACACATGCAGCCACTCCCATTCAAAGTCAGACTCCCCAAATGCTCACCCCTGGCTCGCTGCTGATGCTCCTTCAAACGTGCATCCAACTCAGGCTGTGTCACCGCCAAGATGCACCCCATTAGTGGTGTCATGCTGCGCCGTGCCAGACGCCCAGTGCGAGGATGCAGCCCCAAGGTCATCTCCGCCACATTCTTTGCCAGCCGGCTGATGTCATCCCATCTTTTGTGGCAGTGGGTGCGCTGTCGGTTTGAGACCCCCAGGGCTTGCACCTTCGCTACAATGGCTCTCCACACAGCCCTACGCTGTTGTACCTTGAGCTGCAGGCATGGGAGACAAGAGGGAGAAATGATCAGGTACACAGTGCCATGTACCGACATCTATCAGTATAGCAGCAAGATATAACCAAATCACATATCCAACGATAGATTAATCAGAGACTATAGTACAGCCCACGTGTGACCTCTGCATGGGAAAAGCATGCAGGTGTGAGGGGGAACACAGTCCCTGCACATCTCACACACATGCAGGATGCCAGCACTGAAACTTGCCTGAATACATCTCCAGTCAATTGTTGGGTTGAGCAACACATACATCACATATCAACCTGTGTTTGGGGGCTGACCCACTGTGTCCAAGACTGCGCAGCCCTCAATGTCCCTGCCCTGTGAATAGATAACTGTGTCATGGATGTCACATTGAGGGACATGATCTCACAAATACAAAATGCCCTTCACAAGGGCGGTTGTGTGCAATCTACAGTACTGAGATGAGCCACAGCTGGAGTGCAATGTGAAAAGACTGATGCCATACTCTGTAAGTAAAGTGATGTGTCCTTGTCTTTGTAGACGGGGACTGGCTGTCCAGCTGGGCTCACACTGAGATGGACTACAGGGGCACACACAGCCATCCAGCCAAGCAAATACTGTCCTGACTACAGCATGAACAATCTTCTGTGTCACTGTATGGCTGACAACACAACACAGGTCACTCATACTTACATGTGCAGGGAGGCAAAGCTGTGGCATTGGGTACACACACCCTCCCACTGGAGACAGCATGTCAGGCAGTGCATTACACTACCCCATCACTTCAAGGCACATACTGCATCAGTCCACTACATGTGTGGCCCCCTGCCTTACCACAACACTGTTTAAGACTCACCACAACATTTGGGGCACCATATAGCCTTGGGTACTGTGTGAGCACCTCGTCCACCAGGACCTCCAGCTCCTCGCTCGTGAAGGGACTGGCACGGATCTTCTCTGTCCTTGCCATCACTGTGGACGTGAGACAACAGCAGGTGATTTTGGTGGTGAGGGTTCCCAGGCAGCAGTCCCTGGAGGCAACAGCAGGTGAGGGGTGTCAGGCAGCAGTCCCTGGAGGCAGCAGCAGGTGAGGGGTGTCAGGCAGCAGTCCCTGGAGGCAGCAGCAGGTGATGGGTCTCAGGCAGCAGGCTCTGTGAGCAGTGGCAATGTGAGGCTCACTCCCACATATATAGCCCACTGGGGTTGTTTCAAAGGTGCCAAGCTGCAGCAATTGGTGGTCCATGTCTGCCTCTTTCAAATGCATCCAATGACCGCCTGCGCGGTGGCGGAGCATGCCTACTGCGACCTTCAAAATTACATCATGCTACCGCTATCGAGCTTCGCATTGGCTCTAGGGCGAGCTCCATGGCGGTGTAACACCACTGGGGCCCGGGGTGCGCTACCATGATAGTGCATCTTTCAAATGCAGCCAATGGCCGCCTCCGTGGTGGCGGAGCATGCCAACCACCATTTCCACATGTCTCCATGCCTATGACTACTGCAATGGTGTGAATGGGGTACTGGTGACACACCACCGGTGCCAGGCGGTAGCTACCACGATATGGGTGCCATGCATTGACAGGAGGCACCGCCATTCTGGAGGCGGAGCATGCCAACCACCATTTCCACATGTCTCCATGCCTATGACTACTGCACTGGTGTGAATGGGGGTGCTGGGGACACACCGCAGATGCCAGGCGGTAGCTACCGCGATATGGGTGCCATGCAATGGCGATGGCCATCTGTCACACATCAACAGTGCATAGTGCCAACATGTTCAATGGCACATCATTGTGCACACGATGCCAATGTTCAATTTACTCCACTGATGGCTACACATGCCATGTTTGTGTGTGTGTAACGTACATTTGTCTGTACCCACTCACATGTCACTTGAGGATTTGATATTGGTGTAGGCAGGACAGTGTAGTCCTGGACAGTACAATGTGTACACATGTCAATGTGTTGAGGTCCATTGACACTCACAGCAATGCTCGTTTCGATGAATGTTGATCTAATTAGCATTGCCTCTCATGTCTGCTCATGAACACAATCATCATTCTAGCGCCGACTGTGGTCATTGTGTGGTGGATGTGTGCCAGATTGTAATGACGCATCAAGGTGTGACCGGTACAGCAGCTAGGTAGGAGACAGTGGTTTTGATTAGTTACACATATGCTGGATGCTCGACTCCCAGGCGTGCACATGTGTACTGTGGCCATATCCCTATGTGCATATACATAGCCAAAGGTGGTGTTTGAGGTACTTGTCTTGTATAAGTTGACACGTGTGCCCTTTGTGTAGCTGAAGGTGTCCCTCCATGTAAGCTGATCTGTTACTCACTCTAGATGTCAGTCATTGTTGTCGTTGTGTCATCCAGAACGTGATATGCTGTGCACATCTCTTGGTGTACTGTATCGACATGTGTCCACTATCAACTCCAATAGGAGGAGGCCAAATTTGATTTGTCACTTGATGTTGCTGGAGGACATGGAGGATGTTGCGATCATACGCAAATGCCGCCTGGACAGAGCCACCCTGAAGACTCTTTGTGATCTGTTGGAGCCCCACCTGCAGCCACGCAGGTCATATCCAACAGCTTTCACCCCTACTTATAAGGTGATGGCAGCCCTGCATTTTTTTGCCACAGGATCGTTCCAGGAGACTGTGGCCAGCACTGGTGGGATGTCACAACCGATGTTCAGCATGGTGCTGCGTGATGTCCTGTCCGCCATGATGCTATACAAGGACAGGACATCCATTTCCCCAGGGATGCTGAATTGCCGGCTGTGAAGGGAGACTTCTATCCCCTTGGACATATCCCCAGTGTTGTTGGGGCCATTGATTGCACCCATGTCGCTCTTGTGCCACCACAGGCAAGTGAGCACATTTACCACAATCGCAAGCATTACCACTCCATCAATGTGCAGGTGGTGTGCCTGGCAGATATGACCATCTCACAGGTGTGTGCCACATTCCCAGGCTTGGCCTACGACTCCTACATCCTGAGGAACAGCATAGTGCCCCAGCTGATGGCTAATCTTCTTCCAGAGCATGCATGGATTGTGGGTGAGTATGCCTAGTCGTGTGGCGTTCTGTGTGTGTGACCTGCTCCCCTGAGACTCTACGACATTGCAATGTCTATTTGTGTTTGTCATACCTAGGTGACTCTGCATATCCCAACCGTCCCTGGTTGCTGAGCCCACTGCGGAATCCCAGGTCCCCGGCTGAAGACCGCTACAATGAGGCCCATGGGATGACACGTCGTGTGGTGGAGCACACTTTTGGCCTGCTCAAGTCACGTTTCCGGTGCCTTGACAAGACCAGAGGTGCACTGGCATACTCACCCGGGAAGGTGTGCTAGATTGTTGTTGCATGCTGCATGCTCCACAACCTAGCCATTCACAGAGATTCCCCTGCTCCTGGATGATGGTGAGGACCCTAGGCCCCAGCCTGCAAACCAAGCCGTGTCCAGTGATGAGGACAGTGGAGAGGAGGAAGGTGTTGACCTGTGTGAACAGCTCATCACCCGCCACTTCACTTGACGGTGGGTGGCAATATGCAACATACCCATTGTCTGATGAGATTGCTGTTGTCGTGAAGGGGCATGTGAGAATTGTAGCATCAGCCAATTGTAGACTCAGTGGTGGTTGGAAATGTTTCTAGGACATGTAATTTGGGAATATCAACAGGACGTGTATGTTGACACTTGGGGGCCATTGTGACATGTGCATGTTGGGTTATCCTGGTGTTAGGGCTTGTGTGATGTATGTGATGCTACACCCAGACCAGTGACAGTTGTTCTGTTCCTTTCCCTAGATGTCTTCGACTTCTCCTTGCCTACATACAGCCCATGGTCCTGGTACATTGTGATCATGTTGAAGACTGTACACCCTGCAATAAAGACGGAGCAGACACAACAACATGTGTGTGAGGATATTTTATTTACTATGGTGAGATGCAAGGGGGGGTATACATTTCCATTGGGGGAGTGAGTTGACAGTCGTGGTAGATGAGATGGTCGAGTAGTCACCACATTGCTGTGGTGACCCAGTCCAACAGGCAGATGCCATTCACAAGGCAGTGTGGGGTAGGACAGTCCAAAGAGTCAATGCAGTGGTGGAGAGGGTTGCCATCATGGCTGGCTCTGTGACTTGCTTCTGGCAGGTGCTTTGCTTCCAGATACTCCCTGGGTCTTCTTGGGACGGCCCCTTTGGTGTTTGACAGGGGGGCCCTGCTGCAGAGCCAGTGGGCTCTGAGGGCTCACCCCTCTCTATGGGCACAGGGGAGGATGGTGAACTGCCATTGTGCAGCCCACCAGAGGGAGGCGGAGGTGTTGTCTGGGGCGCATGCCTGTCCCTGTACCGCCCCTTGCTGGCCCAAGAGGTCCACGATTTGTCCCATGCGTCTGTCGATGGACCTCATCAGCAGGATGAGCTTGTGCAACAGATCGTCCGACCAGCCCGTTCGTCCCTGGGCCTGTTCGTATGCACCTAGGACTCTGGTGATGTGTTCCAGGGAGTGGGTCCCAGCCTCCTGGTGTCCCTGGGTGACCCTGCCCCTCCCACCTGCCCTGCTGCCACGGACCTGTTGCCTCACCACTGTGGGCACCCGCATCCTCTCCCTGCCCTTCTCCATGGGTGGTGTGTGCGGGGCATCCTCTGGGACAAGGAGGGTGTTGCCGGCAGCACTGGTGGTGGTGGTGGTGGCGGTGGCCGTACAGGCCGTGACAGCAGGGGTCTGCTGTGGAGTTGTTGTTGCCACAGATGTGGTGGGGGGACGCTGGGGTCTTGGGACCTGTTGCTCCCTGGCACACCAGATGGGCCGGCCTCAAACTCATCGTCCACGGAATCCTGGGAGTCAATATCCAAGAGTCCTTATATCGGGGTGGAGACTGGCCCTGCAGGTTGCTGGTGTTGTCCTCTGCAGTGAGTTCTTGGTCACCTGTGGGTCAGATGGGAAATGATGATTGCAGTGCACCCGGCAAGCTTTGGGTTAGCTGTGTGTCATTCACATTTTGTACACTGCACAATTGACATATCATCACATTGTTGACTGTGTGCAGTACTGTGCTCCCTGACATGATACAGTGGTGCAAGCATTACTTGTCCATGGTGCGAGGTGTCAGGGCATACCATGCGAACCGTGCCCAATTAAGGTTTACTGGGACTTGTTGCCATCTAGGGCCTGGCACAACATGTTTTTAATTGTGGACTCATGGTTTAGTTGTCTGACCTAGCAGACGTCACACCTGGCCATGGACTGGCCATTGTCATCTCCTGTATCCCTTTGTCCTGTCATGTGCATATCTTGATTTGTGCCACCACACATGCTTTCATATTTTGAGAATGGTCCTTGTTGCAGTTGCCCCATGGTGATGCACACGTAACTAGTTGCTGTGCATGAATGTGCCCAGGCTTTCTTCTACTTGTGCATTGGTGTGTCACACTTTGGTGGTTGTGGCAGTTTCCTTGGCTTACCCGTGTGCTTGGCAATGGGGTAGGTATGGCTCTTTGTGCAATGTGAGGGCTGGTGTTGTCATATGGCACCATTTAATTTGGGAAAAATGGGTGGGTGCACGTACTGGCTACCTACCTGTAAGTTTGTTTGGTGTACTGCAATGGCTTCCAACTGCTCCTGGGTGGGGTGGGGGAGGGATCCATCCTGCTCAGGGGTGGGACAGGGGGCATGGTGGGAGTAGTACTACACGCCCCCCACCCCCAGACACCCTCATTAGAAAGATGGCTACCTACCTATAAGTTTGTTTATTGTAATGCAATGGCTTCCAACTGCTCCTAGGTGGGGTGGGGGAGGGCTCCATCTTGCTAGGCTGTGGGGAAGGGGGCATGGTGGGAGTAGTGGTGCAGGCCCCCCACCCCCAGACACCCTCATTGTGAAGATGGCAACCTACCTGTAAGTTTGATGAGGGTTGTGTAATGGCTGACACATGCTTCTGGGTGGGGTGGTGGTGGGGATCCATCCTGCTCAGGTGTGGGACAGGGGGCATAGTGGGAGTAGTAGTGCAGCCCTCCCAGACACAAACACCCTCATTGTGAAGATGGCTACCTACCAGTAAGTTTGTTTGTTGTACTGCAATGGCTTCCAACTGCTCCTGGGTGGGATAGGTGAGGGATCCATCCTGGTCAGGTGTGGGACACAGGGAATGTTGGGAGTAGTGCAGCACTCCCAGCCACAAACACCCTCCCAGGAAGATGGCTACCTACCTGTAAGTTTGATGAGGGTTGTGTAATGGCTTACACATGCTTCTGGGTGGGGTGGTGGGAGGGATCCATCTTGCTAGGCTGTGGGACAGGGGGCATGGTGGGAGTAGTGGTACAGGCCCCCCACCCCCAGACACCCTCATTAGAAAGATGGCTACCTACCTGTAAGTTTGTTTATTGTACTGCAATGGCTTCCAACTGCTCCTGGGTGGGGTAGGTGAGGGATCCATCCTGGTCAGGTGTGGGACACAGGGAATGTTGGGAGTAGTGCAGCACTCCCAGCCACAAACACCCTCCCAGGAAGATGGCTACCTACCTGTAAGTTCGATGAGGGTTGTGTAATGGCTGACACATGCTTCTGGGTGGGGTGGTGGGAGGGATCCATCTTGCTTGGCTGTGGGACAGGGGGCATGGTGGGAGTAGTGGTGCAGGCCCCCCACCCCCAGACACCCTCATTGTGAAGATGGCTACCTACCAGTAAGTTTGTTTGTTGTACTGCAATGGCTTCCAACTGCTCCTGGGTGGGATAGGTGAGGGATCCATCCTGGTCAGGTGTGGGACACAGGGAATGTTGGGAGTAGTGCAGCACTCCCAGCCACAAACACCCTCCCAGGAAGATGGCTACCTACCTGTAAGTTTGATGAGGGTTGTGTAATGGCTGACACATGCTTCTGGGTGGGGTGGTGGGAGGGATCCATCTTGCTAGGCTGTGGGACAGGGGGCATGGTGGGAGTAGTGGTACAGGCCCCCCACCCCCAGACACCCTCATTGTGAAGATGGCTACCTACCTGTAAGTTTGTTTGTTGTACTGCAATTAGGGGTGGGCGGAATTGCGAAATCCACTTTCGCAAATTATCGCGAAAATGTTAAAATTATCGCAAACACGCGGTAATATCGCGAAGATGCGGAAGTGTATTTCCCGCATGTTCGCGAGATTTTCTGCATGGTTGCGGCTCGCCAACTTACCCATGTGGTTGCTCGCGGGCGTGGCCATCTTGTTTTCAGTTGTCTCGTGGTGCATGATCGCGAGAAGAAAGACGTGATCGCGCGACGCATGACGTCACTGCGGGCGCGAACTGTCGCGAGACAGCGCAAATGGCTAAAAACAATACAACATCTCATGGAGAACGCGACCGGATCAAGAAAACTTGTCGGCGAACGCAGGGATTCAGGTAAGGCGATCGCCCGCGCGCGAGAATGTATTATTTTACAGCGCGAGCAAGAAACAAATTATCGCCAAGCTGCGGAATGCGGAAATTTTGACATTTTCGCGCTCTCCGCGGAACGCGAAAATGTCAAATTATCGCAATTTCCGCGAACGGAATGACATTTTCGCCCAGGCCTAACTGCAATGGCTTCCAAGTGCTCCTGGGTGGGGTGGGGAAGGGATCCATCCTGCTCAGATGTGGGACAGGGGGCATGGTGGGAGTAGTAGTGCAGCCCTCCCTGACACAAACACCCTCATTGTGAAGATGGCTCCGTACCTGTAAGTTTGATGAGGGTTGTGTAATGGCTGACACATGCTTCTGGGTGGGGTGGTGGGAAGGATCCATCTTGCTAGGCTGTGGGACAGAGGGCATGGTGGGAGTAGTGGTGCAGGCCCCCCACCCCCAGACACCCTCATTGTGAAGATGGCTACCTACCTGTAAGTTTGTTTGTTGTACTGCAATGGCTTCCAACTGCTCCTGGTTGGGTTGGGGGAGGGATCCATCCTGCTCAAGTGCGGGACAGGGGGCATGGTGGATAGTAGTAGTGCAGCCCTCCCTGACACAAACGCCCTCGTTGTGAAGATGGCTGCCTACCTGTAAATTTGTTTGTTGTACTGCAATGGCTTCCAACTGCTCCTGGGTGGGGGAGGGATCCATCCTGCTCAGGTGTGGGCCAGGGGGCCTGGTGGTTGTTGTAGTGCTGTCTGCCTGTACACATGCCCCCATGGTTATGTTGTTAGCTATGTTTGTGGTGAATGGGAGTTGGTGAATGTTGGATCTGTGAGCCATGTTTTGTGAGTGTGTGGTGCAGATGGATGGTGTGTGTCCTAGGTGGTGTAGCTTTGTAGTTGTGCAAGGCAGTACATAGCAGAGTGGCGGTAGTCATTTGTTTGTACTTACCAGCCTCCACTCCCCCGGCTACTCCTGTGAGACTCTCTGGATGCAGTATGGCAAGCACCTTCTCCTCCCATTGTGTGAATTTTTTTGGTGGAATGGGAGGGCCACCGCCAGTCCTCTGAGCCAGCTCACGGTTCTTGCTCCTCCTCTCCTTGACCACCCTCTTCAGGTCATGCCACCGCTTCATGATCTCCTTTTTTGATCTTTGGGTGGTCCCTACTGCATTGACCCTTTGGACTATCCTAGCCCACATTTGTGTCCTTGTGGCTAATGGTGTCTGTTGGACCAGGGTACCAAAAAGCTGTGGTTCCACTCTGACTATCTCATCTACCATGACCTTCAACTCACTCTCAGTGAATTTGGGCATTCTCTGTGTGGCCATGGTGTGTGGTGTGCCAAGTGATTGTGGGTGCAGGGGTGTGAGTGGTGGTTGTGGTTGTGCAGGGGGTTAGTTGTGCTGGTTTGGAGGTGGTGGTGGTGCTGTGTGTGGTGTGGATGGTGATGTTGTGTCCTGGTCAGGTGTGGGACACAGGGAATGTTGGGAGTAGTGCTGCACTCCCAGCCACAAACACCCTCCCAGGAAGATGGCTACCTACCTGTAAGTTTGATGAGGGTTGTGTAATGGCTGACACATGCTTCTGGGTGGGGTGGTGGGAAGGATCCATCTTGCTAGGCTGTGGGACAGGGAGCATGGTGGGAGTAGTGGTGCAGGCCCCCCACCCCCAGACACCCTCATTGTGAAGATGGCTACCTACCTGTAAGTTTGTTTGTTGTACTGCAATGGCTTCCAACTGCTCCTGGGTGGGGTGGGGGAGGGATCCATCCTGCTCAAGTGTGGGACAGGTGGCATGGTGGGAGTAGTAGTGCAGCCCTCCCTAACACAAACACCCTCATTGTGAAGATGGCTGCCTACCTGTACATTTGTTTGGTGTACTGCAATGGCTTCCAACTGCTCCTGGGTGGGGGAGGGATCCATCCTGCTCAGGTGTGGGCCAGGGGGCCTGGTGGTTGTTGTAGTGCTGTCTGCCTGTACACATGCCCCCAGGGTTATGTTGTTAGCTATGTTTGTGGTGAATGGGAGTGGGTGAATGTTGGATCTGTGAGACATGTTTTGTGAGTGTGTGGTGCAGATGGATGGTGTGTGTCCAAGGTGGTGTAGCTTTGTAGTTGTGCAAGGCAGTACATGGCAGAGTGGTGGTAGTCATTTGTTTGTACTTACCAGCCTCCACTCCCCCGGCTACTCCTGTGAGACTCTCTGGATGCAGTATGGCAAGCACCTTCTCCTCCCATTGTGTGAATGTTTTTTGTGGAATGGGAGGGCCACCGCCAGTCCTCTGAGCCAGCTCACGGTTCTTGCTCCTCCTCTCCTTGACCACCCTCTTCAGGTCATGCCACCGCTTCATGATCTCCTTTTTTGATCTTGGGGTGGTCCCTACTGCATTGACCCTTTGGACTATCCTAGCCCACATTTGTGTCCTTGTGGCTAATGGTGTCTGTTGGACCAGGGTACCAAAAAGCTGTGGTTCCACTCTGACTATCTCATCTACCATGACCTTCAACTTACTCTCAGTGAATTTGGGCATTCTCTGTGTGGCCATGGTGTGTGGTGTGCAAAGTGATTGTGGGTGCAGGGGTGTGAGTGGTGGTTGTGGTTGTGCTGTGTATAGTGTGTGTTGTGCAGGGGGTTAGTTGTGCTGGTTTGGAGGTGGCGGTGGTGCTGTGTGTGGTGTGGCTGGTGATGTGTCCTTTGCTTCTCATGTCAGCTGGGGTATGTGTCCCTTCTCTCCTGGAGTTTTGCAAGGGATTGTGGTCAGTGAAGGGGCTGGTTTTATACACAGCTATGTGGGTGTGTCCAATTGGGGTGTTGCTGACAGGTGTGTAGTCCTGGGATTTGTATTTTTCGTTTTGCCATGTGGTTGTGTCATTGGGGTGTGTTTTGTGTATTTAGGAGGCATGTCTAGTTTTCTGTGTGCACTTTTTGGCCTTCTTGTGGGGATTTGGCTTCGTCCGCCATATTTCTGATGGTTCGTCCGCCATGGTGGCTGTGCTTCAGCTCTTCCGCAGGCTCTCCCATTCATCCCATTGTGCGACCGGGGCGGTCGGAGACGGCGGTACGTACCGCGGGACCGTTGGGGATATACTAATTTCCGGGGGAGTGTCTCCGCTATACTTGCGGCGGGTTGTTGTTTTTCTGCCGCGATTCCGACCGGCGTGGACGGATTTTGGCCATCTCTGCCCGCTACGGGCGGTTATTCTGGGTCTCGTACCGCCGCGGTCGGATTCTTTTGGCAGTTAATGCTAATTTGTTGTTTTCTGCTTCCATGGCGGTCGGGGTGTTTTTCCGCCCTACATCCTAATGGACCTCTATACATCAATAATTTATTATTCCCCCTCCAATTTGTACTAATTCAGGTAAAGCACTGGACACTAACCATACATAATTTACTATTCCCTCTCCAATTAATAATAAGTCAGGGAAGGTGCTGGACACTAAACATATATTATTTACTATTCACACTCCAATGTATATTAAGTTGGGGAAGGCTTTGGCCACTAACCATATATAATTTAATATTATCACTCCAAAGTACATTAAATAAAGGAAGGTGCCGGACGCTAAACATATGAGAATTACTATTCCCACTCCAAAACATATATAAAAAATTGGAATATACTGCACACTAAACAAATATAATATACTATTCATATTATTAATTATATGAACTCTTGTAAAATACTACACACAACTTAATTTGTATTTTACTATACATAAATACACATTGTATTTTAAAATATACTTTTTATAGACATATATGTAAAAATATAGAATACATATAAATATTAATAGACAACATTTTTACCAAACAATTCCAAAATAATTCTTTTTTTTTCAAAATTCAAAATTATATCCAAATAAATCCAAAATAATGACTCTTATTAATATATTTAAAAGTTTATGATTAATTCTAAAAAAAAATCTTTTAATTTTAATGTTTAATAAACTTAAAAGAAACTCAATTATACCCACTATAAATACCACATTCCAGAACTCAAACAATGAAATTTTAATTATAAATGTAAAAACTAATTATATTTCGATCAAAAACTAACCCACCTTAAACACAATGAATGCAATATTACACTGATAATTTTTTTATATCCATTTCAACTTGTAAGTTATTTTTTTCATTAATTAAAAAAAACAATATCAACCCTTTTTCCCTAATAACAAAAAATACCTCTCATAAATACATTTTTTTAATTAAATTTAAAAAGTAGATCAAAAAGTTTTATTCCCATAACATTTTTAAAACACTCCCCACTCTTATGCCCTATAAACCCAACATCCCGCTCCTAAAAAAACTGAACATTTTATTAAAAGTTTTTCAAATGTTTTGAATTTTTAAATTTCAAATTTTTACAATACTCCCCACCCTTATCCCCTATGAACTCAACATTCGGCTCATAAAAAAATATTTCAAATTATTAAACTAAATTAGAACATGTATTAAAATTTAAATTTCAAATTAACCCTTGTCCCCTATTAACCCAACATCCCCAACACACAAATTCAATATAATTTACATATATAGTTTTTTACATCGCTATTTTAAACTAACAATATTTTTCACTCGATATTATGGCAAAACGATATTTAATACTCGATATTCTGACTAATTAATGGAAAACATAATAGGTAACTATGCATACACAGTAAAAGCACATTGAAGACATATAAACAGCTAACATGATGCAAATTGCACCCTAGATAACTCAGGGCAGGGTTGTACGGTCAATTCAAATAGTTTGTGAGGCTACAGTACTATTGTTGCATGTAGCTATTTATGTACAGGCCTTTGCCTTCTTTTTTAAAATGTAGAGGTTGAGGGAATTGTTTTGATTTCTGGCAAGAGAGTGTTCCATATTCTTAGAGCAAAAGCAGAGAAGGTGCGGTGGCATGTTCTCTTCTTTTTGAACTTTAGTGGTTTCAGCAGTATCGTTTTTGAACTTCTTAGGTAGCAATTCTCACCTGTTAATTCAAGTTTATTTGCCAAGTAAGTGGGTGTGTTCCGATGCAGTGATTTGTGTGTCAAACAGGCTATCTTATACCTGAGCCTTGCATGGAGGGAAAGCCAGTTTAGTTGGATTAGGTCAGGTGTGATGTGGTCATGCTTTCTTGAACCCGTGATGAGCTTGGCAGCAGAGCTCAGAGTAGCCTTTAAAGGGGCCAATTTAGCTTGGGGCAGCCCAGCCAGGGTCGCCATTCCGTAGTCTAAACGGGAGATAACAAGGGATAGGACTGCTTTTTGCAGGTCAGTGGGGGGGGGTAGGAACGGTTTGATTTTCCATAACGTGCACAGCTGGTGATTGGCTCCAAATGTTGTAGCACTGATGTGATCCTGCATATTCAGGCATTTGTCCAGGATTAGGCCAAGTGACCTAGTAGAGCTAACAACATGTTGGTTGCAGTTGAGGGCTGTTAGTTGTTTGAGCCAGTCATGAAGGGCGCAGTATGATTGTGAGGGGCAAACCAAGAGGAATTCAGTTTTCAGTATATTTAGCAAAAGGTGGTTGTGAGATAACCATTGTTGCATTTTTAAAAGAGCATAATTGAGAGTAGTGATGTTGTCTGCTGAACAAATTTTCATATACAGTTGAGTATCATCTGCTTACATTTTTACATTTGATATTGTATGTTAGTCCGTTTCAGAATTTCGGTGAGAGGTTCCAGATACGCATTAAAAAGAGTTGGTGAGAGTGCAGATCCTTGTGGAACTCCAATTGAGACCGGTTTACTGTTAGAAAGGTCGTGGTTGACTTTAATTCTTTGAGTTCTTGAACGAACAAGACAAGGCAATCTGAGACTGGTCCTCATAACCTCATCCTTGTTTCCGGGAGGTCAATTAATTTGTTGTGTTTGACCTTGTCAAACGCTGAAGAAGGATTCAGCAGTATAAGTAGACATGGTTCATTCTGGTCATGTAGTCTTAGGGCATCGTCCACAATGTGTGTTAAAGCGGTTTCAGTACTGTGTCCAGATCTGAAGCCAGACCGGTATTGGTCTAGGAGTTGAAATGTTCAATGTGCTTACAGAATTGTGTATGTACGTATTTCTTAAGTAGTATGGATAGAGTAATGATATTTGTAATTGGTCGGAAGTTGTTGGGATCAGATAAGTCTGCCTTAGGTTTCTTTGGTATGGGGATGACTTGTCCAATCTTGAGGAAATCTGGAATGAAGCCTTGTGTGAGGGATTCATTAGCAACCTTTGACCAGAGAGGGAAAATGGATGAAGTAAGCTCTTTAAAGAATTTAATGGGCATTGGATTCTTGAAGTGATTTGATGGTTTTAATGTAGTTATGATGAAGAAGCATCATTTTTTGGAGTATAGGCAACCAAAACGTCCAGAGGATGAGCTCATCCAAGGTGAACCTAAAGTGGAGGTGCAGTGGGCTTGATTCTGCAAGTCTGGTAAGGAGAGTTGCAGATCTAATTTTATCTTTCTTTTTTTTTATTAAAGGGGACTGAGTACTTCTCACTGCTTGGGATTGAGTCTTTAAGTGTCAAGAGTTGATTAGAAGGTTGGTTCGCTTGTTGATTGATGATATCTAGAAAGTTTTTTAGGTCTGTTTTTGGCCTTGTCAAGCTGCGATCTAAAGTGATCAGATTTAGCACTGCGTATACGTTTGTTATACGTATTTCTTGTCTTCCTTACATGTTTGAGGTTAGCTAGGGAAAGAGAAGTTCTCCAAGATCTTTCAGCAAACCTAAGTTTACATCGTTCCTCGTTAAAGGAACTACCTTTTTGAATGTTTGCAAGGGATTCTTTTGAGATGCAGAGGAGCAAGTGTATCGAAAATATTGGTCATGAAGTGAATGTAGTGGGGGTGGTGGAAGAAGATTATTGCTCATATTGGTAAGATCATTTACATTGATGTTTCTCAGATCTCCATACCATTGTTTATTTTTGCGAGGTTGTCCTTGTCTGATCAATATTTTCCCATGATGCAAAATGAGATTAGGAGGTGTTCTGACCCGTCACAAGGTGCTATATCATCAATTTGCATGATGTTATCTTTGGCTATGATAAGATTTATGGTGGAACCTTTATGTGTAGGCTTGTTGCAAAATTGGGTGAGATTCAGGTTGGATAGGAAGGTCTTGAGGGTGCATACTAATGGATCATTTTCATTGTTCCAATGTAAGGAGAAATACCCAAGGAAGATATGGTTGTGAAATTGGTCAGAGTTCACTGATATGGTCTCCATCATATGTTCAATGAACTGAGGATTATCTCTAGGGGGTTGGCAGATAGTGTGAAGTGCACATATTATGTTATCATTGTTCTAGATTTCGAGTTTCAGGTGTTTATAGGAGGACATCGGTGCCGAGTGTATCTGTCTTAGCAGAGACCTCATCGATGGATGCAGGCAATGCCACCTCAGTTTGAACTAGTTTGTCCATTCGAATTATGTCCTAGTCTGGGAGAGCTAGAATGTCCGGGATTAATGTTGAAGTCTCCTTGAGCCAAGTTTCCATTAGGATCAGGAGGTCCAGTTCATGTGAGAGTATGATGTCTGCAATATCAGCTGCATGTCTTACAGCTGATCTGCAATTAATAAGCATCGATTTGATGTGAGAATTGATCACAACATTTTTGAGGTATGATGTTTGGACAGATAGTAAGTTTTCCTTGCTCATGGAACTGAGGATGACACTGGGTTCCCTAAATGGATAGAAGGGAATGGTTTGTATATTGAATGTAGAGGGAGCAGATTCAATGTGATCTGATTTGTAGGATAGAAATAGGGAATGAATGCCCACATTAGTCAGGTGATTGGTAACCCTATTGCACCTGGAGTGATTCTTAGGATATGGCCAAGGGTTCCAGTGAGGATTCCCCATGTTATCACTGGCCAAGATTTTCCTTCGGAAGTATTTGAGCATTGTGGAAAGGTTAGATTGATTAATCTTCAAAGTCGTGCTGAGATCCTCCAACTTTTCTATTTTTAAAAAGAAGTTTAATAAAATCTGGAGGCTCACTTTAACTAGTTTAAGATCATTCTTGATGTCAGCCAGCTTATCCTCACTGTAGGGATGGTTTATCGTATGCATGGGAGGTATGGTGGTAGGCTGAGAATGAGATCCGTCCAAAGGGAGAGAGGATTTCTTATAAGGGAGGAGGAACATTTTGGGAGTTGACATGCAGGTGCTGGATCAAGGATTGTGTATTTGGGATGGGGAGTGAGACATGGGTAGTAAGAGGTGTTAAATTGATACCTTCACTGGATGACTTGGGTTGTAAGTCCGATGAGACTCGTGGTTGGTGGGGGAGTTGCAGGAAAGGGACTCACCTATGAGCGAGTTTGAATTAGAAGGGGAGAGGGTAGTAGCCCGCAAGTTCCCTAGATTGCTGTTATTACAAACTATAGTGGGGTGTCTCACTGCCATATGTTTACAGGGAACAGGGAGATTCAATGTGTTGGGGAAAAGGCATACTCTAGAAGCTATATGTGGCCTTGGTTTGACCCCAGAGGATACACCGATGGTGCACGAAGATAGGTTCACCTAACTGTGGTAGAAGATGAAGATGGCGTTTAGGAGGTAGCGTTGGTGACAATGCATTGGGGTTTCACTGTAGTTGTTAGAGATTGATCTTGTAGCAAAAGAGTTACATTGTTAGCCATTGAATTTTTAATCCTCAAAGAATTTGTCAAACTGTTCTAGGTTTTGATCCGATGATTGCATAAGAATGATCCCATTGTTGCATAAGGAAAAGGCGAGATAAGCTTTGAAGATTGGAGAGGGAATAATGAATTGTCTAAAACCGTGAGATGTTTTCTGTATTGATTTGGCACAGAGCATGGACGTTAAGGCTCTTCTGTTCGTGAAGAAGATTAGGTCATTAAAGACGATGCCTTTAGATGTACAAAAGTATGCATCTGAGATAAGTATTTCTGTGTGCCATTTGGGTAGACTATGTTTGAAGTTCTTTGCAAAGTCTTTTGATAGGTTTGGAGGGTATGTAATCTTAAAAGCATTGTGACCCACCCATGACAGTAGGTGCTCAATAGGGCTATTTAGAGCCATGGTGGGAAGGGAGACCACGGAGAAAGTTAAAAACTAGGCAAATTATGGGCACTATTCAAGTTGCTCCTTTATTTATGGAGTCTTGGAATAACAGGCATCCAGCTTCTAGAGTTTAATTTATAAGGACGTAAAATAGCTAAAATTAGAAGTGACTAAATAGTGATAAGTTCAACCATGCCTGAAAGAAAGATGTGATGTGAGATCTGATTAAGGCTTGCCAATATGACACCCTCCTAAAATGGCTGTTCCCCGTACATAGCTGGAATTAAATCTTACTTTACTTTCATGCAAAGTCAAATGGCTCGGAGTCCGCCTTTGACTCCTGTGACTTTCCTGGGCTAAAGTCCTACCTTTCTTTTCTTGAATTGTCAAATGGCTCAGAGTCCTCCTTTAATATCTGTGACTTTCTTGGGCAAAAGTAATAATCCTGTGTTTATGTAGAGCAATCTGGTGTAACAACCCTCTTGCCACCGGGCGGTCTGCTGTGGGCTGGAAATATGAATTCACAAAAAGCCTTGTAGTATAAACTATCTGATCCAAACACACCTTTTTTCAGTGCATTAGAAATGGTTCCAGGCAGGCAACAGTGTTCGGTTCCAGCTCAGTTTACAATCATGCAAGCTATACTCTATTCGGCCTTACCCCTCTGTGCAATCAGTTCCTTTCACACTTACATTCGATCAATCAATCAATCAAATAATTTGTAAAGCGCACTACATACCCGCAAGGGTTTCAAGGTGCTGAGGGTGGGGAGAGGGGGTGCTGTTGCTACTGGTCGAACAGCCAGGTCTTGAGTTGTCTCCTGAAGGTTAGAAGGTCTTCGGTTTGTCGTAGGATGAGGGGGAGGGTGTTCCAGGTCTTGGCGGCGCGGTGGAAGAAGGATTTGCCTCCGGCTGTGGTTCTACGGATGCGTGGGACGGTAGCCAGGGAGAGGTCTGCGGAGCGGAGTTTCCTGTTGGGTATGTAGAAGGAGAGTCGACTGTTGAGATAGGCTGGGCCGGTCTTGTGGAGTGCCTTGTGTGCATGGATCAGGAGCTTGAAGGAGATTCTTTTGTCGACAGGGAGCCAGTGCAGGTTCCTCAGGTGGGGGGTGATGTGGTCGCGGCGTGGGACATCGAGGATCAGGCGTGCAGAGGCATTCTGGATTCTTTGCAGTCTGTTGATGAGCTTGGTCGGGGCTCTGGCATATAGGGTGTTTCCGTAGTCGAGTCTGCTGCTGACTAGCGCCTGGGTGACTGTTTTCCTTCTGTCTGTCGGGATCCATCTGTAGATCTTGCGGAGCATACGGAGGGTGTTGAAGCGGTGGAGGAGAGGATCAGTTGCGTGTCGTCGGCGTAGGAGATTATGTTGAGGTCGTGATGTCAGGCACTGCGTGCGAGAGGCGCCATGTAGACGTTGAACAGTGTCGGGCTGAGGGAGGATCCCTGCGGGACGCCGCACATGATCTCGGAGGCTTCGGATCAGAACGGGGGAGGCATCCCCCTCACATTTGTGAGGGGGATGCGAGCTCATAAGCCCGGTGCGTACCTCAGTTACCTAGTAAGTAGGAATGACTCCTAGGGGCAACTTACACGGGGCTAACCCTATCTACTTAGGGCATTTTCAAGACAGTCAAACCCTTCTTCAATTGTAAACCTGGGCTCTGAACACTGGTGGTGTGTGGGGAGTGTACTATGCTAATCCTAGTGTCCTCCCATATCTAACACTAAAATCCAGTTTTAGGCAGTCACTGTACCTCCAACAAACTCAGAGACAGAATTCTGGTAAAAAGCAAATCTGAGCTTTCAGCAACTAGACAGTGGATACATCCAAAGTGTTTTGCCATTCTGTGTTCCTACTTTGAAGTGTGCACCAAATGGTGTATGTAAACCTAGTACACATGTCAAACAGGCTGGGACACTGTAATGTTAGAGAGAGTTCTGGTGTGTAGTACCTAAAAATACATAGCATCTACATGTTTGTTGGACAACATAAACTAAGGGTTTGGTGTCTAGACTGATTCCGGACACCCCGACAGGATATGTCAGCTGATAGACCAGCTAGCTCACAGTGCCACCATAAGTCCACTAATCTTACCAAGGAGTTTATAGTTTCTGACAACCATCGAACATGTCAACCCTTGATCCTTCAGGGATTGTGGAAACAGTACACTAGTTTTCACTTAGTCAATCATGCTCACTTATGCCCGCCACCCTAGCGGTGCTTGGACAAGCCGCCAGTAGTGCGGCTGTCACGTACCGGCAATTAGGATGCCACCACCACGGTGGCGGTGGCATCCTGCATACATTGCATTGTGGTGGGCGGTACTGGAAGCAGCACCCACCACAATGCAATATATGCATGTCGCGCATTTGCATGCACAACGTGGCAGGCACCGTGCAATGCCTGCCACCTTGTGCATGAAAATGCAGGGGGGTACCATAAGTACCCTCCATGTGCACCCGCCACCCCCCCAACACCATGGTGGCACGCAACAGGCCCCGACTGAGCAGACCGCATGCCTTTCAAGGCTGTTTCCCGCTGCCATAGTAATATGGATGGCGGTGTCTAGCAGACACCGCCACCATATGCAAACCTTTTCCGCCCGGTCGACTCTCCAGCCGGGCGGAAAAGCGGTGGACGGTCTTCCCGTCTGCCGCGGTACCCCCGCAATCATAATATGGCAGGTGGGGAAATGGGAGGTGGGCGGGGGATTATGTTCGGTCCGCGATCCGCCCGACATACTAATAGACCCCTTAGTCTCAGAAAGATGCACAGAATAAATGTTAGAATGTTTTTAATAAGAATTTATTTATCCAGCAAAATGATACCTCACTTGTGTGGGT
Organism: Triturus cristatus; assembly: GCF_964204655.1. NCBI lineage: Eukaryota > Metazoa > Chordata > Amphibia > Caudata > Salamandridae > Triturus > Triturus cristatus. Next base: position 1,342,038,770 of record NC_140585.1, read on the forward strand.
GGGGCAAGGGCCTGTGACTGGGTAGGGCCAAAAACATAGGCATAATGGGTATAGCGCAGTAAATTCTAAGCACTACATTTTACAAAAAACAGGTTTTTAGCCAATTCTGCATTGACACTCACACAAGTGAGGTATTATTTTACTTGGGAGACTGAGGGGAATGCTGTGCGGTAGGACATTTGTGCCAGCATGGTGATCCCATGTTAAAATATTCGAATCATTTGAATTTTTCAGCTAAATTTGAGGTTTGCAGGGGATACTGGGTATGAAAACATTGGAGGATCCATGCAATCCATACCTCCCTGTACTTCCCCGGGTGTCAAGCTCTTAAAAATGTGTGGGTTTGGTAGGTTTCCCTTGATGGCTGCTGATCATGGGGCCAAAAACCCAGCTGCCCCCCTTGCAAAGCCAGGTCTTTTTGTGATAGATCATTTTGATGTCTCGTCAATACGTTTTGGGCCCTTGCTTGTCGCGGGTACTTGGCCCACCCAATGCGAGTGAGGAACCTTTTTTATAGGGAGACCTGGGGGAACGCTGGGTGGTAGGACATTTGTGGCAGCCCAGTGATCCCACAATTTTTCCACACAGACATTTGAGAAACATTTGATTTTTTCACCTACATTTGAGGTTTGCAGGGGATTTTGGGTAGGAAAACGTTGGGGGCTCCATGCAAGCCATACCTCGCTGGACTCCCCCCGGGTGTCTAGTTTTCAGAAATGTGGGGGTTTGGTAGGTTTCCCTAGATGGCCGCTGAGCCCAGGACCAACAACTCATGTGGCCTCCTTGCAAAACCAGGTAGTTTTGTGATAGGTAATTTTGATGTCTCCACAATATGTTTCAGGCTCTTGCCTGTCGCAAGTACTTGGACAACCCACGTGAGTGAGGTACCATTTTTATCGCGAGACCTGGGGGAACGCAGGGTTGTAGGAAATTTGTGTCAGCCCAGTGATCCCACAACTTTCCCACAGAGAATTTTAGAAAAATATGATTTTTGGGGCTAAATATGAGGTTTGCAGGGGATTCTAGTTAGGAAAACGTTGGGAGGTCTACGCTAGACATAACTCCCTGGACTCCGCTGGGTGTCAAGCTTTCAAAAATGTATGGGTCTGGTAGGTTTCCCTAGATGGCTGCCGAGCCTGGGGCCAAAAACCCAGGTGACCCCCCTTACAAAACCAGGTAGTTTTGTGATAGGTCGTTTTGATGTCTCCACAATATTTTTTGGGCCCTTGCCTGCCGTGGGTACTTGACCCACCCACAAAAGAGAGGTACCTTTTTTTATCATAAGACCTGAGGGGAATGCTAGATGGTAGGAAAATTGTGGTTTTTCTGATACCAGAAGATTATGACAAAGTAATGCGAGAAAAATGTGTGACTATAGTCACATTTTGAGGTTTGCATGTCATTGTGAGTAAAATAAACTTGTTGGGATCCATGAGAGGCACACCACCAAGTACTCCCCATTTTTTTGAGTTTATAAAAATATCTAAAGTTGGTAAATTTTCCCTAGAGACAAACTACACCTTAGCACAGAAAGACAGATAAGACAAATATGTCTGCCTATCAATCTGTTCCTCAAGTACACAGGCATACGGGATGGATTTGCCACGAGGGTGGGTAAAAAGTTCAAAATGGATATATTTATTATATTTATTTTATTTTTGTGTTGTATAGAGCGTGAATTTGACCCGTTACGGTATCAGAGCGCTTTACAGGAATCATAGGATTGTACAAAAAGACTTAGAATCACAAGAGTAAAAAATCAATTAGGAGGTGGCGGGGTGCAGAATACATAAGAGATAGGACATGTATTTACAGATTACATTTACAATTACTCAAGACGAGACCACGGGTTTCTTCGTGGGGTGACTAGGTAATCCGAAGGGAGGCAATAGCCAGACATATATCATGGTCATAGTGGTGCTTGAAGGCAAAATTTAAAGGAGGAATTTACCCATAAGGAAGGTTTTGGTATCCTTTTTGAAACAAGACAGAGAAGGGATTCTTCTGATGGCGGGTGGGAGAGAGTTCAATATTCTAGGACTGGCCTCAGGGAAAGCAGGATTGTAAGTTTTTTTTTCCCGAAAGCGAGCAGTTTGCAGCAGGAGGTCCCTGGCGGACCGGGAGTTTCTGATTCCTCAAGATATCACAAGTTTCTGTGCAAGATATGCAGGGGAGTTTGAGTATAAAGCCTTGTGTGTAACGCAAGCTAGTTTAAGCTGTATTCTTGCCTCCAGAGGAAGCCAGTTCAGAGCTTTCAGGTGTGGGGAAATGTGGTCAAATTTCCTTGTGCTGGTAAGAAGCCTGGCGGCCGCATTGAGGCAAGCTTTTAAAGGTGCCAGGGAGATCTTGGGTAAACCAGAGAGGGTAGAACAGCCATACTCCAGTCTAGAGATGACTAGTGCTTGGACTGCCATTTTTAGGTTGGGAGCATCGAGGAGGGGTTTCAATTTCCTTAGGTAGCTCAGGTGGAATCTGGCTGATTTGGCCAACGAGTTGATATAGTCCCGCATGTTCAAGTTGCTGTCCAGGGTGATTCCCAGGGATTTGGCCGAGTCCACGAAGGCCGGTGGGCAATTTAGGGCTGAGATAACCTTGATCCATATCTGCATCTCAGGGGAAATTAGGAGAAATTCTGTCTTCTTTGTGTTGAGTTTGAGTTGATTGGAGGCAAGCCATTGGACAGTCAGTTTCAGGGCTTCGTTTAGGGAGAGGATCTCCTCGAGAGATGAGGTTTTGATGTAGATCTGAGTGTCTTCAGCATACATATGGCAGTGCGTAGTACTTCGGCAAGCGGTTCTAGGTAAAGGTTAAAGAGGGTGGGGGACAGGGTTGATCCTTGGGGGACTCCAACCGTGACCGGGGAGGGAGCAGTTAGGTGCTGTTGATTAGGAATCTCTGCGATCGGTTATGGAGGTAGGACCTAAACCATTTTAGAACACAGCCTTCCAATGCCATCCTGAGTTTGAGGCGCTCGAGTAGTGTAGATCTAGGAGGATTAAGAGACAGGTTTTACCTTGGTCAAGGGCTTGGAGGGCATCATCAACGATGTGGAGCATGGTGGTTTCAGTGCTGTGCCCAGGTCTAAATCCGGATTGGAAGTCATCAAGTAGGTGGAAGTTGTTGATGTGTTGACTTAGCTGTTGTTGCACACACTTTTCCAGCACTTTGGCTAAGAGGGGGATGTTGGAGATGGGTCTGAAGTTGTCGATGGAAGCAGGATCAAGTGACGGCTTTTTCAAAATGGGGAGGACTTGGCCGGCTTTCAGAGAGTCAGGCATCGATCCCTGCCGTAGAGAGGTGTTAATTATTGCAGTCCAGCTAGGAATAATGGATTGGGCAATGGCAGCTAGGCAGTTGGAGGGGAGCGGGTCATTAAAATGGTTGTTCGGGTTTAAAGTAGATAGGATTTTAGAGATGGAGTCTTCGTCATAGACTTTGAAATCAGTCCGGTGAGTTTGATTTTTTGGTGAAATCTGTGGGGGCGTTGCGGCAGGAGGAGGCAGGTCCGGAAGGGGCTGAGAGTATGTGGCAGGAATGAGTTCGTTTCCTAAGGCTATGATTTTCAGAGAAAAGGAGGAGGAGAATTCCTCGGAGGATATTAGGGACTTGGGGGTTTCTTTCAATGTTTTGTCAAATTTATTAGATTGGTGTTTGACCAGTTCGAAGAGCTTCAGGTCTGAAGAATTCTTTTTTTGAGTTGAGGATGTTCCTGTTGTAGGCATTTCTGGCCTGGCGGAGAAGATTTAGATGTGCAGCAGAGGGGTGCTGCCTCCAGGTTCTTTCAGGTTGTCGGACGGATCTCCTACCATTGTTGAGGGATCCCGTGAACCAGGGGTTTCTGTCTTTGATTTGTATTCTTTTCAGTTTTTGTGGGGCTAGATCATCCAGAATGTTCGATATAGTCACAGAGTAGTGATCGTTGAGGTCACTGACCGTTGTGATATGCGAGGGGGTGGGTTCAGATTTACAGCGAGCCTCAAGTTCACTATGGTCCAGGTTCTTGGTGTCCCTGATCCAGCCTTTGGTAATCACCAGTTGCGGTGCCCTTGTCTTGTGGGTTCCAGGTAGTTGGAAGATGATGGCGTGGTGGTCAGACCAGTAACATGGGTCTATAGAGATAAGCTTGACTGCTGATTCTTTTGAGATGATCCAATCAAGAGTGAGTTGGAAGTGAACAGGTTTGGGTCAGGGCTTGATCGGCCAGGAGGTCTTTGATGGCGTTGACATGTGGATCCTTGGGATCATTCCAGTGCAGGTTAAAATCACCAAGGAAAATATCTTTAGTGTTGGAGGAAATCTTAGCTGTGATGATTTCCATGAGGTGGTGAGTGAAGGAGTTGTTCATGCCTGGGGGGTGGTAAAAGATGTGCAGGTTGCACAGTTGGGTGGAATTGCTGTAAAAAGCGAGGGTAAGGTATTTGCAGGATTCAGTGGTTTCCGCCAGGAGTTCCATGACAAGAAGGGTAGAGCGGTAGATGCAGGCGATGCCTCCTCCTTTCTTGTTAGATTGCCTGTCCAGCCTTGCAATGTTATAGTTGGGAGGGACTAGGAGGTCCAAGAATGGAGATGAGGAATCGTTGAGTCATGATTCTGTTAGGATTGCTAAGTCGAAATTGTTGTTTAGGATGAGATCAGCAATATCAGCGGCATGCTTAGCTGCAGATCGGTAGTTGATTAAGAGACCAGACATAGAGGGGTCGGAAGGAGTGTGGGTCTGGGCGGACAGGTGAACAGGCGCTAGATTACTTTTGACCACAATTCTGTTATGGAGTGTAGCTGGTCTGTTGGGGTTTATAGTGACCGTGCAGATAGCATGTTCGGCACTCACTTCAAGTGGATAAGGGGTAGCTGGGGCAGCGTTGTAGTTCCGGAGGATGGCAAGGATTTCCATTTCCGTGAGGTCTAGCGGACTTGGAGTGGAAAGAGTAGAGTTGTAGGAGAGGACAAGAGCAAGGGTTTCCTCCTCTGAGAGGTGGCTTGGTTGCTTGCGAGGGCGAAGATGTCTCAAGCATAGCGGAAAGGGTGTTTAGGGAACTCCTCGATATGCGGGGGTGGAGTTTGGCAGGGACATGAGGTTAGCGCAGGAGAGTTCTGCGAGGTGGAGGAGGCTCATTAGATCCCAAATGGAATTGTGGATGCTCTGGGTTAGTTTAGCAGCTCTCAAATGTAGGGATTCAAAATCCATATACGAGGGAGGTGCTAAAGGGCTGGGGGAAGTGGTTCAAGTGCAGTTCTTTCGGCATGTATCGGTGATAGGGTGGAAGGGCTAGCTCGACCTGTCTCGTAGGTCATTGGAGGCATACTAGTCTCATAGTCAGAGTGGGGCACTAGCGGGGAGGGGACCAACAGTCTTGGGAAGTTTCTGATGGTACGGCCAGGAGGTGTGCTAGGGGGGTTAGGATGATCTGTGTTGGGACCCCTAAAAGGGGTGGTTTGTGGGCTGGAAGGGCTAGCTCCACCTGTATCGTTGGTCTTTGGAGGCGTACCAGTTACACAGTCATATTGGGGAGCTAGCTGGGAGGAGACCAAAGGCCTAGGGATGATTGTGTTGGCAGGGCCGGGAGGCGTGCTGGAGTGGTTAGGATGATCTGTGTTGGTAATCCTTAGATGGGTGGTTTGTGAGTGGCTAGTCACGCTAGAAAGGCTGGGCGGAGGCTAGTCGGGGTTGGTGTTGGTTACCCTGCCATTGTCGTGCACATGGGTTCTGAGGAGGGTAAAAAGGTCCGCAAATTTATTCAGGTTTTTGGTTGAGGCTTAGATCAAGACAATGCCGTTTTTGTAGAGAGTGATGGTGAGGTCAGCTCGCAGGGTTGGGGAGGGTGCTATTGAAAGCTTTGTGCTGTATGGAATGTTCTTGATTGCGCGTATGTTGAAGAGGTGACCAAAGGTTTTGCGCCAAGAGGAGGTTTTTCTGGAGTAGAAAATGAGGTCATTAATGACTGTGCCATTGTCCTTGCTGTAACGCAGGTCAGAGATCAGTGTTTCAGGGTGACTTTTCAGGATGGAGTGCTTGAAGGATTTTGCGGCGTTTTTGGAGAGGTTGGGGGGGTAAACCAGAGCGTATGAATTTTCCCCAGTAGCAGTCAGGCCAGGACTTGCCATGCTGGCTCGGTGGGTCACTCAAGTAACGATAAGGGTCAGTCACGTAGCAGAGGGGGTGGGTCTCTACAGGCGTGGGGGACTATAGTGGCTGACATGGCATCTTAAAGGTGGAGAGGTAGGGTAACCCCATCACAGCAGCGTTACGGGTTTCATGGCGAAGCTGTTCTTGAAAGAGCAGGCTGTCGGAGCGTTGGGCAGGGGCCCAAGTGTACTTGAGATGGTCGGAAGCAGCTGTCTTTGAGGGTAGGGCAGCGGTAGGGGCTGAAAGGCCGTGCCAGTTGCAACTCCTCGGTCCTAGGTGAAGACAGGGTAGGCCGGACCCAGTAGAAGTCGATGCTAATCAGACCTAGAGTGGGTATCGGGGCCATTATTGAGGGAGGTAGGCACCATCTTCCCACTGAGAGCTGAGTGCCCTCGAGGCGATAACTGCCCAAAATGGGGAACCGAATCCCTGAACAACAGGGGACTCGCTCCCCCCCCCCCTTTTTGACATGGCAAAACAGAGCAGCCGAAGCAGACGACCGGAGGCCTCAACTAGGTCCCTTCTCTCCACAACATCAGCAGGAGACCTCAGGACACCCCAGAGGAGTCGAGAAGAATGCTGCACCAGTCCAGACCGGTGCAATACTACGTTGTCTGCAGGGGTGAGCCTCCTTTCACCATGGCCTGTGCTCGGTCCGTAGCAGGGAAGCACCTGGAGGCAAGTGGCTGCTCCAGGGGCTCGGCCAGAGCCAGGAACCACCGCTGATCCCAGGAGACCCGTTACAAGGGTTCCGGGAGTCAGCCCCATGCAGGCATAAGAGCGCAAGGCGTTGAGTGGGCAGTGACCGGGGAACTCACCGGGGTCTTGGTTCCAGGTTCCCAGTGTCTTGATTCCTGGTTCCCACACACAGGGGTCCCATCTCAGGGGATCAGCCCCATGCAGGCAGCAGGCGTGGGAGCCAACGGTGCCGAATTCGCAGCACCAGGGGACACACCTGGGTCCAAGCTACAGGCGGAACTGTGACTGGCCAGCAGCAGCCCAAGCCGGAGGCGGTGTCGTACGGTCAGAGACCACAGTCTAGAGAGCAGCGGTTGATGGTAGCTCCCGATAGTCATCCGTCAATCAGCTGGGCACCCGATGTTCTCCTCAAGCTGCCATCACCTCCAATGCCCGATGGTCCGAGGGAAGGTGAGTGAGGTCCATGAGTATAATCTGCGGGTCCCGGGTGTTGTTATGGAATGATAGAGGGGCAGTAGGGCGGGGGATGGCAGGGTTAGATGGGGATATCACCGATTTGGTTATCCCCAACCCGGAGCTCACTTGGAGGAGCTCACTGTCCAACAGCCATCTTAATTTTTGATATATTATTAACAAGAGATGTCACAGAAAGGAAATGCGCTTTTAATAATTAAAAGGTTAAAAACCTGAACCAATGACTCACAGCTCGTGTGCTGTAAAGTCTCGACAAGGCACCAACCTCTTTACAGGCCATTCACACACCTTTCATACTTGAAACACACGTTCACACCACCAGCTGCTGCCACAGCACATTACGACACTCACATCAACAGACAATGTAGAGACAATATACACCCTGGCAGAGATAGACAGAAAAGACAAATATTACTTTAAAATAACTATTCCTTAAGTGCACACACATACGGGTTGGATTTGGCACGAGGGTGACTGATGGTTCAGAGCGTAACAGTTTATTAACAAGATATTTCACAAAAAGGAAATGCACTCTTAATAATTGAAAGTATAAAAACCTGAACCAATGACTCACAGCTCGTAAGCTGTAAAGGAGAGGCAAAGAAACAGCCTCTTTACAGGTCTTTTACACACCTTTGATACGTGACCCACAAGACCATTCACACTGCCAGCCAGGGGCCCAGCACATTGCAACATTCACACCAACAGACAGCACCATTCAAGGGCCCATCACTTTCATATGCCCACATGACTGACAGAGAAATCATACCGGCTGATGGTTGACATAGTGTGTGCAGTGGCGTTTGGCTAGCAGAGTGTGAAATGACCAGCAACAAGTCACTACTCACACATCAGTCCAACCACACCACCAGCCAAGTGCCAGCCCACACACACTACCAGCCAAGCGCCAGCCCACACATACAGCCAGCTACGTGCCAACCCACGCACACCACCAGCCAAGCATCAGCCCACACATATCACCAGCCAAGCACCAGCTCACACAAACAACCAGCCAGAGACAGTCCACGCACACCCTCAGCCAAGTGCCAGTCCATGCACACCACCAGCCAAGCACCAGTTCACACACACTGCCAGCCAAGCACCAGTCCACCCACACTGCCAGCCTAACACTAGTCCATCCACACCATCATCACATTTTTTTTTAACAAGAAAACACAAACTAATTGGAACTAGATACAAAACTAAAACTACAAACACAACAGTGATAACTAAAGACATAATTCTAATGGCTACTATGAAACTGAACAACAGATATAAAACCACACAATCCAGGTAGTACACTGTTAGTCTCACGGCTGCTCCCAAAAACTCTTTTGAGTGTGATAGAATCTGAAACATGTGAGCACATACAGCTCAGAATTAGAAGGACAATCAGCACAGTGCATACGACTCTCCTCCCACATACCTCTTCGCAAACAGACTCTACATCTCTTACAGGGATTATTTTTTTGGGACGTAGGATGAATTAAATAGGGAAAGTGGTGATCTATCAATCTAGCCACATCCTCCACCACTCCAACTCTAGGAACACTTGCCTGTCCCACTATAACAAGGCTGCTTATCACAGACTCCAAAAACTGAACAAAAGTCATCTTTGACGCAGAAGAACACTCCTTGAACACAACAAAAGCATTAAAAGTTGCTAAATTGAAAAGATAGATTGTCAACTTCTTATACCAAATGTAAGCCTTATGAACCGCAGTGTAAGGTTCAACCTCTGATCTACTCTATCAACACCACCCTTGTGCTTATTGTAGTCTACAATGCACACAGGTTTGAGCACTTCAGCAACCTGACCCCAAACAGCCACAAGTGACGTACTGTCATCATGGATGGTGAGTCAGCATGTACACATCCCTATTGTCCACAAATTTAACAGCTAGCAGTTCCTCACTACGCAAGGCACTGTACTGTCCCATCTGAAGCTTTTTGCAAACAAGCTCTTTTGGGTAACATTTACGGTTAGAGGGGATTGTGCCACAAGCAAGAATGTCCACTTTGAACCATTCCTTAAACAATTGCTCACCAGTGTAGAAGTTATCAAGGTACAAATGGTGACCTTTGTTAAACAGTCCTCTAGCAAGTTCCCATACAACTTTCTCAGAAACTCCTAAAGTAGACAGACAACCAGGGGGTCAATAGTGGAATCCCTACTAGTGTACACTCAGAAATTATAGACATATCCTGTTCTACTCTCAGACATCCCAATTCATAACTTGCCCTCTTGCTAGGAATGTACTGCCTAAAAAACAAACGGCCCTTGAACAGGACCAAAGACTCATCAACAGCAATTTCTTTCCCTGAAGTATAGATTTCCCAAAATTGATCTAAAAAGTGATCAAGAACAGGCTGAATCTTAAAAAGACGGTCACAGTCAGGGTGATCTTGTTGCAACACCAAAGCATTATCAACAAAAGGCAGCATCTGAAGCAAAAGTAAAAACCGATCACGGCTCATAATTGCAGGAAATATGGCAGTTACAATAAATGGACTGGTAGACCAATATGAAGACAGGGACGGCTTTCTTGTCAAACCCAAAAACTTCTTCATCTCATTCAGATATGTGGGAGTCCACTGGATAGCTCTATAGCGGGGCCTGAGTCTGGCACTGTTGTCCCTCAAAAACTGTTCAGGATACATATTAGTCTGCTCAACAATCTCAGCTAAAAATACATTATCCATAAACAACTGAAAAAACTGTATAGGCAAATCATTTTCACAATTCACTCTACACCCTGCATCACCACTAAAGGCAGGCAACACCAGCTGCACTATGTTTGGATCAACTCAGAGTCCAGCACTTCCAATGGGAAGCCTTGCATCCCCAGTCTGCAATCCAGATGCCTCTTGCTGCATTTTCAACACATTAGTGTCCTCCTCTAAAACAGGCACTTCATCCGCACTGAGAGTAGCTTCATCATCAGATGATTCCTTTTGGACAGAAAACTCACTGCTAGAATCTTGCACTCCCTCCTCTACCTCAGACACACTGTCAGTCTCAAAATCATGGTCAGAGGAAGATTCAAAAAGCACACCAACCACCTGCTGAGCAGTAATTCTGTGGCTAACCATAATCCTTATTACTAAAGCTAACTGGTCAAACAAGTCATCAACAATAAACACTTTGTAAAATAAGTAATAAACAAAATGTGGCTTTATCACAAAGACCTATATACTCCAAAACTATACCACTCACTTGCCAGAAGCAGCTAGACTCACCACCATCTACTCTGCACAGACACAGCAAGGACCAACAATATACCACTAAAAAAGAAAAAGAAAATAAATTACATTTAAGACAAAGCAAAACACATTTCAAAGAATTTCATACTCAAAACACTAACTAAATATTCTGCTAATATGACACCATTTACAAGAAATTCATTCATAAATGAGAATAATATTCATTTGGAACAAACACAACACAAAAGAAATTCTTACTAAATAAATGCAACTATGCAAAACTGCAGATCAACCTCTGCCGAAACTGCAAACAAGAATCAATAGCTTTGCACTAGAATAAAAAGGAGAAATAAAACATTACAATCACATCTGCAAATAATGCACCAGTTAACACACAATCCACCAGCCAAGCTAAGGGGCAGGTGGGCCTAAAAGCATAAGGTCGATCTGCTCCCAAAGGGGGCAGAAACAGCCAAAATATTCACCCCCGTAATAGGGGAGCGACCCTTGCCCAAGGGGCCACTACCCACTGCCGACATTTAAAACCCACTGGTGTCTAGTGTCTAAAAGCTGCGCAGTTTAATTGCAGACATCCAGAGCGCAAATGGAGGAAAGATTATCTTCCAGATAAAAAAATTAAATATAAAAAAGTGCTTTCTGTACATAAAGAGCTAATCAAAGCAGAAAAGACCAAATATTTCTCGGGGAAAATCAAACTAGCTGCACACTCCACCAGGGAACTTTTTAAAATAGTCAAAGATTTGTCTAAATGGAACAATATTAACATCTTTGTTCCTGATGAATCCTACTGCAATAAGTTGGTGGTTTTTTTTCCAATTCAAGGCCAACTCTATTTTTCAAGTGTTCTCTTTGAATACACCGAGCATTGACTCTACTCCATATCAGGAAGAGGATCTGTTTCCTGGATCAGTCCCAGAGCCCTGTGAATCTCCCATTTTTTAGATGTTTTTGGACCCCTGACCTCCACGGGTCATCAATCTGGAAGCCAGCCAGGTGGCCGGTGCACACAAGGAATTACGAAATGTGGCACTGAGCTCAGGGCATTACCCAAATATTTGGAAATAGCCACCATTCTGCCCTTGGTGAAAAAACGTTTCCTGGACCCCAAGTTGGTGGAAAGATACAGACGCATCTCCCGTCTTCCGTTTCCTGCAAAGATTTTAGAGAAGGCAATGTATGAGGAAATGCTAACTTTTCTGGACACCAATTAGTTGCTTGACCCCTCTCAATACGGTTTTAGAGCAAGCCATTGTACGGAGTCAACACCGATGGCTGCATCTTAGGAAATAAAAGACATAGTGGACAAGGGCGACAGAGCTGCATTAATCCTATTGGATCCATCCGCTGCCTTTAACACGGTTCACCACGCACTTCTTATCAAACGTCTTAATTCTCTTGGCTTTAGGAATACAGCATTAACATTGTTGAGCTTGTCCCTTGAAGGTAGAAAACAGAGGGTTGAGGTTGGAGATGCAATGTCTAGACCATTGTCTCTCCCCTGTGGGGTGCCTCAGGGCTCTGCGCTCATTCCCACCCTTTTCAATGTGTATGTCACTCCCTTTGCAAAGCTTATTCACAGTTTTGGCCTGGCCGTATTATCCTATGCAGATTTCACACAGATAGTGGTATCCATCTCATCACAGGTGGAAAAAGATGCAAACAATTTTTGCAAGTGCATGGCCGCAGTTGCAGGTTGGATGCAGAGAAACTGTCTAAAGCTAAACTCGGGCAAAACAGAGGTTCTGCCTTTTGCGAAAGAGACCTCCTTTTGGGATGCATCCTGGTGGCCCTCGGAGTTGGGCGCATTACCTCAGCCATTGGAGAAGGCAAGAAACTTGGGAGTTATCTTTGACACCAAACTATGTTTCTCTGCTCAAATTAATGCGGTGACCTCAGCAGTTTTTTATTATGCTGAGGGTTCTAAAATAAATTCTCCGGTTCGTTACATTTGAAATACAAAAAACGGTGATGATGGCTCTCATCGCCTTGAAAATAGACTATTGTAATGCCCTCTATTTAAGTTCCTCCAAATACCTGATAAAAAAACTGTAGTCCTTACAGAATGCTGTAGCAAGAACACTACTGAAGGTCCCCAAGCCCAAACCAATTTCTCACCTACTGTATGGCCTTCACTGGTTGCCGGCGGAGAAGAAGATCTCCTTCAAGGCTGTGTGTCTAATCCACAAGGCCCTTTATAGAGCTGGTCCAACTTTTTTTCAAGATGGGTTCTCCTGGTACTCGCCCCGCAGGAACCTTAGATTAAGCTCTGCGCACATGGTCATGGTCCCAAGAATGAACAGAGCAAAATAGGGTGGAAGAACGCTAGCATACTACGGTGGGAAGCCATGGAATTCCCTTCCTCTTTTACCACGCTCACAACCCATCCTGCAGTAATTCAGTAAGGATCTGAAGACTTGGCTATTCCCACTCAACTGTGCGACACCTTAGATCCCCCCCGGCTGATGGCCCCCCTGGATCTTGAATCACATAGTGCTAAGACGCCCTCGGGTATTGCGCGCTTTCCAAATTATTTACTTCATTCATTCTAGTGGCTTCTGCCCCCCTTGGAGACAGATGGGCCTAAAAACATATGGCACTTCTTTGATTCTAGACCTCTTACTGCTTCACCTACCTGATTTGCTGACCGGGATATACTCCTCCGAGTCATCTTCGAGGTACTCTATTAACATATTTTGTCGCCTTGGCTATTCACTTTCTGTTTTTATTTTTGGATTACTGTTTGGCATACTCAGTGCAGAGATACGTCCTATTTAGATACATAATCAGGATACATTATACCTCATGGAGTGCTTATTATGATTTGAGACGTGCTTATACAATTCTAAGATTTCTTCACCCTGATCCTCTAGCTACAAATTATTTGCTAATGTCACTTTATATTTTATTTTCAGATACTTGCTTTTAATATATTATTCTTGAGGGATACCGACTGAAATACTTACCTCACTTGGGATGAATACTACTTGTAATTTACGCTATCAAGCAGAGTACGGATTTTTTATGGTGAGTGTTACTTATTACACTCAGACTGTAAACCCTGGAAGGCCTTATATCATATACGAATATGGTAATTTCGAGTCGCCTTATCTAGAACTACTGACTACATGTTGGCATTGGTGTTTAATTATACAGATGCGCAGTCAGTCTGGACAGAATGTTTGGTTGCAATGCTCGACTTGGCTTTTTCTGACTTATTTGTGATATTTCCTCTTTCTTTGTTATACACATTTTTCCCGATTATTCTTCCTTCTACACTTCTTTTCTATTTATTTCTTCTCTTTCTTTGGCTTTATTTGAATGCACTATTAAATCTATAGTTGTAATCACTGGGTGTCAGTTCTAATTACTTATTTCAGACAATCTGGGTCGCTTCCCTATAACAACTTAATGTTCGACCTATCTAATGCCATTGCTAATTTGGAATATATGTCATTAGCAACAATACATTGTTTGAATAGATTTTTTATCATTATTTGTAGCTGTGAGGAAGTCGTCTGGGCCATTTACCCTAAGACGAAACACATGTTGGCTGCAAACATCTTTGTCTTCTTGCAAACATGATCTACTATGTCAAATCCATAAGGGGAGATCCTGACAACTAAGACAATAAAGAAGAATATTTTCTTATACATATGGATTGGACTTTGTCTTTGAAATATTGATATCTTCGGTTTGAATACTGATTTGTTCTTGCTCGGGAACGATTCATTGTATCTAAAAACATATGGTTGATCTGCCCCCAAAGAAGGCAGAAATGGCCACAATAATCACCTCATAAAGGGGAGCGACCCTTGCCCAAGGGGCTGCTCCCCATCATATAAACAAACAGAAATCCCTCGTGGCTAGTGAGGCACACAAAACTAGAAAGAAAATCATCCATCTTGCTCCCCAGGGGGGCAGAAACAGCCATAATAATGCTCCCCAAAGGGGAGCAACACTTGCCCAAGGGGCTGCTCCCCACAAACATATCCCTGGTGGTCTAGTGGGTCATAATTTTTTCAATAAATGGTCCAATCTCCAGAAACGGCCAAAATAATGCTCCCCAAGGGGGAGCAACCCTTGCCGAAGGGGCTGCTCCCAGCAACATATCCCTGGTGGTCTAGTGGTGCACAATTTGAAAAAATATGGTCCGATCTGTCCCCCAGGGGGGCAGAAATGGCCAAAATAATGCTTCCCAAAGGGAAGCGACCCTTGCCCAAAGGGACCACTTCCCGCAAAAATATTCCGGGTAGTCTAGTGGGTAGATTTTTAAATAAAATAGCCCAATCTGCCCCCCATGGGGGCAGAAACAGCCAAAAACAATGCTCTCCCAAGGAGAGTGACCCTTGCTCAAGGGGCCACTCCCCACAAACAGAAGAATATATATATATTTTTAAATACCTGGTGTCTAATGGGCATTCCTGCTGCATGATCGCACCCCATGCATGATCGTGCAGCCGGAATGTTCAGAAGAGGATTCAGAGGAAAATAAAATTATTTCCTTTCCCCGATGGCTCTTTTGTTTAAATCCCCCCTCCCCGAGGAGAAACTCACCTCCTCTCACTAGGACACACTGGAAGAAATGGGTTCCAGCACGTCCAGTTTCATTTGATGACATCAGCGCGCGGGGCGTGCTGGCGTCATTAAATGACATGGAGTTGGGGGGCGGGGAGCACTGGAAGGGATTCCACTGCCCTCCCCCATGGTGACAGCATGAAGGGCGGCCCATGGGGTTAGCACCAGTGCTCCCCCTGTGGGTTGATGCTAGGACAGCTGGGAGCCATCCGACACACATGCGCACCTTGACATCAAACAGCTCCCGGCCATCCGACGCACTGAAAGGGTTAAGTCAAACAAATGTGTTTTTTGTACTGCAGACATGCTGAACTCACACATTGTAAGGTGCTATTGTCTGTGATGGCGGCTCAATGAAATAAAATATTTGCCCAGGATTACATAATTTAAAATCAGTTTATGGTTCATGAGCATTATAATTAGGTTGAGTAGAATATTCAAGTCACTAGACCAGCAGGTTTAGTGACATTTTTATGATTTTTTGAGGCCTGCTAATGTAACTTTGAAAAATAAATTATTTTATGTTTTTGCTAATGGTTGGGCTTAAAAAAATATTTATATTGAAAAACTTCTTTACAATGAAAATTACTATTGTGTGTATATATTGTGTTGTGATTTATATATTCACATGTGGATAGCACTGACATCCACAAAACAATAGTTTCCCTTTAAAATGAGATGACAGTGAACTATTGTTTTCTGATATTTTGTATTGCCCCAGGTTACTGATGTTGCAGGTTGGGCTTACCCTTGTTTTTTGGTATATGTTAAGTGTTCCAAGTGGGCATAGCCCCTCACTGGTGGGCAGACACCAGGCCTAACGAGTATAGGACTTGCCAAGGAGATTACCAGAGATAGTGTGGGGGTAGTACAGAGTTTATCCAAGTGTCCCTAAGTAATGGAGAGATGATGCCAAGGGCCCACATGCCAAGTAAGTCTGAAATGTATAGGCAGAGGGTTATTATAAATGGTCAGAGGGTGAAGGCTCTGAGAGACACTGAAGCCAGCGTAAAAACTGTCATATGTCATCTGGGTAACTCAGAGCAGGTAGCCGCTAATGCATTCCACCAGTTTATTGCTGCTGACAACCATGAGAGTCACAACCCAATGACTCTGGTTCCCTTTGAGTGGTGGGGTGTGTGGAGGGGGCTCAGGTTCCTTAAGGGTAGCTTTGAGTCCATCCATGCCTGTGAGTTGTCTGCGTGGCAATGACCTAGAGCACACCATCTGGAAAGAGGTGGAGCTCAGGTCACACTTGGAGATGTTAGGGTTGCCTCAGTGAGTATGCCTGACCACATGGTCCTGAGAGGGTAGGCAGGAGGACCAATAATGGTTCAGGTGCCTGCCAAAAAGAAGAAGGGCAAGAGGTGTGGGAAACCTGCTCCTAAAACTCCCATGGTCTGGGAGGAGGCTGATTCTGAGGGCAACACCCCAGTGACTACAGGGGAGGACATTGCCGCCCTGGGACACCCACCTGAACTGACCAATTAGCTGAAGGAAGGGGATCCCACCAAGAAGGAATTCCTCAGAGAGCTGAAGGCGTGCCCTACTCTGTAGAGTCTAAAGCGGTAGACCAAAGACTAGGCAGCTGGTGGCATCTCTGGTTAGCACCTGATCTATTGGGAGAATGGTCTCCTGTTTTGCGAGCCTAATATTCCTGAGCCTAGTGCAACCCATGTGTTGATGGTCCCCCAGTGCTACAGTACCTTCCTATTGGAGCTGCTTTATGATGATTCACTGGCAGGTCATCTACTGTAAGACAAGAACTCTGAGAGGCTTGACAACCACTTCTATTGGCCCCAGATGAGGATGGTCTCAGATGTGTTCTGTAGATCATGCAATGCCTGCCAGGCCAGTGGCAAGTCAGAAGGTAAGCATGAGGCTCCCCTGCAGCCATATCTTGTCATTGCCATTTCCTTTGAAGGAGTGGACCTTTGGACCCCAAGACAGCTCTGGGCAACAGGTTAATTGTGGTCTTGGTGGACCATGCCACCTGGTATACAGAGGCTTTTCCTCTAAGGACAGTGACTGTGCCCGCAGTGGGCAGCACAATGATCAGGATTTACCCATGTGAGATTCCCCAAGCAGGTAGTATCTGACCAGGAAACCAACTTTATGTCTGCATACATGAATTGCATGCGGAAGGAGTGTGTGGTAGCCAATACGTTTTCCAAACCTTATCATCCCCAAACAAACTGGCTTGTTGAGAGGCCAAAATCCAAATGATTCTGGCTTAAGGTACCCCACATGACCCAGACAGCGGTGAGGGCATTCTTGGGTCTCATTGGTTACTAGAGGAGAGTAATCAAGGGGTATGGAACCATTGTTACCCCCTTGACTGAACTGACCTCCACAAAACAGGCCAGAGAGGTGATCTGGACATCCTGAAGTAGGCTATGTACACAGCAACTGTGCTCAAGACTCCTGGCCTCTCTAAGGCATTAATTGTGCAGTCAGATGCCTCAGAGAATGGTACAGAGGCCGTGCTCTCACAGCTAAACAAAGAGGGTTTGGATCAATCTGTAACCTTCATCAATAGGAGGTTACTTCCTAGGGTACACCGCCCTGGAACAGACCACGCCAATGCTGATGGTCTCTTCAGGTTTTTCCACCTTAGTGATCAGAACTCTCAGAGTGGTTGGGTAGTTCACCCCAATTTCAGCTGGGGGGTAGACATGTTAGACCTGGCGTCCTTGGCATGGTTCTGCCTTTACCTTTGTTGCCTTAAAATCTCAATTTCTGCTGACTTTGTTTTTGCTGGGTTCATGACTCTGTGCACTTACCCATTTCTGAACACTGATAAAGTACTTGTGCTCTCTCCTTAAAACATACCACAATTTACATGTAAGTCCCTAGAAAAGTGGTACTGCCTGTATCCTGGACCTATAGATTAAATGCTACTAGTGGGACAGCAGCACTGATTGAGCCACCCGCTTAAGTAACCTTCAACCATATCTCAAGGCCTGCATTTGTAGGCCCTGAACACCCACAGGGCAGGGTGTAGTGCATTTAAAAATAGGACAGGTACTTTTAAGCTTTCTCCCATGAAATAACATTGGAATTACTTTATTAAAACATCTTACAAGCGGGGAAAAGAAAGATGGTGGTCATGTAGTGGTTGTTAGCAGCAGCATGTTGACCGGACAATGCGCTCCTCGGGAGTTGGAAAACGAGCAGAAGGGAAAAGGCGGGGCTTCCAGTGGTACACGTACGGCCGGCCCTACTGTTGTTGAGCTCCTGCGGGGGTAAGCTCTGAAACATTAACTGCAGGAGCAGGAAGAGACTGCTGGGAATGCACGGAAAATGCAGAGGCCTGCAGAGAAAACCACTTCGACACCACCAGATGGATCCAGCACTTGTACCCATCTATTGGGGACAAAACTTTGGCGCCAGGACTCACCACTACCGAACATAATAAAGGCATGCAGGAGCCCCTCTTTATCCAGCCCCTTACCCCAGCTAAAAGTAATGTAACTGTGTTAGAAATGGGGATATCTAGTTGGCAGAGGTAGGTATCTTTGTCCAAATAGGGACCCTTCTTCCTAGTCAGAATAAGGGAGTTACACTCCTAAAATAACCCCTGCTCACCCCCTTGGTAGCTTGGAACGAGCAGTCAGGCTTAACCAACAGTAAAACAGTGTAAGCACTACAAAAGGACACCACAGCAGTTTAGAAAAATATCCAATATTTTTATATACTTAAGACAAGACCAAAACCAATAAAAATCGACAATACAGTCTTAGAAATCTTCAGTTATCAAAATAACCTTGAAAAACAGTTCCTTGAATTCGATAGATCGGGGCTATCATGGCGTCGTGGACAAACAAATCCAAACAGTTCTGGCTGACGGTCGCGTCGCAGGCCAGCTATGCTGTCGGGAAGACACACAAAACAGTACATTTAGGAATGCAGGGCATCGGTGACCACTCGTTAAGCTTTCGAAAGCACGGCGTCCGCAGGCGTTGGTTCCGGCGGTCGGTGCAGGAGTCGGTGGGCCCTTGAAGTCACACGTGTTGCAGATCGAACTCCTCGCGGTTGAAGTCAGGAGCACTGGTGTCGGCAGGCCTCAGGTGCTGCGGTGCAAAGTGAAGCGGTGCGGCGTGCGGTGCCCTCAGGTCACGGTGTGAGCAGCAGCTCGGTGGCAGCGTCAGATGGCGTCGTCGGTGAGACCAGGGTCGCGGTGTGAGATGAAGGTGGTGCTCGCGGTGTGAGATGAAGGCGGTGCTCGTCATGGTGCTGGCAGATCACGGTGCAAGCAGTGGCATCGTTGTTGCTGAAGACCTGTTGTCGGCTGACAAACTAGAGTCGATGGTGCCAGTGTCAGTAGGCCACGGCTGCGGTGCGGGATGAGGGCAGTGTAATTTTACGAGTGGTGCCCTCGAACCATGGTGCAAGCAGCGGAGTCAATTTCGGCGTGGAGCGGTGATGTCAGGGATACCAAGGCATCGTCGTGAAGCGAGGCGGTGCCCACAGGTCGCGGTGCGAGCACTGGCTCTGTGATGGCATCAGCAGGCGCCATCAGTGAGACCAGGGTTGCAGTGCAGCATTGCGGCAGTGCCTCTACGGTGCCTTCAGGACACAGAGTCGGCAGCGGCATCGTAGACGGTATTGGCTTGCTTTTTCTTCTGTTGCAGCACAAAACACACAGTTCCCAGTCCTGAGGGCAGAAGAACTTGAAGTATTTGCTGTTCCTGAGACTTCTTGAACAGGGGGCAAGCTCAACCTCAAGCCCTTGGAGAAACTCACAAGAATAGATTGCAGAAAGTCCAGTCCTTTCACTGCCCAAGACAGAATCAGCCACTGCAGGCCAACACAGCAAAGCACTCAGCAAAGTGGTAGTTCCTCCTTATAGCTTCTCTATCTAAAAGTGGTATTTTCAAACACAGAATGTAAAAATCACCTTCACTAAAAGATGCATCTTTAGATTCTGAGTTCAGGCATACTAATCTTCATTCCTCTACCTAGTTCCCAGGGCCAGTTATGTTTATAAGATGTTACAAACAAACTCCCCATTCTGTCCTATGAGAACAGGTAGCCTTGCAATAGTGAAGAATGAAATTGGCAATAATTCACTATCAGGACATGCCACACACACCAGGGCATGTCCTACCTTTCACATACACTGCACCCTGCCCACAGGGGTACCCCGGGCCTACCTTAGGGGTGACTGACATGTAAGAAAAGGGAAGGTTAGGGCCTGGCAAGAGGGTGCACTTGCCAAGTCAACATGGCAGTCCCAGACTGCACACAGGCTCTGCAATGGTTACATTTACAGGTTGTTTGTGTGGGTGGCACAATCCAGTGCTGCAGTCCCCTAACAGCATTTGATTTACAGGCCCTGGCACGCTCAGTGCACTTTACTAGGGACTGACAAGTAAATCAAATATGCCAATCATGGAAACACCAATCCATAACACAATTTACAACAGGAGCACTTGCACTTTACCTCTGGTCATCAGTGGGAAAAGTGCGCAGAGACACTAAGTCAACAAAAACAAGGTCAAAACCGGGAGGTCAGAAAGCAAAAACTCGGGGGAAACATGCCAAAAGATGTCAAGTCTAACAAACTGCAACAACTATTAACTCTCTCAACATGGCAGAGGGACCAAGTATAAAGACTATTGCTCTGGAATATATGGAGGGGGTGAAGGTGCTACTAGGACCTGCACCAAGGGGGGAATAAACCCAGCTGCATAGAGCGTACAATCACTAGAAACTACACACAATAGGCTTGATCTTAACCTGCCTGACTTAGCTACTGGTACACCATTAGACTAGAAAAAGGAATTTACTGTTGGCTCTGCAGCGGCGCGTGGATTACAACAGGGGGGGGATTGAGGCTGCCAAATCTGAAATTAGTGTGTGCTTCTTTTCATCATCCAATGCAACTCAGTGGTCTATGGAGGGGACAGATACCTCCTCCAACCTTAGCGATAGTGATCCTGAAGAGGGCAGGAAAAGCAGCATTACGACCGCTCACAAGAAGTCAAGCCAGAGAACCTCAAAGGGCATAGATATATCCTGGGATTATACATCTATGGAGCATTTGGCAGGCCCTCCCTATGCAAATCTACAGGAAGCTGACAAAAGTCTTTCATAACATTGGCGACCGCCTCACAGATCTCGAGACAAGAACTGCCGCGACTGAGACAGATCTTACTGCTACCAAGGCACAAGCTGTGGATCATGTAGCATGACTAGCGGACATACAATGGAAGCTAGAAGACCAAGAAAATCGCCAGAGGTGCAACAACCTTCGCTTACTTAGGATTCCGGAGGGGGCTGAGTGCTCAGATGTTCGGATCTTTCTTACAGAACTCTTACGGACAGTCTTTCCCGAAATATCAGGTTGGAATTGGACGCAAGAAGTCCAGTGAGCCCATAGGGTACCCTTCATGTTAGGACAACCTCCTAGGGAAGGAGCAAGGCCCAGGGCTGTTCTCATCTACTTCAGGAACGTTCTCCTTAGGCAAGCCATCTCAGAGAAAGCAAGACCTGAAGCGAAACACCTTAGCAGTGATATATCATTCTTTGTCTGACCAGACTTTTGTCATGCTACGGTCCAGAGACGCTGGCGCCTGAGGCAGATGGTAAAACATTTCCAAGATCTAAATGCGCAGGCTTATGTGATCAACCCAGCCTGCCTTAAAGTGATCTGGTAGGGCAATACGCATTTTTTTGACTCAGAGATTAAGGCAAAGGAGTTGTTATGCGGTATCTAACAAACAAAAAAGAGATGAAATAAAAGAATAAGGCTATAAGCCTATATGGTGGATTTAGATAATAAGGGCACCGATGTTAGGAGGAGGATCTGGCTTGGGGGGGACATAGGAATTCACTTTTTATTTTGCACTAATTTACTATTGAAAATGAGGCATCTTACATCTTTATAAGCATGTTGTATGTATGTCTCTCTGTGACTTTCACAATTGTTACACTATTGTTTTTTAAATGTTACCATAGTCCACGGGTCACTTGCACTGCTTCCATCTCTCTCAGACTGCTTAGCGGTCTGTTAGCTTCTTAGGGCAGGAGGGTGGGGATGGTTCAGGGGAGGGTGGGGGGCTCTGGGCTAGGAGAGCTCAGGGGGGTGGCGCAGGGAGGGAAGAAGTCCCAAACTTAAAAAAACACTTAGAGCAGGTATTAAACTGATTTGATGCATCTATCTTTGCAATACATTGAATGAAGAAATAATGAATAACAGCAAGGTTTTTCCTGAATACAATTTATATGGCTAAAATGACTATATGTTCGGAAAATATTGGGGGGTTGAATGATGGATCAAAACGGACAAGGGTGGCAGAGTTTATGCGGGTAATGGCCCCTGATCTTATATGTATAAGAGACGCATATTCCTTGGGAGAAAAGGGAGCTGATGACAATGAGAGTATATAATCAACTGGTATGTTCTTCACAGAGAACTAATATTCAGGGGTGGCCATTCTAGCCAAACCACAGATAGGGATGGCTGAGCGTAAAAGTATGGATAACCAGGGCAGGTGGGAGCTAGTCGAGCTTGAGCTAGGGCTTCTAATTTATGTAATCTACGATTCAAACAAAGATGATCCAAAGATATTTGAGGATCTCGAAGTGGAGCTAGCACTTTGGCCACAGCTGTTGGTCATATGCAGGGACCTCAATATACACCAAGCTACTGGGCACCAGCGAGGGCAACGATATCAAGGGAGGAAACCTCATGTACATAGGGCACTAATGTCCCTTATGGATAGCCATGGTCTAGTAGATACCTAGAATCAACAACAGTCTGCCGCCCAAGGGTACACATTACTTTTGCCCCCACATGAAATATGTACACCTCGATTATTTTTTAATCCCAACAAAATTAGTAAGGAAAAGCAGAATTAGGAAACTTCCGAATGCAGTTTCAGATCACAGTCCTCTAGTGTTAGAGATTGAAGCCCAAACAACTGTCAAGCACGGTAGAAAGTGGACTTTTGATAGAAAGTTACTTGCAAGAACTACGTTTATTGAACATATTAGTAATTGGTTAGAGGGTTTTTTGTTGTTAACAGATATAGTGCTTCACGTGCTATAGTATAAGACACCTTCAAGATCGCTTTGAGGGGGGAAATTATTAGGTTTGTCGTCAATTAAAGGAGACAACTCTGGGCTGAAAAAGAAAGATTACTCGGGGCACTGGCAGAGAAAGAGCAAGAACATGTGCTGCAGATATCACAAGGGCAGGGGGCGGTTCAAACTCAACTGAAAATCATCAATTTGAAGGCAAAAATGAATAGTTGGATAAACCAAAGAACGGCTGAGGAATATCAAACACATAGGTCCAAAGCATAGTAGTTTGGAGAGTCAGTTGGCAGAGTATTAGCGCTACGAATAGGGCAAAGGGAACCCAGAAGTAGGATAGCCTCAATACGGAAGGATGGAAGAGCTTACACAGAGATTAGGGATATACTTGGGATATTTCAGGAATTTTATCAGGACCTATATAAGAAGGGCGATGGACCACCTCCAGATATCTCTCATACTATCTCAGAAGGGGATCTTGGGGCAGCTCTAGACCAATCCGCTAGAGCTGAGTTAGAGGCAGATATAACACTAGAAGAGATCATGGCAGTCATGCAACATCTTTCGTCGGGGAAATCTGCCGGGCCTGACAAAATACCTATCGAATTTTATAAAGTATTTCAACCCCAACTAGCCTCCATTCTATTAGAACTATTTCTGGGGGTGCAATATGCTGGCATCCTCCCAGAATCGTGGAGGGGTACTGATATAGTGATATTCCTCAAGAAAGGTAAAGACCCAGACAACCCAGCCTCGTATGGGCCAATCTCATTGATAAATACAGATGCAAAGATCTACTCTAAAATCTTGGCAACTTTGCTCGGTAGGGTCATAGCTCATCTATTATCATGGCAGCATGGGTTTATTCCTGGTAGGGGAACCACGGACCATATACGGCGGCAATTACTCTGTTTGGATTTTTTTGTTTGTTTATGGAGTTTTATATAGCGCGAACTTGACCTGAATCTGGTATCAGAGGGCTTTACATAGCACCAGTTGTGTTACATGAGGACACATTCATTTTTTGTTAGGCATGATATGCCCAGAATCACAGGATGGTCAGCGTCATTGCTGAGATTCGAGGTCGACCACCCTAGCCGTTAGGCCAACTCATCTCCCCAATGTTTGACATTACAGATGGGACAGGCGTATTTATGGCTATGGTTCTACTAGATATCGAGAAGGCCTTTGATCGGGTGGATTGGAGGTTCTTATGGGGGATTTTAGTACCAAGGGGGATTAGTCCCCAAATATTTACAGCTATTAAAGCTATGTACTCCTCTGCATGTACACACTTCAACTTCAACTTCAACTTCAACTAATGGGAGAGGAATCTAATGTCATATGGGTCTCGAGGGGGACTAGGCAGGGATGTCTATGTTCCCCAATTCTATTTGGGCTCTATATAAACCCTCTTGTTGAAAAGATGATAAAGAACTATGGGATAAGACCAATAATTAATAAATGGTATGAAACCAAGGTCCTCGCATATGCTGACGACATTGCTGTATTTACCATTGACCCCAAAGGGGCAATCAGGGAAATAGAAACTATGGCTAAAGATTGCGGTAAAATCTCAGGCTATTCTCTGAACAAAAGCAAAACATATATTACCTCTACAGATAATCTTACCTTTCAAGACCCCTTATGTGTTAGCTCGGCCGGGTATCTTGGAGTCCGTATCAGTCCCAAAGTAATTATGATTGCCAAAATACATTTTGATCCTTCAATTGAGAAAATATCAGCTGATCTAAGACGTCTAAATGGGTTGCACTTGTCAATTATTAGTAGGACTAATGTCCTAAAAATGACCATGCAACCTAAGGTGTTATATCTCTTTCGATCATTGGCAGTGGTTATTGACGAAATAATACTGAAGATCTTGGAAGCCATATTTATTAACTTGATTTGCCATTATGGTAAGCTGAGGCGCTCAATAAAGTATCTATCTCTCCTGCAAAGGTGAGGGGGGTTGAAATACCTAATATTTAATTTTATTATTGGGCGGCCGTTATGCAGCAGTTGTGTATCTTATTCCTGTTGGATAATAAGGAAGGGACAGATAAGCACAGCCATAAAAGACTCCCAACAATATATGAACTTGCCCTGGGAAGAAGGGTTGGTGGACTATTGCTACGGCAACTGGAGACAACTTATTATAAAAAAGTGCAATTTAAGGTTGTATTTTGTGCATGGAAGATATGGAGTAAAGTATGTAAAGTTATGAACTTCCTTAAGTATAGCAGATATACTCCTCTAAGACTAATTTTAGTGAGTGTTAACATTTGCGGAAGGACTGGGGATTCTTAAACTAATTTTAATTTGTTTAGAAATTTGGGAATATTTAAATTAATTTAAATGTGTTTAAAAATCTGGGTTTCTTCCCCCTCTCCTCGCTGCAGCAGGGACAGTGTTTTTTCCGTAGGCTATTATGCTCAGCCTGCAATATTTTAGCAGGTGCTAAGGTGTCCTTCTGACCTGTTGGAGAGTAGGATCTGCACTTAAGTTGCCCCCACTTTTTTTCTGATGTTTACACTGGTTTCTGGCTATAGTCTGGCTGGGTCCCTGCTAATCAGGGCCCCAGTCTCTCTGTTCTCTCTAAACAACTTGGAGTGCATATTAGATGCACTAGTGATTGGATACTGTGGTACCTTATGAGCCCCTAGTATATGGTACCTTAGGTACCAAGGGCATAGGTACTTCACAGGCCTACCAGGGACTGAAGCATGTATTATGCCACCCCAGGTAAGCAGACTAAATCTGACACCACAGGCCTGCTACTGCAGCCTGAGTGAGGTAGTGTTAGCACTCCTCACTGAGGTATAGGTTCCCTATATCTCTCCTCACACACACATATAAACCTATCAGTCACCCCTAAGGCAGGCCCTATCAATCCTGAGGGCAGAGTGCTTGGTTTCCATGTGAGGGGGTGCCTCTGCCTGAGCAGGGTCCCTCTGCAGCTCTCAGAGTCTATTCTCTGTTTGTGGATGCGTTTAAACCATATACTCTTAAGTGCATTATAACTTAGCGGTAAATGCTAACTTTGGGATGGCTGGATCAAAACATGTCGTGTTTGGTGTCAAACGCCTTGGAATGATACCCCCACACCAGAAACTGGTGTGGGAGTATGATCCCACCCTTCTAGAAGGATAGACATGTACCTACTGTGGAAACACGGTAGAAATCTGAAAGAGCCTGGCCTCACAAAATGGATGCCACCAGCACAGACACTGGGCTGCCCTCCTGCTGCTGACTGAAACTCGCAGTGGAGGAGGCCCAACAATAGGCATCCTGTCACAGGGAGGTGTCACCACCTTCCAGACAGGATTTAGTGTATTGGGGCTGGGTGGGTGCACTCCTAGAGTGCTTTGAAGTCCTGCACTGGGGAAGCAGTAGGCTCCTCTGTGCATATGCCAGCTCAAACCGGTTCAGGGGCTACCAGCCCCTGCTCTGGTGCGAAACTGGACAAAGGGAAGTGGGTGTAACCACCCACTCCCCTGACCCTCCCATAGGAGTGGTCATAGAACTAGTCCCTCCCTTTCCATTAGTATAAGATAGGGAAACCTTGCCATTGCAAACTAGATATCCCTGGACGACGCTTTACAAGAAGAATCTTGAACCTTCGACATTCCACTACCTTTGGAAGACTGAAGAATCTCCCTTGGAGTCAAGGAGTGACTCGCCTGCTTGGCAGGCACCAAAATTTTGAATCAATGATTGCAAAATTTCCCGGTCCTGCCGGAGTCCGAAGTCCCTGCAGCCCCAGTAGTAGATTTCCTGACTTCTCGATGGCCATTGTGAGTCTCCAGCAAACCTGAGGCGAGTGGACCCCACGAGTGAAGAGGAACAGCAATACCTGGGTACTGTGCACTATTGTCGAGTGCAACCCCTTCACGACGTTCTACAAACTTGTGCATTGGACCATGTAAGATCCAAGCCTCCAGCAAGATTTCCCTTGAAAATCAGAGGCCTACCTCGTCCTGAGTGACTGTGGGCTCCTGTGAAGTGAATACTCCCAAGGTGTCTTTGCGATCCCTTGCCGGCTGGCTTGTGGGTCCCCTGAAGACTTCTACATCAAACCAAAGAGTTCCCCTGGTTGCTCCAGGCCTGCCCTGACTTATCTTTGCTGGGTGAGTCCCTCAGACTTTGCTGGTCTGCACCGCTGACTTTCTTCACAATCTACAAGACTTGCTGTTGCCAAGGCTTGTTGGCTCCAATCCGGTTGCCAACACATCAGTAAGCTGCAGACTTTGTGGAACATACCGAATCCAGCTCCTGGTTGTCGTCGATGCGTCCTGGACCTCGTGGCTGAAGAGTCAAGACACCCATGAATCACCTGAAATCACCCGACTAACGTGGGCATCCATTTTCCTGGCCACGGGACACTGGCAAGTGACTGTGAACACTGTCCCTTCTGCTTTCAGGTCTTCCTTCTTCTGAATCCAGCCTTGGATTCCACCGGACACATCTACAGTCTTCACAAGCAGCAAATCTTCTTCGGCTACCATTGAAAACGACGCCGCGACCCGACACCAAAATACACCTATGCACCCGGCTTCCCTGGGTGAGGTAGCTCGTGCACTCCGGTGCTCCTGTGTGTGTTGGCCCTCGAAGTACTTACCTTGTAAGTGGCTTGCTTGTAGACTCTTCCGAAGTACCCTAAAACTTTAAAAATCCAACCGCGACTTGCTCCTTTGAAATCAATAGGGAACCTGCGGCTGTGTTCTCACACTGTACGCGTCTCCCGTGGGTCCTTTACTTATCTGCCTTGGGTGGATTAGTGAGGCCCCAGCGATTCTAAAGGCCCTAGGCCTTGCCCCTTTGCAAGTCGACATTCCTAAACCTCTTTTTTAGTATATGGTCTGGTACGCCCCTAGGGCCCCAGCCATATAAGTGCTTAATTTGTTGTGAAACATTGATTTGTGCATATGTTCCTGACTTCTAATCTTAGAAAGAGATTAGTAGAGTGTGTCTAGAAATAAATACATACATATTTTATATATATACCTGTGTGGTGTCCTTTCATTTGGTAATTCAAGAGATTATAAGGTAAAATAAGCTACTTTACATTCCTCTGAGACCTAGCCTGAAGGCTGCTCTCCACAGCTACCACTAGGATAGCTTTCTTTAAAAGGTTGTCTTAAACCTATCTACCATAAGAGTCGAATTGGACTGGTGCAAGGTGGCCACTTTAACTAGTGACCAGCATATGCCAGGCCAACTTCTCACATTGGTGGGCAGCGTGTGAGATTCCAGCTTGCCATTCTTTTACCAGAAAATCTCTATTTGAATTACTAACTGAAAACCACTAAAGGTACTCAAGGTACATATAAAGTCAAGCTAGTATCAACAAGTTCTTCTGAACTTAGAGCTGTTTGTGAAGGGATAGCACACTCTTGCTACAGCTCAAGCTAGGATCAGTAGGCCACAAACAAGTGTAGGTAGTACAACACTGCACAACACTAGAATGTCCTCAAGGGATGGAGCCAGTGGGTCCACCCAGCTTCAATATAAGGACATGACCTTCTTTGACTTGAAGGCCATGTGTTTTGCAAGGCACCTGAAGCTACGACAGAGTCCCTCCACACTACACCTGATAGATCTGCTGACAGCAGTTGATCTTAGATTAGCTCTAGGAGCTAATGGATCTGGATCAGGGGATGGGTCAGCTATAGTTTCTGGGTCAGATGATGAAAATCAAGATGTCCTGGACTCTGTAATTGAAGGGCCAGACCCACATGGGTATGACAAGGACAGGGGAATTCTCCCTAAGAGAACTGACAGAGTGGAGGAGAGGCCTAAATCCCTTTCAAAGGAATCTGAGCACTCATGTCACTCTGGCAGGGAATCTGTCCAGCAGAGGAACTCATACTTTAATAGAAGAGAGACCTCTGAAAGAATGTACAAACTGCTACAGTGTGAGGAAGCAAGAGTTGCCCTTAAGGCCAAGAAGTTGGCATTAGACAAAGAAGTCTTTGAGCTCCAAAGAGCTTCTAGAAGAGAGGGTTTAGATACCCCTGGTGGCAGCAACAGTGTCCCTAGAGTCAGAGATTACATTCCAGACCATAGGAACCTGTACAAGGTTGTTCCTTCCTACCAGAGTGGGGATGATTTCCACAAGTGGATAACTGCTATGGAGAGGGCCTGTAAAGTACAACAGGTTCACCAGAAACAGTGGGCAGCAATCTTGTGGCTCTCCTTTTCTGATAAATGTAGAGACAAGCTCCTCACTGTTAGAGAAGAGGATGCTGATGATTATGAAGTCCTGAAGAGTGCACTGATAGATGGGTTTGGCTTAACTACTGAACAGTACAGGTTGAAGTTCAGGGATACCCAGAAAGCACAGACTCAGGACTGGACTGACCTTGTTGATTGTGCAACCAAGGCTCTGGAGGGTTGGCTGGTTGGTAGTAGAGTTACTGATTTTAAGGGATTGTATAATCCTATGATGAGAGAACAGATCCTTAATAATTGCCTAAACCAGTTGTTGCATCAATACTTGGTGGACTCTGATCCGACCTCTCCCCAAGAATTAGGAAAGAAGGCAGACAAATGGGTCAGAACCAGGGTGAGGCAGAAAACCCAGAACCAAGGGAGTGACACTAAGAAGCAGGATCCTAAAGGCTCTGA
The DNA here is from genome assembly GCF_964204655.1 of Triturus cristatus. Taxonomy (NCBI): domain Eukaryota; kingdom Metazoa; phylum Chordata; class Amphibia; order Caudata; family Salamandridae; genus Triturus; species Triturus cristatus. Next base: position 1,342,068,540 of record NC_140585.1, read on the forward strand.
GAAAGGTGGGGATAAGTCAAAAGACCAAAAGTCTTCACAAGGGCCCCAAAAATCTGCATCTGGTGGGGATTCACAGTCTAACAAAGGGAAAGGCCAAATGAAGCCCTGGTGCAAATTCTGTAAACAGAAAGGGCACTGGACTTCTGACTGTAACAAGTCCAAAGACCAAACCACTCCCACTCCTGCCCCTAAGGCAACTGTTCCCCCTAGTACAGCTACTGGTGGAGGTGGTAATCATAATTAGGGTGTAGTAGGGTTGACCCTGGGTTCTGAAGTGGACTCTGGCCTAGTCAGAGTACCCACTCAGGCATTGCTGATTTGTGATGGAGACATTGATATGTCCTTCCTAGTGAGCCCCAGTAACCTGGGCAAATACAAACAGCAGCCTGTAATAAATGGCAAACAGGCTTTGGCATTCAGGGACACAGGTGCTAGTGTCACCATGGTGGCAGAGGATCTTGTGGACCCTGGACAGATCATCCTGGGTGAAATGTACCAGGTTACCAATGCAAGCAATGTCAGGACCAACCATAGTCTGGCAGTTGTGAATTTCTCCTGGGGAGGGGTAACTGGCCTCAAGAAGGTAGTAGTCAGGGCAGACCTCCCTGTCGAATGTCTATTGGGCAATGATCTAGAAACTTCAGCCTGGTCTGAAGTAGAGTTATGGACTCATGCTGAGATGTTGGGCATACCTGTAGAGGTATTTGCTGTGACCAGGTCACAGGCCAAAATGCATAAAGCTGAACCAGCTCTGGATCCTGAAACTATGGACCAGATGCTACCCAAGAGGAGGAGCAGTAGGGTTAAGGCAGTGCCTTCCCCTCTGTCTCAGATCACTTTACTAGGGACTGACAAGTAAATCAAATATGCCAATCATGGAAACACCAATCCATAACACAATTTACAACAGGAGCACTTGCACTTTACCTCTGGTCATCAGTGGGAAAAGTGCGCAGAGACACTAAGTCAACAAAAACAAGGTCAAAACCGGGAGGTCAGAAAGCAAAAACTCGGGGGAAACATGCCAAAAGATGTCAAGTCTAACAAACTGCAACAACTATTACCTCTCTCAACATGGCAGAGGGACCAAGTATAAAGACTATTGCTCTGGAATATATGGAGGGGGGTGAAGGTGCTACTAGGACCTGCACCAAGGGGGGAATAAACCCAGCTCCATAGAGCGTACAATCACTAGAAACTACACACAATAGGCTTGATCTTAACCTGCCTGACTTAGCTACTGGTACACCATTAGACTAGAAAAAGGAATTTACTGTTGGCTCTGCAGCGGCGCGTGGATTACAACAGGGGGGGGATTGAGGCTGCCAAATCTGAAATTAGTGTTTGCTTCTTTTCATCATCCAATGCAACTCAGTGGTCTATGGAGGGGACAGATACCTCCTCCAACCTTAGCGATAGTGATCCTGAAGAGGGCAGGAAAAGCAGCATTACGACCGCTCACAAAAAGTCAAGCCAGAGAACCTCAAAGGGCATAGATATATCCTGGGATTATACGTCTATGGAGCATTTGGCAGGCCCTCCCTATGCAAATCTACAGGAAGCTGACAAAAGTATTTCATAACATTGGGGACCGCCTCACAGATCTCGAGACAAGAACTGCCGCGACTGAGACAGATCTTGCTGCTACCAAGGCACAAGCTGTGGATCATGTAGCATGACTAGTGGACATACAATGGAAGCTAGAAGACCAAGAAAATCGCCAGAGGTGCAACAACCTTCGCTTACTTAGGATTCCGGAGGGGGCTGAGTGCTCAGATGTTCGGATCTTTATTACAGAACTCTTACGGACAGTCTTTCCCGAAATATCAGGTTGGAATTGGACGCAAGAAGTCCAGTGAGCCCATAGGGTACCCTTCATGTTAGGACAACCTCCTAGGGAAGGAGCAAGGCCCAGGGCTATTCTCATCTACTTCAGGAACGTTCTCCTTAGGCAAGCCATCTAAGAGAAAGCAAGACCTGAAGCGAAACACCTTAGCAGTGATATATCATTCTTTGTCTGACCAGACTTTTGTCATGCTACGGTCCAGAGACGCTGGCGCCTGAGGCAGATGGTAAAACATTTCCAAGATCTAAATGCGCAGGCTTATGTGATCAACCCAGCCTGCCTTAAAGTGATCTGGTAGGGCATTACGCATTTTTTTGACTCAGAGATTAAGGCAAAGGAGTTGTTAAGCGGTATCTAACAAACAAAAAAGAGATGAAATAAAAGAATAAGGCTATACGCCTATATGGTGGATTTAGATAATAAGGGCACCGATGTTAGGAGTAGGATCTGGCTTGGGGGGGACATAGGAATTCACTTTTTATTTTGCACTAATTTACTATTGAAAATGAGGCATCTTACATCTTTATAAGCATGTTGTATGTATGTCTCTCTGTGACTCACAATTGTTACACTATTGTTTTTTAAATGTTACCATAGTCCACGGGTCACTTGCACTGCTTCCATCTCTCTCAGACTGCTTAGCGGTCTGTTAGCTTCTTAGGGCAGGAGGGTGGGGATGTTTCAGGGGAGGGTGGGGGGCTCTGGGCTAGGGGAGCTCAGGGGGGTGGCGCAGGGAGGGAAGAAGTCCCAAAATTAAAAAAACACTCAGAGCAGGTATTAAACTGATTCGATGCATCTATCTTTGCAATACATTGAATGAAGAAATAATGAAGAACAGCAAGGTTTTTCCTGAATACAATTTATATGGCTAAAATGACTATATGTTCGGAAAATATTGGGGGGTTGAATGATGGATCAAAACGGACAAGGGTGGCAGAGTTTATGCGGGTAATGGCCCCTGATCTTATATGTATAAGAGACGCATATTGCTTGGGAGAAAAGGGAGCTGATGACAATGAGAGTATATAATCAACTGGTATGTTCTTCACAGAGAACTAATATTCAGGGGTGGCCATTCTAGCCAAACCACAGATAGGGATGGCTGAGCGTAAAAGTATGGATAACCAGGGCAGGTGGGAGCTAGTCGAGCTTGAGCTAGGGCTTCTAATTTATGTAATCTACGATTCAAACAAAGATGATCCAAAGATATTTGAGGATCTCGAAGTGGAGCTAGCACTTTGGCCACAGCTGTTGGTCATATGCAGGGACCTCAATATACACCAAGCTACTGGGCACCAGCGAGGGCAACGATATCAAGGGAGGAAACCTCATGTACATAGGGCACTAATGCCCCTTATGGATAGCCATGGTCTAGTAGATACCTAGAATCAACAACAGTCTGGCGCCCAAGGGTACACATTACTTTTGCCCCCACAAGAAATATGTACACCTCGATTATTTTTTAATCCCAACAAAATTAGTAAGGAAAAGCAGAATTAGGAAACTTCCGAATGCAGTTTCAGATCACAGTCCTCTAGTGTTAGAGATTGAAGCCCAAACAACTGTCAAGCACGGTAGAAAGTGGACTTTTGATAGAAAGTTACTTGCAAGAACTACGTTTATGGAACATATTAGTAATTGGTTAGAGGGTTTTTTGTTGTTAACAGATATAGTGCTTCACGTGCTATAGTATGGGACACCTTCAAGATCGCTTTGAGGGGGGAAATTATTAGGTTTGTTGTCAATTAAAGGAGACAACTCTGGGCTGAAAAAGAAAGATTACTCGGGGCACTGGCAGAGAAAGAGCAAGAACATGTGCTGCAGATATCACAAGGGCAGGGGGCGGTTCAAACTCAACTGAAAATCATCAATTTGAAGGCAAAAATGAATAGTTGGATAAACCAAAGAACGGCTGAGGAATATCAAACACATAGGTCCAAAGCATAGTAGTTTGGAGAGTCAGTTGGCAGAGTATTAGCGCTACGAATAGGGCAAAGGGAACCCAGAAGTAGGATAGCCTCAATACGGAAGGATGGAAGAGCTTACACAGAGATTAGGGATATACTTGGGATATTTCAGGAATTTTATCAGGACCTATATAAGAAGGGCGATGGACCACCTCCAAATATCTCTCATACTATCTCAGAAGGGGATCTTGGGGCAGCTCTAGACCAATCCGCTAGAGCTGAGTTAGAGGCAGATATAACACTAGAAGAGATCATGGCAGTCATGCAACATCTTTCGTCGGGGAAATCTGCCGGGCCTGACAAAATACCTATCGAATTTTATAAAGTATTTCAACCCCAACTAGCCTCCATTCTATTAGATCTATTTCTGGGGGTGCAATATGCTGGCATCCTCCCAGAATCGTGGAGGGGTACTGATATAGTGATATTCCTCAAGAAAGGTAAAGACCCAGACAACCCAGCCTCGTATAGGCCAATCTCATTGATAAATACAGATGCAAAGATCTACTCTAAAATCTTGGCAACTTTGCTCGGTAGGGTCATAGCTCATCTATTATCATGGCAGCATGGGTTTATTCCTGGTAGGGGAACCACGGACCATATACGGCGGCAATTACTCTGTTTGGATTTTTTTTTTGTTTATGGAGTTTTATATAGCGCGAACTTGACCTGAATCTGGTATCAGAGTGCTTTACATAGCACCAGCTGTGTTACATGAGGACACATTCATTTTTTGTTAGGCATGATATGCCCAGAATCACAGGATGGTCGGCGTCATTGCTGAGATTCGAGGTCGACCACCCTAGCCGTTAGGCCGACTCATCTCCCCAATGTTTGACATTGCAGATGGGACAGGCGTATTTATGGCTATGGTTCTACTCGATATCGAGAAGGCCTTTGATCGGGTGGATTGGAGGTTCTTATGGGGGATTTTAGTACCAAGGGGGATTGGTCCCCAAATATTTACAGCTATTAAAGCTATGTACTCCTCTGCATGTACACGCTTCAACTTCAACTTCAACTTCAACTAATGGGAGAGGAATCTAATGTCATAAGGGTCTCGAGGGGGACTAGGCAGGGATGTCTATGTTCCCCAATTCTATTTGGGCTCTATATAAACCCTCTTGTTAAAAAGATGATAAAGAACTATGGGATAAGACCAATAATTAATAAATGGTATGAAACCATGGTCCTCGCATATGCTGACGACATTGCTGTATTTACCATTGACCCCAAAGGGGCAATCAGGGAAATAGAAACTATGGCTAAAGATTGCGGTAAAATCTCAGGCTATTCTCTGAACAAAAGCAAAACATATATTATCTGTACAGATAATCTTACCTTTCAAGACCCCTTATGTGTTAGCTCGGCCGGGTATCTTGGAGTCCGTATCAGTCCCAAAGTAATTATGATTGCCAAAATACATTTTGATCCTTCAATTGAGAAAATATCAGCTGATCTAAGACGTATAAATGGGTTGCACTTGTCAATTATTAGTAGGACTAATGTCCTAAAAATGACCATGCAACCTAAGGTGTTATATTTCTTTCGATCATTGGCAGTGATTATTGACGAAATAATACTGAAGATCTTGGAAGCCATATTTATTAACTTGATTTGCCATTATGGTAAGGTGAGGCGCTCAATAAAGTATCTATCTCTCCTGCAAAGGTGAGGGGGGTTGAAATGCCTAATATTTAATTTTATTATTGGGCGGCCGTTATGCAGCAGTTGTGTATCTTATTCCTGTTGGATAATAAGGAAGGGACAGATCAGCATAGCCATAAAAGACTCCCAACAATATAAGAACTTGCCCTGGGAAGAAGGGTTGGTGGACTATTGCTACGGCAACTGGAGACAACTTAATATAAAAAAGTGCAATTTAAGGTTGTATTTTGTGCCTGGAAGATATGGAGTAAAGTATGTAAAGTTATGAACTTCCTTAAGTATAGCAGATATACTCCTCTAAGACTAATTTTAGTGAGTGTTAACATTTGCGGAAGGACTGGGGATTCTTAAACTAATTTTAATTTGTTTAGAAATTTGGGAATATTTAAATTAATTTAAATGCGTTTAAAAATCTGGGTTTCTTCCCCCTCTCCTCGCTGCAGCAGGGACAGTGTTTTTTCCGTAGGCTATTATGCTCAGCCTGCAATATTTTAGCAGGTGCTAAGGTGTCCTTCTGACCTGTAGGAGAGTAGGATCTGCACTTAAGTTGCCCCCACTTTTTTTCTGATGTTTACACTGGTTTCTGGCTATAGTCTGGCTGGGTCCCTGCTAATCAGGGCCCCAGTCTCTCTGTTCGCTCTAAACAACTTGGAGTGCATATTAGATGCACTAGTGATTGGATACTGTGGTACCTTATGAGCCCCTAGTATATGGTACCTTAGGTACCAAGGGCATAGGTACTTCACAGGCCTACCAGGGACTGAAGCATGTATTATGCCACCCCAGGGAAGCAGACTAAATCTGACACCACAGGCCTGCTACTGCAGCCTGAGTGAGGTAGTGTTAGCACTCCTCACTGAGGTATAGGTTCCCTATATCTCTCCTCACACACACATATAAACCTATCAGTCACCCCTAAGGCAGGCCCTATCAATCCTGAGGGCAGAGTGCTTGGTTTCCATGTGAGGGGGTGCCTCTGCCTGAGCAGGGTCCCTCTGCAGCTCTCAGAGTCTATTCTCTGTTTGTGGATGCGTTTAAACCATATACTCTTAAGTGCATTATAACTTAGCGGTAAATGCTAACTTTGGGATGGCTGGATCAAAACATGTCGTGTTTGGTGTCAAACGCCTTGGAATGATACCCCCACACCAGAAACTGGTGTGGGAGTATGATCCCACCCTTCTAGAAGGATAGACATGTACCTACTGTGGAAACACGGTAGAAATCTGAAAGAGCCTGGCCTCACAAAATGGATGCCACCAGCACAGACACTGGGCTGCCCTCCTGCTGCTGACTGAAACTCGCAGTGGAGGAGGCCCAACAATAGGCATCCTGTCACAGGGAGGTGTCACCACCTTCCAGACAGGATTTAGTGTATTGGGGCTGGGTGGGTGCACTCCTAGAGTGCTTTGAAGTCCTGCACTGGGGAAGCAGTAGGCTCCTCTGTGCATATGCCAGCTCAAACCGGTTCAGGGGCTACCAGCCCCTGCTCTGGTGCAAAACTGGACAAAGGGAAGTGGGTGTAACCACCCACTCCCCTGACCCTCCCATAGGAGTGGTCATAGAACTAGTCCCTCCCTTTCCATTAGTATAAGATAGGGAAACCTTGCCATTGCAAACTAGATATCCCTGGACGACGCTTTACAAGAAGAATCTTGAACCTTCGACATTCCACTACCTTTGGAAGACTGAAGAATCTCCCTTGGAGTCAAGGAGTGACTCGCCTTCTTGGCAAGCACCAAAATTTTGAATAAATGGTTGCAAAATTTCCCGGTCCTGCCGGAGTCCGAAGTCCCTGCAGCCCCAGTAGTAGATTTCCTGACTTCTCGATGGCCATTGTGAGTCTCCAGCAAACCTGAGGCGAGTGGACCCCACGAGTGAAGAGGAACAGCAATACCTGGGTACTGTGCACTATTGTCGAGTGCAACCCCTTCACGACGTTCTACAAAGTTGTGCATTGGACCACGTAAGATCCAAGCCTCCAGCAGGATTTCCCTTGAAAATCAGAGGCCTACCTCGTCCTGAGTGACTGTGGGCTCCTGTGAAGTGAATACTCCCAAGGTGTCTTTGCGATCCCTTGCCGGCTGGCTTGTGGGTCCCCTGAAGACTTCTTCATCAAACCAAAGGGTTCCTCTGGTTGATCCAGGCCTGCCCTGACTTATCTTTGCTGGGTGAGTCCCTCAGACGTTGCTGGTCTGCAGTGCTGACTTTCTTCACAATCTACAAGACTTGCTGTTGCCAAGGCTTGTTGGCTCCAATCCGGTTGCCAACACATCAGTAAGCTGCAGACTTTGTGGAACATACCGAATCCAGCTCCTGGTTGTCGTCTATGCGTCCTGGACCTCTTGGCTGAAGAGTCAAGACACCCATGAATCACCTGAAATCACCCGACTAACGTGGGCATCCATTTTCCTGGCCACGGGACACTGGCAAGTGACTGTGAACACTGTCCCTTCTGCTTTCAGGTCTTCCTTCTTCTGAATCCAGCCTTGGATTCCACCGGACACTTCTCCAGTCTTCACAAGCAGCAAATCTTCTTCGGCTACCATTGAAAACGACGCCGCGACCCGACACCAAAATACACCTATGCACCCGGCTTCCCTGGGTGAGGTAACTCGTGCACTCCAGTGCTCCTGTGTGTGTTGGCCCTCGAAGTACTTACCTTGTAAGTGGCTTGCTTGTAGACTCTTCCGAAGTACCCTAAAACTTTAAAAATCCAACCGCGACTTGCTCCTTTGAAATCAATAGGGAACCTGCGGCTGTGTTCTCACACTGTACGCGTCTCCCGTGGGTCCTTTACTTATCTGCCTTGGGTGGATTAGTGAGGCCCCAGCGATTCTAAAGGCCCTAGGCCTTGCCCCTTTGCAAGTCGACATTCCTAAACCTCTTTTTTAGTATATGGTCTGGTACGCCCCTAGGGCCCCAGCCATATAAGTGCTTAATTTGTTGTGAAACATTGATTTGTGCATATGTTCCTGACTTCTAATCTTAGAAAGAGATTAGTAGAGTGTGTCTAGAAATAAATACATACATATTTTATATATATACCTGTGTGGTGTCCTTTCATTTGGTAATTCAAGAGATTATAAGGTAAAATAAGCTGCTTTACATTCCTCTGAGACCTAGCCTGAAGGCTGCTCTCCACAGCTACCACTAGGATAGCTTTCTTTAAAACGTTGTCTTAAACCTATCTACCATAAGAGTCGAATTGGACTGGTGCAAGGTGGCCACTTTAACTAGTGACCAGCATATGCCAGGCCAACTTCTCACATTGGTGGGCAGCGTGTGAGATTCCAGCTTGCCATTCTTTCACCAGAAAATCTCTATTTGAATTACTAACTGAAAACCACTAAAGGTACTCAAGGTACATATAAAATCAAGCTAGTATCAACAAGTTCTTCTGAACTTAGAGCTGTTTGTGAAGGGATAGCACACTCTTGCTACAGCTCAAGCTAGGATCAGTAGGCCACAAACAAGTGTAGGTAGTACAACACTGCACAACACTAGAATGTCCTCAAGGGATGGAGCCAGTGGGTCCACCCAGCTTCAATATAAGGACATGACCTTCTTTGACTTGAAGGCCATGTGTTTTGCAAGGCACCTGAAGCTACGACAGAGTCCCTCCACACTACACCTGATAGATCTGCTGACAGCAGTTGATCTTAGATTAGCTCTAGGAGCTAATGGATCTGGATCAGGGGATGGGTCAGCTATAGTCTCTGGGTCAGATGATGAAAATCAAGATGTCCTGGACTCTGTAATTGAAGGGCCAGACCCACATGGGTCTGACAAGGACAGGGGAATTCTCCCTAAGAGAACTGACAGAGTGGAGGAGAGGCCTAAATCCCTTTCTAAGGAATCTGAGCACTCATGTCACTCTGGCAGGGAATCTGTCCAGCAGAGGAACTCATACTTTAATAGAAAAGAGACCTCCTCTGAAAGAATGTACAAACTGCTACAGTGTGAGGAAGCAAGAGTTGCCCTTAAGGCCAAGCAGTTGGCATTAGACAAAGAAGTCTGTGAGCTCCAAAGAGCTTCTAGAAGAGAGGGTTTAGATACCCCTGGTGGCAGCAACAGTGTCCCTAGAGTCAGAGATTACATTCCAGACCATAGGAACCTGTCCAAGGTTGTTCCTTCCTACCAGAGTGGGGATGATTTCCACAAGTGGATAACTGCTATGGAGAGGGCCTGTAAAGTACAACAGGTTCCCCAGAAACAGTGGGCAGCAATCTTGTGGCTCTCCTTTTCTGATAAATGTAGAGACAAGCTGTTAGAGAAGAGGATGCTGATGATTATGAAGTCCTGAAGAGTGCACTGATAGATGGGTTTGGCTTAACTACTGAACAGTACAGGTTGAAGTTCAGGGATACCCAGAAAGCACAGACACAGGACTGGACTGACTTTGTTGATTGTGCAACCAAGGCTCTGGAGGGTTGGCTGGTTGGTAGTAGAGTTACTGATTTTAAGGGATTGTATAATCCTATGATGAGAGAACAGATCCTTAATAATTGCCTAAACCTGTTGTTGCATCAATACTTGGTGGACTCTGATCCGACCTCTCCCCAAGAATTAGGAAAGAAGGCAGACAAATGGGTCAGAACCAGGGTGAGGCAGAAAACCCAGAACCAAGGGAGTGACACTAAGAAGCAGGATCCTAAAGGCTCTGAGAAAGGTGGGGATAAGTCAAAAGACCAGAAGTCTTCACAAGGGCCCCAAAAATCTGCATCTGGTGGGGATTTACAGTCTAACAAAGGGAAAGGCCAAATGAAGCCCTGGTGCAAATTCTGTAAACAGAAAGGGCACTGGACTTCTGACTGTAACAAGTCCAAAGACCAAACCACCCCCACTCCTGCCCCTAAGGCAACTGTTCCCCCTAGTACAGCTACTGGTGGAGGTGGTAATCAGAATTAGGGTGTAGTAGGGTTGACCCTGGGTTCTGAAGTGGACTCTGGCCTAGTCAGAGTACCCACTCAGGCATTGCTGATTTGTGATGGAGACATTGATATGTCCTTCCTAGTGAGCCCCAGTAACCTGGGCAAATACAAACAGCAGCCTGTAATAAATGCAAACAGGCTTTGGCATTCAGGGACACAGGTGCTAGTGTCACCATGGTGGCAGAGGATCTTGTGGACCCTGGACTGATCATCCTGGGTGAAATGTACCAGGTTACCAATGCAAGCAATGTCAGGACCAACCATAGTCTGGCAGTTGTGAATTTCTCCTGGGGAGGGGTAACTGGCCTCAAGAAGGTAGTAGTCAGGGCAGACCTCCCTGTCGAATGTCTATTGGGCAATGATCTAGAAACTTCAGCCTGGTCTGAAGTAGAGTTATGGACTCATGCTGAGATGTTGGGCATACCTGTAGAGGTATTTGCTGTGACCAGGTCACAGGCCAAAATGCATAAAGCTGAACCAGCTCTGGATCCTGAAACTATGGACCAGATGCTACCCAAGAGGAGGAGCAGTAGGGTTAAGGCAGTGCCTTCCCCTCTGTCTCAGATCACAGATTCCCCTCCTGAGGGAGGAGAAGCAGATCCTGAAGAAGGAACTGCCCCAGAGGGACTTGAGCCTGATCAGGTTGAGTTCTTGAGGGCAGGGGACCCTTCTAGGGAAGATCTGAGCAAAGAGCAACAGTGCTGCCCCTCTCTTGAACCCCTCAGACAGTGGGCTGCTGCTGAGGCTGCTGGGAGTGCTAGTGGGTCCCATACATTTTTTTGGGATGAGGGACTCCTATATTCTGAGGCTAGAGATCCTACCCCTGGAGCCACCAGGAGGTTGGTAATACCCCAGAAGTTTAGGGCGTTCCTCTTGACCCCAGCACATGACATCCCTTTAGCAGGACACTTGGGCCAAAACAAGACCTGGGACAGGCTTGTTCCACATTTTCATTGGCCACATATGTCAGAGGACACCAAGGAGTGTTGCCGCTCCTGTGTCACTTGCCAAGCCAGTGGCAACTCAGGTGGCACAACAAAGGCCCCCATAATACCACTACCTGTGGTAGGGGTACCCTTTGAAAGGGAAGGGATTGACATTGTTGGTCCCCTTGACCCTCCAACAGCATCTGGGCACAGGTTTATCCTGGTGGTAGTGGATCATGCCAACAGGTACCCAGAAGCAGTTCCCCTTAGGACCACCACAGCCCCTGTGGTGGCAAGAGCCCTCATTGGAGTTTTCTCCAGAGTGGGTTTCCCTAAGGAGGTTATATCTGACAGAGTACCAACTTCATGTCAGGGTATCTAAAAGCAATGTGGAAGGAGTGTGGTGTCAATTATGAATTCACTACTCCCTATCACCCACAATGCAATGGGTTAGTTGAAAGGTTCAACAAAACCCTAAAGGGAATGATTAAAGGCCTCCCAGAAAAGCTTAGGTGAAAATGGGACCTTTTACTTCCCTGCCTTCTGTTTGCATACAGGGAGGTTCCACAGAAGGGGGGTTGGCTACAGCCCTTTTGAACTTCTGTAAGAGGTCTATTATGTTTGGTGAAGGAGGGCTGGGAGTTACCTCTCAAACCTCCCAAACAGGATGTGATGGACTATGTACTTGGTCTCCGCTCCAGGGTGGCTGCATACATGAAGAAGGCAACTAAAAACCGGAGGCTAGCCAAGAACTACAAAAAACTTGGCATGACCAAAAGGCTGTATACCAGCCAGGACAGAAAGTGTGGGTGTTGGAGCCTGTGGCCCCAGCAGCTCTCCAAGACAAATGGAGTGGCCCCCATACAATTGTTGAGAAAAAGGGAGAAGTCACCTATCTGGTGGACCTTGGAACTCCCAGGAGCCCCCTTAGGGTGCTCCATGTCAACAGATTGAAACCATATTTTGACAGGGCTGACATGGGTTTGCTCATGGCAACTGATGAGGAACAGGAGGAGGAGAGTGACCCTCTCCCTGACCTGCTCCCTGCTCTCACAGAACCCTGATGATGGGTCAGTAGATGGTGTTGCTTTGGCAAGCAGCCTCACTGATCATCAGCAAACTGAATGCAGACAAGTTCTGCAACAGGTTAGACATATGTTTAGCCTGACCCCAAGTCAGACTTCCTGGTGCACCCATGAGGTGGACAGTGGAGACGGTCTGCCTGTCAAGAGTAAAATCTACAGGCAACCTGACCATGTCAGGGACTGTATCAGGACTGAAGTCCAGAAAATTTTGGAACTAGGTGTGATTTAACCTTCAGATAGCCCATGGGCTAGTCCAGTAGTCCTTGTGCCTAAACCTCATACCCAGGGTGGTAAGAAAGAAATGAGGTTTTGTGTAGACTACGGAGGCCTCAATGCAGTCACCAGGACTGATGCCTATCCAATTCCCAGGGCAGATGAACTGATTGATACTTTGGCCTCAGCCAAGTATCTGAGTACATTTGACCTAACAGCTGGCTACTGGCAGATCAGGTTAGCTGAGGATGCCAAGGCCAAAACTGCATTCTCAACCCCTGGTGGGCACTACCACTTTGTGGTGATGCCCTTTGGTTTGAAAAATGCACCTGCCACTTTTCAGAGGTTGGTGAACAAAGTTCTGACAGGTATGGAAACGTATTGCTCAGCTTATCTAGATGATATTGCTGTCTTTAGTTCCACCTGGCAGGATCACCTGGTCCACCTCAGAAATGTTTTGGAGGCCCTGCAAAAAGCAGGCCTCACTATCAAGGCCAGTAAGTGCCAGATGGGGCAGAGCCAGGTTGTGTACCTGGGCCACCTTGTAGGTGGAGGCCAGGTTCAACCATTGCAGAGCAAAATCCAGACCATAATGGAATGGGTAGCTCCAACTACCCAGACACAGGTGAGAGCCTTTTTAGGCCTGACTGGGTACTATAGGAGGTTTGTTAAGGTATATGGATCTATAGCGACCCCCTTAAATGATCTTACCTCCAAGAAGATGCCAAAAAAGGTTCAGTGGACAGCTAGCTGTCAAAAGGCATTTGAAGACCTGAAGCAGGCCGTGTGCACTGCCCCCATCTTACAGAGTCCAGACTACACCAACAAGTTCATTGTCCAAACAGATGCTTCTGAGCTGGGTGTGGGAGCTGTACTGTCTCAACTGAATGATGAAGGTCAAGACTAGCCAGTAGCTTTTATAAGCAGAAGGCTGACCCCTAGAGAGAAAAGTTGGTCAGCTATAGAGAGGGAAGCCTTTGCTGTGGTGTGGGCCCTTGAAGAAGCTGAGGCCATACTTGTTTGACACTCACTTCATAGTTCAGACTGACCACAAGCCCCTCCTAGGGCTTAAACAGATGAAAGGTGAAAACCCCAAACTGCTAAGGTGGTCCATTTCCCTACAGGGGATGGACTATACAGTGGACCATAGACCTGGGACCCAACATGCCAATGAAGATGGACTCTCAAGGTATTTCCACTTAGAACAAGAAAACTCAACTGGTCAAGGTTAGTTTAATGTCCCTGCGTTTAGGGGGCTGTGTAGGAGAGTAGGATGTGCACTTATGTTGCCCCCACTTTTTTTCTGATGTTTACACTGGTTTCTGGCTATAGTCTGCCTTGGTCCCTGCTAATCAGGGCCCCAGTCTCTCTGTTCTCTCTAAACAACTTGGAGTGCATATTAGATGCACTAGTGATTGGATACTGTGGTACCTTATGAGCCCCTAGTATGTGGTACCTTAGGTACCAAGGGCATAGGTACTTCACAGGCCTACCAGGGGCTGAAGCATGTATTATGCCACCCCTGGGAAGCAGACTAAATCTGACACCACAGGCCTGCTACTGCAGCCTGAGTGAGGTAGTGTTAGCACTCCTCACTGAGAAGGAGAAGCCCGGGACAAGGGCGGGATCGTTTCTGGCCGTTAGTGGCCGTGTGAGGCTGGGCCGGGCCACCCCTCTTGGCTCTTTGTATTTGTATTCGTATTTTGGCTATTTGCATTCTGTTATTTTAAATTAGGGTTTTTGCTCGTGTAATATCAGCGGTTAAAGGTTATAAAAGTTACATATTTATTGTCTATAGTGTTACATGCAGTCTGATATTATAAGGATAAGGAATGGGGAAGCGCAACCCTGTAATACCTGTCCTTGCTCCAGTCCCAAAACAAAAAGAAGTTATAAAACCTCAGCTCCCTAGTTTAACCGCAATAGATCGCATGCTCCAAAAAACTATAGGGGTGGTGGTCAATGCCATTGAAAGCACTGAGCTTCGTCTCTCGTTTCCTGTTGGCTCCGTGCCCCCCTTACTCCCTGCAAATGTATTGTTGTTCTCTACCAATTCCCAGGACTCGTTACTGGCACCGTCCTTTGTTGCTCTTCCAGGTGGTGGTTATCCCCTGATGCTACAGAATTTAACCTCTATGGCGGTCAACTCACCCCCAGAGATTCCCCCTTCCTTTGTTAGATTATCGTTGACCCCTCCCATTTTTCAAATCCAGGCTACTATTGATTCTTCGTCTCAGGTTGGGGTTCTTATCGATAATGGGAGTTGTAATACGCCTGTTAACACTAGTTCAGCTTCTGATTCGCACTTAAGCGTAAGCATTGAATGTCCTAGTGTGAGAACTAGAGGGCAGATGGCTAGGCGTAAGTCCAAATATGCTGCTAAAGATTGTCCAACTGTAAGAACCTGCAAGGGGCTAGCAGAGGGAACCAAGAAAAAGAAAGTGCCCGTTAGAAATTGTGCAATAAGGGGCAAGATTACTGAGAACAATGCAGCTAGGGATGCTGCGGTTGTTACTGAGGCCCAAGGTCTATTTCTTGATGCATATCCTCAGGAAAGAATAGAGACTCCCCTGGATAAATTCCTTGATATCCAGGAATGCAACGATCCTGCTAGTGGTAATACCACCTTGCCGTGCCCCCCCATTTCTGAGAGGGACATGCCCCCGATTGCTTGTATTGAGCATATCCTGAAGTCTTTTATCTTGCCTTTGACTGAGAGGTTGAAAGAGATAACAGCAAGACTTGACCGTTTCGAGCAGGGAACTTTGGATAACTTTTTTTCCATAAAGGCCCTAATCAAGCTACATTCTAAAAATAGCCCAGGAGTAGATGCTCAGAAACAATCTTCACTGGTAGCCCCTTCTGAAGTGGCCAAATGCTCATCCATAAAGCTGGATGGCGCCTTAGAGACCCCGAGAGGAACTAATCCCCCGGAGAGAACGGCGCCAATGAGCAAAGTTCCAGCGATAGCCACAAAATCAAATAAGGCTAGTAATCTAACGCTCCAATTACCATCTAAAGGGGATAAGGGGACACGTGATAGTGAACCTACCCAGGTACAGAAGGACAAACAGAATTGTAGCAATATAGAGAGACAAGGCAATGATCCATCTTCAAATCTTGACTTAGCTCATAGTAGAGAAATTAACCCTCCATGTATTAATTTGCCTCCAGCTTGTATGCTCTATGTAGCTGTATTTGTAGGAGTCCCTTGCTTAAAGCAGGGAAAAACAGAATCACACACTGAACTTAAAAATCAAGGTACATTTTGGCTAAATAATAACAGGCCACTTCCGAGGGGCTTAGATGGCAGGATTACTCTTGTTAGACGAGTTGGCTGGGTGGGAAGAAGGACCAAGGACATCCAAGGGGATTGTATCCTAGTTAACTTTAAAGACAGTAGAGTAGCAAGGACTATTTGTAGCCAGCAGAACATGCATGGTGAGGGTGGAATTAGCACCCGGGACCTGGGGTACTTTTACCCGCGGCCATTAAGCTGGTATCAGCGACAGAACATTGGCAACCAACTGTGGGGAGGGCAAGTTGATAACTTTGGATTCTACTCAAACCCTGCTTTTGTCAGAGGAGATATTCACCTCGGAAACAATACCAGGTATTGACGTAGAGGCTACTTGCCTTTGAATCCCTAGTCAGCCCCAGATGATAGCAGAAGGCCCAAAGAGTGCAGGTCCTCAATTACTTCTCCTGGGATTTCTCCTAAACCCCCGTTTTCAGTTCAACCTGAGGCAATTTATAGGGGGGATAGACTCGAGTCAGCATCTCGAGTGGAGGCAACCAGTAATTGCATAGCAATTGTGGGGGAGTGTGTTAATAATTCTCCCTCCGGATTTGGTTTATCGCACTGTAACAATATATCTGTTACCCCCCTAGGGACTTCCATCTTTCCAGCAGCTACTTTTGTCCGGAAGAGCAAGGCTTCTCCATCGCATGCTCTTCCGCCATTACTTATGGCAATTGATTCTGGAGGTGAATCACCAGCACCACTTAGTGATCACTTTATCTGTCTGCAGGATAAGGTGGAGGCTGTTGGGCCAGATCTGAGGATTATGAGCTGGAACATAGCAGGAATTGCCAGGAAAATAGCTCTTCCAGACTGGAATACTCAGGTGGAGCCCTACACCATATGTATTTTTCAGGAAACATGGAGCCTTGAACCTAACTATAAGGTCGGCTATTCAACATATTTTTTACCTGCAGTTTTGCCACCATCTGGGAGGGGTCGGCCTTCGGGGGGCCTCCTCATATGGGTGAGCATTTCCCTGGGCTTCAGCATCATCCAAAAACATAGTATTTCACCTGATATCCTTAGGATTTCACTGAGAGGATCAGGCAGCGGGAAGTCTCTTGACATATTTAATGTATATGCCAGGGGCACCAAAGGTAGCTCTTTATCCCCCACAGTAGCACTGTTGGAAAAAGCTCTTAGTGATACCTGTGATGGCATACAAGTATTGATCGCGGGGGACTTTAACTGTACGTTTGAGCCCCTTGCGGCTGAAGACATTCTAGATGTCACTGAGGATGATTCCAAGAGGGGTATACCCATATTAGTGATCCAACCAATTAAAAGATGGACACAGAGGGCGATTCAGTTGAACGCTATGACCCTGGAGTATGGCTTACGAGCACTTAATGGCAGAACTACTTCAGATCCTTTGGGCGCCCACACGTACAATAGGGCGAATCACACGTCTAGGATTGACAATATTCTCCTTGATTTATCTCTTTGGCGATTTGTCCTAGATATGGTAGTAGACAACGATCACAACTTCCTATCTTTAACCATAAAGCATCTATGGGTAAACCATAATAGCTTAGCTTCACCGTGCAACCTAAAGTTCAAATCTATAATTATTCCATCTAATTGTGGTAGGCGCCTTATATGGCGCAAAGTTGCCCTAGATGAGGCAAAAGTTCAGGCTATAGGACAGCTTGTGGATGCCTCGCTAAGTGAGATGGAGATGTACTCTTTAGAACATTCTGATCTCTCTAGAGTTACGTCACTGTTCCAGGAGACACTAAAATCGGTAGGTAATCTATTCGTGGCGCATACATATGGGGGTAGGGCAACAGGGCGCCAGAGGCCCAATGTGAAGCAGGGATGGTACACACTCAAATGTAGACAGAAGAAATCTGCCCTAATTGAGGCTGTCAAGGCGAAGTTACAACCCCTGATCCAGCAAGCCAGGAAAGAATATAATTGGGTGGTTGCAAAAGCCAAAAAAGAGTGGGAGGATGCATATTGGCATACACTTAGAGAGGCCAGTGCTGGGCGGGATGCAGGTAGTTTTTGGAGCGCTATAAGGGCAAGGAACAGGCCCGATAGCGAACTTATTACTTGTAACATTACTGGGCAGACCTGGTTTGACCATTTTTCAAGCCTGTATTCTTGCCAGCTAGGACCCGCTATTACTTCTGCTCCTTGCAGCTCCCTAATACTACCTGGAGAAAACATCTTATTCCCATTTACAGCTAAGGAGGTTGAATACGCGATTAGCTGTATTGTGCCCCAAAAGGCAGCTGGCCCTGATGGCATCCCTGGGGACTTGCTTCGATTTAATCTGCCGCAATGGGGGAAGCTTATTCATATCCTACTTACTGCATTTGATAAAGGTGCTGCTATCCCCGAATCCTGGAAGGGGGCTGAGGTCGTCCCCATTTTTAAAAAGGGCCAGAGGGAGGACCCAGCCAATTATCGCCCTATAAGTTTATTAGACTCGACCCAGAAGGTTTTGGGGAAGGTGCTGCTTGAGAGAATCCTTCAATGGGCTAAAGATAATGAGGTTCTCTCTGATTATCAAGCGGGTTTTAGGGCTGGCACTATAGAGCAGGCTTTCAGGCTATTGTTGATTTACTGGAAAGTGGTTGTCATAGGCAAAGGCAGTCTTTATCTTACATTCATCGACTTAAAGACTGCCTTTGACCTTGTGCCCAGAGGACAACTATGGAGTGTGTTGGCAGATATGGGGATCCCGCCTAATATCTTGTCTATTCTAGTGAGGCTACATGAAGGTAACTTCGCGCAAGTGAGGTGGGGCACCGAGGGCCAGAAAACGAATAGGATACCGGTGGGGAGAGGGGTCCACCAGGGATGTGTTCCTGCTCCAACCCTTTTCTCACTATATGTGAATGGGGTTGTTGAGCATCTACTCGAAAAACCATCAGATGCACCGTCCCTGGCAGGGGAGCGAATCCCCACCCTTTTATTCGCCGATGATACGCTCCTAATATCAAAGACCCCGGTAGGCCTTCAAGGCCTCCTAGATAATTTTCGGGCCTTTTGCGACCAACGTGGCCTTGTTATTAATACAGACAAGACTAAGTTTTTAGTGCTAAATCCCCCGAAAAAACTTGGGCGATCCCCCGTACTTAACAATGTATCCCTGGAGAGGGTCACTGTATTCGATTATTTAGGTATCCGTATCTCTGATACCATGCAGTGGACCCCACATCTCCATAAAATGCTGCTAAGAGGCTTACAGGGGCACTGTATAAGGAACAGCGATCTGCCACGACTCGACCTATTGCACCTGTTATTGACATTTATAAGGCTAAGGGTGTTAGTTCTGCCCTCTACGGTGCAGAGCTTTGGGGCACATCCAACATAGATTCACTGACAAGGTCTGAGAATAAATTTTTGAGGGGCATTATGTCACTTCCGCAGAGTACCCCAATGATACCCTTGTTGCTTGACCTAGGTTGCCAACCCATCAATGATCTGGCAAAACTCCGCCTGTTGCTTCTATGGGCTAGACTGTGGCGAGTCCCAGAACTTGCTAAGTATGTGAAGGGCCTAGCGGAAGTAATGTCAATGGTGGGAATGCCAAAAATTTAAATGGCTTAAAGATGTTAAACATCTCCTTGGTAAGCTAGGTCTTAGCGAAGCCTGGGCTAGTCGGTCCTCTCCCCCGAAAGCGACTATAAAGACCCTCTATTGGAATTGGGTTACCAATAGGGTTAGTACTGACCCAACTCTTGGCAGGCTAACGGAAGAGTTCCTAAGACATAAGGATGTTCCATTTCGGGAACTCTACCTAGATTTGGTATGGAAATCTTATGATAGGGCCTTATACTTTAGGTTTAGGGTAGGGTCTCTTCCAGTGCTCGCCTTAACTGCCCATTGGAAGCCCCCGTTCCAGACAACTCCTTTTTGCCCCTTTTGTCAAACTAGTGTAGAGACTGTACCGCACATCTTGTTTGTTTGTCCAGTCTATGTGCGCCCAAGGCAAGCGTGGCTTAAACCTATATGTCGGTGTATGGGCACTAGGCACTCAAGTGAGGCACTCCGTATTCTAACATCGGACACCCGACCACTGTATGTTTGTGGTCCTTCAAAATTTTTATCGTGGACATGGTCCATTAGAGTCAAAAGGCTAGCATCTAATGTTTAATCTGCTTTTTAATTGAAGGATTAACCTCAAATCTTAAATTTTTAACCCTGTTTTTTATTCTCCTTGATATTTAAAGATTTTTATAGAAAAAAAAAAAAAAGAAAATTCTAAAAATGTTTTGGAAATAATGTTTGGAACTAATGGTTAATTTAAATTTGGTTTTGTATAAATGTCTTTTTGTATTAATGTGATGCTTTTATGATTTGATTTATCGAAATAAAGCCTTTGAACTTGAAACTTGAACTTGGTATAGGTTCCCTATATCTCACCTTACACACACATATAAACCTATCAGTCACCCCTAAGGCAGGCCCTATCAATTCTGAGGGCAGAGTGCTTGGTTTCCATGTGAGGGGGTGCTTCTGCCTGAGCAGGGTCCCTCTGCAGCTCTCAGAGTCTATTCTCTGTAGCTGTTTGTAGATGCGGTTAAACCATATACTCTTAAGTGCATTATAACCTAGCGGTAAATGCTAACTTTGGGATGGCTGCATCAAAACATGTCGTGTTTGGTGTCAAACGCCTTGGAATCATACCCTCACACCAGCAATTGGTGTGGGAGTATAATCCCACCCTTCTAGAGGGATAGATATGTACCTACTGTGTAAACACGGTAGAAATCTGAAAGAGCCTGGCATCACAAAATGGATGCCACCAGCACAGACACTGGGCTGCCCTCCGGCTGCTGACTGAAACTCGCAGTGGAGGAGGCCCAACAATAGGCATCCTGTCAAAGGGAGGTGTCACCACCTTCCAGACAGGATTTAGTTATTGGGGCTGTGTGGGTGCACTCCTAGAGTGCTTTGAATTTCTGCACTGGGGGAGCAGTAGGCTCTTCTGTGCATATGCCAGCTCAAACCGGTTCAGGGGCTACCAGCCCCTGCTCTGGTGTGAAACTGGACAAAGGGAAGTGGGTGTAACTCCCTTGACCCTCCCATAGGAGTGGTCATAGAGCTAGTCCCTCCCTTTCCTTTAGTATAAGATAGGGAAACCTTGCCATTGCAAACTAGATATCCCTGGACGACACTCTACAAGAAGAATCCTGGACCTTCTACCTTTGGAAGACTGAAGAATCTCCCTTGGAGTCAAGGAGTGACTCCCCTGCTTGGCAGGCACCAAAACTTTGAATCAACGGTCGCAAACTTTCCCTGCAGCCCCGGAAGTGGATTTCCTGACTTCTCAACAGCCATTGTGAGTCCCCAGCAAACCTGAGGCAAGTGGACCCCACGAGGCAAGTGGACCCCACGATTGACGAGGAACAGCAATACCCAGGTACCATGCACTATTGTCAAGTGCAACCCCTTCGCGGCGTTCTACGAACTTGTGCATTGGACCACGTGTGGTCCAAACCTCCAGCAGGATTTCCCTCGAAAATCAGAGGCCTACCTTGTTCCAAGTGACGGTGGGCTCTTGTGAAGTGAATCCTCCTGAGGCGTCTTTGTGATCTCTTGCCGGCTGGCTTGTGGGTCCCCTGAAGACTTCTTCATCAAACCAAAGGGCTCCCCTGGTTGCTCCAGGCCTGCCCTGACTTACCCTTGCTGGGTGAGTCCCTTAGACCTTGCTGGTCTGCACCGCTGACTTTCTTCACATTCCACGAGACTTGCTGTTGCCAAGGCTTGTTGGCTCCAATCCGGTTGCTGACACCTCAGTAAGCTGCAGAGTTTGTGGCGCACTCCGAATCCAGCTCCTGGTTGTCGTCAACGCCTACTGGACCTCCTGGCTGAAGAGTCAAGACACCCATGAATCACCTGAAATCACCCAACTACCGTGGGCATCCATCTTCCTGGCCCCGGGTCACTGGCAAGTGACTGTGAACACTGTCCCTTCTGCTTTCAGGTCTTCCTTCTTCTGAATCCAGCCTTGGATTCCACCGGACACTTTTCCAGTCTTCACAAGCAGCAAATCTTCTTCGGCTCCCATTGAAAACAACGCCGCGACCCGACACCAAAAGATATCTATGCACCCGGCTTCCCTGGGTGAGGTAACTTGTGCTCTCCGGTGCTCCTGTGTGTGTTGGCCCTCGAAGTACTTACCTTTTAAGTGGCTTGCTTGTAGACTCTTCCAAAGTACCCTAAAACTTTAAAAATCCAACCGCGACTTGCTCCATTGAAATCAATAGGGAACCCGCGGCTGTGTTCTCACACTGCACGCGTCTCCCGTGGGTCCTTTACTTACCTGCCTTGGGTGGATTAGTGAGGCCCCAGCGATTCTAAAGGCCCTAGGCCTTGTCCCCTTGCAAGTCGACATCTCTAAACCTCTTTTTTAGTATATGGTCGGGTACGCCCCTAGGGCCCCAGCCATATAAGTGCTTAATTTGTTGTAAAACATTGATTTGTGCATATGTTCCTGACTTCTAATCTTAGAAAGAGATTAGTAGAGTGTGTCTAGAAATAAATACATATATATTTTATATATATACCTAAGTGGTGTCCTTTTATTTGGTAATTCAAGAGATTATAAGGTAAAACAAGCTGCTTTACATTCCTCTGAGACTTAGCCTGAAGACTGCTCTCCACAGCTACCACTAGGATAGCTTTCTTTAAAAGGTTGTCTTAAACCTCTCTACCATAAGAGTCGAATTGGACTGGTGCAAGGTGGCCACTTTAACTAGTGACCAGCATATGCCAGGCCAACTTCTCACATGACCTATCTGGGCTGCGTGCAATTCTGAGGAGAGGTGGATGTTTACTTTTTAAATTTAAAGTTTCAGTTGACAGGTGCGTGCCCCTTAGGTCTTTGTACATGTCGTGGAATGAGGTTTCTCTAATTTGGCTGAATTTCTAAATCCCGCCCTTCTTCTGGAATGGTCGAGAACCTTTGGGCTCTTTTATGTTGGCCCTGGTGGGCTGTTTCCTATTCTTGGGCGCTGCCACTTCAAACAAAGGATACAGGTGGTGGTTGGAAGGTTGTGTATGGATCCTTTGTTGGGGAGCTGCAGAGGAAATAATGTCTGGGACTAAGTTTACTTGCAGTGTCTTCTCAGCACGAGTCAGGGGTCCCATAGGGAGGGAGTCTAGGTTTTCGCCCTGATGGAGGTGGTGCAAATGAGCTTAGTGGGACTTTCAAATGCATTAGGGCCCGTGAGCTGAGTTCTTTCCTAAGCTCCCTTCCCCAAGCGTAAAGGTAAGTCCGGCATCAGCCACTGGGGCAGTTGCCTTGTTTTGGAACTAAAGGCGGGGCAGAAAAATATAGGAGAATGAGGTTCTTTTGATCAGGGGTGCACCACAGCGTCTTTGGGTGAAAGGCCTGGTTGCCTGTTTTTATGCAGCCGGTGGTGGCCCGCACTGCTTCCTTGTCAGAATGACCTTACCCCGGTGGCCTGGTCAGCTAACCCAACCCTGGGAAATCAGCAGCAGAGGGGGCCCAGGGTCCCCTGCGGGCTCCCAGATGACCGATTCTAGTGTGGCACGTAAGGGAGTGTAACTGGGAGTGATATGAAGGGGGTGCATTTTAGGGGTGGGTGAAATTTGCGTAGTCACGTTACGCAAAGCTCCGCAAAACGGTAAAAAATCTCCGGGAGCACGCTGAGTTCCGCGAACACGCGGAATTGTTTGTTCCGCTCGTTCGCGATGCTTTTTTCCTGTTCGCGAATGCTGTTTGCGTGCTCAGGGGGAAATATGTCACGAACACGTATTTTTAAAGCGCGAACAAGCAAAAAATTTTGCAAAGCCGCGGGTTGCGGAATTTTTGGCAATTCCGCGTTCTCCGCGGAACGCAAAATTACCCAAATTCCGCGAGTGGAACGGAATTTACCGCCCAGGCCTAGTGCATTATCTCCAGGAATAATTGTGGGCTATGGTGAATTTGTGTTCTGGGGTTCCATTACCACCCCAAGCAGTCACCCCAGTTTGCAGTGATTGCGGGTCGGACCCCTGCTGGAATATATTCCAAATGTATTCCCTGCTTGCTGCAGCGACTGTCGCTTGTATCCTTGGGGCTAATCTCGTGATGTATTCGTGTTGTTCTGTGCTTGGTTGTGGGAGTGGACGCATGGTGGAGGCTGTCTCTGTACTATTCCATTTGATCATGGTATATTTTTAGGTGGCATTGGTTGGTCATGTGGGCCATTCTGTGACTGTAGTGGCATTCTATTGGGCCGGTTTGGGCCTAGCCTCCTAGGTCTTGGCTACTAGGACTTGGCGGATACCCTCTGGGGTACATGAGCGGAGCTGTCCTTGAGACTGGGCTGCCCGGATGCTTGCAGCTAGCCCGGCCCCCTCAAGAGCGGTCCTTTTCAACTTATGTCGGACCAATTCGGTGCCTGCTCCTGCTTTTCCCTGTCCTTTTCCTTCTCTTTTGGTAATAGTGTAGTGTGTGTGCTTGTATTTCCCACCAAAGTTTAGTGTTTAACCAGACTACACTATCCAATCTGGCCTAGATCTCCATGTGTAATCCCCTCTTGAGGATGTTGTAGAAGATTGCAACCTGGAGACCCATGTCAGTCCAAGGCTGTCCTAGCTCCTTCCCCCATCGTTCTCTCATTCTGTCTAGGAATTTATTCATAGTTTACCCAGGCTTCATTCTTTCTCCCATCAGTCCTCCTACATCTGGGAGTGGTCAGGTAACAGCTCCTTCAGGTCCATCCAGATCCGGTTTCTGAATGAATTAGATATAGCCCCATCATGCTCGGTGTTGGTGAGCATGACAGAGGGGATGAGGGCTCAGAACAGTGTATCGGACTGCTCCCCAATGAGGCTACTGAGCAGACTTTTAACGTCACCTATGGCTAAGTTTATGCCTGCAGTGTTCTGTTCAAAACATGAGATTCACTGTTCTGCCCCTCCCATCGATGGGGGCAGGTTATTCCTAAGCCCTTCTTTGTCCATCTGTGCCCAAGGGACCCAGATGGTTTCTGCCGTGCCTTTCTGGAGTAGCGGGCAAAACCTGGTTCAGGGCAGCTCCATTGGTGTGCTCTCGAAGTAACTTTCCCAATGCATCAGATATTCCTGCGTGTAGAGGTAATTCCATTTCCTATCACCCCTCCATGCCGATTGTAGTCTTCCACAAAGGCCATATTCTCGGGTTTGAAGGAACCCTCCTCTGGCCTAGGGTGGTCATACTGGTGGCACTTTCTTTTGGTCCAGCAGTCCAGTAGATGACAAAAAGGCAGTGCAAAGGCCTTAACCTCTTCTTTGGATATTATTTCAATAATGGTCAGCCTTTCCAACCAGCATGTCTGGGGGGAGCAGAAGACACTTTCATTGTCACTCTCCTTGCGCACACATAAAGGGCCATGCTTCTTCTTCTATGTCTCAACTGTGTCTCGGTCAGACTTTCCTGGCTACATATCTCCAGGTTAGCCCCTTTCTTACGTCGACGGGCCGGCGATGTATGGGCCACCTTTGGGGCCTTCCTCCTGACTCATCCCTGATTTCATCTCTATATGGGGCCCGAGGCCGGGCTCTTGATCACTCCATGTGAGGGAACAGTGTTCCCCCTCCCTGCTTGGCTTCCCAGGTAAGATCTCTCTCTCTTTCCATCCTTAATTCTCACTTTTCCTCTAACTCCCACCTGAGCTGCTTCCCTCTCAGTACTAGGTGTTGTTTTTCTAGGCAATGTTTTGGCCTCTACCTCGCTCACTGATTGGTCCTCTGTGCCATAGGGCTGCCTTGCTGGAGTGTAGCCTGTGGCTTCCCCTTCAGAGATGGATAATCCAGGGCTGACTCTTCTTTCTTCCCCTACACTGCTGGAATCACTTTCTTGAAGGGCCACAAACCTCCCTCTAACCTTATGGTGCCCGGTGGGGCACTCAGGAGTATGCACTCTTTGTTCGGTCTGGACTGGCTAGGTTGTGGCCGATGTGTGAGGGGCCTTACCCCGAAAGGGCCTGGTACTAGTCTGGGTTGGGGCTGATGGCACCCGGCTGGCAGGATGTGGGATCCTCTTCCACGCCCGGTGGCTTGCTGCCCCGGGGGAGTTCTAGCAGCCTTCTCGTCCGATGGATTGGTGTAACCTAGTGCGGTGGAAACTGGGATGGCCAGCATTAGTAAGAGCACATCCCTGCCAGTGTATGGTGAGGGAGGTGTAGATGACTTACTCATGGGTTCCATGATTGTTTTGTGGACTGAGGCCACCTCGAAGAGGGTCCTTAATTCAAATAGGAACTCCCGCTTAGCCTACTTTTGTCCTATATACCTGGTCTGAATGTGAGTCTTTGTGTGTTCTATGGTGCTGTTGTTGAAGGTGCCCCCTATAGGCAATGCATGCGTTTTGGTATGGGTGTGTGTGGGAGGCTGGCTTAGTATATGGTGACCACTTATGTAAGGGTAGCACCCTGCACTAATCCAGACAACCCTTCTGGTAATTTTAGTGGTCTTAGACAACCTTAGAAAGCTCTCTAAGTGGTAGCTGTGGAGAGTAGCACTCAGGCTTAGTCCAGAAGGAGTGTAAAGCAGCTTGGTTTACCAGTACTTAATCTTAAGGTTAAGTGAAAAAGAACCACACAGTGTAGTTATAAAAATAGGTATTTATCATTGACACTCACTAACACAATGTATTATCTCCTACCCGGAGATACAGCACAAAAAGACACTTAGTCTCTGCTGCGTGGACTATCCAAACACAAGGACTTTGCATCGTAGCCCGCTGCCCCATCTGACCTGTGACACCCCCACAATGCAGGCCCTCACATCGTAAGCCTCTCATCAATGGCAGCCTTGGCAATGAGACAGGACTCTGCATTCCAAGCCCTGTAGCTTCTTCAGAACCAGCCGGTGTGGGATGCATCCTCGATGCAGGACTACACATCGCAAGCCCTGTTCGCTGAAAACCTCTTAGAAGATGATGCAGGACCTCATATCAAAGGCTTGCAGCTCCTCAGAACTAACGCTCCGCGACGCATCTCCAACCAATACCTTGCATCGCCTTGGCTGCATGACGCATCTTTGAAACTGGAGTCTGCAACTCTTCACAACCAGGATATAAGGTATACTTGTACCACACCACTAACTGGGTCTCTGTAACTGACCCGCACTCTATCGCAGTTGGCCTGAGCTTGTGACTTTTTCCAAGTGGAGCGCAATCAGATATCCACATTTGGCACTTTATGCTTTTTTGCTCTATATACACTTAAATCTTCAAAATGACCTATCTCAGGTTCTATTAGTTGGGTTTTTGATGTTTTGGTCTTCATTATTTATTAAAATGCACTCTATTTTTCTAAATTGGTGTGGGATGTTGCTTCTCTTGCCTTTTCACTTTATTACTGTAAGAAGTGATGTATAAATGCCCTACACATTGCCTCTAAGTTAAGCCTGGCTGCTCTGTGCCAAGCTAACCAGAGGATTGAGCACCAGTTAATTTGGGGTTTGCTTGTGACTTCACCCAGACAAGGATTGTGGTTTCTACTCGGGTAAGGTTTCATCCCCCTTAACTAGCATCCCAATTTCTTACACTGGGTGTCTGGTGGCCGGTACTCAGTACTCTCTGTGCATGGTCGTTGTCTGTCTTGTGGCTTTAGGTGGTTATTTTCTGAGGTGAGGGTGAAAGTTTGGTGGGTAAGCATGTGACTGATTTTGTTCATAGGAGGTGAAGATGACAGGACCCCTCTACCCTACCGTGATCGTTCGATGGAAGGGTAGATCTGGGACATTCATTTTGCGTGTCTGGCAGAGCCTGGAGGACTTCAGATATGGAGCAAGGTAGCACAATAGTGTCAGATGCACAGCTTGATTCGTCATGCATATTATGGATGCCACAAGTTTAATCCAGTTTCACCAATATTTTATTCCAATTTCATCCAGAACTTCTCAATATTTTAATGCTTGTCCTCTTGTCACATGAGAGGCACTAATGTTTTCGCTTTGTCCTACATGCAGCAGAAATGCCAATTCAGGCCTTATCCTGAAGCACTGAGTGTACATAAGTTCTCCTCAAAAGTTGATCCTTACAACCCAAAGCATTTTGGGCCTTACCTGGCCCTTTGTCAGGGGTTCTCTACAAGTTCAAAACAGCGTATTAGACTGTGTGTTTAGGACAGTTTAAACATAATTGCACATTCCTGTAGAAATACATGTCTTAAATTCCAGCTCACCCCAAAATCAACGTGTTCCCGCTAAATAAGTAGCCAAACGCTACCGCTGAATAGATACCAAACTCACCCACCCTGCCTAAACTTCTCTCATACTACCTACTATCTACCTTCCACCTTCTAACCCCTCGCTGATCAGCATCCGTCAGCAAGCATGCAAAAAACCTATTCCCATCTAATTGTAACCCCACAAGAACACATAATAAACGCTGCCCCATACCTTCATACTCAGTTCTGTGAATCACCTTCCCGCCATGTTCACGACCATCAAACATGGTCCACCCACTCCTCATTCTACTTTTAAGGCACCTGTGACATATCCCAGCCCCTCCATATCATTTTCTGGCAATTAACTTCCACTATTGTTTTTTTTTTTCTAAAAACCTGCAAATGGGGTCACGCACTGCGTCTAAGATCGCGTGCACCTCAAAGTAGTTTTTAACCAAACCGTATTCTTTGCTCAAACATGCTTTGTTTTGTCCTTCCTTTGTTTTTAACACTACTATCGCTTATTAGATCCTTGTTGATCATATCCCCTGTATATATACTCACCCTCTTCCAAATGTACATTTTCCCCGTAAGTGTAATTGTATCCACCGTATCAAAAGCCTTCTGTACCTATGGTCCCTAGTCGTGTGTTCGTATAGGCAAAACCTTACTCCACCGAGTCACCCACTACCAACCCCTACCACCGCCTTTTCTCCTACGGGTCCAATAATACACTGCGTGTATCATCAAAAACACATCGATGTCAATGGTGCCTAACCCTCCTGTTTCGTCATCAAACAATATCATGATGGAATTATAACAAAACCCTCCTGTGAACGATGACCCGAGCCCAATACCCACATTCTGCCTAAGTATCAAACTCAAATTTTGAGTTTTGGGTAATAAAAAGCGAGTCAAGACGGATTAGTGCGGAGGTAAAGGAGACAAGTATCACTCTCAGGGAGTGAAGGTGTTATAGCTGTGACATTGTGGACAATGGAGTTCACCTCCTCTGGTCACACTGTCAACTTAGGGGCATAGTCTCAACAATGGGAGATAGCATATCGCAGTCGATCGCGGGAAAACAACGCCTTGTCAACGTAGTATTCTCAACCTGGCAGCACCATGCGATAGTCCCACAATTACGCATCAAATGACG
Organism: Triturus cristatus; assembly: GCF_964204655.1. Lineage (NCBI taxonomy): Eukaryota > Metazoa > Chordata > Amphibia > Caudata > Salamandridae > Triturus > Triturus cristatus. Next base: position 1,342,097,764 of record NC_140585.1, read on the forward strand.
TGTTAAAATTAACGCGACACTGCAAAAATGCAAAACACAAACGCGAATAAAGTTGCGATGAGGCAAACGCAATACAAAAATCAGCAATAACCAGCGACAGGCCTGCAAATCCCACGCATCATGCGGGAAAATGCACTATAAAAGCAGAACAAATAAAACACACCAAAAACAAAATAACACAATAAACTGCGTAGCAACATGGATGCACCTGGAACAAGTGCCGAGGTCAACGCGAACCCCACAAGCCCCACAGACCACCAGCAAGGAACCTTGGGGTCAGGGAATGCCAAGGAGCAGAGGAAGAGGAAGAGGAAGACTGGGTACAGTCCACATGACAACCGGATCGTCGTCACGGAGGTGACAGAACACTAACAACAACTGTCCGTCACCTCCACCGTGTCATTGGCAACACAGTCTGAAAAATGGCATGCCATTGAGATTGCAGTCGGAGTGTCAAGGAAGGCAAGATGCGCTAGCACGATGTGAAAAGCCAAACCAAGCAGAAACCCGCTGCCAAAAGTAAGGCTGCAACAGCGAATGGAGGTGGGAGTCCTGCGCCACAGGAGGAGCTGGAGCAAATCGTGGCCACAGCCATCAATGTGGAGACGGTGCAAGGAGTCGGGAGTCCGGACACTGCTCGACATGACCTGACACAACATTAACTGGGTGAGTAACGAACAGGGACTAGGGGGACAGGGGCTGAATGGCACAATGGCACACATGCACAATGACGTGTAGCACACCGCACACCCACAATGATCCTGGGTCATGTCCACGATCCCCGTGGCATACTGCAGCACGCATACAAACATCAAGTATGCCCCCGTCCACCATGTGCCTAAAGGGGTCCCACCCCACACATCACCAATTCCACAACACACACATGCACCAGTACAAAACACAGCAAAGATGCGTATTTGTGAGCCACACCGACAATGCAAGTGACACCACATGACGAGCATCATGGCTGGAGTACACCCACCATGACATTGTGCATGCCACGAGACTGAGCTGGCTGAGTGTGGACCACATCCGAAAAGGAGCAGGTCACACTCTGACACATCCACGTGCTCAAACAACCACTGACATCAACATTACATCTGCAGACAAACAATGCACAAAAGTAGAAAAACCGTCCAAGAGCACAAATGACCCAAGTCGCCAACATCACAGTACCTTAAAAGCACAAAAGTCAAAGGCACACCGCCTCCAAGGGATATGGGGCAGCAAAATCACCGCAGGTACGACTCTCCCACAATGCAGCACACACATATAGCAATGACAGCACATCCACATGGATGACGATGTGGTACACAGTGCATAACAGAGGACACAACTGGGTCTGCTTGTGCGTAGAAAATGGCTAATCACATCTGACATAGCAGAAAACCGTGAGATGAAAATGTACGTGTATAACCTCACCTTCGTCATGTAGTCCAAATTTCCACTGTCCCGCATCAAATAGTCCGCTCCTCCCAAACAGTCACCATGTACATTGTCATGCCGTCTGTATGTAAAATTGAACTATGTGTCAACATACATGCCAACACAATGTCAACAAGCATCTCCCTTTCACATTGCAGAAGGACAAAGAACACCTCCAGCAGAGCAGACCAGACAACTCCACAGTGATGGTGAAGAGGACCTCCACACTTCCGATACCGTCACCTTACAACAGTTCATGGACATCGTTGGCACTCAACCTCCTGGAGCAGGGCAGCCCAGCTGCATCGAGGATACCCCACCCCCTGCACAGACAACACAGTTTGACACCCCCACCACCACGGCAGGCTCCCAGCAGCCCACCGAAGCACACATCGCATTCCAAGGCCAGGTGTCAGACTGACAGAAGGGGGTGGCCGAACAGGTGCAAGTGGTGATCTACCTCATGGAAGCCGAACTAGATCACATACGTGGGTGAAAAGTCCCATCAGGGACCACCTACACTCCCCAACGGAGACCCACACTGCGACAGAGATACATGCCTTTGCACATTTCTAGTACTGACCCACACCCAGAGCCACGGGATAATCATCCACACCCCCAAGCTCGACTGGCATACACCGGCCCAGTTCATTCCTGTTACGTATTGAGTGGGGGATGACAAAGCTACATGTACAAGATCTCACCCGCTGCCTGCGGTGACATGGCTGCATCCGCTGTACATGGCACAATGTAATGTTGTAGGGTCCGGGGCACTAATGCATACATAATGAGCACACAGACACACTCAGATATTTTGTTGAAATGGCTACGGGCACGTGCGCTCGACACCTTTATTGCCAGGGTCACATGTACAGTGACGCATGTGCTGGATGTGTGTGGGGTGAGTGTAAGCCAGCCCTCTTGGAGTCATTGGTGCTGGCAACAACTTGAACAGTGATCACAATGAAAGCGGAAACAGAAAACACCAGCATAACAGAGCCAACTGTGAAGCATGATGGTGGTAGCCAGAGAAAGTACAATGTTCACCCAATATGCAACCACGACAGGTGTGAGCAACTCTGATAGTCTGACAGTAAGACACTTCCGACTCTGGCACCTGTTGTCTGGAGTTGGTCCTGGCAGTGCTGGCGTGTGCGTCCTGCGGTGATGCGATGTCCGGGCAGGTCATGGCTCGATTTGATGTGTGAGCGCAGGTGGACCGCAGTTGAGGCCGGAGGCAGCGGACAGCGCAGGGCCACAGACATATGGCCTTAATGACCCCCCAGTCCATCGACCCAGAGGCCATCCAATATGCTATCAGACAGGGTCCATGACTTGAGCTGCACAGAGTTAGTGGCCCAGATGGACTTTCTAGCCAGCCCACGCACCGCGCCACAGGACAATAATTTCCGGTGCAGTGAGATCGGGCCGCGCAAGCTGAGAGGGTCCTTGTCGATGTCGAAGGTGTATGTAGTGGAGGTTTGCAGGGGACAGTGGAAGGTGTCGTCCAGGGCATGATGCAGAGGGCAGAAGCTGTCCGGAAGCGGCAAATGGAGGAGTGGAATGCTACAGCCTTGTTTTTGCCACAAAGTCAGTATCACCGACATGATGATGAAGACAACCCCCAGTCCATAGACTCAGTCACCACCAAAGTTCAACCAGAAAGTGTCCATGGATGTCAGGGAACAGATTTAGTGGCACCGGTGCTGAAAGGAGATGCAGTCTGCGATGAGGCCAGTAGAATGTGATCAAATCTGCCATAAATAAATCAAGACTGAGTTCCCAATGTATGACCCACTCGACTGCAGTGTAGGCCTGAGGCAGCGGTCAGCAGGGGCCCACAGCCACGTGTCGTTGGCTCGCGATACAGAGTTAGTGACACCAGAGCAGTTGTTGGCAGTGTTCGATCACCACCGTCACGGTGATCCTTTTTTCCTCCGGACTGAACCACGTCTTCCTCTTACTCGTCTCCCTGTGTACAATGCTATGAACTCCGCCATGCAGAAATCAAGACTCAGTTCCAAATGTGTGACATACTTAACCGCAGTGTAGGCCGAAGGCAGTAGTCAGCAAGGGACCACAGACAGGTGTTGTTCAAATGCTATGCACCGAGTTGGTGGCACCACATCGAAGGGAGTACAGTGATATCAAATCAGCCAATAAATTGTGTAGTCTGCCATTGCATAATCAAGACTCAGTTCCTAATGTGTGACCTACTTGACCGTAGTGTAGGCCGGAGGCAGCGATAGAGTAGTCTGAGGAGGCTGCCAAGGTCACGGGCCTCGGGCTTGGAGTTTGTGCCGGCACGTGGTTGGCCCCCTGTGACACACGCCGGTGTCGGCAGGTGAGCAACGGGGACTGGCTGTGCAGGGGCAGGTATGACTGGTTCTGGGACCAGTGGCCCGGAGTGCAGCAGGCGTACAGGATCGCAGGCAACACCGCTCACGGCGTCGGCCTCGTGGAGGGGTAGGAGGCTTCGCCCTGGCAGACACGTTGGGCATTCCAGAAGAGAACCACGCCCAGAGCTACGGGCTTTTTATTCACACCCCTACTCATGCCTGGCGTATGCTGGGCTAGCCCACTCTGCACACACTTACGGGGGGACGTCAGAAGCTACATTTCCGCAAACTTCCCCACTGGCTGGGGGTGACATGGTTGCGTCCACTGTCCACTACACTCCAAACACCAGTGGTGCATGTAGACATGGATGTGTCTGTGGTCTGCATACTGCAGTCTGTCCAGCACATCTCTGTCACACTGGGCATTGTGTACATTCTGATTCATAGGTCACTTGCCTCCTTCTCACATGCCTGGTTCCTACCTTTCCCCACATTCCACTATTGTGTGGCTGAGGTGCCATGCCGTTGCTGGCTCATGTACATGTCTAGCCCAGGTTGCCACAGTAAGTTGTGCTGTCGTGTCTGGTGGGTGGGCATGTTGTTTGGCATGTTGTATGTGATTTTGTAACATGTGCATTACCAGAGTTGTGAGTTGCATGATTGTGGAGTTGAGGTGTGTGGTGTGTATATTTGGTACTTACCAACGAGCAGTGCATTCCCATAGGTGCCATCCTGGAAGTGCTGGTTGATGATGGACTGTCGGAAGATGAAGGAACCATGCACATGGCCTGGGTAGCTGGCGACGACATTGGTGAGGAGTCCCCGGTGGTCCACTATTGCCTGCATATTGATGGAATGCGTGTGCTTTCTGTTGCGGTATTTTTGTGCAGTGTCGATTGCCCCCAACACGTCCTGGAATCCAGCTATGGCGTATAGTCCTTGCTTGGTCTCCAGCTGTTCCTGTGCATTGTGGAGGACGTATAGGTACTGGGGTACCTAGCTGATGATGGCATCCAGGACCGGTGTGAGGAACTTGGATGGGGCTGGCTGTGAGACTCCTCCGACTCTGGCGGTTGTTGGTTGGGAGGTACCAGAGGCCAACAGGTGCAGCACAGCCAGCAGCTTTGTCCAAGGTGGGATGTTAATTGTCTGCTGTGTTGGTACCGTCAGCCTGTGGGCAGTGATGGTCAGGATGCGGAGGGTGGTTGTCCTTTTGAGTCTATAGTGGGCATTGACATTGTCTGGTGTTAGGTCTGTGAGGCTGGTGCGTTTCCTGAAGGTCCGCTGTTTTTGTCTGCACTGCCTCTGTGGTGGTCCCGGGGGGGCTAGCGGTCCTTGGGGTGGTGGCAGTGGGTGTTGTTGCCCTCTCGGGACTCCGGGATGCATGGTCGGTGGCTCCATGGCATCTGTTGTTCTTCATGTGTGGCTCTGGGCTGGGCTCTCTTTGATGGTGCAGGTTGTCGTCCGACTTTACACCAGGTCAGAGCAGGTGTTAATTTCCTGCTGCTAACGCGCCTTATCGCCTGTTTTGTGGTCTTATCGCCGATCTGGCTGGTCGTTGAGAATGTGGAGATGTGGGGTTGTCGTGGCTTTTTGTTCGGGAACGCCTACTCTGCATCTCATTAGCGATAGCTGCCGGGGTCATCTGTGGTGATGTTTTTTGCGGATGCTATCGCAGGTAAACTGGTAGTATTAGCTGTTAGCACCAGCTTGTGAATGGGGCGATACATTTATCACGACTTTGGCTGTGATAAAGTCCAGTTAACTCGGCGATAAATCCTTGAGAATATGCCCCTTAGTGTTCCATTTTTCTCTACCAAGCAAGGAAGCGCCGCTGCCAGGACCTATAACAAGGCCCCTGACCATGTTGCCACCTGCAGGTAAAAAGCACCAGCTGGTAAATAGATCCGCAAATGTGCTCAGCATTTGTTGTCAATGTGGTGGTGAAATCAACAAGACTAGAAGCTAGTTTCCCCAAACTATTAGCCACACACAAGGGGAAATGTTAAATTCACATAAAATAGTACTGGAGGGGATCTATCGTAAACTTCAGGGGAGTCTAAGGCTATGGAATGTTAAAGCCTTATTTAGATCATTAAGGCACAAACAGGAGCATGAATGAGGTCATAAGACATTCCTTCCAGACACTTTGTCTGAATAAAAAACAAGTGCTGCACCTCTCCTTGCACCCTTTCCTACCAAAGCCCTTTAGCTGATCATGTACTGATTGTAAGAGGCCCACCACTGTATATTAAACACCCATTCTGATTCTAGCCCCCCCCAGTTTTGATCAGTTCCCATATCAGAACTCGAGGATAAGTAGATAAAACTCAAAGGAACTATTCTGATCCTTAGTGTCATATATTCCCTAATGAGCACAGAAAGACTGAAAGGTTGTTCCTGGATACACAGGCATTCCCAAAACCCAAACTGTACATTAGAGATGACTTTACCATTACTGTCCCAATATCTTAATCTGCTTTAAAGGGGCCCTACCCAGCAACTTTAGGAAAGGGCCAAGCAAAGAGACGGGTCTATAACAGAATGGATCTTCAAGGGGGGCATGGCCAAGTGGCTAAGACGGCGGACACACATTAACATCGCTCCGCTGTCTGCCCTGATTATCCTGCCAAATCCTCCAAGCAGAGGCAGCATCCATGCACAGCAATTGAGCAAATCCACTCCCACCAGCTAGAGGCACAGCTGGTATCGATGCCAGGGGGTGGGGTGGTCATGACAAGGCGGAGCAAGGCAGAAAAAAAATGAGTGGTGTGGAGGCGGGCACCTACTACAGTCTTGTGGCTGACGCGTGACTCTCTGGCCTTCTCAAGCCCTTGAATCCCGCTGCCAATGCCGAGAAAAGTGAGGGCTGGTGCAAGGAGAGGCGTAGAAACAACACCCATTGTGGCAAGGGTATGTGCAGAGCAGTGCAGTGAAGATCCAGGGCACCGCAGTGAGACAACACGGTGCCCGGTGGGACGGTATCCCAGGAAGGCATCAGGCCCCTCATTGGAGGCTGCGGTAACTGGTGCCTACCTGACTGTGTGGCTCCCGGAGGGTTGGTCTGGGATGGTGGGACAGGTGGACTCCTGGGGTGCTACAGGTGAATCCGGCACACAACAAATACATGGAGGTGAGGAGCGGAGAGTGGGGAGAAACGTTGGGCATGACTCGGGGGTTGTGTCGGGCCCAGGTCCAAAGGAACGCAGAGAGGCCCACTCAGTCCTCCCTTTCCCTCCTTACTGGTCAACATAAATGCTGTGGGAACCCACTGGCTTTCACTGCAGCATCCACATGGTTGGGGGCCCGCGGGTGCGGTTTGGGCTGCGCAAGACGTGCACACCCTCCCCCTACAGAGATTGAGACAAGATAGTGCCCGGCGAGGAGGTCCCTCAGAAAAACAACAGACACCTCTTCGAAAGGTGCGATAACCTGCGCCTCCCTGGCTGAGTTGTCTCTGGGGGTTGACCCAAAAAAGACCACGGTGCAGGGGGCCACCTGAGGCTTTGTGTGATGACTTAAAACATGACAGGTGTGTGGGGTGAGGAGCGGAGAGTGGGGAGAAACACTGGACAGGACCGGGGGTCATGTCAGGCCCAGGTCCAAAGGAGCACAGGAGACATGGCGAGGTCTGCTCCACCCCCCCTTTTCCTCCCCCGGCTGGTCAATACAGGTGGTGTGATCCTACGGGCCTAGATGACAGCACCCATGTGGCTGAGTCCAGCGAACACCGCCTGGAGCACACAAGACACAAACCCTCCCCCTGTAGTGGCTGGGCTCGCTCATACGTTGTGGTCGGCAGCCCGCACCATCACAGGGACTATACCCTTCAAAGACACTGGCAAAAAGACACTCTGTGTGCCGTGTCATCCCCCATCAGGCCATAAATGTTCATGTGGGGATGGCTGGCAGAGGGGGGGGAACGTGTGGCCAGAGAAGCGACTGGCGATACCGATCCATTGGCAACATTGAAGCTCATCACATGGGCGAGGCTCCACATCAGGCCCACTCTACTCCTCTCCTTTCAATGGGAAGCTGCAAAGTCACAGTGGTCCTGCACCGGAGCGCATGAAGTGCACTGACTCATCCCACCTGCATGAGAGCTGGCACCAGGAGGCCTAGATGCAAACTTTACTAAAGGCCCCCTCTCTCAGTTGGTGCCAGTGGTGCCAATATGCACAAGAACTGCTCAGCCTTCCTGGGACTGGTGAGGCGGGGCATGAGTTGGACCCATACACTGCTAGTACGCCTGTGGTGCGGGGCCAAGATAGTGAATCCAGACCAGACAGGTATATGCCTTCTGCCCAACAGCTATTCATGGGTGGACTGTGGTCCACCACCCCCAGACATCCACCTGCTCAGATTCAGAGGGGCCACAACAAACACGGGCTACACAAGATACAGAGCTCCAACATCAGTCGCTGTTGGCAAAAATGGATACGGTCTTAAACGCAGTTGAGAAGCTGGGTGCAGCGATGGAACAAACGTGCTCCTCCTTAGAAGCAGAAATTGACAAAGTGACCACAGACTTCACGTTACTTCACGCATATCACAGGAAACTAGCAAACAGGGTACAGGCCCATGAAACGGCGATCACTGAGCTTCGCCCCCACCACTAGCTCGAACACAACTACAATGCTCAATCTTGCAACCAAGATTTAGACTCTGGAGGAGAGGCCGGAGGACGCGGAAGGCTGGTCATGGTACAATAATGTACGGGTGGTGGGACTATCAGAAGATGTGGAAGGCCAAGACCCAGTGTCCTATGCAGAACAGTGGATACAGGGCCTTTTACTCGAGGATGCGCTCTCCCTCCAATTTGTCATGGAGCGCATACACAGAGGGCCGACCTGTAGGCCTCCCCCTGGAACAAGATCCAGACCCTTCCTGATCCAGATGTTAAACTTTATAGACAGGGACACTGTACAAAAGGAGACTCAGAAATCCCCCGGAATTACAGTATGCAACGCCCATGTCATGTTCTTCCTGGACTACACTGTACAAGTCCAAAGAGGCAGAAGCTCCTTCCATTTGATGGAGAAATGTCTCCAGGAGCTGATTGTGCATCACTCATCCCTGTTCCCAGCCCAGTTTTGTGTGGTGGCAGAAAGATCCACACGATTTTTTGACTCTTCCACAGAAGCTTGGAAATGGTTGGAGGAGCTGGGGCTATCCTTAGGACATCCGGATCCCGGAGACAAAGCGAGGGTGCAACAAGACAAAAACCACCGGAAACAAAACAAACATAAAGCTATAACACAATCAACCACACAGGTCACACTTTCCAACAGGGAACACATCGTCACAGAGCACCGGAGGGCCTTACAAATCTCAGCAGTGACAGGGTACCAGCCTCACAGTCCAGATCCAGACACTGAGTCTATACAATCCATGAATGAAGAAGAACTGAACCACTCATGGCCTGAGTGACTAGGCTCACCATGCCTCCCCAAAGTAATGCCGCATACCTCTGATGACATCTTCTAAGGCATGCGGTTCAAAAGCGGCGCCCCTCCTTTTTGCTCTATTGTCTTCGCGGACACAGCAAAACAGACAGGCAGAGCCGCACATCGTCTTGTGACCACTAATCTGTGCTGCCATGTTGCAGTATCACAGATGCATAAAGAACTTGCTGAAGCCTACTGTCCTCTGCAAAGAACTGTACCAGGGACAAAATACAAGGGCGTAACAAAATTGCCACCACCGCATGTATTTACCCCATCTTGAACTAATGCTGTTTGAAGCAGAATGCATCTGTGTCAAGGTTTGGGAGTACCCTCATTTGAATTCCACTTTGAAAATGTTCTTCAAGTTTTACTGTCTATTCCCTTCACATCTTCTCGCGCACCCCACACCAAAGCACACACTACCTAGAGCTTGCGCACTTACACAATTCTATCACTAATAGGTCAGCGACTGAATGGCAAGCAGATCACAGCACATGGACACACACAACTGCAAATGGCGTAAACTAATGTAATTACATGGAATGTTAGAGGCATTCACACTCCAGCTAGGTGCTACTTCATAAATTCGTATTTGCAGCGTAGGGCCTCTACATAGCGCTACTACAAGAAACCCACATCACGCATCTTGAGGCTTCTAGACTCCGCAGGCATTGCTGAGGACAGATGTTCCATACCAATTTTTCCACTCAAGAAAGAGGATCGCTAATATGAATCAGGGTCAGAACCTCTTTCGTTGCAGAAGGTAGAGACAGATCTAGGTGGCAGATATGTCCTTGTACGAGGCTGCCGAAATGGTCAGTCTATTCTTATAGGGTCTCTATATGCCCCAAATGTAGAACAGCCAGCCTTCCTATCCCACCTTACTCGTATGCTTGCACCCTTTGCCGATATCCCTTGGTTACTGGGAGGAGACTTCAACTCAGTGCTTGACACTTTTTTAACTGCTTCTTCCTCCCATTGACATTCACCTCTGACTCCTCAAATGCTTTGGTCCTGCGTGACTGGCTTACAAATTGGTCTCTGACAGATATTTGGTGCGCCCGAAACCCAGACGCCCGCATATACTCATTCTACTCCCATGTACACAGCCTGCATGTGCGGCTGGACCTGATTGTAGGCTCCCTCTCACTACTGCCACTTATTAAGACTATTGTCTACCTAGATCACACACATTCTGATCACAAACCCCTAAATACTGCAGCTAAGCTGGGAGGCTGGCCCGCCAGTGGTCCCTACTTGGCGTCTCCAACCGGCGGCCCTGTAAGACCCCCCATTTTGCACCTAACTAGAAGTAGTCACAGTGCAATACTTTGAAGACAACGCTGCTTCCACACACAGTGCATCCATCCAGTGGGAAGCATTCAAGTTAGTAATTAGAGCACAGAACAAACGGTTGGTCTGGAATATGCGCAAGCAACTTACCCGGGAAATAGGGATCTCCTACCCACGAAACCCAAATGGCATCAGGCACGAGAGACCCACGGCAACTATAAAAGAAACAAAGTAAGCATATCAGTATGTTAGAATGGCTGCGATGCCTCAACTACAAAGCACACTCAGCCCTCACACATGCATTATCAGACAGGCCTGGTAGGCTATTGGCCTGGCTATTGTACCCGGAACAACCCAGAAACTCCATACATGCTATACGCCCTGCAGGAAGACCCATGGTATATGCTCAGCACGAAATACACGCGGAGATGACCAAACATTACACAGACCTCTTTAAGCCCACCACCACATTGCACTGGGACAGAACGAGAATGTTTCTGTCCACAGTGCTCTTGCATACTATAACGCCAGAACAAAGTGAGACACTACGTACCCCAATTGAACAGGAAGGAATAAGAGGTATGATAGCAGCATTAGCAACGGGGAAAACCTCTGGCCCAGATGGTCTCCCGTATGAATTTTATAAGGCATAAGCAACAGTATTGGCGCCGCAGCTCCAGGCAGTCTATGTCACCGCAATAGACGATTCCACACTCGCACAAACACTGAATGAAGCAAAATTGGTCTCACTACCCAAACCAGATAGAGATCTCAAGGAGCTGGGCTTGTATAGACCTCTGGCTCTATTAAACACTGATTACAAAATTATGGCGAAGCTGTTATCTGACCGGCTGGTGCCATTGGTGCAATTGCTTGTACACGAAGGCCAGAACGGGTTTGTCCCAACACGAAGCACCTCTTCGATTCGTCATTGGGTTTTTTAGGGTTGCCAAATATGCTCCCGAAAAATGGCCCCACACTGGATGTCTGATTTTAGGCCTAGAAAAGGCATTTAACACTCGAGGCAGAGACTTCGTTTTTTCGGTGCTGCTACTATACGGGCTCGGGGAGGCGTTCATTAGGATGGTCTGGCTTTTATTCAGTGATCCAGTAATATGGGTACGAACAGACCTGTACATGTTTGCCCCGATCAAAGTATAAAGAGGTACTGGCAGGGATGCCCAGTATCCCCATTGCTGTTCTCACTCGCTATGGAAACACTAGCAGCGATGTTTCAGGTAAAGGGCACGGGTTGGGGGATCCCTCTGGGAGATAACACACACATTATCTCATTATATGCAGATGATCTCCTCCTATATCTAAGAGATGTGCATTCAATCCCAAGGGAGGTAGAACACATTCTAGGGGAATATGCTGTGTTGTCTGTGCTTGTCGTCAATGCAACTAAGTCTTGCCTTTATCCATTTGATGAGGCATCTCTCAACCCCCATTGTGTACTCAACGGCACTAACATGGAGTGGCAAACACAAACCTTACGGTACCTGGGGATCCAAGTATACCATCACCCAAAGGATATGATTGAGGCCAACCTAAGCAGGGCAATGGCCACCATCCGATCACAAATTGCATTCTGGGGGACGCTCCCCCTAATGAATATGGGCCATGTGGCTTTGACAAAAATGGTATTCTTGCCACGACTACTATACTACTTCGCTAATCTTCCAATACATCTCCCACCTGCCCTTTTCAAAACCTTAGAGGAGATGGTGAGAGGGCACATCTGAGCGTCCTCCCGCAATAGAGTAGCTCTCCGGAAGCTCTGCCTACCAACAAACCAGGGGAGGCATGCACTACCCAACCTAGAGCACTACTACCTAGAATCCCAACTACAATGGGTGGCTGGATAGCTCTCAGAGCGGCGCTGGCCAGATACGGCAACGGATCTCCCGGCCCTGACCCACCAAGGTCTTCTTTGCCTATTTCACATGTGTAGCAAACAGAAGCCACCTTCACAACTAGCATTTAGATGCTATCACAGAAGTTTGCTCCTGACGCGTAGCGTTAAGCCATATGCCCCTGTGCGCCAGCTAACCCGCAAGTCGAGGGGCAATGGCCTCATCATGGCCCGAGAGATATGTTGCCTAATTGAAAGCAGAATACAAGATGTGGGAGATCCTTACCAAGAAGAAAACTTAATGCCCTTCACCGCACTTGCAGACAGCTCTGGGGTAGCACCAGGGCATTTCCTCATGCACCAAGCAATCATAGATATGCTACACAAACACTGGGGAGACATGACAATAGAAGCCTGAACACAATTAACCATCCAATACTTGCATGTAATGGGCCAGGGTAGGTATCCTATTAAGTGGTTAACCTCCTCGCTTAGGACTCACACAGCGACACCGCTACTCTCTCTGCGGGAGCGCTGGAAGGAGGACCTACAGCACCTTTTAATGGACGTGGAATGGAACAGGGTGTTGGAAGGACCGACTAATATCCCGCAAATCATGGGCCCGATTCACAGAACTAACTTAAGACAAAAGCCTAAACTTACTACCATTTTGGTATTCACAGAAGGCACTTACTCATTTTGGTATTCACAGAAGGCACTTACTCATTTCGGTATTCACAGAAGTTAGGAGTCTTAACTTTAGGACTCCTAAATGCCTTCTGTGAATACCGAAAGTCTTAAAATTAGGATTTTTCGCAGTTTAGTAGTAGTATAGTTAGGACTCCTAACTTTAGGACTCCTAAATACCTTCTGTGAATACCGAAAGCCTTAAAATTAGGATTTTTCTCAGTTTAGTAGTAGTAAAGTTAGGACTCCTAACTTTAGGACTCCTAAACTGAGAAAAATCCTAATTTTTAGACTTTCGGTATTCACAGAAGGCATTTAGGAGTCCTAAAGTTAGGACTCCTAACTTCTGTGAATACCGAAGTGAGTAAGTGTCTTCTGTGAATACCAAAATGAGTAAGTGCCTTCTGTGAATACGGAAATGGTAGTAAGTTTGGGATTTTGTCTCAAGTTAGTTTTGTGAATCGTGCCCCATGTGATTCCATCTCATACAGTATTTTATCACCCAGAGGGCATACCTCACCCCAGCGAAAATCAACAAGTTTTATGATGGCGAAGGTGCTACCTGTTTGTGCTGCCGGGCCGAGATTTGGAGAGTATTGGGGGTCGGTACTGTCCACACTAAGTCGCTGTACAGATCAAACAATGCCTCTGAATTGGGAGACCTGCATTATACATCTCTACACAAACACCAAAACACTGAGGGTCTCCTCCCGATTTATGATGCTAGGGCTGATTGTTACAAAGAGGCTGATCACAAAAAGATGGCGCTCACCCGAGACCCCAGCCGTGCGTGCCTGGGAGTGCTCCCTGCAGGTGTGGGCCACGGCACAGAGTGTAGCACTACGCAGGGACGACATATTGGGCCTAACTAAAATTCCAATTGCAGAATGTTGGAATCCAATTCTGCAGGAACTTCTGGGTAGGAGCGAGAGCAAATAGCAAGCCTTGAGACAGCCTATCACATGCATGATACCCATACACCGCGCCTATGAAGGAAAATACTAAACATGGGACGTGCAGAGCCTACGCGCCACGCAAAGAGAACACACCAGCCCCAACAAACATCACAGTCCAACGACTGTCCTTTTGGTTGTTTGGAAGTGCCCCACGAACCTACACCCCAACCCAGTTAGTCTCAGTTACCCCCGTTTTTTCTTGCCCCAACCCACTATTAATTATTATAGAATAGCAATACATGCACACTCCATCAATAGGCGAACTTCCTTATAGCGATCAATGACAAGTCATGGGCCGCCCCCTGCCGGTTGCAGACCTGCAGACCTGCAGCCCTGTTCGTGGAGTACAATAGCTGGGAAGTCAAGTTTTTCACTCAGTCTCCAACATTATGCAACAGTAATAATTGTCACTAGAGATGTTATGTATTGTATTACTTATGCTGTATTTGTTTTCTTGTATAACTATTGAAATGATGATAAATACAAAATACAATAAACAGCTTAAACAGATAAAAAAAAAAAAGAAAAACAGCATGGATCTTCAAAAGTCACTTTCAAGAAAATCGTCACAGTTGTTGAAAGGTGCTGTGACTCGGAGAACTTTGTTGAGTGACAAAAGGGGTTAAGTACCCTGCTCGGGGATGGTGCCCAAACTACAAAAGTTCATATTTTGCCTTATAAATCTCTATAGGGACTCCTTCCAGGCCATTATCTTTGCGGACCTCTGCTGGTGAAAGAGACATTTTTCTACACACGTTAACAGGACATTATTTAAACAGGAGCCTATATAGTTGAGTTGAAATTCAAGAATCATGGTACCTATATGTATATGACTACAGCTCATGTAGAACCTAACTAAGGAACTATAGTGCGGAGGCACATTCAAGTGAATCATCACATTAAAATAAAGTGACTATGCCTCAGAGTCTGGACATGACCTATAGAGACATACGCACCTAGTGATTTGGGGCGTTGCTGTGCCAATAATAATTCTTCCATCCATACCCACCCCTGGAAGTAACTATATCATTGTTGTGTGGTCCTGAAGAAGATGATAGGTGGCATTTTTATGCCCACACCGAAACGTACATCGACCCTTTGTTGGACAAAAGATCCCAGCCCACAACACCACAGCGGAAAAATAATGTATTTTGTACCACTGTTGAGCCTTGCTTTCATGTATGTGTAGTATGCTGGGTTGTTAGTAATAGTGTCTAGTATGTTAGTGTTTGAGTCAGAGTGTATGTTAGAATGAGAGGATGAGTTATGAGGGAAGTTCCGTTCTTTGCAATGGTGATTTTTAGTTTTTTTTAGGTAATAAAAAGCATGATCTTCGGTATAACAGCAATGTCGTAATACATAGAAGAAACTGTTGAAATATATTTGTAGACCGCACAAGATATTTTGCTATTTGTAAATGAATTCTTTTGAAAAAGATATGATAATGACACAATAAATATGATCATATGAAAAACTTTACATATGTAAATATCTCATTATAATTGGAACAGAACCAACAGCTCATAATATCTCATTATAATTGGAACAGAGCCAACAGCTCACAATAGCTAAATTGAAGAAATACAGGTCAAGTGGGTACGCTTATTTCTCTTTCTGGACTTTAGTTAAAGCAGAACTCTTACTCTTCTTTGTTGATATGCTCACTTCCTTCAAGGTGAGTTAGATACTCCCTGCACAGATTGTTATTGTAAGGTGGCAGAGTGTATCTTTGTGAGAGGCACTCTCACTATAGATTCTGGAAAAAATGTTCAAGCCTTTTCTCCTCGGAACAGCCTCAACTCAGGTATATACAGTTCTTTGTTTATCTTAACCATCCTTTAGTTTCCCCAAAAATATACAGCATCCAGTTCATCCCAGGCTACCCTAGCACCATCACATTTGCCTTTTGATAGGTATTCTCTATACTTGATGCTTTTGTATTTATTTGTGGTCACAGGGTAAGGAATGATCCTCAGTACATAGCTCACGTCTAGTATTGATACAGTTTGGATTATAAAAACTATTTTGGGCACAGCATTGTGACCTGAAGCCCTAACCTTACTCCTTACTGTACGCAAACTAGTAATTCATTTATTTAGTTCACCAAAGCCCTCGAATACGATAGAACTTTTGGTCTCCACTCTCAATTAGATCAGTTAAAAAAAACCTCTAAATTCTGCAGAGGCGACTTCTGCCCAATTAGGTGTGTCTAAAAACATTTGAGTTCCCTTCTCCCTGTACATTAACTCGGTTCACAGATTTGTTAACCATATGAAACATCAGAGCAAGTGTATTATAATCATGGTTGAATATACTTTCCACTAAGCTAATTGCTTGATACCTGGCAAGAAATTTCGACCATACAGGATAGGTTAATATGGAGACTAACCCTGCCACTTTCAGGGATAGTACTCTAGGGGCTGGATAGATGAGTTATCAGGGCAATACCAAAATGGGGCCAAATTAGATCGATTGTCCTGCTCACACCTAGGTAATGCACAGACCTCTATAATTTTATTGTTCATCTGTAATTGTAGAGAGCTTCAAACATAAGACACAGTCTTCACACTGCCGTTCTGTGGTGCACATTGGAATATTATAATTAAGTCTGGGTGGAAAACTCTACTCTGCTAGTGGAGTTTGCCGAATTCGGCATCTCTGCGTTCTGCGAAGAACGCAAAGTTACCAATAAACTCTACACTCCGCAATGGAGCTCATTTTTTTTTTGTTGGTGCTCTTGAAATGAAATTTTGCATGAGAGCAACTTTCCAGGTGCTCCCGAGTGCACACGAGATTTCCTAGCCATTTGCGAGTGCCACGAGATTTGATAGCTGCCCGCAAGCTCCTGTGAGATTTTTCAGCCACTAACACAGCTTTGGGCATGCCAGCAACCTCCGGCAGATGTTTTGTGATGTTTGTGATTGAGAACATGCATGATCTACTATGGCTGCAACCTGGTAAAGATTCTCTCCCCGAGAAGCGCCTAAATCTTCCCCAAATGACAATTTGGAGTAAAACACCTACTTAAAAGGACTGTTGGCATTGTGTTTTGTGCGAGGACTCCTTTTTCAAACTTTTTTTTCAAACATAAAGGAAATGCCCCAGAGTCTCCAAATTCCTGTTCCTGTCCAGCAGGCTCCTCCCAGTACTTTGTCCATCTCCTGGTCACTTTTCATTTGGATTTTGAGCTGGAAACACTCTTTGTGTCTACTGCATATACCATTGGATTTAAGAATTTTGTATTTGAGATTTCACAAAACTATTGTATAAGGATTTTTTTTGTTTGATAGAGGGCATGCACCAGGATTTATTTTCATTTGATTCTTAAAATTTACAGTGGTGGGGTTGGCCTGCAGTTTTAGCAGAGGCCTATATTTTTTTGCATGTAATTTTTTTTATTTTGTAAAGGAAAAATGTAGCACAGTTTGGTAAATTTTCTTCATGTTTTTAATACATTTGCAATATTCTTTTAATTCTCTTCGTGACCTAGTTTGCCAATGGGCCTTTCAGCCAGTATGCCCAGTTCTAGTCATGGGCGCATGAAACAACTGTTTCTGTGGTGTCTTTTGAATTGAAACATCATTTAGGTCATGGAGAGCATTGGATTAAAATACAAAATGTGTTTGTGATATTTCAGATTTTTGTCCCCAGCAAACAGTGTATAGAGTGAGATAATGCCTTTGGAGAACGGTGTTGTTGTAAAAAAAAATTAGACCTGTTCATTTTTGTTTTTGACATTGCTGAATTAATGCAGTGTTCTCTGTGTTACCATGCCTCCTTTGTCCGGCCAGTGTGGGAGAGTGTTTGCCATAGGCAACCATTTGTCTTTGTTTCCCATGCCATGTGGCCAGGGTCTATTTTGTATAGTCAGTGTCCATAGGCCTGCATGTGGTCTTTGTTTTCCAGGCCTCCTGCTTGTTGTTGTGACCATGTGGCTGGTGGCTATTTTGTGCTGTCAGCTAGTGTGTTTTTGCCATAGGCCTGCATCTCATCTTAGTTGTGGCCATACCTTCTTGCTGTTTGTTGTTGTTGTAACCATGTGGCTGGTGGCCATTTTGCCAGGCAGGCAGTGTGCTTTTGCCATAGGCCTGCATGTTTACTTTGTTGTGGATTTGCCTTCTTGCATGCTGTTGGACCATGTGGCCGGTGACCATTTTGTGTAGGCAGCCAGTGTGCTTTTGCAATAGGGCCGGCAAATCTTCATTGTTACCCAAGCCTTCTTGCTAGCTTGTTGCTGTTCACCATGTGGCTGGGGCCATTTTGTGCATCCAACCAGTGTGCTTCTTTGCCATAGGCCTGCATGGGTAGTTGAGATAGCAGTTAAATAAATGATGTGCTTGAGGATAATATAATTTAGCTATAAAAAATGTATTTACATTTTTTTATTTTAGGTTTTTAGAATTGTAATTTTCTCTTAACTTACTTTTCTATTTTTTAATTTTTCATTCTATTTTTTTCCCTATTCCCCTAACATCCGGCATCAACCCCATGTCTGCTATAGGTGCACAATAGCCTTTACTGTCCTAGGATTACTCCATTGTCACCTGCACCCCACTAAGTGGCACATCCCAACTTGAAGCACATAAAGTAAACAGTTACATCTGTATGTTGTTGCTCTTTCTTATCCTTCCTGAATGTATACCATGAAAGTTTATGTTGATATGGTTTTACGAATGGATACACTATATTGTTAATTATTTATACTAACTTAAGTAACCAGTGACCACACTAAATGATATTGTTCGTTTGTACTACTAATTGAACTGAAACAATCCCACGTTTCACTGATATTCTACTTGCTTGTTTGATTTTAGGTGCATAAGAGACAACATCACCCACAGTGCACAATGTGATGTGTGACCACACAACACGAACATCTCTTCATCTTGTGAAGCTAAGTGCCTCTGACAACTGGCAGCTTCAAAATGGCCCCAAAGAAAGGTGCTGTCAAGAAAGTGGACAATGGGGAAGAGAAGAAGAAGCTGATTTCTACCACTGATGTGCAGGGCAGGACATTTTCTGCAAACTTGTGCCTGCCACACCTGCCTCCAGAAAGCAAGCTGGGAGCAGCATCCCCGCATCAGCGGACCCACCCCAACCTAGGCTCAAGCACATGTCTGGCACGGAGTCAGCCAGTCTAATCACGGCAACGCCAACGAGCATTGACATTGAAATGGACTCATCTCTTTTGCACAGTAGTACCCAATCATTGCAGGAAACTCACATAAGTGGACAACAGCCATGGCCAGCAATAGTAGTTCCTCCTGAAGTAGGAGCAGTTTCGGAGATTGAGCTTCATGCTGAGGAATTAGAAGATGTCACTCTTTCAGAAGATCCATTGTCTTCCAGATCTCCAGCAAGAAAAAGAGGGGTTACTCTACCATCTTCTTCTCCAAGCCCCCTTTCTGATGACCAAGACTCCACTTGGACTGCCTCAGTCTTAAGAGAGAGACACGCTGGGAGAGGCTAGGGAAAAGGAAGGTTCCTGAAAGCCTTAGAGTTATGGATGTAGAAGAGGAGAATGACGACGAGCCATCATCATGGATGTTAGCCCAGCCCCCGTGGAGACTGACATTATCCCATCTAAACCTGCTCTGAGGGATGTGGCACAGATACAACCACCACCACCAGCGGCCATATTTGCAAGGTCCTGCCAGAGACCTACATCCACAACCACCTCAGTAGAAGTAGGCACTGCAGAGAGGCAAATGTCAAAATGCCCACCTACTGCCAGTTCATTCGACATTGGCAGTACAACCAGCATCAGAAGGTGGATCTCCCCCATGTGGGACTACTTTACAGTTAGCAAGAAGAAGCAGACCATTGCCTTATGCTCTATTTGCAGAGCAAGTGTTAGTCGGGGTAAGCTTGGTGCAAACTAGGGTCCCGGAGGCAAAATAACCCATTTGAGATAACACTACATAATCCAGCGGGAGGAGCACATTAGCGGCCAAAAAACTGCAAGTGAAGTGGGTGAAAGACTGAGCATGGAATCGGATCCGATCACAGTGGAAGGTGAAGAAAAGGAAGACATTTTCATCACGAAAATCAGCCCTTCTCCCAGCAGTGTAGTAGTATTACCCACATCAGCAACATCGCAGTGGCACAAGATTCAGGTTGAGACACCAAGGCAAGAGCATACAGTGACTGCCCCATTGAGACGCACATTGTGCCTACCTCCCGTCTGCTCTCATTGAAGTCACCTGCATCAGTGGCACCAGAAAAGAAAAAAATCCAGACTACTATTCCTGACATGTTTAGGCAGGAGGGGCAGTATGAATGCAACTACGCAACAACACGTTTGTACAACGAGAAGCTCGCTAAAATGTTAGCGCTGGACCTCCTCCCTTTTTTCTTTTGTGGAAGGCATGGGTTTTCTAGAATTTGTACCAGCCATCAGCCCAAAATGGAATGTTCCCAGTCAGTCCTATTTTGCCAGAATTGCTGTTCCAGCACTTGATTACGATGTCCTGGAATTGCTTGGACAAGCTTTGCAGCAGAGTGCTGTTCACACTATCCACCTAATGACAGACATGTGGACCGGTTGCCAAGCCACTAATTACATGTGCATCACTGCAAACTGGATTTCTTTATGGGGGTTAGAGAAATGATATCTGCAGCTGTTGACACTGCTGAGATCTTTATTGGCACTCGGAACCATGCAACAGTAGCCGTGTTCACTATGGTGAAACCCCATACCCCTGCAAATATCTTGGAAGACTTTGACAATAAGGTCTTTGAATAGCTGCGACAAAGAGGACTTAACATTGGATTTGGTTCCATGGACAATGGCACTAATATAGTTAAAGCCATGGCAGATTGTGGCTATTTCAAGGTCCTGTATTTGGCGCACTGCATCAGCATCATTGTACAGTAGTTTCTAAAAAAAAAAAAGACTTAATTAGCAACTTAAAGATCTGCACTCATTTCATCCATTCTTTTAAAGATCAGAAGCAGCTGAGGGTCATTCAGTGTGATAACTTAAAGCACTCACACAGGTGGTACCAACACTAAGACTTATTACATGTTGAAACATCAGTTTGAGCAGTACAAACCGATCAATCAATATGTCATGCAAAGAGGGGATGCAGCTGTGAAAGGCCTGATCATTGAGATGGACTGATGTGGCCTAGCCAAATGCCTGACAGATATGTTGCTTCCTTTTGAGGTTAAGGAGGACAGTACCATGGACCAAACCTTCCCTCTGTTGCACATGCTACTGGAACAGCGAAAAGAGATGTCTGAAATGTATGCAGGTTTGGATGAAAACAAAGATGCGCATGAGTTGGTGGAGAGCTTAATCATTCGCTTATTCCCCTAGCTGGACTGCCCCACGTTATTTGATTTAAACGACTGACGAATGTGTGTTTCCTGAAACGATGGATCTGCAATGTACCACCATCACAGTGCCTGAATTAGAACAAGTAAATAGCATGCACGTACCAAATGTTGATGTATATATTAAAAGTGATTGTTGTTTGTGAGTGTGCTGAGATGATTCATGTGGTGCCAGGCAGTGAGACTAGGTGTTTAGTGTTTAACCTTTAGCTATTAAGCATGATTGTGTTTTTGATGATTGATTTACAATGTTGGTGGCCTAACAACAGGTCATCATTTTGTGATTTTTTCCTTCTCCTTTGATACTTAGGGAGATTTGTTTGCCGGGTCCACACTGCTTTGTTTTCTGCTTCACACTCCTCAAAGACCAACTGAAACTAGTCCCTTTAGCTAAAAAAGACAAAACTACTCTTCACAAAAATGACTCATAGTTTTTCTTGGTGTTCATGAACAGCATTGCACTACAGGTCGATCTATTGCATTTGAGTTGGGACTCAATCGGTACGGAGTTGGACTCGTTAGTCAGGAGGATGATGGAAGGACTCAGGACATGACTACTTCAAAAACTGCCACCAGAAGAATTAAGTTATTGACTTTATGAAAACCAACATTTGGTGATGAGTCTAAGAGGCCTACTCAACTATGTGGAGTGGTGGAGAGAGAGGTGCGTTGGTTTTACTTGATTTCGGAAATGCAGTGTTGCTGAGTATTTATAATTTAATTTAATTGTGGGTTTATATAGCGCTAGAATCGACTCCCGGAGGAGTATCTCCACGCTTCGACCGCTGGGGAACCCGTCCTGGCTCACCCTGAGAGATGGTCCCTAATGGGTATCTCTAAGGTGCGACCAAGCATCCCCGGCAGTCTGGGGGGGGCGTTGTGAAGATGAGGCAAGCTAATGCCCAGAGTTGCCGAGTGTGGTCCCTGACTGGAGTAGGCACCGAGGCGAGAATTATCGAGCCCGCTGACCCTGGTCCACGACCCTGCCGCGTTGGGAATCGAACCCTGGTCCCGGGCCGTCCTCTGCTTACGGGTCTGCCGCCTCTAACCAGTGAGCCACACCTCTCCACATTTATGCTGGCTGGCTCAAATTCGAAACTATGTGATGGTTCAGTGGCGGGGCCTGTTGTTGTAGATAACTGAAGATAGACATTTGGTGATCAGCACATTATGCACGTGCTAGGCTACATATTATTATTATTATTATTATGATGATTGATCGTGACATTTGCGAGTTTGATAAGCACGATAATACATGCGGCCACTTGACTGTGATTGTTGGTTGTTGTAATTGCTCTCATCTAATTCATCACACATCAGTCAAAAAATGAACGATTGCAAAACATACTATTATCTCTTGCGCTGCTTCTGAGTCTTCTTGGTGCACTCCTTATGAAGTTTAACTCTGTCCTTCTCCTTGATTATACATCATTTTTACTTTATAATACGCAGGCCTTCTCTTCTCCCGCTTAAAACGACAAAAGCACCATAACACTCACGCTTACTTTACCGGACCGCATCAACCAGAGAGGCACCCAAGATTGACGTACAATCCAAGAAGAATGCAGATGCACTTCCTAATTTAGCAATACAGCATCCTTTTTCCTTTAATAATAATTGTTTAGAACTGTGTGTGTTGTTCGCCTCACTTCTACTTCAACTAATTTATATTTACTATTTTCCAAACCTAAGTGGAAGGCATTTAGACATAAAGGTGCCGATCACGATCCGTTAAAAAAATTCCCCGTACGACTCGTATCCGGTCTTTTTACCGTACGAATCGTACAAGTGCCGTACAAACTGCCAATCACGATTCGCATGGTAAAAAGTCCATACGAATCGCATTGGGAATTATTCCCCACACGTCCCCGGGTCGGAAAATGTGTCCGACACGTCCTCGGACGATTTACCGTACAAATGTGAAAAGTGAAGTCCGACCGAGGAATCACGATCCATCCCGTGGGTCCGATGTTACAACCGTATGGAAAAAACACCGTCCGCACCGAACTCCCATAGCAACCATGGAGACATGTGCCCGCATACGTGCACAACACTCCCCCTAGCCTCCTAACGTTCGAGACGTACCCCCCGTGTATGTACACCCCCACCCGTGTATGTACACCCGTGTACGTGTCGTACCCCCTGTGTATGTACACCCGTGTACGTGTCGTACCCCCGTGTATGTACACCCCTGTACGTGTCATACCCCTGTGTATGTACACCCCTGTACGTGTCGTACCCCCGTGTATGTTCACCCCTGTACGTGTCCTACCCCCCCTGTATGTACACCCGTGTACGTGTCGTACCCCCGTGTATGTACACCCCTGTACGTGTCATACCCCCGTGTATGTACACCCCTGTACGTGTCATACCCCCGTGTATGTACACCCCTGTACGTGTCGTACCCCCGTGTATGTACACCCCTGTACGTGTCCTACCCCCCTGTATGTACACCCGTGTACGTGTCGTACCCCCCGTGTATGTACCCCCGTGTACGTGTCGTACCCCCCGTGTATGTACACCCCTGTACGTGTCGTACCCCCACCCATGTATGTACACCCCTGTACGTGTCGTACCCCCGTGTATGTACACCCCTGTACGTGTCGTACCCCTGTGTATGTACACCCGTGTACGTGTCCTACCCCCCGTGTATGTACCCCCGTGTACGTGTCGTACCCCCGTGTATGTACACCCCTGTACGTGTCGTACCCCCACCCGTGTATGTACACCCCTGTACGTGTCGTACCCCCATGTATGTACACCCCTGTACGTGTCGTACCCCCGTGTATGTACACCCCTGTACGTGTCGTACCCCCGTGTATGTACACCCGTGTACGTGTCCTACCCCCGTGTATGTACACCCCTGTACGTGTCATACCCCCCGTGTATGTACACCCCTGTTCGTGTCATACCCCTCCGTGTATGTACACCCGTGTACGTGTCGTACCCCCCGTGTATGTACACCCGTGTACGTGTCGTACCCCCCGTGTATGTACCCCCGTGTACGTGTCGTACCCCCAGTGTATGTACACCCCTGTATGTGTCGTACCCCCACCCGTGTATGTACACCCCTGTACATGTCGTACCCCCGTGTATGTACACCCCTGTACATGTCGTACCCCCGTGTATGTACACCCCTGTACGTGTCGTACCCCCCGTGTATGTACACCCCTGTACGTGTCGTACCCCCCGTGTATGTACACCCCTGTACGTGTCGTACCCCCACCCGTGTATGTACACCCCTGTACGTGTCGTACCCCCGTGTATGTACACCCCTGTACGTGTCATACCCCCATGTATGTACACCCCTGTACGTGTCGTACCCCCGTGTATGTACACCCCTGTACATGTCCTACCCCCCCTGTATGTACACCCCTGTACGTGTCCTACCCCCCCTGTATGTACACCCCTGTACGTGTCGTACCCCCACCCGTGTGTGTGCACCCGTGTACATTAGAGTCATACCCCCACCCGTGTATGTACAACCGTGTACGTCAGAGTCGTACCCCCACCACAACCTCCTAAGTACGGAGCGCACCCCAGGCCCCAACATCACAACCGCATGTACGAGTCGTACCAAGCCACACACAAGGACAGCACTGTACAACAAAATGGCCCATGTACACCCCATACACACGCTAAAAACGCACGTACACAACCAGGAAAAACCAAAACAACACAAGAATACACCATTCGAATGGCACAAAGCCACTAAACATGTCCAACAACCACTAAAACAACACATTCACTGACCTGCAACTGCCAAAAACAAACAGAGGCCCCAAACACCACCACTCCTTATAACACACCCACCCAAACTTCAAACACAGCCACACCCACCAATGGACCAATAAAAAGGGCACACACACACAAACCATGAGCCTTTGCAACAGACTCACTGCTGCCAGACCCCACAGACAACCTACAGCACCAAACTAGAAGCTTCACCACACCTTACACTTGCACACCTTCACACAACCACCTTCACAAACACCCCCTCATCACATTCACACACACTCCTGCACAACCACACCCACACACCCACAACCATCCACACCCACCCCCCCCCCACCGTCCACACCCACACCCCTCACCATGCCCACTAACAAGAATCCAAAGTTCAGTAACCGAGAGTTGGAGGTCCTTGTCGATGAAATCCTCAGAGTCGAGCCACAGCTCTTTGGAACATTGGTCAGACAGACCAGCATTTCAGAAAAAACAGCCATGTGGCAGACCATCGTCGATGCTGTGAATGCTGTTGCGGACACCAGAAGGAACAAGCAGGAATGCGAAGCCAGGTGGTACGATCTGCGGAGGAGGGTCCGAGCCAAGATGACGGATGAACACAACCAGGCCAACGTCACTGGAGGAGGGCTGTCCCGCAGACCCGTACACTACCATCCCTGGGAGGAGAGGGTGATGGCCATACTGCCGGTGGAGGCAGTCGCAGGATTAGGAGGACTCCGAGACCCGGGTGAGTACACAAACAACGCACCTCACATGGGGGGAACGTCATCCACAACCAAACTCACAAACAGGCACACAACCACCCCAAGCTATCGCATGACTCAACCACACTCCATGAACACGCACATGCCACTGGCGCCACCATGCCCCATGCACCCAGCTGGACAATGTCAAGTCACAGGCCACAGAAGACACCAACACATAGTGAAACTCAGAAGCAGACAACAATGCCCTCTGCCCATATGGCCTAGGTCACAGCCAGACAAACAGTGTGTCCCCACACAGGAAAGACTCGCCAGCAAATGGCGGACGCCTTGCATTAACACATGGGGGTGAAGGCACTGTTTTGCACATCACAGCAGCTAATGAACAGCCAACATTGTGAAAGAGTGGCAGCACACACCACCACAGCAGCAGCGCAGAGACACACACTACACCCAATGGGTGCCTGGAGATCAGAAACAAACTCACATCAACAAGCCAAGGGCCATTCAAAGATCTGCTAACAGTGTGTGCCCAGGAAGCTGGGCTGAGGTGACAGAGGGTGACACACAGAGGGAGGGAGAGGGGGACAGAGAGGGAGGGAGAGGGGGACAGAGAGGGAGGGAGACACAGGGAGACGGACAGAGGGAGTAGGCTGACACACAGAGGGAGGGAGAGGGGGACAGAGAGGGAGGGAGAGGGGGACAGAGAGGGAGGGAGACAAAGGGAGACAGACAGAGGGAGGAGGCTGACACACAGAGGGAGGGAGAGGGGGACAGAGAGGGAGGGAGAGGGGGACAGAGAGGGAGGGAGACACAGGGAGACGGACAGAGGGAGGAGGCTGACACACAGAGGGAGGGAGAGGGGGACAGAGAGGGAGGGAGACACAGGGAGACGGACAGAGGGAGGAGGCTGACACACAGAGGGAGGGAGAGGGGGACAGAGAGGGAGGGAGAGGGGGACAGAGAGGGAGGGAGACACAGGGAGACGGACAGAGGGAGGAGGCTGACACACAGAGGGAGGGAGAGGGGGACAGAGAGGGAGGGAGACACAGGGAGAGCAAATCAGACATGTGGTGTGTGGGAATGTCTGCTCGTCAGCAGGTGGACTGCGTGCATGTAGACAAGGGTGGCCAGTGCCAGCACCCCCCTCTCCTCCATGGCAAAACACAGGGCCATGTCACAATCTGTGCATGAGCACAACGACAGCTACCTGCATCATATAAGTGTGTGGAACTACTTCATGTGCCCACGTACAGTGCAACACGGAAGGCGCCAATGCACGGCTCGCCACACCTGCCCACTCCACTGCTGACTGCAGTCACACTTGACGCAGCAAGTAAGACTGTGCCACACATAGTTAAAGGCGCCAAAGCTGTGCCCAAGGGACACACCCATGCACAAGTGCACTGTGAGTGGAATGCAAGACAGATCCAAATTCCCAGAGGAAATGTTCCAACTTTGAAACTGATGAAACATGGATGTTGCATGGACCAAAATTAACATTGTCTCTCTCACACACAGGTCAACCTCGTGGTTCATCCCCCAACACTGGGGGGGAAGATTCACAGGACCCGGCTCTGCGGGAGGCCGATCCCACCGGCAGCGACGACTCTCACCACTCTGTGGACGACCCCGACCAACCTGGCCCCTCTGGTGTCCAACGACCTGCAGCACCTGCGTCAGGTACAACGGGGCCAACTACCACCCCCACTCCTGCCAATTCCCAGGAGACACCCAGGATCCCTGCCCCACCACCACAAAGCAGCCAGGCTGGCCAGGAGGGACACGGTGTCCCGGGCACCCAGGAGGAGGCAGGCGACAACGCCAATGCCACCCCTCAGGGGTCCCGGAGACCCGATGTGCCCACAAGGGCAGGCCAGGTGCAAGTGGGCAGGGGTGGTGGGAGTGGAGGACGGCGGAGGCGCCAGCCTGACCAGTTGGCTGGGGATCTGGTATATTCCCATGTCCGAAACATCCTGGACACATACCGGCAGGACACCACGGGCCTGGCCCAGGTTGTATCCGTCCTCGAGGGGATCAAGACCCAGCAGGCCCAGCAACATGCGGAGCTACATGCCTGTCTACTGCAACACCAACGGAGGATGGAGGACGGACAGGCTGATCTTTTGACGGTGTACACGGGAATTCACGATACACTCCGTCGGATGGCCGACAACATGGGCAACCCTCCCTGTGCCAGAAGGCGTAGAACATCACCACCCACAGGGAGGGATCAGGAGGAGGAGGAGGAAACATCCGATGGAGCATCCCAAACATCGTCACGGCCTGCTTCTGAGGGTCCCCGCAGGAGGGCGGGTCGTCCACGGAAAAGACCGTGAGGGTCGGCGCTACAGCACCATCTCCCAGGACACCTGGCCTGGCACCTGGCCCACTGGAGCAACAGCAGCACAGCATCAAAAGACATTCTCTGCCACATGGCCTTGCTGGTCACTGTCTGACCAATGTTGACAAAGACTGTGGCATGGACTCTGAGGATTTCAAATGGCAAGGACACCAACTCCCCTACTGAACTTTGGATTCCAAACACCCGGAAAGCCCCTCATGTCATACCCCCCCCCACTAAAATAAAAAGTCACACCATGAAGAGAAGATGCCTGCTGGTTGCATTATTACCTTACATCTGTCTTGTAAAGTCTTAACATGCCTGAGTTCTCTTTTGACTTCAACCATCCACACCCTGGGGCCTGAGTCTGGCACAGGACACACGGGTCATAGTGTATTAGGCAAGACAGACATGGAGCACCATACACACCCGTGATGGGCCCAACCAGCTGAGGGGGTGGCTGCACAACCGTCCTGACAGACATATTGAGTACAGCAACAGTCATGCGCAGAGGTCAGGGATCATGTCCAGTGTCCTGGGGGGCACCCAGGTATGTGTAGACAGGTGGCAGAACCATGTCCTGCAAGCTTGAGTCCGGTGGATGCACATAATGGGGGCCTGGCCAACGTTGGATGCATGGGGATGGCACATGTCACAATACCCACACAGTCATGGACATCATGCACAATACACAGTCTCATCCCACACACACAGCTTGCATCTTGCTACTCGACACATAGACACATAGCCACTATCAGGGAAAACCATGCCAGACATGCTGGATGCACCGTGGCAACACACCAGCATTGACTGAGAAGAGGCACCTTGGAGGCATAGGGACACCTTTATTAGTCATGTTTTCGGGATTGCAGAGGCAACTTGAAGTACACATGAACACTTCATGTGGAGTAACATGTGGGTCCAACACTGGCACCCCCCTTCTGCAGCACAAATGCGTGATAGCCATGGAACTGGCACACAAGTGTCGGCTAACAGCTAAACACCCACAGCTGCTCACGGAGAGCCTGCCATACACCATTGATCCGCTGATGTGGAAGTCCCACAGCATGTCAAGCCAATGCAAACCGTATGTGTCCGAGGGCAGTGTTACACACATTGATGCCATCATCTCAATCCACTATCCCATCACTGATGACTGTCAACAAGTCTGACCATCTATTCAGGTGTACCCAGCTGCATGTCATGTGTACCATGGTGATGCAACATGGCTGCAGAGGAACCAAACATCGACAGGGGCAGTGTGCATACATCGTGAACAACTGCCACACCCAATACACCCCTGATGCATCCCTTACCCTAAGGAGACTTCCAAACGTGTCCGTGCCTGTAACGCTGAGTCAGCACACGATGACGTGTCCATGAGGAATAGCAGTGCCACAACAATGCAAGCAGCAGACGGCATGCGCAAGTACCTGGGGAATAGAGACACACAAGAAGTCAGCCACAAAAAGCACAGCCACTTGCATGTGCATTTACTCGACACATGTATGGATGACAACATGCTAGGTCACAATTATGACTGGGGAAATACAACCATCACTGGCACCATCACTCCAGTGACACACCCACACACACCTCTGACTCACGTGCCATACATGCAGGTGGAGACACACATCACAACACATGCCACACGGGGACCAATGCATGCACACTCAGACACTGGTACTCACCACTAAGCAAAGAAGTCGCGTATGAGCCGAGTCCGGATGTCCTCTTGCGGCTCCACATCCTCCACATCACTAGCCCCATTGCCAAGCCCTTCGTCCTCCACGGGTGGATGGTCCTCGTCATCTTGATCCAGGATGAGTGGCACAGCTTTCTCAACTGCCATGTTGTGCAGCATGCAGCAGACCATGAAGATTTTGCAGACCTTCGCCGGGGCATATGGGAGTGTGCCGCCGGTCTTGTGTAGGCACCTGAATCGGCTCTTCAGCAGGCCAAACGTCCTCTCTATCACTCGCCTTGTCCGGCCATGGGCGGTGTTGTAGCGGAGCTGGGCCGGCGTGATGGGGTTGCGGAGAGGTGTGATCAGCCATGGCATGTTGGGATAGCCAGCGTCCCCTACATGGGAAGCACATGGACATCGTTAGAATAGGAGAAGCGGTCGTGCTGGAAGTCTACGCAAAATACAGGACAGACAGACTGTACCCACCAACAACACATGCTCATTCGTTGCGCAGCTGCGTCATCATTTCAGGCACCCTGCTACGCCTCATGATGTAGGCATCGTGTGCTGATCCTGGAAAACGAGCACAGACATGTGAAATCACCATGTTGGACAGACACACCACAAGGGCATTGATGGAGTGGTAGTGCTTGCGATTCCGGTACGCTACCTCCTGTGCCTGTGGTGGTACCAAAGCAACATGTGTCCCATCTATGGACCCAATGACATGGGGCATCCCTCCCAGGGCATAGAATCCACGCTTGACCCCAGTCAACATTTCAGGGGTAGGAAAATGTATGAAGTCATCCAGATGAATCAACATGGCCTCTAAGAAATCATGCAGCACACAGCAGAACATGCTCTGGGACATGCCACCAACATGAGCTATGGTATTTTGAAAGGTACCCGTGGCTAGAAAATGTAGGGCTGCCATTACCTTCAGCTTGGGTGTCAGTGCCGTAGGATACCTGTGCAGCGGTTGCAGGTGTGGTACCAGTCTCGCTGTTAAATCCAGAATCAACCGTTGGGGGAAGCGGTAGCACCGGATACAATCATTCTCCCGCATGGCAGCCAAGTCCGGAATTGGTCGGGGAAGAGGCGGCGCTCTGCAGTAATTTGGAAGTGACAAGGAAGAGTGAGTGCACCACAACAACAAATAATTTGTCCTGAGCACATGTTAATCTGTCTATACACATATGCGACATACGGAGTCAGGTATGTGCCACATGCCCTGGACACGTATGGCTGGCAGGTGACACTCCTACCAAGACCCAGCTACACACGGAGATTGAGAACCTCCACATGCCATGGCATGGGATTAGCTGTGTCCCAGTGCAACTGAACAGCCAGACGCAAGACAGGAGTGACATACACCCACACATCAGCAGAAGTAGGATGTCGATTGCAGAGACTGGTAGCGGAACACTAGAGCCACAGGTCACATGACATTACACTAGGACAGCCCACACACCTTGCCATGAAGGTGCACATGTCATGACTCACCACACATTCATAGAGAGGATGCAGACATGTCCTTGTTACGCTACTCCGTGTCCCATGCATACATACGCACCTCACATCCGATACCACATGTGGCACGGTGTGCGGAACAGTGTGCAATGTCAATCTACACACAGACACATGTTGGTTGCTGCAACAGCTGCAGCTTTTGAGGGTGCTCCAACATCAACCTAATGGGAAACCCCCACACATACATGACATAGTCACATCGTGCACCGTGGGTAGTGACAAGTCAGGTGTGGTAACCCCTGTACCGGGCATCAGGGGACACTTCCGTGTGTTGGTGTCCGTGCCATGCCAGTGTCGGTCATCCCAAGTGTGCAGTACGACATGCACACATGTCAAAGGAGTCAAGGGCATGCCTGGCACACATTGCACTGTCACACATTACATCTGCACACATCTCATCATACATCTGGTGCCTTCTCGACTCAGGAGTAATGTGCCACATCACAGTCTGTCACACCTGTGCCCCACACATGTAGTACTGCCCAGACAATGCCTTGATGTCCATCCATGGACAAGTATGTCCGCCCTATTCCTTCCTGTGTGCTGCCTGTCACCACTGTGATGTGTGAAAACCGCCGTACTGCTGCTAAGAGTGCCTGTGTACGTTCCCATATCACTATGGGAGTGCTGCCGTATGTGTACCCATAGTGATGGTGAGCGTACAGGCATGTGTACGGTCAGTAAGTACGCATACGCGAGAACACCCATAGTGGTACGGACCGTACACACGCCTGTACGTTCACTATCACCATGGGTGTCCTCGCGTATGCGTACTCATACTGGTACGGCCCGTACACACGCCTGTACGTTCACTATCACTATGGGTGTCCTCGCCTATGCGTACTCGTAGTGATAGTGAACGTACAGGCGTGTGTACGGTCCGTACCACTATGGGTGTTCTCGCGTATGCGTACTCGTAGTGATAGTGAACGTACAGGCGTGTGTACGGGCCGTACCAGTATGAGTACGCATACGTGAGGACACCCATGGTGATAGTGCACGTACAGGCGTGTGTACGGGCCGTACCAGTACGAGTACGCATACGCGAGAACACCCATAGTGTTACGGACCGTACACACGCCTGTACGTTCACTATCACTATGGGTGTCCTCGCGTATGCATACTCGTAGTGATAGTGAGCGTACAGGCGTGTGTACGGGCCGTACCAGTACGAGTACGCATACGCGAGGACACCCATGGTGATAGTGCACGTACAGGCGTGTGTACGGGCCGTACCAGTACGAGTACGCATACGCGAGAACACCCATAGTGGTACGGACCGTACACACGCCTGTACGTTCACTATCACTATGGGTGTCCTCGCGTATGCGTACTCGTAGTGATAGTGAGTGTACAGGCATGTGTACGGGCCGTACCAGTACGAGTACGCATGCGCGAGGACACCCATGGTGATAGTGAACGTACGCACGCGTGTACGGGCCGTTGCTATGCATTTGGGGTGCCCTAGGGGCCCGGAACGCATCGTACCTGTGGGTGAAGCTCAATTTTACATAGGGGACACATGAGGGACAAGTATTAAGGCCTACATGCATGCTGGTTGTCATGGAGACCAATTTTTAAGTTTGAATTTGTTCTGGAAGGTGCACAGCAGAAGTCAGTTGGAATGAATCTACTTTGTTGCAATGTGTTTGTGGGGTTGACATCATGCTGAAGAAAAAAACACAATAAGAACCCACTGATTGGAGGAAACATAGGATGCAAATGTGAGTGACCAATCACTCTGTACTCCTGTGCATGAAACAGGCCAGCAAGGCAGATATAAGGCAGCCAGGTCCCATGAGGGAGCACTTGCCTGCACATATTTCGATTCTACCACACTGCTGCTGCTCCTGATTCCCTGGAACCATGTCAAGGTCTGTGGAGAGGTCACAGCCATTCACCCTGGAGGAGAACCTGGCATTGCTGGATGTGATCCTCCCACAGTACCCCCTGCTGTATGGGCGACCAGGGTATCAGGTGAGTGCAGAGCTACTAGCACAGACTGTGTCCCTTTTTTTGTGACTGTGACTTCTGCCATTGTGTCCAGGTGTGACACACATGCTATGTACTGTAGGGGGGGTCCCAGGGGGGAATGCCTGATGTCTCCCAGCAGTGCCCAGAGACAGGAGGGGTGGGTGCAGAGTCCTCCCAGCAGTGCCCAGAGACAGGAGGGTGTACATTAGCTGGGTGTGTGACGGACTCCTTCTACTTTGCACATGCATGCTGAGCGATGTCTCCACCTGCATCATTCGTGGCATTCTTGGTAGTCATTGTACTTGTGTATGTGGACTATTGACATGACTTCATGTGTACATGTATTCTTTTCTGCGCTATGCATGCGTATACTCCCAGCCTCGCACACATGTGGTACATGTACTGCAGGGTCTTTGTGCACCTGACTGAAATTTGTGGGCATGGTATCTGTGGCTACTCCACCCTTTGCGTTTCATGGGCACTGCTGTGAGTGTTAGGCACACACCCCTCCTGTCTCTGGGCACTGCTGGGAGGACTCTGCACACACCCCTCCTGTCTCTGGGCACTGTTGGGAGTGATAGGCACCCACCCCTCCTGCCTCTGGGCACTGCTGGGAGGACTCTGCACACACCCCTCCTGTCTCTGGGCACTGCTGGGAGTGATAGGCACCCACCCCTCCTGCCTCTGGGCACTGCTGGGAGGACTCTGCACACACCCCTCCTGTGTCTGGGCACTGCTGGGAGGACTCTGCACACACCCCTCCTGCCTCTGGGCACTGCTGGGAGGACTCTGCACACACCCCTCCTGTCTCTGGGCACTGCTGGGAGGACTCTGCACACACCCCTCCTGTCTCTGGGCACTGCTGGGAGAACTCTGCACACACCCCTCCTGTCTCTGGGCACTGCTGGGAGGACTCTGCACACACCCCTCCTGTCTCTGGGCACTGCTGGGAGGACTCTGCACACACCCCTCCTGCCTCTGGGCACTGCTGGGAGTGATAGGCACCCACCTCTCCTGCCTCTGGGCACTGCTGGGAGAACTCTGCACACACCCCTCCTGTCTCTGGGCACTGCTGGGAGGACTCTGCACACACCCCTCCTGCCTCTGGGCACTGCTGGGAGTGATAGGCACCCACCTCTCCTGCCTCTGGGCACTGCTGGGAGAACTCTGCACACACCCCTCCTGTCTCTGGGCACTGCTGGGAGGACTCTGCACACACCCCTCCTGTCTCTGGGCACTGCTGGGAGTGATAGGCACCCACCCCTCCTGCTTCTGGGCACTGCTGGGAGAACTCTGCACACACCCCTCCTGTCTCTGGGCACTGCTGGGAGTGATAGGCACCCACCCCTCCTGCGTCTGGGCACTGCTGGGAGGACTCTGCACACACCCCTCCTGCCTCTGGGCACTGCTGGGAGGACTCTGCACACACCCCTCCTGTCTCTGGGCACTGCTGGGAGTGATAGGCACCCACCCCTCCTGTCTCTGGGCACTGCTGGGAGTGATAGGCACCCACCCCTCCTGCCTCTGGGCACTGCTGGGAGGACTCTGCACACACCCCTCCTGTCTCTGGGCACTGCTGGGAGTGATAGGCACCCACCCCTCCAGCCTCTGGGCACTGCTGGGAGGACTCTGCACACACCCCTCCTGCCTCTGGGCACTGCTGGGAGGACTCTGCACACACCCCTCCTGTCTCTGGGCGCTGCTGGGAGAACTCTGCACACACCCCTCCTGTCTCTGGGCACTGCTGGGAGTGATAGGCACCCACCCCTCCTGCGTCTGGGCACTGCTGGGAGGACTCTGCACACACCCCTCCTGTCTCTGGGCACTGCTGGGAGGACTCTGCACACACCCCTCCTGTCTCTGGGCACTGCTGGGAGTGATAGGCACCCACCACTCATGACTCTGGGCACTGCTGGGAGCGATTGGCACACACCCCTCCTATTTAACAATATGTACGCTTAGTCCATACACGTGTGTGGGTTCGCTCCATGGGGGTACGGGTCGTACTTACACTGTTGGGGTGGGGGGTACGCTCCATACGTCCGCGGGTGAGGGTACGGGTCGTACTTACACTGTTGGGGTGGGAGGTACGCTCCATACGTCCGTGGGTGAGGGTACGGGTCGTACTTACACTGTTGGGGTGGAGGTACGCTCCATACGTACGCGGGTAGGGGTACGGGTCGTACTTACACTGTTGGGGTGGGGGGTACGCTCCATACGTCCGCGGGTGAGGGTACGGGTCGTACTTACACTGTTGGGGTGGGGGGTACGCTCCATGCATACGCGGGTGGGGGGATGTGTTGTACGTACACTGTTGGCATGGGGGTACGCTCCTTGCATACGCGGGTGGGGGTACGTGTCGTACTTACACTGTTGGGGTGGGGGGTACGCTCCATACGTACGCGGGTGGGGGTACGTGTCATACTTACACTGTTGGCATGGGGGGAACGCTCCTTGCATACGCGGGTGGGGGTACATGTCGTACTTACACTGTTGGCATGGGGGGTACACTCCTTGCATACGCGGGTGGGGGTACGTGTCGTACTTACACTGTTGGGGTGGGGGGTGCGCTCCTTGCATACGCGGGTGGGGGTACGTGTTGTACTTACACTGTTGGGGTAGGGGGTACGCTCCATACGTACGCGGGTAGGGGTACGTGTCGTACTTACACTGTTGGCATGGGGGGAACGCTCCTTGCATACGTGGGTGGGGGTACGTGTCGTACTTACACTGTTGGGGTGGGGGGCACGCTCCTTGCATACGCGGGTGGGGGTACGTGTCGTACTTACACTATTGGCATGGGGGTACGCTCCTTGCATACGCGGGTGGGGGTACATGTCGTACTTAGACTGTTGGGGTGGGGGGTGCGCTCCTTGCATACGCGGGTGGGGGTACGTGTCGTACTTACACTGTTGGGGTGGGGGGTACGCTCCTTGCATACGCGGGTGGGGGTACGTGTCGTACTTACACTGTTGGCATGGGGGGTGCGCTCCTTGCATACGCGGGTGGGGGTACGTGTCGTACTTACACTGTTGGCATGGGGGGAACGCTCCTTGCATACGCGGGTGGGGGTACGTGTCGTACTTACACTGTTGGGGTGGGGGGTACGCTCCTTGCATACGCGGGTGGGGGTACGTGTCGTACTTACACTGTTGGGGTTGGGGGTACGTTCCATGCATACGGGGTGGGGGTACGGTCCGTACATATCCGTCCCCACGCTATGTGATGCTTGTGCGGGCCGTACCCAGGCCTTTGCCACGTGGGTACGAGCCGTCCCGCCATTGTTGGGGTGACGTAGGTGTGGGCGTGGTACGACTCGTACCCACGCTCTTAAGGCGTGGGTACGGGACGTACCTGTCTGGTTGTGTTGCCGGTTCGCGTCGTCAAGTACTTCCGTTGTGGCGGTCGCTGGCTTAGCTGGACACGCCCCCACCCCCTCGTAGTGACCAGGGCCTGAGGGTCAGGTATGTCCAGGGCATGTGTGCTGTGTGACTTTGGTGGGGGTTTTGTGGCCTGCCCTGGTCCTGCCACCCCCCCCTTTCCCCCCTCCCTTTGTTGTTCTGACCTTCTGCGGCGTCTGCGTCAGAACCTGTAGAGGAGGTCGACTGCTATGAGGGCCGGGATGACACGTAGGTTCGGTTCCATGTCTGTCCGTCGCGTACGGGTACTCCTTGTTCGCGTCGTCCTGTCTGTCCGTCGCGTACCGGTACTCCTTGTTCGCGTCGTCCTGATTTCCCGGCAGTTTTTGGCAGCCGGAAAATATTCACCATGCGGGATGACGTCAGTGCGAATCGTAATTCCTGGTTCGTGAATGGCAGGCTGCGTGCGTCCCGACGTCACGTCGGCGCTTTCCCGGATCGCATTTGTACGTTTATTTTCGTCGGTCGGGGTTTTGTACGATTCGTACGGAAATGGTGTTTCCGTGCGAATCGTAATTCCATGTTTGTATATTTTGACGACCGGGTACGCGTCGGACGGAGAATATGCTCCGTCCGACGGTTCGTACCCGGTTTTTACAGGATCGTGATCGGCACCATAATATATATAACTTGGTTCTCTCTGGGGTTGAGAGACTGTTTGGGCTGCACAGCATTTAAGTTAACTGTGTCATAATCATTCCTTTGTTTCCTTTTCCTCCCACTACAGATTGATGATGGTTGGATGCTCATTGCCCAGATGAAAGTTGTCTGTTTGTCTTTGTCACACCTTTCCCCTAATTCCCTTTCCCATCCGTTCATCAAACCCCAACCATCTTCCCCCAGGCTGTGTGATTTATTGAGGTGTAACTTTATCATGTAACCTTTAATTGATCACACGCTTGGCGGGGCATATGTGGTGAAAGCAACACCAACTTCACTTATATTACTGAAACAATAGCCCACACTAGCCCCATTTACCCATCCACACATAAAAGTGATTGATGTTTTAGATATAGAACATCACTCTTTTTTTTTTTGTGAGGCATGCAGTATTGGAGTATGCAGTGGAAGCTCTACCCACTCTCCACCCATGTTTTTAATTGGCTTGTGTCATTGTCTTTCGTAAATGCTGCCTTCTGATTGATTATGAGGCTTCTTAGTCCCTCCTTATTATGGCCATGTCCTCATTTGTACCCTCCCACGGCTACTGGCCCCTTTTACTTCGTGTGTTACATGGTAGGGTATGTGTTATTTAGACTGTGAGCACTACTTTGTGCCTTCTCGCCCCCTTCTTCCCCCTAGCCCCGCCCGCACTCCCGTTGTCCGTGCTTCCCCCCTCCCATTGTCCATGATGCAATGCAATAGGTCTTGCATAAATGCGAGTCCTATTGCATTGCAAATGCTTGTTATTATTTGAGAGGGGCTTAAACTTCTCAACTAATATACCCAATTTCTTACAGAGCTGGCCTAGCACTCGTATTTGGCGCCCAACCTCGCACATTCCCCTGTTGTTAGCGGCACTCCTGTTTCACCTCAGGGCGTTTATAAACTGTTCGATCTCCTCTGTAAACTTCTCCACCGCCTCTGTAAGCGCCGCTCTGTGCCGGCTGCTAATGATGACATGCTTTTAATAGGAGTTTTTCTTGCTAATTGCATTATTTCTGCTGGAAGGAAAGGGAGGCATGAGGTCAGCAGTAGCAATGGGAGGGCAGGCTTCCTCCCCATCTCTTCCTTTCGGCAGGCAGCATCAGCCCTCCTCCCCTCACCGCGGCCTGGCACTGCCCCCACTTTGGGGATTTAGAACTGTAGTCAAAGTTGAGGTAGTATACACCACGAGAGTAGAGAACAAAGCGGCAGGGAGAGATGGGCCGGGTAGTGCAGTAAAAAGTGAGAGAAAGAATTTGAAGACAGAAGGGGAGACAGAGTTTTAAGGCTAGGGATAGAGCAGAGGGCAGTGACATCGCAACAGGTTGGTCAGTGAGAGGAGAGACAGAGAGGCTTGTGAAAGAGAGGTCGTTTTTTTTGCAGATTTATATAGCGCGAACTCGACCCAAAGGTATTGGAGCGCTTTACATGAGCACCAGTTATGTTACACAAGGACACATTCATATTTTTGGTAGGCACGGGGAGATTAAGTGATTTGTCCAGAATCACAGGTTTTGGAGTTGAGCCCGAGGCTCGAAACGGAACCTTGGTTTCCCAGCTCCAATGTCGACAGTCTAGGTGTGAGACCACATTCTCTCCCCGTTCAGGGAGTAAAGATGCAGGGGAGAGTCTGGGGGACAGTGCAAGCGAAAGAGCCATCAGTCAGTGAGGCAAACTGAAGGGCCAGTGAGATGTTTGGATGCAGGCATCGCAGGGGACCAGTGAGTGCAGTGAAGTAGATCTAGAGACATGGTCACTTCTTGTTCTGGTTCCTAATGATGCGTGGGTCTGGATTATTTCTTGGCACCCGAGAAACCAAATTACAGGTTTTAAGTGACCAGAAGCACATTTATTCCTTACTGACAGTTTCTCTAGCCATGGGCCAAGAAATGTGGTTGCATTTCTGATGGGTCCTTTATTGAAGAAAACCAA
Organism: Triturus cristatus; assembly: GCF_964204655.1. Classification (NCBI taxonomy): domain Eukaryota; kingdom Metazoa; phylum Chordata; class Amphibia; order Caudata; family Salamandridae; genus Triturus; species Triturus cristatus. The sequence goes on from NC_140585.1 coordinate 1,342,137,086, forward strand.
GATCTTTATTTTGGCAATGTTCATTTTCAAGAAGTGGGCTTCTGCATATTTAGTCAGGGCAGCCAGTTGACTTTGCAAACCAATAGGCGTTAAATCAAAGATGGCCACGTCATCCACATATAATAGAGAGCCAATGGACATTGAACCGATTCTGGAGGTAACCCTGCTCACTGAGTTCAAGACGCCGGGGAGATCGGATATATAGAGAGAAAACAAAAGAGGGGCCAGCAGGCAGCCCTGCTTAAGCCCATTATATGTTCTAATATTACAAAATAATCCCAGCGAACCTCCAATCAGAACTTGGCAGCAGGTATCTGTATAGAATCCTATAATAAGACACAGACGGTGATGTGGTATTCCAAGATGAAGGAGCTTTCTCCACAGCATTTGGTGATCCACTTTGTCAAACGCTATGGAGAAATCAATGAATGCAGTATAGACTGGCATGCATTGCAAACAAACATATTTCTCTACGATGGTCTGGAGGACCGCAATGTTGTCCAAGGTACTATGTTTCTTTCTGAAACCAGCTTGTTCTGGCAGTATGATATTCTGGTCATCGGCCCATTGTTGCAGATGACATAATATGCCTTTAGCAAATAATTTGCCAGAAGCATCCAGCAATGCATTCTGTCTGAAACTGGACTATGAAGTTTTCAGACCCTTTTTATACAAAGGGACTATAACACTCCAATTGGAATTGGTTGATTCCTATTTATATCTCGGAAAGGTTTTTTCAAAAACGGGGCGAGATATAGAGCATTTTAAACTTTGTGTAAGTAGGGTTGTTTCCCAGGCTAGTGCATTAGACGGATTTTACAAGACTTGTGGGAGATGCCTTTTTGGCCATGTTTTGACAGTTCGCAAGGTTAACATCCCCCCTTCATTGGCATACGCTGCTGAGGTGCTGGATATGAACCATTGGCTTTCCTTTGATAAGGCCGAAGGTCGAATTCTGCGCCAAATTTGTAACTTAAACTCTCTGGCTGCCCTTCATGTTTTACGTCTCGAACTTTACTTATTATCCTCATATACCTTAGCCCTGGCAGCGGTTCTCAGGTGGGGTAAATCCCTCTACTGGGGGGATGAGGGTACTCTTAGAGCTGCCTTGAGAATGAAAATCTTTGATAAGCTGAAAGAACAATCAACATTCTTTAGGTCCCTTGCACAAGCAGATGATTCATTTGGGTTTAGCTGGAACACTTACTCCCCCGTGCCAAAGTCTGTATTGAAGTTGTTTATAAAGAAGTCTGTAACCTCTATCAGTCTGGTCAGAGATATCGCTTTAAATCAGCCCAAGTCTCGTAATGAGGTCGTCTGTGGGAGCGCACTGGGGAACAAACCACAGCCCTGTTGAACTTGGAACCTACCTCACGGGATTAGAAGGCTGATACTCTTATTGAGAATCCACTTGTTGCCCCTAAGAGAAGCTACCGGCATTTGGCATAAAATACAGAGAGAGGAGAGAATTTGTGAAATGTGTCATTTACAAATTCAAGATTTTAACCATGTGCTATTTGCGTGCTCAGAGTTACAAAGGGCTAGGCAAATGTTTTTAAGACCATTATTTATCAAATGTAATATTAATTCTGCCCATGAGGCCCGTTTATTTGTTTTGTCCACACCAAATGAAATAGTCTGTTATAGGATATATCCTTTTTTAAAACTTTTTTGGCTATTTATTGGGTCATTTTTAACTCTATTTTGTATGTTGTAATACTTTGATGGCTGAATATTTGATTGTATACATGTTTTAATATTTCTCCTCTTGTTCCATAGGAATGTTTTGACACACTTATTTATTTATCTTTCTTGCACACCGCATAGTATGTTTGATAAAAGTATTTTTTAGGATGCAGCCATGTACAAAGGAAGAATTATGTATTGTATGTAAAGTATTTCTTGTTTAATCTGTGTGTGTATTTTTGTGGGCCTCGGTTGGAGTTCCATACCAAAATAAATTAAACTTGGACTTGGCATTCCTGATGGCATCACTGGAAATGCTATCACGTGACCTCTAACCCGGATATCATCACTTGGCACATGCATCAAAATTATTCACACTGCAGGAAAAGGCTTCATGGGAGGAGACTTCATTGTAACCATCACAAGCGAAATGGATTAAATATAACCAAAATAAATTTACAATATCTCAAATATCCTGATTACTACAAAGAAATAAATGGTTCTGTGATTGTTCAAGTCACTTCATGTGTGTAGGTCATTTGGTACTCTTAAAAAATTACATGAAGATTTTGGAAAGGGAGCGGACCAAGTGGGAAAACCTTTGCAAAACCCTCTCCATTTGAACATTAGCCTGGCCTGAGGCCCATAAATTTGATTCACATCATGGCTGACTCCTCCCAGCATCCTTCTGCTGTTGACAAATGGGGTATCATTAAACTGTGGGTAATAGCAAAGCCTGTTATTTACAGCACTATGAAGCAATGAAGCAATTACTATTATCACTCTCAGGGGAGGACCGGGCCAGAAAAGAAGCCCAGGCACCATAATAAAAATGCCCCCATTAGACAAAGATAGCTAGCAGAAGTGGTCGCATCTGCATATCAGTCAGTTTTGAACTTGTAAATGCACGTTCTATGGATGTTTTCTAAGGTATGGGAGACGATATGCATTTCTGTTTGCTGCAGGCAATGTTTGTGGTAATCGAGAGGACATCCATAGTTAAACAAGCATTTGGAATGCAATAGGTCTCGCATTTGCGAGAGTTTAAGCTATTAGTATTGTAAATGAAAATGCATTTTATTTATGTTTTAAAAACCAAAACATAAATAAAAGGCATTGTCATATGCAATGCAAATAGTTCAAACTCACGTAAATGCGCGACCTATTGCATTGCAAATGCTTGTTATTTCAATTTAGTTGTGATGAATAATCCTTCCGATTAATCCTACAGTTGGAGTTCACCTAGGTGGGAGTGGGACCTCGCTTCTCCTTCACTGTTAGTGCACTAGCCACTACCACCACCATGTCACCTTGGAAAACCATGCAGCCCTCGCTTCATGTATTCAAGGAAGAGAACTATGGAGAGTTGTTAGACAATATAGGCAATGGAAAGCCAAAAGTTGGGCACCCCTCCCCCACCTCCCCTTATTGGTCAATATTATAGACTGTAGAGACTAGGAGAGTAGTAGTAGGACAAGGGTACCAAATAACTAATTGTTATTTGCTATCAGCTAATTTTAAAAATAGACTGCTGCTGATTTAAAAGGCAGCAGTGCACAGTAAAACACCTGAAAATTATTTGAAGCATTAATAACAATATTTATATCTATTACACTACAACAATATTACATAAACCCACCCCTTCAATCCTAAACTGGCCCATCCCTCTCTGTCAACAATTCTCCCCATCTCCAACCAATGTCCAAAATGTCAAAAAAAGTCAAACTAAACTCCAGCTGTCCCATTCTTAAATCCCATCCCACCCACAACAAGTCCCACCCACAAAAAAAAAGCTTAAAAAAGGAGCAGAAGAGGGTACTAACAGCGGGCTAGGAGCTTTTTAAAGTGCCCCTCCATCATAATTTGCCTGGCTTCCATCTGGTCCAGCTTCAGCATGATGTGGTAGAAGTTGGGGTAAGAAATCGAGGGGTGGGGCAGCAGTGATGGAACGCTGTTGGATGGCTTCCAGAGGACTGCAGCGTAGGTGTTGAGAGGCTGGAGGCGCAGGTGGATTGCTGGGGCCCTGGGCAGCGGCCTCCTCCTCCTAGGCCACCAGCCATCAGTATGCATCCTGTATCGACTCCAGCCTTGCTGCCACAGCCAGACTGCTACATACTTCCGAGTTGGGTGAATACTGACACAACAAGTAGCTAGAAAGGAGAAAGAGAAATTATAAACAATGATCTCTGCAAAATACTTGTTCAAAATTATGTAGTGGGAGGCACATTGCATTGCTCATCCCCTAGGATCATTTGATTTGACATGATTAGAGTAACAGCCATTATCTTATTCCAACGGTGCTGCTCTTCTCAAATATTCCATTTAAATTAATCTTAACCTGACTACAAGGCAGATGAATTTTGAAACACGTCACGTATCAATCATGTGGACATCTTGTCTGCCGTAAGTGGACAGTGGGAAAAGCGATGCACTGCAGTACAGGGAAGGGTTTAAAAAATGGGATATGGATTGCATTTGACACATTCAACACAGACTATCCCATCTGCAATCGTCAAGGCAGTTACTTAGTCTCACTTTTGTCCCTGGCCTCCCCTCCATAATTTATTGACGTTTTACTGATCATTATCATGTGCCAACGCTTTGGCTTCTTAGTCATTGTGGATGACACTGTTGAAAGGGAAGAATTTGAACAGGCTTAAATCTGTTATAGAAGCCAGAAAGAAATATATCACTTGACTTGAAAAATGTGGCACAAGCAAAGAATGGATTTTTTATATTTTTGGGAAGGCTGGGGGGACAGAATTTGGGGAAAAATAAAGGAGTGAAGTACTGGTAGGAAGAGACTGAGTGGGCACTGGGAGGGAATGGAAACACACCCTCTTAGTTTTTTTCAGATTGCCATGCATTGAAAACTTTGTAAATGCCACATTAACTCAAGCAGAAGCACATTGAAGAGCCAACACTGCAGTGACAAATTGAACCTTGCAGCAGTTAGGTCATCATGGGTGGCACTGGCAAAATACCAAGGGTAGGGAGGGAGGTGATGATTGATGATAGGTGTAATATTCTTGAGGCCTCGTGGTTCACCCACTTTTCCCACTTATATAATGTAGCAATAGATAATGGGGAAACTTTCATTGATGCCCCCCTACTAGATCCTCATGAGCTGAGCCTAGAATTTACGTCTTGTTCCTAATAAAGCTGCGGGGCCGGATGGCCTACCTGGGGATCTGCTACGCGTTAACCCGGTAGTTTGGGGGAAACTTATTGCCCCATTACTAAATGCTAGCTTTTCTGATGCAGTTTTCCCAGAATCTTGGAGGGGCGCTGAGGTCGTCCCGATTTTTAAGAAAGGGTGTCGGGAGGACCCTGCTAATTATCGCCCCATAAGCCTTCTAGACTCTTCACAGAAGGTGGCGGTAAAGGTGGTTCTGGGGAGGGTCTTACAGTGGGCAGAAGAGAAGGGTATTCTGTCTGATTTTCAGGCAGGATTTAGAACAGGTACTGGAACTATTGAGCAAACTTTCCGGTTGTTGATGCTTTTTTGGAAAGTGGTTGTTCTGGGCAAAGGCAGTCTGTATTTGGCATTTATAGACCTGCGGACTGCTTTTGACCTGGTTCCCCGTAACCATCTCTGGAGGGTGTTATCTGGGTTGGGCTTGCCCCCATATTTACTGTCTTTGTTAATTAAGTTGCATACAGGAACTTATGCTCAGATTAGGTGGGGAAATCAGGGCCAAAAGACTTCACGAATACCTGTAAACAGAGGCGTCCGTCAGCGATGTGTATTAGCCCCCACTCTGTTCTCATTGTATGTTAACGGTGTGGTGGTTTTCCTCCTACAGACCCCTTCAGATGCCCCTTCGTTGGCAGGCAGGAGGGTACCTACCCTTCTGTTTGCAGACGACACTTTACTGATCTCGAAGACCCCGGTAGGTTTGCAGAACCTTTTAACCAATTTCCAGTCTTTCTGTGACTTGCGGGGATTGGAAATTAATACTGATAAGACTAAGTATTTGGTCTTGAATCCCCCATAGAAGCTTGGTAGGCCACCGACACTAAACTCAGTTCCCCTAGAAAGGGTCAAAGAATTTGATTATTTAGGAATTCGCATCTGTGATACCATGAGATGGAATGGCCACCTCCATAAGATGTTACTGAACCACAAGAGGGTGGCGGGGGCATTACTTAAAGAACATCGGGCCTCCTCCCTCAAGCCAATCGCCCCGGTACTTGATATATACAGGGCAAGAGGCGTGAGTGCGGCGCTCTACGGGGCGGAACTTTGGGGTGTGCAAAAGGTGGATCAGTTGTCGTGTTCTGAAAATAAATTTCTTAAGGACCTAATGGGGCTTCCTTATAGCACGCCTACCCTTTCACTACTGCTTGATATGGGCCGTTGTCCCATTAGTGACCTGGTAAGGTTGCGTCCTCTCGTTCTCTGGGCCCGTATTTGGAGAGTCCCCGTATTGGCCAGCTATGCAGACAGTTTAAAAGAGATCTTATCGATGCCTGGCTGGTCCAAAATTAGTTGGCTGAGGGAAGTAAAAAGATTAATGTCAGATTTGGGTTTAGAAGAAGCTTGGCAGACAAGAACTGCTCCCCCTAAATCTGTTTTGAAGAAATTTTATTGGTGTTGGGTGATAGACGGGCGAAACACCAATTCCAAGCATTGTAGGTCCACTGCTGAATTTTTACTAGTGAAGGAGATCTCATTCCGCGAGCCCTATCTCGATATTATAACAAAATCCAGAGACAGGGCATTGTATTTTAAATTTAGACTTGGTTTACTTCCTGTGGGTGAACTGACTGCTAGGTGGAGGGTCCCTTCCCAGACTACTTCTGTGTGCCCGTATTGTTTGTCAAAGATAGAGACTGTTCCTCATTTTTTCTTCAAATGCCCCGCTTATGAAGCTCCACGTCGCAGGTGGTTGAAACCTCTCTGTAGAGAGTTAGGCACCAGACACCATAGGGAAGCCTTGCGAATTTTGAAATCGGACCCGCGGCCCCTATATGCCTGCGGCCTGGCGAAGTTTCTAAGCTGGGCATGGTCGATTAGATCAAATAGGCTTTTGAACCTTGTTTAATTCTGGTTTTAATATATACTCTTTTTACGTAATTTATTGGCCTCTTCGTTTTGTGAATTGAATGCATTTTTGTTACGAATTGGCTCTTTTTATTGCTTTTAAAAATTGTTTGTGTACTTGTATTGCTTTTTAAGACATGTTTTTCTGTCGAAATAAAGCCATTTGCCTTGCCTTGATAGGTGGGACACAAATATCTTCTGCGCTTAAAAAATACTGCGAGTCAATGAAGTAGACATAAATACCACCCCAACCCTTTGAAACAAAGCTTTGATAAAACCATTCTAAGCAAGTGAAGTAGGTGAGGAGGGCCCCATCCAGAAGACGTTCTTGTTTGTTCATCCAAGCAATTATCCATTTATCATTTCATTGTTCTAGTATTCCTCACCCTTGGCCTGGATACACACCATTTGAGCTTTACATACATTCTGTCATCCAGTATTTCACCACTGAAAAACATCCACCCACATATATCTAATCATCCAAACAGTGCTCTCAATGCACCTTTCACCAACATCCATATTCCCACCCATGCATCCTTTCAACCATCCTGCTTTAACCCACCCGAGTATTCCATTCACCCACTCAGGCAAGCATTCTTTCACTCGTACCCTTTCACCCAACCTGGCAGGGATCCTTTCACGGTATATATCCTTTCATCCATCCTTCACCCACCCATGTGTCATATCACCAACCTTTATGCATCCTTTCACCCACCTATTCACACATGCATCCTTTCACTCATATTATATTCCACCCATCCTTTCTCCTTCCATCATTTTTCTCTTTTCTATCACCCCATTGCTGTTCAACTTTATTTCTTATCAGCCTTTGTCTGCTGAGTTCCAGATAGAAGAGGCCATTAACTACTCAAGTCACTGTATATCTGCTAAAGCGGGGTGTTTACGAGTAAACACCCATGCAGTGAGTATATATTACTAATTATCAATCAGCAAGCAATGTGACTTACACCACCTGTCCCTCCCACTGCTGGGACTCCCTCTTCATCTGCTGCTGCCACATCTGCTCTACTGGCCGCGCCCTCGCTGCCAGCTCTGGCACTGGTGTTCTGTGTGGCTAGAAAAAACATTACACATTTGATTTTAGATGCCTGATACACCACTCACCTGATTTCTTTTTTTTGTCAAAATACAACCACAATACATCACTACAGTTTGGTTACAGTTCATTTTGTAATGGAGGGGCAGAAGTTACTAAGATAAATCCTAGTCAATGAAGTGCAATGAGGGGGTGAAATAATTGATCAACGAGAGACATATGGTCTTGGTTGAAAAATGCAATGCGGCCATTCTCCTACTTTGAGCCATGCTGCACTGTCATCAACTGCTGGTAAACTATATTAACAATACATAAATGCACACCATTGTGGGGTCCACCATGACCATGGCTGCTCTCTTGTTTTACTGTTTGAGCATGAGCAAGAAAAAGAAAGTCATCTCGCCAAACATGCGTACAATACCTAACTTTGGCATGCAATCTTCACAGTAGAGTAGTAGTACCTGACCTAAAATGGGTTCCTGGAGTCTTACTGTACCACTAGTCCACAAGATACATAAGGCGAGAGGGAAAGCTTACTGACAAAGCAGAAGAAAGAAAGCTACAGGACAGACAGACTAGTACAGACAGTTTGATGTAAAGTACAGTAGCATGAACTATAGAAAATAAGTAAATAGGATAATGCAGGGATAAGAAGAATTTAGGAAACAAATAGAACGAAGAAGAGTTGGGGAAAAATTAGGAAACAGATTAAAAAAATCTAAATGTGGAGTGGTAAAAGTTAAGGAAATAATAATATTAACAACAGGAGGACGTACTCAAGCCAGCAGAGCCATCTGCCGAGTCACTTGTGGAGGCAATGGCACCAGTCTAACAGAGAAACAAAAACAGCAAACCAGCACATTCAGACATAGAGGAGTCCTTTTATAAGGGACCAAGTCCCATCACCCACCGAAGTGGCATGCTTCATCATCTGGGACCTCCCATAACCACACCTGGTGCAGTTAGAGAGCTACAACTCCTTTAATTACTGTAAAAAGGAGGAGCTCAGGGATGTTTTGATTGATGTAACAAGGAGGATAAATATCTCCGGGTGAAAAAGACTGCCAAAAGTGTTGTGAAGCTAAATGCAGTGTGTGAACTAGAAAAAGTGGTTTAAAATTGATTACCTGTGGTAATTGTGTGGTATGTACACACACGCAACATACTACAGAAATTGACATTGGGACAAGTAAACCCTGGAGGCAGGTGAAACATACTAACTGCACCCTGAGTTGTAACCAGGAGTGTAGGACGCATCCCCGATTCTTTACGGGTAAGAAGGCAATATAGTTTGCTTGTATGACAAATGTTTATTTATGACACATTTGTACCAGGTCAAAGAACTTAAATGACATCAATCAGCACATATCATTCATTTTTTCTCCTATTATATTTATGTTTGTATCAACAGGTGATTAATTTACATTCCTACGGTGCCGCATATCTTCAGATAAGTAGGTACATTGGTAGGTTGTATTGTTCCTTTTTCAACTTGTTTATCACATATTCACATATCGCAGTAGTGTTATCATACGGTCCTGACGAAAGCCGCTGTCATTTGTTTAGACACAGGTTGGCTGAAACATGTAGACCTATGAGGACGTGTTCCTATAACATTTGTGGACATGGTCTCCTCCAAGATTCCTGCTTTTTTTAGTTTGACACCATTGGATACTGAATAAAAATATTTTTCCAATGGTAATCAATTTTAAACCACTTTTTCTAGTTCACACACTGCATTTAGCTTCACTACACTTTTGGCAGGCTTTTTCACCCGGAGATATTTATCCTCCTTGTTACATCAATCAAAACATTCCTGAGCTCCTCCTTTTTACAGTAATTAAAGGAGTTGTAGCTCTCTAACTGCACCAGGTGTGGTTATGGGAGGTCCTAGATGATGAAGCATGCCACTTCGGTGGGTGATGGTACTTGGTCCCTTATAAAAGGACTCCTCTATGTCTGAATGTGCTGGTTTGCTGTTTTTGTTTCTCTGTTAGACTGGTGTAGACCCACGGACTCCATTTGTTGTTTAAGTCTGAGTGATTTGGGGATTTGTCCGCGCAGGTCTTTAAATTCCCTGAGACCCTATAACTAATTGTTTTTTCTGGGAGGCAGTGGCTCCTCCAGCTCACTCACTGGCCTCACTGGATCCTCCAGGCTCATCCCTCTTCTTGCCCCTGGATGCTAATGTAAGAAATACATACAATAAGATTAGTACTACAGTTAATAATAATCTCCACAAAATATAATGACATGGAAAGTCAAACACAGTAACATTGAACTTTTTTAAATCAGATTTCCAATAGTATTAGTAGTATTGTGGACCTGTTCCTAATTTCCTAAACCTAACCTTATTCCAAATTTCTTAAACTACATTTTTGAACTACTAATATATTGCAACAAATGATCTTTGCTTCTCATGTCATTCTCAATCTCTCAGTCTCAGGTTTCCCCCTTTGACGTGCCAATCAGTCCGCATTATTTTTTTTTCCAATGCATAGATGCATGCATACTACACATCACTGGGAAACAAACTAACTCACTAATACCACTATCTTATTTACAGGACAAAGGAGTCTCTGCATGATTTTTTAAATAAACAGCTTGTGCAAGCGCCAAGAAGTAGGATTAGGTAGCACCGCCAAACACCTGTCTACTTTATCATCACATAATATTTGTCACATAAACTTAGCTTACCTGAGTGTGAGCAGCATGTTTGCTGTTGGGGAAAAAAATATTCGCATAGATAGAACATAACAAATAAATAATTATTACTCACCAAGCCCCGCATGCTCCACACCCAGCAGGTCGAGCAGGTCCTGGTCCCTATCTCGGATGTCAGCCCATCGATGTGTAAGCTGTTGTTGGATGCGCCGGACCCCAGAGCAGTGGTGCAGAGCCTGGAGCACCCTCTCCCAGCGCTGCTTAAGCTCCTTGAGGGTCTACCCGCTGCCAGGCCTGCCGCCTGCTTCCAGGGTGGAGGCGAGGTGGTGGCTTGTGGTTCTGGTTTGGGCAGCCTGGCGCTGCAGCTCTCCTGCTCTGTCATGGCGATAGGTAGGGGGAACAGAAAAAAGTAGAAACAGGAAAGAAAATGAAGAAAGGAAGGAATGAAATGAGAAAGTAAAGTGAAAAATAAAAAAGTACAAAAGTCGCTCCAAAACAAAATAAAAAACATAAAATACAAAAATACAAAGATATGGGGTAAGGTAATAAATACAAATGAGGGGTTCATACGTTTCAGAAGGTTAGGATTAGATAGATTAAGAAGGATTTAAAAAGTAGGCCCCAGCACCATAAATAGAGCAAAATCAAGATGGCTGCGGCCATGCGGACTGCCTGTGGCGGTTTGCAGGTGTTTTCTGGCAGGAGAATGCACTATGTGTGTATATGGTGCTTACAGGTGCAGCAAGGAACTCTGCCTGCTTGCAGAAGTTCACGTAGTGCTGCAGAGTTTTCTTTAATCACTTTGCAGAGTTCCGCGTAGCACGACGACTCGAACTCTGCCTGGTCCTAATTACAATTCCTGCTGCCCCTTCCCTGATACACTAATGTAAGCCAGTTATTAGGGCTCCTGGCAGCTGGTGGTCCTGGTCCTTTTAACATTGCTTTTCTTGTAGAGGGGATGGTGAGTAATTGGTGCACCTCGCAAGTCACCATTTTTCCTGTAGTCATATGTTAATAATGATGGCAGTGACCTCTGAGAAACACTGAGGAACTATTCCGATTTATTTGACCTAGGCTCTGCCCCATTGATTGTAAAAACAATGTTGTAATATCCTGACTTATAGAAGACTTTATGAGAATTACCCACCCTGGACACATGCCTAGGCATTCAGATGTCAGAGAGTTTCAAGCAATTGGATTTTGCATTATTTTGTTTTGAATTAAAGGTTTACTGGAAAAGGGTGTTTCCTCCTGACAGGGCACCCTAGTTGAGGCGCAATTAGAATAGCAGCCACTGAACTAAGCAATAATCTGCACGGCCTACTTGTGAGCTATATGTACCCATCGTTGTCCCTAACCTACTGCAAAGAGAAACCATTATAAGCAAGATTGAAGTGCAGAAAAAATTGTGGAAATGAATTTATGCAGTGGAATTGCAGGGAAAGTATTAGTATCAGCAGCAATCCTATTTGTTTCTGTCACTGTCACTATCAGCCGACTTGACCAAAGTTTAAAATCCTCAGAAAATAACTTAAAGGGCAGCAATCATCTCAACGGGCTCATGTCCAGAATATTTGATGTACATAAAGAGAGGGAAGCTTACAATCTTTGCAGGAACTCAATGAAACGGGGAGAGACATTTCTAATAGGACATAGTCTATCAACTTTGTTTCATTAGATGATTTTGTTAGGGTTATATCCATTTAAAAACTCTTACTTTATGTAACAGAGTCTTGAATGATACAGTCCTGGAAGTGGTGGCACAGGGTGTTTCACCTCTTGAAATAGCAATTGGTCTATTTCCTGAAGGGGCCACCAAAAGAAATGAGAGGGAAGGGTGTCAGTTGGGACAGAAGCGTCCTGTGCATGGTAATGGAGGTGTACCCCTGCTATGGGTGCCCAACTGTACTGTTGTCTGGATCCCTTATGATGATTGTTGTTGTCATAGGCAAACATGTATTATATGTCTGTGTCTTGACATAGGCCAGTCTTATGAATTACAGTCTTGTTGAACTGGGAGGGGAACCCAAAGTGCTAAGTTCATAATGGTGAAAGGATACTGCCTTCACCAGGAGTAAAGCAGCATGAGTGTGGGGGTGGCAGCATAACATGCAGTGATCAGTAGACGTGAACAGGTCCTTTTTAACACTGTATCGCTGGAGTGAGGCCTACCCACTCACCTTTTCTTAATTCTTTAAATTCTTTCGCTTACTCACCCTTGGCCTACATCAGTTAGATTTACAGTACCAAATTGGTGACTGCACTGGATGCATATGTGCCTGGGTAGGGTACTGTACAGGGATACAACAGTGCTGTGCAGTGCATGAATGGTGAGCACATGCACTGGTTGTATGTAGACCAGAAAAGGTTACATTACATGAGCAATGTAGTGCTGTACAATGAGTGTGCAATGAAAGCATGTGTTGGGTGTATATGTGCTTGCAAAAAGTACAAAACATGAAGGGTGTAGTGCTTGTGGTGTGCATGGGGAATGTGTGTACTAGCAGTGTGGTGTTTTTTATGTAGCTTACCATGGCACAGTACAGAAGGGCTTTACTGAGCAGTGAGTGCAGAGTGACTTTGTGTGCTGAATGTATGTATGCCTCCCTCCAGACAGATTTGTATATTGCTGCATTCCTGTGAGCTGGGTTGGACACATTGAAGAAGAGAGAGAGAGCGAGAGAGAGAGATGGACTACCCCTATACTCTTCAAAGGGTGCTCTTTATTTAGGGAGATATCAAAAGGAAGGGGTATGGACACATCTCAGGAAGGAGATGGGGCTGCTATGGGAATCATAAAGAGTAGGGCTGGGATCCCAGGATTAACCTTTTGCAGCACATATCAATCAGATTGACATCCAGGTGTAAACTCTAGTCACTCCTGCGGCCTGTGTTGTGTGTCTATCAGCAGGTAAGACTTTGGAGTCTTACCTGCTGTGACAGACAACCTTTCAAGAGGAAAAGAGAGAAGAGAAGGGTGCACTTCAAAAGAAGCAGAGACCCAACATACAACTTCAAAGACCCAGACCCTAAAACACATTTGGTGTCTGAAAACGGACTAAAAGGGGAGTTTTGAGACCCCAAAAGTTGCCATCTTCTAAGTAGCCAGACAGGCTATGTGAGGCGGGAAAGCTCTGCAAGATGTCTGCCTGTGACCAGGACTGGGGGACAAGGCCTACTAGTCTCCCTGCTGGGTGAGGGAACATCACACAGGTTAACCAAGACCAGCTTCTTTGGTACTTGAAACACCAGCGCCTGCCTGCTTGCCAAGACCAGTGTGCCCTGTGAGGAAGAGCGTGCTGGAGGGAGCGTGGTCCATTGTGAGGCCCTGCTGACAGGACTTCTGGTTCCAGGTGTGAGAAGATGACTTTGCACTGAACAGGTCATTGCCCATGTGTAGGGCCAGGTCAGTGACCCCAGGTAGCCAGGAGAGGGTTCCTGTGAAGTCAACCATGAACTGCGTACCGTACAGGAAGCGTGAAGCCATACTACCTTGTTGCAGCAGCCCTTATGCCAGGAGGGGCCGCCGTGAAAGTAATTGCTGCAGACACAATACCGAGATCTGTGCAGGCCTTTAGAACAACCCCGTATGCAAGGAAGGTCTGCAGTGGTATAGGTGGCTAAGAAGTAAAGACCGATGCCTTGCCAGTAGGTACTGTGAGGACCCTGTATGCCAAGAGGGGCTTCCTGGACCAGGTACTGAGAAGTTCGGGTTGACGCCTCGTGAGAGCTGAATGGTCAACCCATTATTCGAAACCAGCATCAAGACCTGCCCTGACCTGTTCCA